>NC_142770.1:32143814-32743814 GCF_988280905.1 Pimephales promelas
ACACACCCCTGATTTCTCGCGCTGAAGTGTCAATCCCGTCGGTCAAATGCCTGAAAGATGAGTTTATCTATAAATCTAACAATTGAGCCACATTTGTGATTGACTAGTTATAGCGCAAATTAGTTAAAATCTCCCGGAATCTAGAGCGAGCGCGCATGCGAGCACGACGAGGAGAGCAGAGAGCATCCTGATCTGGAAACTGGACCCCCGTACGGTGTAAATTTTAGGACATCCTCAGACCTCAGACATATGAAGACAAGGCATCATGCCTTAGACTAAAAGGCTTCAGTTATTGGAAAAAACGGCATCACGCCTCAGACTGAAAAGCTTCAGGTCTCAGGAAAAACAATGTCAGGTGTCAGGTCTCGTACAATCAGACAAAACAGTCAGCCTCAGACAAAAAGGCATCAGACAAAACAGCCTCAGACTAAAAGGCATCAGATCAGACATAAAGGCATCAGGCGAAACGGACTCAGATGGAGTTTGGAGGTTCGCATTGCCCCGCCCCTTGTGACGTCACGTGTACATGCGTCTTTTCTTGTTTTTTTATTTAGTTTATTCAATGTACCCCTGACTGTAATTGTAATTCTTGAAATTAAAAAAAAAAAAAAAAAAAAGAAAGAACCAAAGAAAGCTTTACTTCACAATAGTTTGCACAAATATGTCATCTAACATTTTAAACGTGCAAATAAAACTCGCGAAATGCATGTTCTCTTCTGCATACAACGAAATAAGTGTAACATTTAATTAGAGCATATATATCACTAAGATTTTTTCTAATGTTGTAAAGTGTAGCCTAATTTCTTCCTGTGATTAAAGCTAATTTTTCAGCATCATTTTCAGTATTACTCCAGTGTCACATGATGATCCTTCAGAAATCACTCTAATATGATGATTTAATGATCAAGAAACATTCATTATTATTATTATCAATGTTGAAAACAGTTGTGTAGTTGTGTTTGATGAATAGAAAGTTACAAATAACAGCATTTATTTAAAAAAATATTTTCTAACATTATAAATGTCTTTACTGTAACTTTGATCAGTTTAACTCATCATTGATGAATAAATGTTTTTATTTATTTTATTTATTTCCCCCCAAATATAAAACAAAAATTCTTACTGACCCCAAACTTTTAAACGGTAGTGTTTAATGTTACAAAAGCTTTAGATTTCAGATTTTGATGTTCTTTTGAAAGATTCTTTTGTTCTTTTGCTGTTCTCTCTTCAAAGAATTTTGGGAAAAAAAATGTACACACCTGTTTTCAACACTGATAAACATAATGAATGTTTCTTGAGCATCAAATCATCCAATCACGCTAAAGCGTGTAATACACACGCTGGTCCACTAGCTGGTCCACTAGCACTTTGCCTCCTCAAGGCGTGAACATGACACGCAGGAATGAAGGTTGAACACCAGCAGGGGGCAATCATTTCCTCAATGCCGACTACTCTCCACGGACCAAAATAGAAGCGATTAAGTGCATTCTCCAAAATTCCGCGATCTGGTAGGTCAAAGCCATATTTTTATTACGGTGCTGTCATTTAAGAAATCTACTTTGCTGTAGCCTAACGTTATATTTGTGTGTATGAAGACTGTGGAGCTTTTTAATCGATGGTGCTGATAACGTTAGTGGTCAATAACGTCAATGGAAAGTGATATTAATTGGCTAATTAATTAATGAGAGAAAACTGCTGTCGATCCTGAAATATCGATACTGATGTTGTAGCCTATCTATTCTAAAGGATAGATCCTCACATAAACCAGTAATTTTTTCGATTTTGAACGAATTTATTTTATTCAGAAATGATGCAATAAATCGATTATACGTGATCGTAAAGGCTTTTACATTGTTACACACAGACACACACACACACACGTGTGTGTGTGTGTTTATATATATATATATATATATATATATATATATATGTATGTATATCATATAAGCTGTTCTAATAATTATGATGCTGAAAATTCAACTTTGATCTCTGGAATAAATTACATTTTAACATATTTAAATAGAAAACAGATCACCTATTTTAAATAATATTTCACAATTTTTGTTTTTATAAAGATTTACTGTATTTTTGATCAAATAAATTAAGCTGTCGTAAGCATATTATACTTCTTTTAACATTAAACATCTTACCGACCCCACATGTAAAATTTACTATAATTATTCTAGTTTGTGCCATTACATTTTTTTTTATTGATCGATAAAGTTCATATTATGTTCTGTAATTGATGTAAATAAATCTTTCAGAAGAAAATGGGCAAAATTGGGGGTACAACACTAAAACAATAACCATACACACAACTATTTACAGGCGCATCGAGAGGACAAATAACAAAATCTTTTTTAAATCTCATTTATTACGACACACTGCTTCTGTACATGAATGCAGTTTGCATGCTGAATATGCAATAACAGCAGCATCAAAGTTATCTTCTTTATTTTGTTGCAGTTATATGTATAGTATGACAAATCGTGGAATCTTTGCTGCAAAATAACTATGTTTTCGTTTTCCTTTGTCCAACAGCTCCTGTTTTTACCCACCATCCTTACCTCCACCTGTCTAATTTTATAAGAAACCAACGGCTCTTTTAAGAGCCACTCCTCTATCTCTCTCCTTGTCAGTCTCTCTCTCTCTCTCTCTCTCTCTCTCTCTCTCTCTCTCTCTCTCTCTCTCTCTCTCTCTCTCTCTCTCTCTCTCTCTCTCTGTCTCACTCTCAGTCTCTCTCTCACACACACAAACACTTTCTCTCTCTCTTTATTCTTCTCTTCCAGAAGCCTGGTGTTTTCAAGTTGCCTAAGTATTACATTTAAAAAATATATATATATATTTATTGTTCTGTTTTGGTTGTGTGAAAGAAATTCTTCTCAAAATCTCTGTCACTCTCTTACTTTATCTATAGAAATGCCAGGCCAGGGGACAACCAGGCGAAAATGTATGGTCTGTCATACAGATCTAAATGTGGCCTGCAAAACTTGCAACACATGCAAGAAAAAACAGCCACATAAGCTGAGGCTAGAAAAGAAACTACAAAAATTTGATCAGAAGAGGGAGAGCTGGGTTCAAATGCAAAAAAAAAAAAAAATCGGACTACCTCTCATATACAGGATGAAGCTGTGTTGTTGGTATGCAATTTCTTGTATTGTTTTTATGCAGGTTATTTTCCAAATGTTGCTAGATATATTTTTAAATAATATATGTTATTTTGTATGTGTGTCCTTGTATTTGTAGCTCGAAAAATTGCAGGCCTTGGGGTTAAGGGGGGTTTTACTTCTCTCCAAGCCTGGAAAAAAGCAAAACAATTGGGTGTCTGAGGTTTTGGCACCCCGCTGCCAGCTGAGTGAGACATCACATACATGCCTTGAACGAATTAAGGCCATGTATGATATTGTTATTCAAGGTAAGAATATTCTGTTATTTATTTAAAAAAAAATGTCCTGTATTTGATGTGGTCACAGCCTCACAGGTCAGCCTGTGGTTGCCTTCTCTTGACTAATAATTGCTTTGAGCTTGCTCAGTTGGGGTTATTTAGTGTTTAGCAATGTTGTTGATCTGTGTTGTGCTACTTTCATGTTATCACTGTGAAGCTGCTTTGATACAATCTGTATTGTGAAAAGCGCTATATAAATAAATGTGACTTGACTTGACTTAATAGATCATTCAGATTATCATTGAAGGTTTTTGCTTACAACTAAAACTAAACTAATTGGGAGAGGTTAAAAGCTAAGCAGTTAGCTATTTAGCTGCTCATGTTTAAGTACCAATAAAATAACATAAATTTTATCTGCTTGGTTTTCATTTTAATCTTAAATAAAATAGAACACACACACACCAGGCGATCCAGTATATTTGGCTTTTATACTAAACCAAGCTTGAACTGTGATGGTGGATTAAAGAAAAGAACATTCTTTTATAAACGCATGCCGATATGCTGCCTTTTTTCACTAAAACAGTGCCTGGCCCTAAACTTAGTGATCCATGCCCATCATAGATGTTGCAGATCAGGGTTCTACACTTTTTAGGTGGTGACACTAGTCCTAGCAGAGTAGCTGGTTTGTTGAGCGCACTGGCGCTGTTTGATGGTGGCTTCCATCACATCACCAAAGTGGATGCTGCACACTGATGGTGGTTGAGGAGACCTCCTGATATGATTGTAAAGCGCTTTGGGTATACAGTAGTACATATGATAGTGCTAAATAAATGTGTCATTCTATTCTATTCTATTGAATTCAGTTGGAAGACAATGTAATTAGCCGTGCTATAATTTTAATTATAAAATTCCAGTTGAAAAAATGGCACAATTGGTCATCCACCAGACTATCTCAAAACATTCATCACATGTCTTGAGGACATTCACCCATTAATACAACTTAGGAAGAAGTAGTTTGGTAGAACAGCACTTATTAGGTCTATACACATCTCTTTTTGCTACTACGGCTGCAACTAACGATTATTTTTACGGACTTTTTTTCTTGATGAATCGATTAGATTTGTTCTATAAAATGACTTAAAATTGTGAAAAAGGTTGATTGATGTTTTCTAAATAATTATGTACTTCTACAATGTAGGCTGGAGCCCACAAGTAATTCAAAGTTCATCAGCCCCAGTTGAACCACCAACAGGACCACCAATGGTCATTTCAAATCAGCAGGAAGCAGTGGTCCTTCTTAATCCTCCAACAGCTCCAACAGGACCTCCAGCAGCCCTTATTGGACCACCAAAGTCCCCAATTGAACACCCAGTGTCCTCTTTAGCACCCTCTGTAAAGCCATCCCAGAACCTGGGGAAAAGACCCCACTCCCCAGAAGGACCTTCAGCAGCCTCCCCAGTTTCTTTTGAAAAAGGTGAGCATAAAAGGAGCTACAGTATATGAAGAGTTAAACCATACTCTTACTTTGTGTAATGTGAAACTGTAAACAAATTCAGAGTCCGAAACATTTATATATATGTTTCTTGAGCAGCAAATCATCATATTACAGTGATTTCTGAAGGATCATTTGACACTTGTGGAGTGTGGAGCAGTGTGGCTGCTGATAATTCAGCTTTGATCACTGAAATAAATTACAATTTAAAGTATATTAAAGTCTTCATTATATGG
Organism: Pimephales promelas; assembly: GCF_988280905.1. Classification (NCBI taxonomy): domain Eukaryota; kingdom Metazoa; phylum Chordata; class Actinopteri; order Cypriniformes; family Leuciscidae; genus Pimephales; species Pimephales promelas. The sequence goes on from NC_142770.1 coordinate 32,148,928, forward strand.
AATAATAAAGTCTCCATCATATGGAAGTCTCCAGTCTTCATTATAAACTGTGCCTAATTGTATTCCTCATGAGGGAGACATGGATGCAACATTTTGCAAATGTTCTAAAATATTTTTTTCACATATTTTAAATGTTTCTCAATATTTAACAGATGAAGTTGTGGAAGGAGGCTGTCCTGCTCCCACTATTGTGCGGCCGAATAAAAGGAAAGGTGTGTATGTAATGTGTGTAATCCATACATTGGGATTTATATTAATTGTTGTGAGTCTTCATGAAGGCTGTATTTGCATTTGTAAGTTGCTGTGATCTATTAGGTTTAGGCGATGTCCAAATTAATTTGTTCAATTGTTTATTTAACAGTAGGGCTGAACAACTAATCAAAATCTTATCGAACTCGCAATATGACCTATTGCAATTTTTAAACCACAGGAGGTGCAATATTTGTTTATTAATTTGTGTTAATACCATTTTAAACTAAATATTGTGGCGCTGCAGAGATGTCCTGGGCCTACACATCGTATTCTACAGCTCTTTGTTAGATACAAATCACATCATAATCGTTTAAATATGTTATTACCTTGTTTGACAGTGAAAGTTGTGAAAGGAGGCTGTTCTGCTCCCGCTACAGTGCGGCCAAAAAAAAGGAAAGGTATGTTGATGTACTGCTTGTCCAGATTTCTGTATTGGAGTGTGAACTGAATCCCACAAAATTGATTAGTATGATGAGCTGTAGTACCTAGTTACAGTCTTCTGGCAATTATTTGCCAACACAATAGTGAAGGGGTGGTCAAAATCCCTGTGTCACTGTGTTACAACTATTAGGCAATCCGAATGGGCCTGGTGACTCTCGAATGTTTTTCCTAAGCTCCAGAAACAACAGATTTTGTTGAAGAAAACAGTTTTGGAAAATGGCGGTTGCCATGTGTGCACGAGTGGTCATCTCGATGACGGGTAAGACCTTCTTTGGCCAAATAGGAGGCAACCTAAGGCAGGGGGATCACGCAGACACTGGGCATCTCCTGATGGAGGTGTTTATGTGAGGTTGGGTATGACAGTGGACGGGTGTTTGCGAGGCCAACAGCATCCGGTATCGTTAGGGGGGATGGAGCTGTGAGGAGTCACGGCAGTCTGCCCCAGAAAACGTAAGTCCCTCTATCCCACTCACCAGAAACCGCATTCACTGCATGGCTTGTTTCTCATTGTGACAAGCTCTATGTATGCCAGGGGACCACACCCTGATGGAGATTATAGATAAAGAGCTAACAGGAAGTGGGCTTTCGGGGTTCAGTCAGGGCCATGAAGTGATTCCCATTAGTTGTTGTGGAGACAGTAACAAAACCTTTGGATGTCGGTTACCTTATGGGCAAGGAAAACTATAGTGTAGATTTAGAATATGTCTGTCACGCTTGTGGTGCAGGCAGAGGAACGAGGAGTCCGGAGTAACGGTGAAGATAATATTTAATGTTCAAAACAGGCAGGAAGACAGGAATTCAGGTGCAACACAGGCTCACATTAGACATCGACCGACAAAGACTGACTAAAACAGAGGGAACTAAATACACAGAATAATCAAACATAATGAGGTGAAGACAGGTGAAACAGATGAACAGGACGCTGAACGTAAGGCTGATGAGGGAGTGAGTTCAGGTGTGCAGACAAGAGGATCATGGGAAGTGTAGTGCTGGAGACGCAGACGGGATGGTGCAGACGAAGGGCTGTGACAGAACTCCCCCCTCCCGGGAGGCGTGACCTCACGCCGCATAACAGAGGAAGGAGGGGGGACGAACTGGGGGCTGGGCGGGGCGTGGCCAGGGCGGAGCAGGCTGAGGGCGTGGCCAGGGCGGAGCAGGCGAGGGCGTGGCCAGGGCAGAGCAGGCTGAGGGCGTGGCCAGGGCGGAGCAGGCTGAGGGCGTGGCCAGGGCGGAGCAGGCTGAGGGCGAGACCAGGGCGGAGCAGGCTGAGGGCGAGACCAGGGCGGAGCAGGCTGAGGGCGAGACCAGGGCGGAGCAGATGGAGGGCGAGACCAGGGCGGAGCAGATGGAGGGAGGACCCCTGGTGGAGCCGATGGTAGTGGGGCTGACAACACCAGGGGGCCGACTGACAGGGGCGGAGCAGATGGGAGAGGAGACCAGGGTGTAGCTGAGGGACAGATGACATTGGGTGCTGAGGAGGGACCGAGGGACCAAGGTGACACCGTAGGCTCTGGTGACTGAAGTGACGACAGGGGCACAGAGGGACACGGTGAGGTCAGAGGGCGTGAGGTCTGACGGGTGACTGGAGGGAGTGAGGAGTCCAACTGAACCGGAGGGGTGACAAAACGGGGCGGAGCCAAAGGAAGGAAGTCCATAGGTGAGGGGAGGATGACGAGGGAGTGAAGGGAATCCGGAGGACCGAGGGAGCCTGGCCGAGCTGGTGGACTGAGGGGCCATGGAGGAGCTGAGGGAGGTAGGAGCCACGGGGGAGCTGATGGGACAGAGGGCCGAGGAAGTGTCCATGTGGAGGCGGTGCGAGGCGAAAACTGGGGATCCACTGACCAAGCTGGTTTCGGGGAGCTGAAGGGCAGGAGAGAAGATGGAGGACAGATGAGAGGAGGCGGGAGAGGGAGGCTGGGTGGGATCCTGGTCTCGGGCTCGGGCTGGACGGTCTCGGGCTCAGGTTGGACGGTCTCGGGCGCTGGCTGGACGGTCTCTGGCGCTGGCTGGACGGTCTCGGGCTCTGGCTGGACGGTCTCGGGCTCTGGCTGGACGGTCTCGGGCTCAGGTTGGACGGTCTCTGGCGCTGGCTGGACGGTCTCTGGCGCTGGCTGGACGGTCTCAGGCGCTGGCTGGACGGTCTCTGGCGCTGGCTGGACGGTCTCTGGCGCTGGCTGGACGGTCTCGGGCTCTGGCTGGACGGTCTCTGGCGCTGGCTGGACGGTCTCTGGCGGAACCAGCGATGAGGAAACCTTGGGCGTTGGCTGGACAAGTGAAGAAGGGACCGAGCAGGTGGTCATGGCGGGAGATGGTGGTTGAGCGGCGATGTCATCAACCTCACCAACGGTGAAGGTTGAGCCGCTCAACCACAGCACATGATCCAGGTACTTCGCGAAGGTTCCGGGACAATCCGTTGCTGGAGCTTGCTGGTATAGACGCTCATCCAGACCACCCCAAAACACAGACTTCAGGACTTTATCAGTCCAGCTTACCCCATTGGAAAGTTCCAGGAATTTGGAGATATAATCCTCAATAGGGATACCGTCCTGAAAACAATGGACCAAAAGGTCGGCTGGGGTGAATAGAAAGCAATCAGCTTCCATACTTTTAGGCGGTCGGTCGATCTGTCACGCTTGTGGTGCAGGCAGAGGAACGAGGAGTCCGGAGTAACGGTGAAGATAATATTTAATGTTCAAAACAGGCAGGAGGAATTCAGGTGCACCACAGGCTCACATTAGACATCGACCGACAAAGACTGACTAAAACAGAGGGAACTAAATACACAGAATAATCAAACATAATGAGGTGAAGACAGGTGAAACAGATGAACAGGACGCTGAACGGGAGGCTGATGAGGGAGTGAGTTCAGGTGTGCAGACAAGAGGATCATGGGAAGTGTAGTGCTGGAGACGCAGACGGGATGGTGCAGACGAAGGACTGTGACAATGTCTAACATAGTTTTGACTCCTGAAGGTCGTTAGACATGGTGGTGACTAAAGATGAAGACAGCTTTTGTAGATTTAAGAAGAGTCTGGAAAACAAAGGTAAATGGTCAAAGGATATTGTAATGAGTTTAAATGTTGTCTAAAAGTTAGAATCTTAGGAGGCTGTTATAAAGATTATTTTGTTATAGTGAGAGAGACTTGAGTGGAGGAAGGGATGGAAACTGTGTCTGTCTTTCTGTTATTGACCTGCTAAAGAAAGCTTAAACAAAATAATGTTAATGAACCAAAACAACCCAGCTGACCGTCTAAAAGTAAATGAATAATAAGCAGGCATGCTTTGAAACTGGTTTAGAGACCATAAACAATTAAATAAAAGCTACAAAAAAAAATGTTGTGATTACTAAACTGTAAAAAAATATTGTTGGTTTAACTTAAAAAAGTAAGCAACCTGGGTTGCCTTAAAATTTTAAGTTGATTGAACTGGAAAAAATGAGTTAATACAATGAAGGAGATTAATTTAATCCTCAGAAACTCAAAATAATAAGTTATCTCAACTAAATAAATTATTATAAAGTTGATTTGACAAAAGAAAATATGTTGTGATAACAAATCTTGAAAATATTTTTTTTACAGTATGTGTGCATTTTTTTGGTGACGGCCCTTTATGTTTTATATGTGTTAGTTTGGGGACTATTATTTCCTGATTTTGAGGATGTTGTGTCATTAACCTCTGGAATGAGTGTTTTAACATTACAGATGGGTTAAGTGGAATGACAAACTTTTAAAAAGTTGACATTTCTGAGTCAATCTGATGAAAAGACAATACAGAACATGGGACGAGCTTTAATTGGAGTGGTTTTCCAGCTCTGTCTGTTATTGGTGATTATTAATAATTTTGTCATTTATGATATTGTTCTGAATTACTCTCTGGATTAGTATGTTAAATAAACTGGAATTGTAAAGTTGAAGATTGCCGTCCATTATGGGGTAAAAACTCTTCTCTAAATTCTCCTGAGGGTCTACATTTAAATAGACGACTATGTGGGATCTTAATGATAAACGTAAATAAAAGAAATTATAGACTTGACGGCAGAGAGACAAAGTGACACATTGGCTGAGTCACTATCCAAATTATCCAGAGTGAGCTCCCTCATTTTTTTATGAAAGGCCGGTGGGCGAACAAAGGAGGAGTGAATATAACTTCTTAAAAAGTTTTTATTTCTCAAACCATTGAATGGATGTTTGACATTAGATGTCTAAGAAAACTACAATTTAGTTAATAAAGGTTAAATGAGAAAGCAGCTTTATGGCTGTCTTAGAGGTTGGGATCTGAGTAACATAATATTTTCGTTTCTGTAAAACTGTAAAGATAAGTGGGACTGAGACGATACTGATAATATTTTTGGACTTCTATTTTTCTAATATTCTTTAGACTAACCATTTGATAGACCAATACTGTGAGAAGTAGTTATAAGGAAAAATAAAGTTGAAATTAATGATAAGAAACCAAGGGTATTGAAGAATTAATAAAATAATTTCCCCAACGAGGGAACTCTAAGTGTCACTAGGCTGACAGCGGTGAGAGACTTGTTGGAAGAGGGAAGTGAAAAACAAAAAGGTTGTTTTGTGAGATATGTTTGTATGGATTGTAAGCAAACAATTATGTACTGGTTAGATGAGGAGTGTAGGTAAATAGGTAAAGATAGAAGAAATATAGGTTAAATTAAGTTTAAATGGTATGAAATGTTTCAAAATCAAAATAGGGCATTGTATGATTAACAAGGTTTAACGTGATATAAAGATAAGGAATGGACAAAAGCTTTATTAAGCAGAATGGGGAAAATTCTATATTTTAGTGGTAAAATAATAATTAAACTGATGATGTGGATTTGTTTTATTTTATTTCTATTTTTGAAACAATAATAATAAAACAGGTGTAAGATGTTATACAATTAAACTGATACATGCTTTGTGACCGTAAACTGATTGATAATTTCAGTAAAGACTTAAAAGTGCTTGAATCGATTATCAGTAATCTTATTAATATTTTATTTTTTGTTGTTATATTTTTGTTAGACAACCATTGTGTTTTGAACCTAAAGGGTCTATAAAGGGGGTAGTGAAAATAATGGATTAACTATCCAACGTTGTTTATGATAAAAGGATTTGAAAATTATGGTTTTAAATAAATGAATAAAAAATAGTGCTTATATTCTGGTATTCATGGTTATAGACAATGTCCTTATTTAGGATCTGAGTAGTGACTGCGGGTCTAGCCCATGCTAGGAATACAGCAACAGTGCTTGTTTATTTAGCCCCGCTTCCAGAGAATAAATATGTACTTGTTTCGTAATCAGTTATGTGTTTTATAAAAATGTTAATCTGACTGATAAATTGAGGAAGAATGACATTGATGTCCTGTTGTGAGTGGAAGGTGGGAGAGCCTCTTAATGGGGACTGGAATTTTTAGTATCCAGCATGTCCGTGACGAGGTGAAGAGACAAGTGTGACCCGTCAGGGGATCATGCGTCACCACTCCCCCTTCCGTAAGGACCTCACTGGTTAGACCAGACGTGGCGGTATTGGACCCCACATTGGTCTAAAACGGGGGACTGAAGGGGTGGTCAAAATCCCTTGCCTCTTCAGTATATATTTCATAATATAATTTTGAATGATTATGTATTTCTTTTATAAAATCAATAATTAAGTATGTTTATTGTTACTTAATCATTTATTGACATAAATGTATTCTTTGTGCTTTTGCTTGTGAAATAATATTCTTAAATGCATGCTGATGTACATGCACAAGTCACCAGCTTCTTTTAGGTGCACAAGGCCATTTGTCTCTTTCTCTGGTCTCAGGAGAAAGGTTTATGGATCATAAAGGCGTCGTGAACACACATGTCCAACACATATGATACTTCTCTGTACAGATGGTCAAGCTATATTGAGCATTGCTTTATTGAACTTTAATTGTTATATTAAACTGTATTCTTTCTATTATATTTGCTTTCTGAGAAGCAAATGTTATCTGTTTTTCTCCCAAACGAGCGAATGTTTTACCATTATGTTTTGGTACACTTAACTGATAATAAGACGCTCAGACTCTCTTCAGCCTTGATAGGAGCTCTTATTTGCTAGTGTCCTATGTGAATGCAGTAACAGTGAAAATAATAGGGAAATAGGGATTTGGTTTATGTTTGAGTGTTAAAACATAAAGGGGTCATTGAAGCCAACAGTTTAAGGCACTATTTCTTTGTTAAAGTCTTATTCCAGTTAGACTAAAGTTTAGTGCTAGTCTTCTTAGTTGCAGGTTAAGGAACCACTGCCATTATTGGAGATTGAATGAGTTGTTGTTCTGGACACACTGGCGCCAGCAACCCAAATCTGTGACCTGGAAGGTCATGACGTGCCTCATCGATGGAGATATGTTTCGTCTATCTGTATATGTGTGGAAAATTACTGTGTTTATCTATATCGTAGCCAATGAGAATCATTCAACGTGTAAGCAATGACGTAGCTTAGACCTTGGAAACAGTATAACTGCTGTGATCTTAGTAACTGTAAGGGGGCGGCCTACGAACTCCTGAGTGAGTCTTGAAGCTGACTTCTGCTGATGAAATGGCAAACTATGTTCAGTAAAACTTTCTTTAATTTTTATAATTCCGACTCCGGGTCTTCATTCTTCATATCTGGTTCTGGGTCTTTTAACTGTTAACCCCTAACAGTACAGTGTTTTGTTGAAAAATGGTCTGTTGCAAATGTTCTTTGTGTTGTCGGTGATGATGGAGAGATGGTTTTATCTTTTTGATAATATTTAAGTGTTTGTGAGATTGATGTTATAATGTCAATGTTTTAGGATGTTAATTAGGAATTAAAGGAGTTTTTCAATCAATCTCTCTCTCTCTCTCTCTCTCTCTCTCTCTCTCTCTCTCTCTCTTTAAGGTTCATGACAAAGGCACATCAAGGAAGCATATCTATGATGATTGTAGAGACTTCATCCACTCAAACCCTTCTCGTCCATCTTCTGTAGCAAGCAAAGAAAGGAAAAACAGTCAATACACACATTTTTTTTTTATAGAATATTGAGGTAAGCTATACCAGCCACACACAGACACCCCTAATAAAGCTGTGTTTTATCTGAGTTCACTTCTTTTATGGCACTTAAAAGCTGCTCTCCATGTGCTGTGCTACTATATGTTAAAACATGAAACTGTGCTGTCAATGTCATCTTCCGCCTGTAATTTCAGGTTTCTCACACCAAAATGTCTTTTATTCAGCCAATTCTTGAGATGGTGTCATGTATTTTGCTTCAAAATAAAGCTGAGTATGTGTCCTTTCATAATTAAACACTTATCTGGCTTTATCATGTTCATAAAATGTGAATGAGACCTCATCAGGTTAGATGACCTCTTTGCCGTGGTGCACTCTTGGATATGATGTTTTTGCTTTTAAATTGCACTTTATTAACAAAAACTAATAATGATTCTATAAGAAATATGTTATAATACATTAATGTCTTTAAATCAGTTTTTATACTACAGCCATGTTTTACACATCCATTTAAAGGTCAATACAATATTCTGTTTTGTACACTATTATTCATGTAACCACATGTAACCTCTATTTTTAATGAATAGTTGCTTTGGCGGGGTACTAATGAAAGAAAGAATGAAATGAAACAATTTCAGAAAAATCTAAAATCACTTTTATTCACAATGTCATGAGTAAAGAAATATATATAGCATAGAAAAAAAGTATTTGAATAGTGCTTTTCGCAGTAGTGCATTTCAGAGATATGGAAAAAATATAGTTAAAAATAATCAAGATGGCATATCCACACTGAGGCTCCATTTACATGAAGTATCGATGAGATGACACGATTAAGGCTCCATTTACATGAATGTCAATGTTCTGACTGTCATAAAACATTGACATTTCATACGCAAGCTCCCAATATTGGGTCATAAGGCATCAATACTTCATTGGCAAGCTCAAAGTATTGGGATATTAAAGTAAAATCCTTCACAAATGGAGAAATTCTGAGGGTGAATTCCTCACTGCTCAGATGTCTCCCACTGTTTCAGTATAAGGGAGGCCTGAGGAATGTTTGAAGTCCAGCCCTGCTTGTCCATCCATGCGATGATCTGTGGCTCAGATGGCGGATACCGACCAAAATGTTCTATAAAGACAAATCATGAGAAGCATTAGCCATTGTGGCGACATGTTCTATCATATTGCACTAATTGTTCCAAATCTTACACATTATTGTTACAAAATATGTATATACGATGCTTACCAAGGACACGCTGTTGCCGCAGCTTGAGCTGCTCGCTGCGCCAGCGGTCATAGCAGTGCCGCTCGTGCTCGCCACAGAGCTGGTGTCTGCGTGCCCTCTTAGGTCGTCGAGAGTGACGGGGCAAGACTGGACCAGCAACTCAAACGCTGTCCGTTCATCCAGCCTCTGCTCTCGGCTTGTGGACACACCAGACCCATGTCTAAAAGATCAATCAATAAACAATAAAGAAATTGCCAATGAATGACTGCTTTGAATTACAAACAATAATCATCTCGTTCATCAGATTTCATTTTGCTTACCGTGTTTTTCCAGCAATCTGTTCGACCAATCGTCGAGCCAGGTAGGCGTCTGCCGGGGTTCTCATTCGATAATGCCTCTTGGCTGTTTCCGGAGTGTGTCCCAACAGCCGAGCCACCGCATTCATCTCCACCTCCGGCAGGTTCTTGGCCGCCGTCTCGAAGGCCATCCTGGCATCACCGCTTGTCACTGGTTCAAGTTTGTATCTAGAACACAGGACAACGTTAGATTGCAAAATAACAAGCAGACAATGTGCACAATTGTGAACTTTAGACTGAGTTAAAAAAGTACACAGATATGCATAATTGGCACTTACTTCGCATGGAGTCTTTTAAGGTCGTTGCAGGAGTTGTGGACTGGCCTCCCGGAGCTAGAAACAAAAAAATGTTCCTCTGCCGTCGGGTCGTCCCCTGACTTCGGACCCCGGAGCATCACCGGCCGAATCTTGTCAAAGTAGAGGCTAAACCACTGGGAAATAGAAATAAATACATTAAAAAAAACACACACACACTCAGTTATAATGTAATTTTGAATACAAACGTACAAGTTCCTGTTCAGGGGTCAGAGGAACTTCGGCGACTTGCGATGCGGCCGTTTTGTGCTCTTTCACCGCCACAGAAGAGCCGTTCTCGGTGTGTTTTCTCCCCTGCCATTCCTCGACCTGCAAACACACAGGCGTACACACTCAATGACAGGTCTCCCTAATAATCAAAAGCTACACGTGAATTAAAAAGGTTATTAAAATACACTTACGGTCATGTTGCTGACAACGCCGGGCCGCTGAAGGTGTTTGAGCATGACGACCGCCTCCAGGTAGTAGAGGACCAGCAGGCGTTCGTCCTTGTCAAGCTCCTCCCCGGATATGGCATCTGGACCCTGGAGTTTTCCCATCACGGCCAGGAAATCCCCGAGAGCCACATCGAGGATCTCCACACAGTCTCCCGGCTGCTTCTGTTTGCCGTAAGTGAGGTACCTGAGAAATAAAACAGGACTGTTGAGCGCACCAGTGTTTTCCGTGTAATAGATGAAAAAGAAGTGATTTTTTAAATACCTTTTTTGTGTCAACTCCTTGTTGACTTTTTTTGACATTCCAGCCCGGATGCCGTCCAGAGGATCCATGAAGTCTCTACAATCCCTGTGCAGGGTTTTGTCCTTGATGTGAAGGCTGGTGGATGTGATGGTGTACTTCATGAACCTTAAAGAGAGATAAAGAAATGTTTGATACAGCCATATCCGATAATCATCAGTTGACAGTTACAGATGTGTTTATTCCGTCTCACAGTACTGACCTCTTGAGACTCTTCCAATAGTTGAGCACCGTCTGCTTGGAGAGTTGGGTCTGGCTGAGCACATTGAAGTACTCCCGCATCTTCTCCACCTCCCGAGGCCCGTGATTGCTCAATGAGATCTTCCTCTGCTGGGATGCTGCTCTTTTTCTTTTCAAATCTCAAGGTTTTTTTAATGTGTTTCCTATCAAAATGAAGCTCTTTATGTTCAGTTTACAAATATTTGGTCACATTTTCTCAGTTCTAAGTATTTTAAAACTTATGAGATTTTTTGAGAAATAAGCAGAAAAAGTTTCAGCTGCCATGTTGTAATGGCCTATTGACACCCATTGTATAATACTGCGATCTGATTGGCTGGTTTGAGACACTCAGGAGGTTTATCTGGGACCCATTCTGCAAGAGAAACCACTATTCTTCAAATGCTTCTACTGTGCTGATCTGCTGAGAAGATCTGAATTGGAATTTGCTGAAATGGAAGGACAAGCTGAGAAGAGGTAATGAGAACTTTTGATTGGTCGGCTCCTCAACCGTTTCCCAGAGCCGTAGAGATAACACAACCGAGGCTGCAGTTTCAGGACTCAGCATAGTCTCGATGGGACTGACAGGAAGAACGAAAGACTCAGACCTGGCTGATCCCGAACTCCAGACTCGAGAGATGAACTAATCATTTTGTATATCACACACGGCACGGTCCAGCAGACAGCACAGATCAGAGTCAGACACTGACGAGTCAACGGTCTCTGGATAATCCTTAATTCGTTTGTAATTATGAAACGAAAATACAGTTTTTCTGTTTTAGTTTCAAATAGAAAAACCAAATAACCGTTTTTGGTGTCAACAGTAATGTTTTGACAGCTGGTAGCTTTATTATGGTAGCTTCACCCGTGGAAGTTTATAGTCTGAATCGATCTCCCATGCATTTTTGTTTGTTTGCATTTTTTATCCACACTAGTTTTTGTAAGTGTAGACAAAGCTTTCATGCAGGATGTGGGTGCTTGCTGTGAGAAAAAAAATCAATCGATAAACGCATATGGCAAATCAAGTGCATTCAAACTCGCTTCAGCGCGTATTAGGTGAGAGGCGCGCGCACGCGAAGGGGCGTGCGATTTGTCCGCGAGTCAGAATACGGTACAACACCTGTTTTAATAACGAAAAGACTCGTGTTTTTCTTTTACACTACGCTGAACAGTCGGTTAAGTAAGCGAGTGCCAGACAGAAGCAGTGACCGGAAGTGTTCCAGCCTACCACTGACAAACCGGAAATTCCATTTCCGTTGTGGTGCAACTAGCGAATTAGATTTGTGTGGCAGCTGCATGTACAATTATTATTATAACAGTAATAATAATACAAATGAGCTTAAAATAAGCTAGCATGATTAGGATATAGCTAGCATGATTAACATGTGACTAACATCATGCTAGCACGATTGGCAGGTTGCTAGCATGTTTTTAGCAAGAAGCTACCATGATTAGCAAGTTTTTAACAAGAAGCTAGCATGATTAGCATGTTGCTAGCATCATGTTAACACAATTAACATGTTGCTAACATCATGCTAACATGTTTTTAACAAGAAGCTAGAATGATTAGCATGTTGCTAGCATCGTGCTGTCTTGGTTAGCATGTTGCTAGCATCATGTTTGCACAATTAGCATGTTGCTAGCATCATGTTAACACAATTAGCATGTTGCTAACATCATGCTAACACAATTAAAATGTTGCTAGCATCATGCTAGCACAATTATCATGTTGCTAGCATCATGCTAGCATGTTTTTAACAAGAAGCTAGCATGATTAGCATGTTGCTAACATCATGTTAGCACAATTAGCATGTAGCTAACATCATGCTAACATGTTTTTAGCAAGAAGCTAGCATGATTAGCATGTTGCTAGCATCATGCTAGCACAATTCGCATATTGCTAGCATCATGCTAGCACAATTAGCACATAGCTAACATCATGCTAGCATGTTTTTAGCAAGAAGCTAGCATGATTAGCATATTGTTAGCATCATGCTAACATGATTAGTATGTTGCTAACATCATGTTAGCATGTTTTAGCAAGAACCTAGCATGATTAGCATGTAGCTAACGTCATGTTATCATTCAAAAATTTAGACTGTTCGTGGACAGTGGAATTTCGGGGTTCTGAAGGATGCAAATCGCTCAGGGGGGGCCAGGGATTGACGTAACATCGATATTTAATCATTTTTATTCACTTTTGTCAGTCATGACTCCAAAACATAAAACATCATTCCACCTGTAACTTATTTGACGGGACGTGGTCTCATAGGCCGTCAGGGGGACGAATAGGCAGTTCATGGTCACTGGTCGGGGCCCCGCGCTGTCACTTAGATTGGCGGTGGACGCGTAGGCCGTTCGTGGACACATAGGCGGTCAGGGGGACGAATAGGCAGTTCGTGGTTCACTCTTGCCCCTGGGGGCCCACGAGGTTGTCGGTGGTCTCCCCGGAAAGGTCTCAAACCCGTTCTAAACGAGATACAATTTTGGTGTCCCCAGAAGCCAGTGGAGCTTCATAAAAAAATATGTTGCTGCTCCTTTGTCATTTTCATCAGAAATCAGACCCACTCACTGTTCTCAAGTTGTGTGAAAGCAAGTGCTCATAACAAAGCACAGATGACAATTTGTTAACCCATTAAAGACAAGAACAGAATGGACACACACACCGAAAGGCAAGAACAATAAAACTTTATTTAAAAAAAATGTCAAAAATAATCAAAATCTGCTAAAAAAAAATTGGGGAGGAGATCTTCTGAAAAACAAAACATTGTAATTGTAAACATTATCGAGTAACCACAGCAACATTATGAATTGTGATGACAAACGGACTCTTACCCGTCCCACTTCTCTGCCAGCGCTGTGGCCCCGGACCGTGATCAGCTCGGCCCGCTACGGAGGGTTTTCTTCTGAAAAACAAAGCATCAATTTAGTGGACCACTCGTGTATTATGTGCAGCACTATTAGAATTGTGATGACACGGGGGATTCACACCTATGGTGGCCTCCAGGTTGTCGGGGATCCACAGCGCTGGCACCGTATCAAACCCGGAAAAGAGCTAATCTAAAAGAGGAACCGTCGGTTTTATTTGTTAACAATCAATAATAATCATCAATGATCACTGATATCAGGAACGTGACGATAGAGGAATTCATACCAGCGATGTCCTCAATGTCCTCGTGCCCAGACTCAGATGGCGAGACCTGAGGCAGTGCCGGCTCCGGGGCCCGGGCCTCGTCCCGGGAGGCATCGGCCTGGGAGAAGTCGGGGACCATGGGGACGGCTGGGTTGCTAGCCCGCAGCGCTCGAAGATTCCCCACGGTCACTGACTTCTCCAACGCCCTCACCGCCCTCAACCTCGAGCGGGTCTGAAACGTAGAAAAACAAACGATGGCATTCGTTAAACCAACAACAAATACAAGGCTGTATCACACCAGGGTTTCCGCGCGGTAGCAAAAAGAATCTACCAAAATTACGGCCCTTGAAAGGTAGTAAAAGGTAAGAAACGCAATTTGACTTGGTAGTAAATATTTCATCACCACCTTAATATATGAGTTTCCATTTTTTTACAAAAAAAATAAGGCTGTCTATGAAGTAAATGTGTCTTATTAGTGGAATATTAAACGCAATATAGTAACACATAACTTAGCTGTGGTGCGCGAGCACTGGAACGCGCAGTGGATTGAGCACGCAGCAGCAGCACAGACGCGCGAGCTGGTCGAGCACATCCCTTCAAACAGACATCAGTGGAATGTTTGTAGTTCAGTTGGATGTCAATGGCAAAGAAGATTAAAACGAATCATCTAGCTTATTATTAACGTTAACTGATGAGAGAGAGATCGCGCGCGCACTTCTGTTGAATGCTCCTGATCGTTCACTCAGCACACGTTATTTGGATGAAAACTAAGTCGTATAATATGTAAGTAACATGACCTGTTACCTGATTTATGTATAACAAGAATAATGTTCCCTACATTATAACTGGACGTGTGCAGGTCAAGAAGTTCCATGAACACAAACATCCAAAGCGTGCGCCCGCGCAAACCAGCGCCTCAGCGCGTGAATAACGTTGCTGAAAATTGTCTTGCGCTTGTACGGACAAATTCACACAAAATTATGTAAAAACGGCCGTCTTGGCGAGTATCCTAGTAAACAAAAGTCAGTTATAGCTCAAGTGAACGTAAGTTAGCCATGTTCAAATGGGGCCGTGCGTTCGGTCTTAAAGGACAACTCCGGCGCAAAATGAACCTTTGGTCTAATTACACATTGTTACCTAGTCAACCGTCATCTGAGATTTGTTTTCATGATTTCCGAATGTAAATAGTTTTATCTCTAAAAACAGTTTAGCCTATAACGCTAGTATAACGCTAGTATATAGGGCATAGAGTAATGACAAATAAAAATCGCTTGTTATTACCACTAACAAGGCTCAAAATGGCCCCACACAAACACGACAGCATAATAAGGGTCCCTACATTCAAACCGAAGCATTGAGAACTTTGTCAGTGTCCAAACAGTTTGTCCAAACAGTGTCCAAACAGTTTAAGAAGAAATATCTTCTTGTATAAGAAGATATTTTATACATACAGTCAACTTCGCAAATACAGGAAGAAACCATCTTTGAAAAATAGTCTCTACCAGTCGATCTACGAACGCCAATCCATGTGTGCTGGTGAGATGTGAATAAGGTGATAAGGTGAGCGCGAACAGTTGGCTACGTGTACATATTAAAGAGAAGTAAACGGTTTGTGTTTGTGTTTCTTCTGGAAACAACGGACCATATGAGATTCTGCACGGTTCAGCGCACTTGGATCGGCGTTCGTAGATCAACTGGTAGAGACTATTGTGAGATTACAAATTTTATTAATATGTTTAATTTAATGTTTTAAATGGAGAAAGTCTGAAAAAAGTAGAAATTCCCAGTGTGACCCTCCTGACTGTCCTTTGACCACACGGGAAAGCCATGCTTTTCCTGTTTCTCGTCTCACCGTGTGAAAATGCCTGTTTGATGTTAGAACAGCTGCTACTGTATGTTAATGTCTGACACCATTTGCCTTGGAAGTTGGAGTTCCAGGGTCACATGCATTTCCATTTGCTTTGTTTCAGTTTCTCCACCTTTAGGTAATCCCACCCTCTTTGAAATGTATAAATAAGAATGTAAGGTTCTTTTAAGTTAGACTATCCTTGAGATGACTACAGCGACGCAATAAAGAACTTTTGCGTGAAAGATACCTCAAGAGTCTCCTGGTCTGTTGCGTGGAAGAATAAAAACTTCACTACACTATTTTTCAAAGATGGCTTCTTCCTGTATTCGCAAAGTTGACTGTGTGTATAAAATATCTTCTTATTAAACTGTTTGGACACTGACAAAGTTCTCAATGCTTCGGTTTGAATGTAGGGACCCTTATTATGCTACCGTGTTAGTGTGGGGCCATTTTGAGCCTTGTTAGTGGTAATAACAAGCGATTTTTATTAGTCATTACTCTATGCCCTATATACTAGCATTATACTAGCGTTATAGGCTAAACTGTTTTTAGAGATAAAACAATTTACATTCAGCAATCATGAAAACAAATCTCAGATAATGGTTGAATAGGTAACAATGTGTAATTAGATCAAAGGTTCATTTTGCGCCGGAGTTGTCCTTTAAAGGGACAGCACTTTAATAAACCTGCTACTGTGTTTTCATGTTAACCAAATACAAATTGTCAAGGACAAATAAATTACTCTCTGCTCTTGACAAAAGAGTCTACCCTTTTCAAATGTACAAAAATATCTATCTATATTTAATTTATACAATAATGAATATGCAATTTTTTCTCATTTGATTACTTTATTCAAATGTATGTACCAATCTCCCCCCAAAAAAACTCTAAAAACACTATTTCATTTGTAGCTTTTATTTGTTCTATTGTATTTATTTGTCTGCTTTGTAATTCGATTATTTGTTCTTATTTTGTTACTGACTGCTTACTTTTAATAATGTTTTAAATTCATATCAATTGGGCTGGTAGTTTTTGTTGTAGTATCAAAATTGGATTAAATAATTGATATTTCACTGGAGTCTAAACATTACCACTGACCCAATCCTCCTCAGCACTGACTCTTCTGGAGCGGCTCTAAACATGTGCTGTGCTAATAAATGATAGATCATATATGATAGAGCAATAGAATGAACAGTGACAGAAACAGAAGCATGCCTTTTTAGCAGGATTAATTAAGAATGAAAATATCTGAAGGAAATATATATTTAATGTACAAATTAAGCCAACTAATATGATACAGCTTTTGGTTTATCTATTAATACATTTAAAAATTACAAATGCAGTGACAATTCAGGGATCGGTTACAGTATCGATATCGGCGAGCTGCAAAAAGTGGTATAGAGGATCCATAATTGAAAATGGGGGAGCAAACCAGTGCCATATATAAAGCACATTTAGAGATGCGATGAAATAAATTGCTGTATTGGGATAGTAATTTCACTGCTTAAGTCTGCGTGTGTGAGAACGTGTGTTTGTGAGTAAGTGTGTGTGATGTGACACACTTTATTATTAATCTTTATTAATGTTTATGAGTGTCCATTTTTTGTTAAGTGCCAAAGTTATTATTCACCTTATTAGGGCTAAGGGCTAACGTAATGGTTAGGATAACTAAAGGTCTAGGGTTAAAGGGGTCATATAATGCCATTTTTGTACAAGTTAATATGAATCTTTCATTTAGGGTCTAAATGAAAACTTTGTAATATACTTTTACTTTTATTAAACATTTTCATTAGTATTTTAAGAAAACACTCATTTTACCTTGGTCACCGCGCCCCTCTGCGTACACAGTTTGAATAACACAATAACCATAGCGCAAGCGCATTGTTCATTATAAACGTGGGATTATGAATTATATTGAGAACATTGTAAGAATACATGTCATGTTGGTAGTAAAAAATATTGTGGAGGTAGTAAAAAAGATTACAGTAAATTTGTCTCTATGATTCCTGCATAAACCCTGCACACACCGATTTAAAACACGGGGCCAGTTTTAACGACGACTTACCGTCAGATCCCGGTGACCCTTGAGGAGATGTTTCTCCGGGTATCTGACGACCTTGCCGCAGAGCAAACAAGCCAAGTCCATTAGCTTTACTCTGCGGCGGGCATATTTAATGACTATGCCCCTCTGCTCGAGGTTGAGCATGGTGTGGACGTCCCTCAGGTGCTCGCTGATATACGCCACCTGAGCTGGGCACATGGGGCATTGTACAGCTGTGAGAAAAAATGTACCAAAAAGTCAAAACACACACACACTCACACAGCTTATGACACAAAACTGATGTGTAACAAACCATTTGTAACATTTTGCCATGTCCAACATGTCAACTTACTTTCTCTGAAACGTTTCATTATCTTTAAAGGATAAAAAAACACACATGAATCAGCTAAAATCATTAAAGACAATTCAATCAATAAAAATGACAGCCCTTCGGGAGAACTTGGCATTAAATAACTTCCCTGGACTGCTTAATTTAGGCCCGAAAAAGAAACTAAACAGTCATACACGTGTAACAAAGCACAACACAGTCATGTACAGTACAATATCATGGCACAAAGCACTTTAAAGTACAATTTTAAAACGATTCATGAGTATATAAGCTAAAATATCAGAGAGCAGGTTAGAGACACTCACCATGCGGTTGAAATTCAGCAGTGATCATTTCAACGAAATGGTGGACATTTGACACCGTCCTCTAACCAATCAGCACCCTCGTTAATCGGCATGACGACTGATAAACAATCTTCAGTCCTGACAAATCTGTGCAGCAGAGCTTAAAATAATTATTGTAACACTGAAAACCACTTTATCTCCATCTATATGTCTGTAAGTAGAGGTGGTAATAAGAAAATAAAAAATAAAATAAAAACTCCAGTCACCACCCAGCCGGCATTTCAACGTTGATTCAACGTTGAAACAACGTCAGGTACCATGGTTGGATCAACGGTGAATTACCTTTCGATTTTGCAAAACGGATCAACGTTGATATTGTGACGTCGTTTCACCGAGGAAGAAACAACGTTGATTCACCGTTGAAATCGCGACGTCGTTTCACTCTTACCTTTCAAGTTATGGTCTACTGTCGACGTTGAATCACCTTTCGATTGAATCCGCGTTGATATTTTAATCCTGTACCCGCGTAGCCTTCCTGTAATTTTGCTTAAAGGTCAACACTGAACTGTAAACTTTTTTTTCGGACCATATTTAGTATTTTCAGCAACTAATAAAACTTAATTTGCATGATTTGCAATTGGACAGCATAAAAACGTTGTAACAATTAGATGTTCATATATCTACAGTGCAGGGATGAGATGCTTCATATTTTAAAGAAAAAGTTTAATAATTAAACCAAATGGAAAAATAAATTTCCTTAGAATTTAAATATACATCTATATTGTACATTTTACACTTTCACATAATGTATTAAAAAAAAAATCTCATTCAACAACAAAGCATTTTCTTAAGGGTTTAATGATTTCAGACTGCAGAGGGAAAAAGCTTTTCATTCAAATTTCATACACACTGCAATCATTCACAGAATAGCTTATAAAAATAATTACAAATATCGTTAGGAAACTTGATTAAGTCTTTGACCAAAAATACATAAACCGTAACACTGACAAACCATAAATGTTAAAATTGAGAAGGACATGATTTTCTCTCAACATAATTTTCTCTGGGTACTGTGAACATACTTTCAGAAGCCTAGACTCAAGACCGAAATACCACCACAAAATTCTGTGCATCAACATGGCGAGGTGTCCCCAAAAGTGTTCTGGCATCCTTAGGCAGCCAATGTCTCAGCACAGAAAGGAGCTCATCTACAGATGTCCGTGTTGTTTTGTTCCGAACCGCCCATTTTGCCAAATCACTCCATAACTCTCTGATTTCATCTGAAGAGGAGCCAGTTTCAGTGTCATCACTTTCACTGCTGTGCTGTTGGTCATCCAGATCAAGATTCTCAAGATTACGGTCAGCAATACTTCCTGCACAATCTTCTCTCAGAAGGTTTTCAGAACTGATGGTTGCACAAACACTATCGAATTAATTTTGAGCCAATAAAAATGAACGTAACTTTTCAAGAAACGAATGAAAATATAAATTGAAACTGAATAAAATATCTTTGAAACTGAAAAAGAATGAACCGCAAGCATTTTTTTTGACTTTGTTTTTAATACACTACATGTTTTGCTAACTATTCCTCATATTTCGTTTACTGATCTACACTTACAAATGCGCTTCCAGAGTTTTCATTTACGCTTCTGAAGTTTTCGTTTACACTCCCTGAGTTTGCGTTCGCTGTTCTGACACAAATCTCTCGTGGGGGCGGGGCTAGTAGAAGTCTATTCTCATTGGCTACTGAGTTTTTGATTGACAGCTTCTTGACCTGGAAGTGAAGACGTGAGTGTTGTGTTTACACGTTTGGATGTGAGCGTCTGTAAGCGTAGCTTTCTATTTCATTTAGGTGATATTAAGTTTATTTCTTTATTTATTTACTGCTACACTATATTGTTGATATGATTTCTTATAGAAGGAATAGTACAGACAAATGATATAATTTGTCATCGTCGATATCAGAATACTGGATAGCATAGGCTACTCGTGGTAAGTCTGATTGTTTTTATTTTTTTTATTAATTAATACTAAACTAATACTAATTATAATACAGTTCTTGCTTTTTCAGGTGGAGAGGCATATTAGAGCTCAGTGAGAGCCCATAACATTATACAGCAGTGTTGTCTTGATTTAATTGGTAAGTTGTTAGCCCAATCATTACATGTCTTGTTTATCTAACGTTACATACGGTTACAGTCTTCGATTAGATCATATTTGCTTCAATTAGATCATATTTCCCCTCTGCCACCCCAAACAACATTGTGCTAGAGTACTGTACAGTATCTGTACTGTAGCCTACAGTACAAAATGTACTGTATCAGACAATGACCGATGCCATTGGACCAGAGCCCTGTCAATCACTGCCCGGTTCAACTTTGGCAATGTAAAGCCAATTGCTGATTAATTTGTGATGCAGAGTTTTTAAAAGAAGAGAGAGAGTACTTGACCATTTTCCACGTCTCCATTCATAATATGTAAACACTCATTTGTTCCCAAGTATAACCCTGGGCGCAATATTTATTCTGCAAAAGGCAACAAAATGCTTTTTCTGTATCCATATTTTAGTAATAATTATGTTAAAAAAAAAACATTTTGGAGAAAAATGTTGAATTTTTAATAGTCTTTAATAATTTATATATATATATATATATATATATATATATATATCCAAATTCAAAACCTAATACATGCAAGTAATTATGACTGAAAAAATCCAGCAACTAGGGAGTAGACGCTACACAGCCATGGATAAATGTTTATTGGGCTATAGAGCCATCTACTGGTTATACAATAGTATTACAGATGATAAATGGTGTGTGAGTAAACATTTGGTACTGTAAAATCCCTTAAAACATTTATATAATTTGTTTGAAATAATTATTTTAAGTCTGCAAATGGTTACTGCATGTGGGAGTTCAAAGCAGTTTGTATTGTTAGATTATAATATATTTCCTTTCTCATTTTCCAGGGATTTGAGCAACTTTTCCACAAACAAAATTCTGATGCTGACACAGAGGATGGAGTGATAATACCAGAGATCAGCTGTCTCCATCAGACAATAATGTTACTTTGTTCAGACATATCACCTTTGAATGACTGGGATCCTTATCTTCAGACACCTGTTGTATTTTATTTTAATATTATAAAATAGCAAATATTTTAATTTCTTTGGAGCTCTAGATTAAAACAAACACAGTACACAAGAGGTTGCAGTTTATTCTTATTAGTCTCTGCTGATCATTGATTAGCATACCAACAGCATATGAATGGAATAGTTCATCCAAAAATAAAATTCTCACTTATTTTACTCACCCTCATGCTGTCCCAGATGCATTTTACTTTCTTTCTACAGATAAATACGAATTAAGATTTTAAGGAAAGTAATCCATCTCTGCAAGCCCTAAAGATGCTTTAAAAACCACACACAGTGACCGTGATGTCCATGTGACCTCAGTGGATGAATCAATTCTGAAGTGAAACAATAGAATAAAAAAAAAATACTAATAATGTAAACTGTTTTAACTATTAAAAATCATTTCCGACCAACTGCCATACATGGGTAAAATCCACTTGTGTTATGTGGACTCACAGAGATGTATTATTTCATTAAAAATCTTTGTGAGATTATACATTTTATTATCTATATTATGAGAATACTGTGCATTACATGTATAGTATGCAGTTAATGTTTTGTGGATTCTGGTCTTTCCTGTCATAACTGCATCCAAGACTTTCACTTTGGTACTTGTGTATATGCTGTAGTGACAATAAAGAATGAATACATTTATTAGATTTTTTTATTTAAATTCATTTAACTGATTTTATAAGTCATAATTGAACCTGTTGATGATTGTTCAAATATATTTACCATTTTAAAGGTTAGAAAATAATATTAACAAAATGAAATAAATAAAATTATCAGCATGATTAAAAAAATACCAACAAAAATATTCTTTGTGTGAAATATGTAATGAAATGCCCTTTGAGGTCTGTATCATCTGACAGCAACCCACGATTGTAATTTTCATATAGTTTAAATTCCTCTTATTTAAGTGATCATACATGATCATTTGATGGTGTAAATGCATATGGTAACAATGAGAAATTTGATGGCCATGGTTGCCAACCTTGATTACCTGGTTGAAGTGAAACTTTCTTGACTGCTGAATATATCACACACGTATACTAGTAGGCTATTCTCTTTATATTGTAATAGCACAACCTATTCAGAGCCTAACATGCAAACGAATCATCAAGAATAAACAAATATTCTCCTAAAACATTGGACAAAATATTTTAAGTAGTTACATACAGTGGGCGTACTTTGATGTACAATTACACCTGAATAGACTGATCTCTTGTGAACCTAAAAGCTTCTGTTGACAAAGTAATCGCAGCAGAAGGTAAATACAGATAAAATTAAAAAACAAACATAACTTAATATTACTAAAATTAAATAGAAAGCTGCGCTTACAGACGCTCACATCCACACGTGTAAACACAACTCTGACGTCTTCACTTCCAGGTCAAGAAGCTGTCAATCAAAAGCTCAGTAGCCAATGAGAATACACTTCTACTAGCCCCGCCCCCACGAGAGATTTGTGTCAGAACAGCGAACGCAAACTCAGGGAGTGTAAACGAAAACTTCAGAAGAGTAAATGAAAACTCTGGAAGCGTATTTGTAAGTGTAGATCAGTAAACGAAATATGAGGAATAGTTAGCAAAACATGTAGGCTATTAAAAACAAAGTCAAAAAAATTGCTTGCGGTTCATTCTTTTTCAGTTTCAAAGATATTTTATTCAGTTTCAATTTATATTTTCATTCGTTTCTTGAAAAGTTACGTTCATTTTTATTGGCTCAAAATTAATTCCATAAAACACCAGCCTGGGCAGAAACAAAAAAATGATCCTCCAAGTCACTACTAGAAAGCGTCATTGCAAGCAATTCTGCATTTTGCCGTCTCCGTTTTTTTATGGTTCGCCATCTATAAAAATTAAGTATGAATTTCATATGCCATAACTAGAAAGTACAGGACACTGATAAAACTATTTTGAAAATCGTCTAAAATTATGGGAATGGGATTGTAAAAAAAAAAACGGTCGATTAAAATTTAATTACTTCTAGTTTTGTCAAAGTCTGTGTAAAGTAAAATTTGAAAATTTGTGAATTGTAAACACATAAATGTTAGAAATGCATTGTTTAAACATGTTACAAAGACTGTGAACTACATAATATTTGATGGTGGAGTTATACTGTTAAACAGTTTTTCACCATTTTTTAAGAGCAAGATTTATTGGGCAGGGGATCAAAAAAATCACTAAAAGTTTAGTTAGAAAGCCAGATTCAGACATATCCATGCCTTTTGATTCAACTAAAACAAAAATATGGATATGATGCTTTGAGTGACAGCATGAGCTCCGCTGTTTGCAGTAACAGTTAAAAAAGATAAATAATGCAATTTTCATCGTCTTTTTAAAGGGATACTCCACCGTTTTTTCATATTAAACTATGTTATTCCTTAACTAAGGCGAGTTGATACATACCTCACTCGTCTCAGTGCGTGCGCTCAATCGCTCTGGTGTACGAGACACTTTGATCGCACTTAACTGGCCCAGGTCATCCAATAGGGTCCAAGTAGAGAAGCGACCAAACAACTCCGCGTTTTCCCTCAGCGCAGTAATATCATCACTCCGGATAGGGAGAGAGGACTTTTCATGAGTGATGATATGATATTACTGCGCCGAGTCCATAGATATATATGCGCCGAGTCGAAGTGCTCCCAAGCACTTGCTGTGGTATTCCACCATACATTATAGCTATCCACTTTACACGATTAGAAAAGCACAACGTTTTATTTTGTGTCACCGTCCTAGGTCGAGTTACTCTACTCGTGTAACTGTATTTAAATAGGGAAAATGTGGAGGTGTTTGGTCTCTTCTCTGCTTGGCCCCTATTGAATGAACTGCGCTGAACTTTGTGCTATCAAAGTGTCTCGCGTGCCAGAGCGATTGAGCGCACGCACTGAGACGAGAGAGGTATGCATCAACTCGTTTAATATGAAACAGTTTAATATGAAAAAAAAAAAACAGTGGAGTATCCCTTTAAGAAAATTATGCAAAATAGATGTGCACGGCCAGTGAAAAATAATTCTGGACCCCATAAACAAACCTTATTTTTTAATTCCGACTAATAGCGGTTTCATGCTGTAAAATGCAGGACTCACTGTGAGTTGGCTGGTTTCTCTGAGAAAACTCTGAGCACGAAGTCTCCCTCTTTGCTGGGCTCGAAAGTGGACAACACGATGTCCTCTCCGGCCAGCAAACGAAAGCGTGAGCTCACCTCCCGCAGGTTGATGAAGAGCTCAGAGCGAGCGCTGGACACGTGACTGAGGAAGAAATCTCGCTTCAGGTGTATGGCCGACCTGCCAGTATAATGAGCGGAGAAACACACACAACATCAACTGAGGGTTGAAATCCTGAGGGTCAAAACTCTGAAATATCTCACAATCTAAAATTCAGTCATTCAAACGGCCTCTCATCGTACCTCATTTATTGACGCAAGGGAGCCACCGAGCACTGGCCCGACTGCTTAGGGAAGAAATAATAAAAATTAAATATACACAAATAAAAAACTTTGTACATTTTATAGTTAACAGAATAGATAGCAGAACATTACAATCTAAAATTGCTCTTTAAAGCATTAAAAATCACACAATTAAAAGTTAAAATAACTAAAGTAAAAGTACATTTTAGTTGCTATGAGACACACATTAACTTAGAAATTAGGACTAATTTGCTTACAGTATTTTATTAGCAGTAACTTACGTTAACCCCTTACTAATATTATAAAAATACATGTAACGTTAGGTTTAAAATTCTACAAAAGGCACATAATCTGTGCAACATAGTCTAATTAAACAATTATTTGCTCAGAAAACTTGCAAAACAGTAAAACTAACATGAAAAAGAATCGTGATAATATTGTGAATCATATTTAAGACATAAAATAAACTCGATTGGATATTGTTTTCCATATCGCCCATCTCGTTCATTCTCCTTCCCTTGGCTGAATCTCGCGATATTACTGTGAATGGACAGTAATGACGACGACTACTAAACAGAAAAATTAGCTTATCGAACGTTAAGCTTTTGTTTCCTGATTTTTTTTTATCTGTGTACACACGTAACGTTATAATATCTTCTCCCTGAAAATCGACGTAGCAACCGCAAAAACACAAAAAGACAATGAAGCGGCACGAGTAACGTTACCTCAATCGACATTTGTAATAGGCCTCCGCGACACAAATTAATGTGGAAAAGCATTTCCTGAATATCGAGTTAAGAAATTCATTGAACAAACTGCATTTTTCCAAGCACTGACATGCATTAAGTCTAAGTCATGACCTTGCGTATAATGGGTGATTCTTCAATTAGGGGAACTTTTATGTCCCCAGGTTATACATTCATGTTAAAAATACAATATTATAAAATAAACAGTTTAGTTATTTAAAATTATATTTATTGTACCACGAAAAAATGTTATACACTAAAATCAGTATGATTTCCATTTTTAAAATTATTTTTATCACTAATATTTGGCTATTCAGGCCTTGTCCCCAACCCAGACTTCAAAACTTGTCTGCTCTGAAAATGTGATAAAATGTAATCAGTTCATTAAACAATAACAATATATGTTTAAACAGTAACTTTAAAAGGCACTTGATGCATAATTCGGGTTAATATCTGTGCAATTTGTGAATATTTTTAACAATTTAGTATTGTCCACAACAATACTGTCATTACCGCAACAGTCTATAATTACAACAAGGATATTTCTGAGGGTGAGACTTGTTTATGCCGTAACCATGGAAATGAAGACTAGAAGTGGAGCACATGTCAGCCATGAAAGAACAGTGAAATTTGATGTCTGAAAAAGTAAGTTATTTAAGCTTGAATTCTTTCTGATCATGGAGTAGACTTATTCAGCGTCATTACCATAAATGTTGTAGCAGCAATATTTTGATACATTTATATATACATTCACGTGATTTATGTGTATTTAAAGTTTTTTGTACTAGCTGTTGAGTAATGTTAGCAAAACCATGACCTAGCATCTTTTTTTCCTGAAAAAAATTAAAAATATCATTACCGCAACACGTCATTACCAACACACAACTTGTTGTGATGGTAATGACAAGTGATGGTGGTAATGACATGTTCCGTGTCACTATCTATATCATATTGTGTGTTTATTAATTAAGTTAAAGAAGCATAATACTGTGGTTTTACAGTGAAACTTAAGTGATAGGTCTTACTTCATAAAACAATTTTTTCTTATTTTTTTAACCAGAATGGCTTCCAAGAAATCAACAGAAAGGTCTAAAAATATAGAAAAAAATTGAAGGGAGATCCTGTAAAATATCAGCAGTATGTTTACAGAGAAAAAGAAAGATACAAAAGAAGAAAAGAAACAGGAAAGCTTAAAGTAATCTCACACTTTAAGGCATTTTTCCACTACACAGTACCAGCTCGACGGTGTTAGGCCTACCACTCATAAGCAGTGTGGAACCTGTGTTAGGCTGGGTCCATATGTTGCGGTCCCTACAGTGACGGGAGTGTGTGATGCAAATCACGCACGCCAATTACATTGGCTCATTCAATAGTACTCGAAGAACATAGGCTCTCTGGCGCGATCCCCATTCAGTCAACAGTCGACTACGTCCTCCGTTCCCTCCTTCAGGGAACGGTGGGTTGCATACGCAACCAGGGCGATTTCTTTTAACAACACTCACCAAAAGTCATTATTTTAAGCCTTTAAATTTGCTTTACGTATCAGTGCACTTTTCATTTATGTCATTACCAAAACACTATGTCATTACCAGAACAGTATGTCATTACCGCCACGTTGCTTAATTTACAGCAAATGTACCTTTAAAAATGTTTTATGTTCAATCCTGAGATGCTACATGAAAAGCCTAATAAAATACTCATTCACCTATTCAAAGAAAAAACATCTAAAATTAATTTTCCAGAAATTAAACAAAAGTGTGCTTTGACGAACACAGAAAAATACGTTTTTATGGTAAGAACAAGAAAATATCCGTAATTCGCTGAGTGGAAACATTTTGTTTTTTATACGCATTGTTAAAGGTTAAAACTATTTGCAAGATAAATGAGTTTAAATGATCTCCTTGATACATTCTGTGCATTATAAGACTTTTTGATGTTGTGATGGGAATGACATTTTGAAGTGCCAGTTGACAAATAGATATAAAATACTCAAATAATATTTAAGCTCAGTTGCGGCCATTATTATATCTTTACATCAAATCATGTAAACATTGTCTTGACATAATTCTAACAAAATTTAACCAAATTTCATTAATCAAAATCTAAGATGGCAAAATAGCCCCCAATTGAAGAATCACCCGAAATCAGACTTACCTTTAGGTCCCGCGGCCGCAGATCACTTTCTATCGAGCTCTTCTCTTGGTCAGTCTCGCAATCAGAAAGACGGTCAGGATAACGGTCATATTTTCAAAATGAAATAGGCGCGCACAGTTTCATTGGCCAGTTTCATGAATGACAGACAGATTAACCAATCATAATCATGAAAGCAAATAAGGTTAAAACCAATAGGAATTGTTTTATACCGGTATATATTTATATTAGAAGGTTCATGATAAAAATGTAAAATGATTATAAAATAATAATAATAATGATCTTAATAATAATTTAAAAGTGTCACGAGATATAAACGAATGACAGGAAGCAAGAGCAAGTTGACAGTTTATTAAGGTCTCACAGAATCGGCAGTGCAAACAGGTGGAGACAGTGACGCAGGGACAAGATGGTCAGTATCCGTGGTGAGGTGAAGTGAAGACACGGTGAAGAGACGAACGTTGAACTGGAATCCAGACGACAACACGGGAACACAAGGCAGGAACTCGACACCGGTACACCAAACACGAACCACATGAAACAACGATCTGACAAGGATGAAAGAACAGCGGTGAGTATAAATAGAGTGGTGATGATCAACTGCAGCTGGTGATGTGATGATGAACAGCTGGAGCGGATCAGGTGATGTCATACAGACACACCTCTCACACACGTGCATTCATACAACAACAAAAACACAAGACTAGGAGGAAACAGAGAAAACGTCTACCGTGACAGTACCCCTCCTCCTAAGAACGCCTCCTGGCGTTCTCAGACTCCCTTACCTGCCGATTGTAATCATCGATAAGAGAGTGATCCAGAATGTCTCTAGCAGGAACCCAACTTCTCTCCTCCGGACCGTAACCCTCCCAGTCCACCAAGTACTGGAATCCGCGTCCCCTCCGTCTAGAATCCAGAATACGATTGACCGAATAGGATGGTTCCCCGTCTACGAGTCGCGGCGGTGGGGGAACCGGGGCTGGCGGATTAATGCGTGCATAAAAAACGGGCTTAACTTTGGATACATGAAACACGGGATGAATTCTCCTGTACGCAAGAGGAAGTTTGAGGCGGATTGCCACCGGACTAACGATCTTGGTGACAGCAAACGGGCCAATAAATTTGGGAGCAAGCTTATTCGAGACGGATCGAAGCGGAATGTTCTTAGTTGAAAGCCACACTTTGGAACCGACGACGTATTCGGGAGGCTTCCGCCGGTGGCGATCGGCTTTGGCCTTGGTGCGCGCTCCCACTTGGAGTAGAGTCTCGCGGGCTCTAGTCCAAGTGCGATGACACCTCTGGATGAAGGCGTGGGCGGAGGGGACCGCGACTTCGGATTCCAGACTAGGAAAAACAGGTGGCTGGTAACCTACGCTACACTCAAACGGAGAAAGGCCCGTAGATGACACTGGTAACGTATTGTGGGCGTACTCCACCATAGACAGTTGTTGACTCCAAGAGGAAGGATTCTTGGAAACCAAGCATCGCAACGTTCTTTCCAAATCTTGGTTGGCTCTCTCAGTTTGACCATTGCTCTGGGGATGGAACCCAGAGGATAGACTAACAGTCGCCCCCAGCAATTTACAAAACTCTCGCCAAAATTTGGACACAAACTGGGGACCCCTGTCGGAAACCACGTCCATCGGGAGGCCATGTAACCGAAAGACGTGGTCTACGATCGTTGCCGCTGTCTCCTTAGCTGAAGGCAATTTGGGTAAGGGGATGAAATGTGCTGCCTTCGAGAATCGGTCCACCACAGTTAAAACCACTGTGTTCCCCTGAGAGGGTGGGAGGGCGGTAATAAAATCGAGAGCGATATGGGACCAGGGTCTCGAAGGCACCGGCAGCGGCTGAAGTAACCCCTCTGGCGGTCGATTGGAAGACTTACCAGTGGCGCAAACTGAGCAAGCCAAAACAAAATCATGAACGTCGCGAGCCATACGTGGCCACCAAAATCGTTGCTTGACTGAAAAACCAGTACGATTAACTCCTGGATGACAAGCTATGTTGGAACTGTGACCCCACTGAATAACGTCCGACCGTAATTCCTCCGGCACAAACAAACGGTTCGGTGGGCATCCGGGCGGAGGCGTTACCCCTTCTAAGGCTCTCTTGACCTTCGCTTCGATCTCCCATGTGAGTGCTGAGACAAATATGGTCTCGGGTAAAATACACTCGGGAGTAGCCGGGCGTTCGGAAAAATCAAATATGCGAGATAATGAGTCGGGTTTGATGTTCTTGGAACCCGGACGGTAAGAGAGAGTGAAATCAAAACGACCGAAAAAAAGTGCCCACCGAGCCTGCCTGGAGTTCAATCGTTTAGCAGTTCTGATGTATTCCAGATTCTTATGATCAGTCCAGACGATAAAAGGTACCCCCGACCCTTCTAACCAGTGACGCCACTCTTCCAACGCTAACTTGACTGCCAACAACTCTCTGTTACCAATGTCATAATTGCGTTCGGCTGAGGATAAACGATGTGAAAAAAACGCGCAAGGGTGCATCTTGTCGTCCACAGGTGAACGCTGGGATAACACTGCTCCTACTCCCACCTCCGACGCGTCGACCTCCACCACGAACTGACGTGATGAATCAGGGGCTATGAGAATGGGGGCCGAAACAAAGCGGCTCTTCAATTTAGAAAAAACAGCCTCGGCTGAGTCAGACCACCTGAACGCAGTTCGGGGGGAGGTCAAGGCAGTCAGAGGCGCGACCAGCTGGCTGTAATTGCGAATAAAACGCCGGTAAAAATTGGCAAACCCCAGAAACCTCAACAGGGCCTTGCGCGAATCTGGACTTGGCCAATCCACCACAGCTTTGATCTTTTCAGGGTCCATCCGCATTCCCTCGGACGACACGATATACCCTAGAAAAGGAACAGACTGTGCATGAAAATCGCATTTCTCCGCCTTGACAAAAAGCCCATTCTCTAGCAGCCTCTGAAGCACTCGTCGAACGTGCTGCACATGTTCCTGGAGAGACGAAGAAAAAATCAATATGTCATCCAGGTAGACATATATGAACTGATCGATCATGTCTCGCAACACGTCATTGACCAGTGCCTGGAAAACTGCTGGGGAGTTGGATAATCCGAATGGCATTACCAAATATTCAAAGTGCCCCCTAGGGGTGTTAAAAGCAGTTTTCCACTCATCTCCCTCCCTGATGCGAACCAAATGATAAGCGTTACGTAAGTCCAATTTTGTGAAGATAGATGCTCCCTGCAACCTCTCGAAGGCTGAAGACATCAGCGGCAAAGGATAGGTATTCTTTACCGTGATGTTATGCAACCCTCGGTAATCAATGCAAGGTCGCAGCGATCCATCCTTCTTCCCCACAAAAAAGAACCCCGCCCCCGCAGGAGAAGAGGAAGGGCGAATGAACTTGGCTGCTAGAGAATCAGAAATATATTTCTCCATGGCCTCTCTTTCAGGAATCGAAAGTGAATATAACTTGCCTTTAGGCGGAGACTTACCTGGCAGTAAATCTATAGCACAGTCATAGGGACGATGCGGAGGGAGAGAAGCAGCGCGAGACTTACTGAACACTTCCTTCAGGTCTAGATACTCGGCGGGCACGTTAGACAAATCCCCTGCCTCCTCCTGTAACACAGAAACAGGTACAGACGAACACGCAGACACAAGACAAGACTTATGACATTCCTTATTCCACTCCAGCACAGCCTTATTAATCCAGTCCACACGGGGGTTATGTTTGATCAGCCAGGGATGTCCAAGTACAACGGGTGCCAAAGGAGAGTCCAAAATAAAAAAAGAAATAGTCTCAGTGTGGTTGCCAGATGTAATCAATGTGATGTCTTCGGTGGTGTGAGAAATGGTGGGAAGTTTCTGACCGTTTAATGCATGAACAGAAATCTGGTGGTTGAGAGGTTGGAGGGGAATCTGAAATGTATGTGCAAAATTATAGTCCATAAAATTACCTTCCGCCCCGGAGTCCAACAGTGCAAAACAATCGTGCTGGTGAACTGACCATCTTAATTCTGGGGAAGTTGTCTAGGACCTGTCACGAGATATAAACGAATGACAGGAAGCAAGAGCAAGTTGACAGTTTATTAAGGTCTCACAGAATCGGCAGTGCAAACAGGTGGAGACAGTGACGCAGGGACAAGATGGTCAGTATCCGTGGTGAGGTGAAGTGAAGACACGGTGAAGAGACGAACGTTGAACTGGAATCCAGACGACAACACGGGAACACAAGGCAGGAACTCGACACCGGTACACCAAACACGAACCACATGAAACAACGATCTGACAAGGATGAAAGAACAGCGGTGAGTATAAATAGAGTGGTGATGATCAACTGCAGCTGGTGATGTGATGATGAACAGCTGGAGCGGATCAGGTGATGTCATACAGACACACCTCTCACACACGTGCATTCATACAACAACAAAAACACAAGACTAGGAGGAAACAGAGAAAACGTCTACCGTGACAAAAAGGAAGAAATAATTTATTCTGTACATACATTAATTGATTCAACATAGATCTTAAAAAAATATCAAAGTTGATTTATAAGTGTTTTTTTTTTACCCTTTTTCAACCATTTAGCATTAAACATTATTTCAACGTAGTTTCAACATTGATAAAAACAACTGGCATTATTTTAACCATATTTCAACGTTGAAGGTTGGTCATGTTTTCAACCATTTAACATCAAACGTTGTATCAACGTTGTTTCAACGTTGAAACAACAACTGACATTATTTCAACCAAATTTCAACGTTGAAGGTTGGTCATGTACTGGTTGTTTTTCAACCATTTAACATTAAACGTTGTGTACTGGTTGTTTTTCAACCATTTAACATTAAACGTTGTATCAACGTTGTTTCAACGTTGAAACAACAACTGACGTTATTTCAACCATATTTCAACGTTGAAGGTCGGTCGTGTGCCGGCTGGGCATCCACATTTTTCAGTCACCATCCAGAATCCAGAATGAATCAACACAACGGGGCATGAGAATTAGATCAGATTAGAAACTAAACAAAACCAAAATATCAATTAGCATCTCGTTTCATTGGAATCACTTCCAATTTTACACAACTTGTAAACACATCAACAATTTTAATTTATGAAACTGCAATAAATACATTTTCTTGCATACTTGTTTGTGATATGTTATTTTAAATAACACAAAATCATTCATTTAATTTCACCAAAATGACGGTCAGGGGATCTCTGGATAATCAGTAATTCGTTTGTAATTATAAAACGAAAATACCGTTTTTCGTTTCAAATGGAAAAAACAAATAACCGTTTTTGGTGTCAGAATCAAAAAACGAAAAGCCAATTAAAAACTGCCCTTTTTCGTTTTTTGGAGATCATTTTATCGTTATTCGTTTTTGAACAAAGAATGAAGTGAGTCTTGAACTGAGCGACGTGATGGTAGACTAAAACTGAACTAATATAACTTTTTTTAGTACAACTAAAGTAGCACTGGGTGTAAAAAACAATTTAGTTAACTGAAATAAAAATTAAAACTAATAAAATAATAACTCTGGTTGTTAGGAAGAATTAAACATTTGTAAGAGCATTGGTGAATAGGGCCTACAGCTATGTGCTATGAGCAGGGCTCTGACTGCATTGCAACTCTTTCACTAGCATATATGGCCTAACATGTTTTACAAGCATAGTGGGTGAGTGAAGACTAAAACCTACTGTACATGTTATAAGGTTTATATTATACTTTTATACATTTATATAGTTCCTCCTCCAGGTTGTGGTTATTAGCCTCTGCAGTGGACAGATGTAGATTTAGCCAGAGCCAGGATGTCACTATGCAAAAACATAATTTATAAAATATATTTCATAAATCATATTTTTCAATAAATAAAACTGAACTTCACCTGCCTTCCAGCTCCCCTTTCTATACCTATACTATAGCACTATAGCTGCTAAAAACTCTCAGCTTCCACCATCTACTGTTACCCCTTCTGTGTCAAAACAAAACTCTAACAAAACAAATTTAGAAAGTTTTAAAACTTTTTACTTTTCCTTTGCATTTTTCTCCAGTGTAAAATTATTATGTTAATTAAGTAGATTAAATATTTTTAACCCTTGTGCATCAATTATATAGAGGTCCGTATAAATGATTGACAACAATGTCTGTACCAAAAAAACTGTCATAAAAATGCAGCTTGGAGCACAGACTTAAGTTAATTTTTTAAGCTTGGAGCACAGACTTAAGTTGGTATCATTTTAAAGAAGACCCATGGCAGATTATTGCTGAAGTAAACTAAAGCTTAATTAAAATAATAACTAAATCAAAAAAAAAATATATAGGTAGCCTATAAGTTTATGAAAATTATTTATTAAAAAACTATGATTTATAAAATATATATTTTATAAATCAGGTTGAACGTTTGTGTTCCAAATTTGAGTTGGATAGGCCAATCTCAAAAAAATGCAAGTACACCTGGCTGCAGCCTGCAGATCAGGGCGGGGCTACACCTGGGGCGGGGCTACACGTGTAGCCCGCCCAAAACGCTTCTCATTGGTTAGGAGCAAATTGATGACGTCAATCGAGGCGGGGTCGTATCTGGGGCGGGGCTGCACGCCCAAAACGCTTCTCATTGGTTAGGAGCAAATTGATGACGTCGATTGAGGCGGGGCCGCACCTGAGGCGGATAAACCATGGGATAAACAGGAAATGCCGTCTCTGAAAATTCGTGCGCGATTTCACGTCACGCGTCTTAAAAACGCATGCTTAAATTTGAAACAATACTTTAATAAATTTATACTGCTGTATGGTATTAAACTCTAAAGTAAAAATGAAAGCAGTAAAAGGAGTAGAGCACATATCCATCGTTTTTACTATGCCTAATTTAAGGTAAACTTTTAAAGAATTACTGTATACTTACTTACTGAATTATGTATACTGGATGCTCTTAGAAAAAAGGGTTCATTGGGGTTCTATATATGAAGCATAGGTTTCTTTTCTCAACTCCAAAGGAACTTTCATGCTAAAAAAAGTTCTATAATGACCAGAAAGAATCCCTTTGACACAAAGGTTCTTTATAGGCTATTATTCATTCATTTATTACATTATTCTGCAACATTTTGTAGTTGTAATTAAGTTATTGTTTATTTAACTGTTGTAGTAACTTAATGTCACATTTTAATCATGCTGATTTTTGGAGTATAAAAACTGAAATGTCACTCTCCGTGTGATATTGATTAATTATATTTTTTAACCCCCATATCACATTCTGTTGCACTTCACTGTGTAATTTACTATAAACATTAATGGCACCATATTAATTTCTTATGTGAATCCTTCCTCTGTAATAGTTGTTTATTTTTGTGCATTATATAGGCTATTATGAAACATTTATGCCAATAAAGTAGTTTGTAGTTAAACCAACTAAATACTGTACATTGTCAATCTCTGTATGCATGCAACACAAAAAAACAAACTCATACCAGTGATAACTTTTATTTCAAAACAAGAATAATTGTGTAAAGATATATATATATATACACAGATAATCACATACATCAGCTGTACACACACACGTACGTACACAGACACGCATACACACACGCACGTACGTACAAATGCACACACACACCTGTATATACACGCATATACATAAGCACACACACACGTTCGTACACATGCATGCACACACACGTATGTACACACATCTACATATGCACACACACG
Organism: Pimephales promelas; assembly: GCF_988280905.1. NCBI lineage: Eukaryota > Metazoa > Chordata > Actinopteri > Cypriniformes > Leuciscidae > Pimephales > Pimephales promelas. Next base: position 32,184,254 of record NC_142770.1, read on the forward strand.
TAGGTACGGTCGTACAATCACACATGTACGTACGTACACTCACTCACACAGGTACGTACAGGTACGTACGTACACTCACTCACACAGGTACGTGTACTCACACACGTACGTACACTCACACAAGTACGTACACTCACACAAGTACGTACACTCACACACGTACGCAAACACACACGTACGTACGCATGCACACACGCACACTCACATCCACACACACTCACACACATTACTCAGCCTGAAATTCCCCTCCATCATTGAAAAAACAATCAACCGAACAATAGCCCGCAACCTCCTTCTCGGAATAAAATCCACGCAGGACTCCTCTTCTGCCATCACCAACATATCCAGGTGGGCAGTCCTTGTATAATTCATTGCAGTGCAAGCAATGAGTCAAAGAGTACGGCACCCGGAACTCTTGCCTATATTCTCTGGAAAATGCAGTCCAGTTCACAACACCTAATTTAGATAAAATACAAAACAAACAATTGAATATTTTGAAGAAACGCATTAACATAGTACAGTCATACAAGGAATTTATTTTTTTATACATTTTAAACATTATAGGAAAATATTAGACAAGATGAGTGTTTTTTGCTTTGTCAAGTACTAAGTTTACTTACTTTGTTTATGAAAAACATACTTTAATTTGGCTTGAGAAAGCCTATCCTAAAAGTTTGAAATAGCTTTAAAGGCTTTTGAAGATCAAAGTAGTTTTCAAGCTGAAAGTCTGGAAGGCAAAAGTTTATCATAGGCAGATAGACAGACTTTCTCAAGTACCTTTTACAGTGCTCACCACTTAGGTTTAAAGAACTTACTGTCCAGCCATACAAAGTGGGCCTCCTCTCTGAATTTGGGCTCACTGACAATTTCTCTGAAAACCTTACATGTCAGTGAAAGTCTCCAGAAAGCCACATCACCGTCGTCTGTGATGACTCCCATCAGGATCCGCCACAGGATGTCAAGTAGCCAACAATCAGTCCAAAATTTAACTTTACATACAACTTATTGAAATGGGTAACTGATAAATTTGAGAGGAGTTTATACTGCCCTTACCTTGGTCAAAGAATCAGCAGGCAGGGGGGTTTCAATCACCTCTAAATTGGAGGGTATGAACAAGAGTAGCATCATTTCAAATCCCTGTTATTTACAGTTCAAGATTTAAAGTGGGAACCAATACCTGCTCTCTCTACTCTCCTCTTTTTCCGGATTTGCTTTCTTTCAGCGTCTGACCTTCAAATGTTTAAAATTTTAAGTCTCATGAACAGTTTGTTCTTAATGACATCTCCCAGGACCATAATTGAAATCCTTTTGTTTAGATTGATACATGTAATGAATTTATTAGCAATCTATAGTTAAAAACACTTTTTAAACTGCTAAATGTAAGGATTTGGTAATTGAAACTTCAATAAAACAATTTTTAAACAGCTAAATTTAAGCATTGGGTAGTTGGAACTTCAATGAACAGTACGTATACTGTGACAGAACAGCAAAAAATAGAGTGCAAGTTCAAAATGTGGATTAAAAAAAAATTAAGAAAAACAAACCTCAAGGGGAAATTCTCCAAAAGCAGCAGACACCACCACCTCCTGATGCAACGCATGTCAGGCTAAGTTAAAAATAAATAATCTGTAAGTTTACTTTTAATGATATGGGGGGTTTCCATTGCATATTTCACTTACTTCTGTAAAATCAAAGGCCCCTGCTGTCACAAAGCTCAGTGAATACTGAAATGGTAATCACTATCAAATAAGTTTGGTCAGATACATATACTGGATAAACACATAGTAAGCAACACTTCAGCTTTATAAACTTACCATCAGGACAAAGACACCACAGCTGTTGCTTTGATGTTGTCGTGGAAGGCCCTGTTAACGTTGCCATGCACAGAGTCAATCCACCTTGAAAAAATAAATCAATTTCCAATGCTTTTACAAGTTATTTATTCAAATGAACATTGGTACTGTGATATCGTTGACACAGTATTCATGCCAAGGCCCAGGAGACATGATTTGTGCAATATTTCTGCGATGACAAAGACAAAACAGTTACTGCAGTGCATCAAACAAAACAACACAAGAGAACTGAAATGTGAGGCACAACCAGAACTCAGCATGAGTATTATATGATCATTTTATTGACCCTTTACAGAAAAAAGTGATCTGTAAACATAATTAGATCCCAAGTCAGATGAACAAGTCACATAAAAACCTTTAATGTTAATGGCCACAATTTTATTCAAATGTGGTTAAGAACGACCACAATCTCTGAACTCCGAATAGTGCACTAAAAAACCTGTAGATGAGCATTTATTCTACATTATTGAATGTTTTGCCGTGCAGAGGATCAAGGAAAAAATGTCATGCTCTCCAGGCTTCATAATCTGTTGATATGTCACAATATATATACCAAAAGACAATTGCAGTTTATATATCAAATAGTATTTAAAAATTATGCAGACATAAGTTATCCCAGGTATACACTACAGATTTAGAATGACTTACACAAACCATCCAATGTCCTGGTATCCATGTTGGGAAGATAAACCAGTCGATGTTTTCATCCATCTTGAAAATAAATAATATCGATCATCATTGAAATTTAGAAACTTTGGCTGGGTTTCATATTAAACAGAACTGACTATAATACATACAGGCAGGTGTAGAAGTTGCTCTTCAAGAGTCCTGTTTGGCCATGTTTCAATTTGATATATATATATATATATATAGCATGTCTGGAACGGACGGACTCTCCAACACAAATGACCACACGACTACTCAGCGATGAGATCCAATGTTTTTTCTTTTAATCTGTAAACAGAGAGATCATCAGTGGATCAACGGGGCTTTAGCTTCTCTCGTGTAAACACAGTAATATTCACGTAGAGAAGCAACATTGCGTGCGCTCACGAGCCTCGCGCACAGGTAGACTGAGACTATTACAGTTCTTTAAAAATAAATAAATAAATAAAACATGTAAACAAAATAATAAATCTTATACATTCATTATCTTCCTTGTGATACATCACATTGATACTCTTATTAATACACTACAATAGTAGCCTGACTTCGTCATACTCATATTCAAGAAAGAATATGAGTCTGAAACTCCTCCGTTGGGCTTTGATAATGAGGCGTGTCGTAATTGAACCAGGACAAAAAAAAACCTCTGCACTCAATTGGATAGTCGGTAGACCTACCAACCAATCAGAGCAACGCATAAGTCAACTCCTTTGCATAGCGCAGTTTTCAAATACAGAACGTAGCCTAACTTTATTTATTTTAGAAGTTAAATAAAGAGTGTTACTTCTTTTACTTCTCCATGAGTGCCACCAAAGGAGAAACCACAACGACCACAGGCTTTTCATTACGTCCCATCTTCTTAACGACCGTCAGAGCCAGCTGATAAGTTACACTTTTCCCCAATCATGTAGGAAGGACGCCAAAAATATCTTTCCGATCGACAAATGCCTTGATTGCAGTTCTCTGTCTATTAAAATGAATGCGCTGTCGATTTTTTTTTTACAAAAGACGCGACAGCGGAATCTATACATCTCAATTCTCCAGCTGCAGTCATCTTCGACAAGCGCACTTTGATGACATGAGGATTACGTTACTGAAGATCATCTGTCAATCATCGTATAAAGCCCGCCCTGGCAATCTGATTGGCCCGATGATTTCTGAACCAATCATAATTATTCCTCAATGGATCGAGTCCAGACCGAACTTCCCGTCCAAAAAATTTTGTGGGCGGCGTTCGGGCTGGCATCCAGGCTACTACAATAGTGTATAGTACATCAATTTTATACTAAATTACATGACCATATGCATTAATTCATATATTTATATGCATTAATTCAGATATTTTTATAAAATAACATGCTATGATTAACAACCAATATATTATAATATAATTATAATAACATAAATCAAAAAGAAAAGCTCAATGCACATTTAACAGCATACCATGTGCAGGCCGCACTACATGCTCCACGCACAAATCTATGAATCTGATTCGATTCCCCTATAACACTCTAAATACAGTACATATTTATTAATAGTCAACCAGATCTCTTTTCTTTCACAAAACAGAACTAATTAAACAACATACATGTAAGATCATCAGTGGATCAACGGGGCTTTAGCTTCTCTTTCTCGTGTAAACACTAAGCATAAGATACTAATCAGTTAGCACCATGATGAACTTCATAAACTCGTACTACTACACACAAAAAAACACAAGTCAAAGGTTAATTTTCACCAGTTACATTCTCCATCCTGAACTTCACAAGTTTTGTCTTATACAGGGATCGTATACACTGGAGCTATTTAGACCAACTGTTATCCAGAACATGGTGCAACAAAATGTTTCCCACTCGCAGGGAAGGTGTGTACATCAGGTTGATCAGGCCCACTGCAATCACCCACAAAAGGTGCCTTAAACACCATTCATCTCAACTTCATCTTGGATCTGGAACAACAAATGTGCTGAAATGCACTGACTCACAGAGACTTAACCTTAAAACTTAAAGAAAAACAATATTGTAGTACAATGTAATGGTTTAATACAATACATTCTCATTTCAATAAAGATCTTACAACCCCACCAACTGATCATTTTTCCTTGTATGGCACATGCCTTTCCATGTCGTGACCAGTCAGCAAAGCAGGTAGCCCCACAGTTGTGGGACCGATATTTTTGAGCCATATTCTCTATCAATCTGTTGACAGGTCTCACCATCCTACCCACTCTGGTTCGAACTCTCATTTCTCCTTGACTAGGAAGTGGCTCAACAACTCTAGCAGGTGAAACACAACGGTCATCATGGAGAACTGCCTCAGAAAGCGAACTGCAAGAATCACAACTCAGTCCATCATCTGGAATGACTACATTGCTGTTTTCTTTGGTACAATCATCTTTTGACGACAATTGCTCCTGAAATGACTCGGGGACTACATCCAATGAACCAGCACTATCAGATCTGCAGGACAATCTCTGCTGAGGATCTTCAGAAATTGTGGTTCTTTCCACCCAACTGGCAACTCGGTCAGGCACAGAACACATCTCAGATGCAGAACTAACATTATCCAAGGATGCACTCCTGCTTCCAAGGACAGATTCACCACTATCCCCAGGTAATTCAGGACCTCCCAACTCGAGCGGCAAGAAGTTGGCTTGCAACAGCAAATTACGATGAACAGTTTTCTCCTGGCCCGTTTTGGTGTTACGAATGCGATAAATGTGGCACTGGGGGTTCAGCGCTACTACCCTATAGGGCGTGGACTCCCACCTGTCTGCTAATTTTCTCTTCCCACTTTCACCTTTGTTGGCCAGGAGAACTTGATCACCCAACTCAATGTTACAGTCCTTCGTCTTCCGGTTGTACAACTCGGTCTGACGCTGCTGACTGGCATCAATGTTCCCCTGAGCGACGGTCATAGCCTCTTTCAAATTGTCTTGCAACCTTTTCACATACTTATCGTAATCAACAACGTCACAGTCTCTCTCAACATTGCTAAACATCACATCCACGGGTAGCTTCGGGATCCTACCAAACATTAAATAGAATGGAGCGTAGCCAGTGGACTCGTGCGCTGCACAATTGTATGCGAACTTTAGTGTCTGAAGCAACTGAGCGCCTTGTGCGATCCAGGAGATTGCCCTCGATTCAACTCCTGCTGCCCAGTCACTGTGACCCTCTAATACTGCGGAAACCTCAGCACTGGAGAGAGGACAACACCAAGGAGTTACATAAGGGGACCTTCGATGCTCTGGGCACCAGCACTAAGCCTGAATGCATCCTGTACTTTGTCTTTCTCAAACTGCTCCGCTTCCTCAAGCAATGCACCATAAGGCTCATTCAACAGCCTCTGACTGACCCGGTGTTCTGACATTCCATCCTACCCGTCAGATTGTCCTACCAAGGCTTACTGCGCATGCGCACATCAATAATACGTCATTTTTGTCACGCTGAACAACACGCCCATAATATTTTACTACTTTCACGAGATCTTCTTCATCTGAGGTAAGTTTTTCACTATTTATGTCAATTATTACTATACAAAGATATATAGCAGTAATGAGAACTGTTTACTCTCACATTAAATTGATGAATTGGCGGGGAATTGATTTGATTGTTTGGTGTAAAATATAAACACACACACGATTATGTCAAAAATGTCCGTTTTGTCGAGTGTCCTCATAAGATCAGTCTTAATTAAATAAAGTATCAAATGATCGTAAAGAGTGAGACGCGTGTGAGATCAGCGTCTCTCTCAGCAGCGGCAGGTTTCATAAAAACATGCCATTAAACAAATATTTAAAAGAAATACTATTGTTTTTGCATTCATTTGGAGATCAACTATCAAATTATTACATTATAAAATATAATAAATGTGTAATGTTTGTAATTACAGTTAACGTTAATCACATACAAATTTTGATTAATCTATCCCCCACTAATCTATCTATTCATCTATTTTAGATTTTTTTTTTCTTGCATTTTTTGACAGCTATGGAAGATAAGTGGGAAGCACTGTATAATCTTCTGTCAGTGGGATCGTACCCATCAGGGTATGATAAGTCTAAAAGGCAGAACATTAGAAGATGTGCGCTTAAATTCAACCTAAAGGGTAGTTATTTTTACTTTACATTTCAATTATGTTTATTTTATTATTCATTTGTTCCCATCTTGATTTTCTTTTCCAACAATGCCAAATGTCCTTTTACTTCTGTCATAGTCATGTTTTCTCTTTAATGTAGATGGAGAGCTTTTTTATGGAAGTAAAAGAGTGATCAAGACCAAAGAGGAAGCCAGGATGCTCTTTGAAGAATTCCATTCCTCGCCCATTGGTGGACACACGGGGATTGGTAAAACATGTGCTGCCATTTGTGCCAGATTTTACTGGCATGGCATGTCAGTTGACATTGAAAATTTGGTATGTGTTATTTATTTTATATATTTTTTTGTAGTTTATATTTATAGATGTATATCAACTCACACACACACACACATACACGTCTATATTACTAAAAGGGGACTATCACTCTACACTGGCCAAGAGGGGACTAGTGTTTCTGGTCATTTTGAAGAAACAAAAATGACGTACAAAATTCTCTTTTAAGGTCTTTTTTCATAATATAACTTTAAATATGCATTTTTTTATTTTTAAAAAAACATGCCAAGTGGGGACCTGAAACTCTGGCCGATGTCTACCTTACCAACAGGGGACTCATATAGCCTGCAATTGAACTGTGTGTCTGTGTGAACAGTGAAGTGAACTGGAAGTGAAATCTTGTCTTCATATTGTAACTTATACATACTTATACACATATGTGTGTGTGTGTGTGGGTGTGTCATTATATAATGCTCAAACATATACATGTCTATATTGCTACACAGCAGTGTCGCTGTACACTGGCGAAGAGGGGACATTCTGAATGATATCTATCCAACCAAGTGGGGACTTTGTGTGTGTGTGTGAACTGGCAGTGAAATCTTTCTTCATTACGCTTACATTATATATCTATTATATACATTATATATATATAGATATATATATATATATATATATATATATATATATATATATAATATATTCACATAGAAAAACGCTGTTTTAAATTGTAATAATATTTCACAATATTACTGTTTTTTTTTTTTAAATAATTGCAGCCTTGGTGAGCAGAAGAGACTTCTTTTAAAAACATAAACAATCGTACCGATCTAAAACTATATATTTCTATACTACTAACAGCAGTGTCGCTGTACACTGGCAAAGAGGGGACATTCTGAACGATATCTATCCAACCAAGTGGGGACTTTGTGTGTGTGTGTGAACTGGCAGTGAAATCTTTCTTAATTACGCTTACATTATATATCTATTATATACATTATATATATATATATATATATATATATATAATATTCACATAGAAAAACGCTGTTTTAAATTGTAATAATATTTCACAATATTACTGTTTTTTTAATCAAATAATTGCAGCCTTCGTGAGCAGAAGAGACTTCTTTTAAAAACATAAACAATCTTACCGATCTAAAACTATATATTTCTATACTACTAACAGCAGTGTCGCTGTACACTGGCAAAGAGGGGACATTCTGAACGATATCTATCCAACCAAGTGGGGACTTTGTGTGTGTGTGTGAACTGGCAGTGAAATCTTTCTTAATTACGCTTACATTATATATCTATTATATATATATATATATATATATATATATATATATATATATATATATATATATATATATTTATATATATATTTATATATATACTGTATATAATATATTCACATAGAAAAACGCTGTTTTAAATTGTAATAATATTTCACAATATTACTGTGTTTTTAAAAAAAAAAAAATTGCAGCCTTGGTGAGCAGAAGAGACTTCTTAAAAAACATAAACAATCTTACCGATCTAAAACTATATATTTCTATACTACTAACAGCAGTGTCGCTGTACACTGGCAAAGAGGGGACATTCTGAATGATATCTATCCAACCAAGTGGGGACTTTGTGTGTGTGTGTGAACTGGCAGTGAAATCTTTCTTAATTACGCTTACATTATATATCTATTATATACATTATATATATATATATATATATATATATATATATATATATGAAGAGTTCAGATGCAAAAGCCTCTAAGTGCCGTTGGAAATATTCTTCAAAAATGATCATTTTTTATCAAGCTTATATATTCAAGTTCAGTAATTTCACTTAAATTACAATTAATAGGTAATCCTCATTGTTATTTAAGTGAAAGTACTGAATTTAAATATACAAGCTTGAAAAAAATTATCATTCTAGAAGAAAATTTCAAATGGCACTTAGAGGCTTTTGCATCTGAACTCTTCATATATATATATATATATATATATATATATACTGTATATATATATATATATTCACATAGAAAAACGCTGTTTTAAATTGTAATAATATTTCACAATATTACTGTTTTTTTTATCAAATAATTGCAGCCTTGGTGAGCAGAAGAGACTTCTTAAAAAACATAAACAATCTTACCGATCTAAAACTATATATTTCTATACTACTAACAGCAGTGTCGCTGTACACTGGCGAAGAGGGGACATTCTGAACGATATCTATCCAACCAAGTGGGGACTTTGTGTGTGTGTGTGAACTGGCAGTGAAATCTTTCTTAATTACGCTTACATTATATATCTATTATATACATTATATATATATATATATATATATATATATATATATATATATATATATATATATATATATATATATATATATATATATATATTCACATAGAAAAACACTGTTTTAAATTGTAATAATATTTCACAATATTTCTGTTTTTTTTTTATCAAATAATTGCAGCCTTGGTGAGCAGAAGAGACTTCTTTTAAAAACATAAACAATCTTAACGATCTAAAACTATATATTTCTATACTACTAACAGCAGTGTCGCTGTACACTGGCAAAGAGGGGACATTCTGAATGATATCTATCCAACCAAGTGGGGACTTGGTGTGTGTGTGTGAACTGGCAGTGAAATCTTTCTTAATTACGCTTACATTATATATCTAATATATATATATATATATATATATATATATATATATTTATTAGGGCTGTGCAAAAGTTAATTGCAATTAATCGCATCCAAAATAAAAGTCTGTGTTTACATAATATATTTGTGTGTGCTGTATATAATTATTTTGTATATATAAATACCTATGCATGCATGTATATATTTAAGAATTATTTGCGCTTAAATTCTGTATACATTTATAAATACATAATCTATATTATATAAATATAAATATTTTATATATGAATAACACATTTTCTTAAATATATACATGCATGTGTGTGTATTTATATATACAAAATAATTATATACAGCACACACAAATATATTATGTAAACACAGACTTTTATTTTGGATGCGATTAATCGCAATTAACTTTTGCACAGCCCTAATATTTATATATATACTGTGTATAATATATTCACATAGAAAAACGCTGTTTTAAATTGTAATAATATTTCACAATATTACTGTGTTTTTTAAAAAAAAATAATTGCAGCCTTGGTGAGCAGAAGAGACTTCTTAAAAAACATAAACAATCTTACCGATCTAAAACTATATATTTCTATACTACTAACAGCAGTGTCGCTGTACACTGGCAAAGAGGGGACATTCTGAATGATATCTATCCAACCAAGTGGGGACTTTGTGTGTGTGTGTGAACTGGCAGTGAAATCTTTCTTCATTACGCTTACATTATATATCTATTATATACATTATATATATATATATATATATATATATGAAGAGTTCAGATGCAAAAGCCTCTAAGTGCCGTTGGAAATATTCTTCAAAAATGATCATTTTTTATCAAGCTTATATATTCAAGTTCAGTAATTTCACTTAAATTACAATTAATAGGTAATCCTCATTGTTATTTAAGTGAAAGTACTGAATTTAAATATACAAGCTTGAAAAAAATGATCATTCTAGAAGAAAATTTCAAATGGCACTTAGAGGCTTTTGCATCTGAACTCTTCATATATATATATATATATATATATATATATATATATATATATATATATATATATTCACATAGAAAAACGCTGTTTTAAATTGTAATAATATTTCACAATATTACTGGTTTTTTTATCAAATAATTGCAGCCTTGGTGAGCAGAAGAGACTTCTTAAAAAACATAAACAATCTTACCGATCTAAAACTATATATTTCTATACTACTAACAGCAGTGTCGCTGTACACTGGCGAAGAGGGGACATTCTGAATGATATCTATCCAACCAAGTGGGGACTTTGTGTGTGTGTGTGTGTGAACTGGCAGTGAAATCTTTCTTAATTACGCTTACATTATATATCTATTATATACATTATATATATATATATATATATATATATATTCACATAGAAAAACACTGTTTTAAATTGTAATAATATTTCACAATATTTCTGTTTTTTTTTATCAAATAATTGCAGCCTTGGTGAGCAGAAGAGACTTCTTTTAAAAACATAAACAATCTTACCGATCTAAAACTATATATTTATATATTACTAACACAGCAGTGTCGCTGTACACTGGCGAAGAGGGGACATTCTGAACGATATCTATCCAACCAAGTGGGGACTTTGTGTGTGTGAACTGGCAGTGAAATATGTCTTCATTACAGTTAAATTATATATCTATTATATACATTATGTATATATATATACTATTTTTCTTATTTAACGCTCTCTCTTCATATACTTTCTATGCTTTGTTATGCAGTCCCTAACAATTTACTTGCCATAGTTATGTGCCATTGCACACACACGTCTATATTACTAACATATACATGTATTAACACAGAAGTGTCGCTGCACACTAGCCAAGAGGGAACTTTCTGAATGATATCTATCCAACCAAGTGGGGACTTTGTGTGTGTGTGTGAACAGTGAATTGAAGTGGCAGTGAAATACACATCCGTAAAGGGGGTCGCACACCGAATGAGAAGCGCAGCGCTGCGCCACGTCTAGGACAACTCCAAGTATCGCACACCGGACTCACACTTTCTCATCAGTGTATGGGCAGCAATATTGTTATGTTTAATGACATGAAATGAAGATGTTTGTTCTATGTTATAATTGTACTGTACAATTAAATACAATCGTTGCTGAGTCTGCAGTCTGAAAACTACCTCAGAGCATCAGTTAACTGAATGAATTGAGAATCTCACATGAAAACCCAATTACATCAGCAATTGTCATTCAAGCAGCTGATTTATGTAAATGAATGCAAAACTAAATTTATTGCAGCATAGGGCAAAGTCAGTATACATTATCAACGATTTGAGACAATAAAATAATTTAAACTTTATATAAAACTAAATGGCACTCTGTGGCGGCAGCAGGATTACGTTCAAAAGGTCACGGGCGACGTAGCCGTAAGTACAGAGTCAGTGTTTACAAGTTGAACGCATAGGTTGAACGTGCAAACTAACTCAAACGCTGTTTACAAAAAAGTAATTAAAAGGTAAAACAACGATGTCGGACGATTTTGATTCTGTACTTCCGGCTACGTCGCCCGTGACCTTTTGAACGTAATTACGTAATACGTGACGTTACAAACGCGCCTGACAGAATAGAGCAAGGCTAGCATTTGTCCTTAGAAAAGTTACATTTTTGGAATAAGTTTTGAAATAACCGATCGTTTTGCATGATAAGACCCTTATTCATCGTCTGGTGTCGTTTAAAGACATTTGAAGCTGCATCTGAAACTGTTATTAACCGTCTTTTGGACCTTGAACCGTCTGGTTCCCATGTAAGTCCATTATATGGAGAAAAATCCTGGAATGTTTTCATCAAAAACCTTAATTTCTTTTCGACTGAGGAAAGAAAAACATGAACATCTTGGATGACATGGGGGTGAGTAAATTACCAGCAAAAGTTTTTTAAGAGCCACAAACCTGTATATAAAACTCTTTTTATTCTAGATACACTAAATGCACTAGATTACAGGATATTTTAACTTGCGAATTAATATGCGGCGGTAAAACTAGTCGATCACGAGTGGCTCAACAGGTAGATCTATAGACGAACTCATCTTTCAGGCATTTGACCGAAGGGATATACACGCAGCGTGAAAAATCGAATTGCGCGAGTCTCACGCTGAACGATCGAATAACGGTCCGTGTGAAACAATCAGATCCCTGCGTGCGCCATAGGAACTGCGTCATTTAACGAGGCTTCGAGGCAGATTTTTTGCCTCAAGGAATTTTTGTAATCGAGTAACTCGAGTAACTCGAGGAATCGTTTCAACCCTAGCTTAGTGCTTGCCTAGTGCAGTGAGACGAGAAGACGCCGCACCGCGTCCGCGAGCCCTTTATATGGAAAAAATCGATTCGAGGCCGTTGAGAATAGATTTTGAATCGGCCACATTTTAAAAAACGATTAATCGAAAAATCAATTTTTTTTGCCCAGCCCTAACACACACATATATATATATATATATATATATATATAAAAATCACATAAAACATAAAAGCCTGCCGGAAAAGATGGGTCTTAAGGCAAGATTTAAAAACATGAATACTTTCACTGTTTCGCACATCCTGTGGCAGCAGGTTCCATAAATAAGGAGCAGCAAAACTAAAAGCCCGGGACCCCATAGAAGTAGTGCGGGTTCTAGGGAGAACAAGAGTGAGCGAGGAAGACGATCTTAAAGTCCGAGATCGAATATAGATATTAAGAAGGTCCAATAAATATGAAGGGGCAAGGTTATTGAGTGCTTTAAATGTCCGCTTTGGACAGTATTCATGTAAATTATGTCGGTTATGTCTTAAACAGTTGTGAGTGTATCGGATGTGCATCAGTGCAATTGGATCCGCATGTCATTGGAAATAATCCGACGTCTTAAAGTGAAAGTGGCAACAAACATAATGTGGTCTGTGTCCTTAATATTGATCAAGCAACCAAAGAAAAAGAGAAAAGCAATCACAGTTTGTTAATAGCTTTAGTATAATAAGGATTAATTATATTTAATTTACACAAAGAATATTTCTGCTTGAAAGAATAAAGAAGGATGTATGCATGGTTATAAAGAATGCATACTGTATATCATCCATTGAAAAGGCTGTGTTGTACTTTAGGAAAAGTGGTTTTTATTTAATTTTAAGATATTTTTTAAATCACAGTAGTTAAATCCGTATCTGTATTGCATGTTCAGACTTTTAAATCATTTATATTAATAGGTTAATAGATGTTTTCTTCGGGAGTGTATGGGTTTGTACATTTTATTCTATTCTAAATTCTAAATTAACGCATTACAATTTAACTAAACCCATTATATTTTAGTCGACTAAAATCCAATGTGATCTCATGAGAATACGTATGCATTTGTGTAAAGTGTAGTTCTATCATACGTACATATAATTACGTTTTATATGCGCAGAAACGTATAATACTGACGTATTTACAGAACTAAAATGTAAAATATTTACGTTATTGACAGCACAAAAACGTAATTTATTTACATTTGAACAAATCCACCGATGTACACATTTGTACATATCACAATTTATGCATATTAAAATCGTAGCATTATGTTTTGACTCTATTGCATTCAACTGTCTTATTCATTACGTTTTCAGTCTCATTTATTGATATAATACTCATAAATATTAACATTTTGCTCGTTTCGCCTGCATGGTGTTAAACAATACACTATAAAACCTTAAAAATACATTCTTTAACTTTACTCGTTTAACCATTTTGTAATATAGTTTATTTGCCGTGAGGCACAGAAAGTGTTTTCTCCTATAAAACAAAACATAAATTCACAAAAGACATCAATTTTATTAGTTTGATGTAATCCAAATCTTTAGAATCCATAGCCTACGTTGTTTACAAGAAAAAAATCCTAATTCAACCTTTTATCCAGTCGTGATCTTCGCCTCCATTCTCAGCAGCAACCGTACACGTCAAATCCCGCGCTGGTGATGAATTCAAATTCAAAAATCGCGCCCTTGAGAAGCGATACGTCGTGTTTTACGGCAGAGATATCAAATGGTCATTGGCTCTTCCCTGCCTCATCACAGATTGAGACATGAAGGACTGTGACGGTTGGTTTAGTTCTTTTGAAATAGTGCGAAGCTGCGAACTGAAGCCGGATGAACATTTTCATTGATTATTAATTTAAATTCTGCTCTGTACTTCATACAAAACTATTACAATGTTGCCAGAGAGGACTGCGACTGCAAAGCATCTTCATGTGAACGGCTTTTGGTAGCGGTTTTGACATTTTCGCAATAAATATATTATTGTGATTATACTTTTCTGTTAGTCACGTTTTTCTTCATAATTGTAACGTTAGTTTACGTAGTTTTAACGAATTGTTAGGGGTAGGTTTAGGGGTAGGAGTAGGATTGGTGGCTCAAAATATATTTTAATGCCATATTGTTAATACAACTGCCATTTCCCAACACATCTGTCCATTATGTTTTATCCTTTTTTTATATTCTGTATAAAATACACTGTAAAAAAATGTCTTGTCAAATTAACAGTAACTTACTGGCAACAATTATCCAGTACTTGCTGTATTTCATTCAACAATAAAATTACTTTAACACTAACTACAGTACTGTTAAGCATACTGTAAAATCAAATAACATTATTTTACTGTAATTTCTTACCATATTAAAGTACAGTATTACACTGTTAATTTTTAATAATACTGTATAGTATTATACAGTTATGAAATGTTATTGTATTTATTTGGTGCTACTGTGTAACCTGTAGAATATGTAGAAAATCCGTAGAAATAGAGTATTATTTAACAGTTAAAATAATATTTCTATGGATTTTCTACATATTCTACAGGTTGCACAGTAGCACTATAGGAAATAGAAAAAAGAACAATTGAAGCTTTAACTGCTCAAGGTTTATTGTGTATTTTCAAACACATTACATTTACATATATACATTTAAATACATGAATAAAATTAAATACATGAATAATAATAATGTAATATAATACAATTTAAATCATGCATGAAAATCATGAACAATCATGCGTTTCAATTCATGCAAAAATGATTATGAACAGGTAAAATAGAAAAGATTAAAGGGGCGCTATCTGATCAATCTATTAGAAGGGGGGGGGCTTAAACTAGATAGTCTATTGGTTTGAGATAGACTGTCTAACTGGTCAGACTGGTCTGTTGCTGATTTTAAAGGGTTTTGGGCTCCTTTATAACTAGAGGACCAGATTTGCAGGGCTGGGAGAAATGTATAACTACACTTTAACAACTACAGACCAGTGTCATTGCTCTCTCGGTTTTCTAAAATCCTTGAAAAGTTGTTTGCTCAAAAATTAATTTTTTTTTTTAGAAAAACACAAATTATTTAATGAAAAACTATATGGCTTTAGAGATAAAAAAGATTAACTGCTTTGGCATTAATTGAACTCATAGGAAAAATTACATCTGCAACTGAGGATAAAGCAATACACAGTGGAGGTCTTCATCAACTTAAGCAAAGCATTTAAAGGGTTAGTTCACCCAAAAATGAAAATTCTGTCAGTATTTACTCACCCTCATGTTGTTCAACCCCGTAAGACATTAATTCATCTTCCGAACACAAATTAAGATATTTTTTTATGAAATCTGAGAGCTGGATCACTCCTGCATACTAGTCCATAGGCTTTGGTATGATATTTTCTTTGGTATGATTGGCTTGATTTTTGTTAACGCAAATACACACAAATGTGGCATTTTCTTTTCATCCATTATCTGTTGGTCACAAAAGTACACAAACACACATTTGAAAACAAAAACAACAACATTTGAAAGACCCACAACTGTCTAGTTTGTAATGTCAAATAATGCTACAATCAAGATGAGGCTCTATAAAAGGAGTAATTAAAACAAAGAATAAGACAAACAATACGAAAACATTAAATACAGACTTACTATTTTAATTTTGCTGTTTGGCTTGATGTGGTCATCATTTATGTATCGTCCGAGATTTTCTGTAGCTTTACTGCCATCAACACTGTATGGTGAAATATTTTAAAAACACTGTATATAAACATACCATAATATGATGTAATTATACTTCATTAGAACATTCATTAATTTAATCTTACCAGTAAGATTGTCCCTGAAAGGAGTAGAAATATAAAAAAAACTGCATCTTCAGCTGAGTAGTCTTTGAGCAGGGTCTCTCCTTCAGATCCAGCCATGTGTCTTCCAACATACTCCAGTAGGAATTCTCCTGGCTCAATATGTTTTGTGGCGATTACTCCAAAACCTAATAAATTGGGTATAAATAAGTGTAAATTAAGTATGAGAAAAGATTCATAAAGTTGTTAAGGTTGTCTAAACTGTTTTAAATGGTAGCCCTGCTTGGAAAACAAATACGATATCTACATCTAAAAGTGCAAAACTACAAAACTCATATGTATCATGACACTGAATATTGATAATTTCCATTGTTAAACAGGCCCCCGGAGTCTAACTGGCAGTTACATACAAATAATATCAAGATCACTCGCACATCTACACAATGGAGTTTAATTTGGACATCAGCAGCTAGCATAAATACAGGCAGGAAAACAGATATAAATCCACCTTTAACTGATTCAATCATGTTTTTTTGTTTCTCTTGTGTTTTTTTTTAACAGCCTGTTGTTTTTAGCTACACATTTTAAACCCAACCATTCGACATTATTTAGAGACCAAACTTAGCTTTTAATTAAGTTTTGCAAAGTCATACTGATGGCAGAATTGAATGCCGTAACTTACCTTTCTCTTCACACATTAATTTTTTCTCGAATGTGTCTTTATCTTTCCCCGAAGCAATGAAGTACAAGGCTTCCTTTTCAGGAGAAACTCTTTTGGGTCTCATTTTCCTGTGAAATATAAGAACATTTTATGCAGGATATAGTGCATATGCTAAGTAAAAAAAAAAAAAAAAATAGAAAATACTCTAAAAAAAAAAACTCCTTAGAATTGTGTAGACAATAACTTATTGAAAAGATGACAATGTGGCTGATAATTTACTACATTTTTACTATACTTTTTATATCAAGTATTTTTATAAAATCATTTTAAAAAGAAACTGAATATCAATAATACCAATCTGCATGCACATTTACATTGTAAGAGGATGCAAAAACATTGTATAATGTTAGCATTTACAAATCATCATAAAATGAAGTTAGAATGTACAACTTACCTTTTACTTCGGAAATAAAAAAAGTGAGATGAGAAATGGCTCAGTGCGCTTAGGATCTTGGGATCTTGTAGGTAGATAAATCTTTAAACTATAATAGAAAGATAACTCTCCAATGTAGGAAACAATCTCGTTGAAGTCTTCTAAAGTTGTGCTCTTCCAAATGCCAAACATGAAGTGTGAATTAGGAACCTGGAATAGAGAGATATACGTTCTGCTATCGGAGCAGTGATTGGGCCATCGGATAAACCACAGTTAGCCAACATTACTATTGGTTCTGTTATGCAAATGTTTTGTGATTGAAATCAAATAGCTAGATTAACATAAGGGTAGAATCTGTTGGTAAATTAGTTTTAAATCCAGTTGTAAACATCAACTGGATCAGGAAAAAGTACTTTTCATAATTAGTATTATTTTGCATGCATTTTAAATAGAGCACAGAACACAAACCTATATCAATGGCAGATAAAACATGATAAAGTTAATAAAGGAAAAGTTCAAAAATAATATCAAACTATGGGATGGTGCAGCATTTAAAGAAAGTAGGCGATATACAATTAATTTACTATTTAAAATATTTTAAAAGACAGAAAAAAGTAATTTACCACAATGTAAAAAAATAAATAAATAAAAAATCTGCTCATTTATAAATCAAATGATGTTATAGGGATGTAGCAGATTACCATGGGCATTCATATTTTTGTTGGTTTAACTAAACCTTTATACCACATCTGAAACGAAAGCTCATATTAATAGTTCCTCTTGTTGAATCTCTCAAAAAATACATGCAGAGTCCTCAGAGTGTTTTAAGTATAGGATGACTTGTTTAAGCATGTGTATTTTTAGGTCTAAGGTAAACTTTCACAGCCTGGCCTTTGAAGCCGTTCTCCATAGAGATGCTAATGTCCTGCAGGTAGTGGGGGTTGCAGCTCAGTCCACTCAGGGACTGAAAACACAGTGAGAAAGCGTCCGATCACAGCCATTGGGATATGTTTCAATCAGCTCTGTAATTTAGCAGAGCTGTTTACAATACAGTCAAATCACACCACATGTATTTTTACACGTTTATATATCAATGTTTATACTTAAACACATTAACATTTTCTAAGACAGCCCTTGTTTTAGCAGGTGGGGAATAAATGAAATATGATGAGTATGTCATAAATCTTGCTTTAGTAAGCAGACACTTGAGAGCTTAATGTTACTTACTCAGACTGTTAGTATTAAACAGATATGTTAGCTCAAATACAAAAACTTATACAATTGATAATACTTGATAATACATATTTGGAATGTCTAAAACATGGATGTGGTAAATGGATCTAGGAACACAACAAAGCTAAAACCATTACTGAAACCATTTTGATTCTGTCAAAAATAATTTCTAACAATTGCACCCCTTACATGTCCAGTCAGTCCCTAATTCAATTTTTTAAGATGTTTTCAAAATATCCACAGTGTATTTTTTAATGTATGTTTGTTTTTATTTGGTGTGGCTCAGATGATGAATGGAAGTGCATGTTTATGTTATTTTTGTGTTGTTGTTTTTTTGTCCCAAAATAAGAAACCGTAAGTGAGTGCTTGTAATAACTTCCAGTTAAAAAATATTCATAATTACCGGTTGCTTACATGCGCTCCTCACAAAGATTAATACATTTTTTAGGTTAAAGAGCTAAGGATGTTAAATCCACAAATATCTTAACTGTTATCCATAAGCCAACTGCAATTAAGACATTTGATCAAGAAGTTTATGACAAAGAGAACGATATATCTAGCACAGAGAAACAACCTGTAGGAGCGGGATTTGATCAGATGTGAGTGTGAGCGGCACACAAGTGGAACGTTTGCTTGGATTGGGTCGAGCGCAATGCAATCTTTGCTCAAATGCTCTGATTGGGATTAAAGATTTTTAAATAAAATGCCATAGAGAAACAGATACCATATTATTAAGATATCCACAGAACTAACCATTTAAAAAGTAAAATTCCTGTTTTTTACATAATGAACCTAAACAAAAGTATTTTACTTTTAAAAATCCTATTTACTTTAACTTTTTTAACGTTTTACATCAACCACCAGTATGTAAACGTTGAATTAACTATAAAGTAAGGTGAAGTAAATGAGTGACAGCCCTTTTCACGTCCCTAAGTTGTGGCCAAAATGTTTTTCCAGCTTTTGCGAAGAGTAGAGCAGACAATATAATAAGTGCCGAAGCAAAAACAGTCGATACACTTGTTACAACTGAACAGGTTATTTACAAATAGTTGATGAATGAATCCGCTTAGATGAATAGCTTATTTACAACAACAATATGATTTTCTGTCTTAATTCTGCCTCTGATTGTTTCACTGCTATATCTGCTAGTGAATTGAAGCATTTAATGTAGTCTATTAACACCTGGTCTAGCGAGATAAAAACATGCAGGAAGTTACTAAACTGCAATCACCTGTGATTATCATATGTAAAGGCAAATTTACCTAGCTTGAATGTAAATCGTTAACCACACATTCCAAAAGAATAGTTTTAAGCACTATGTCAATGAAAGGATATTGCTGTTTTTTGTAACTAAAACAACTCAATTCACACTAGTGAATAGCTGCTACTATATGGCTACTTCACATCTGGGTCATTCACCCTTCTCAGTGTTTTTTTTGCGATAATAGACGGCTGGATGTAGCCTACATCCCTTACTCACTTTACTAACTAACCAACAAATTATTTAAACAACAAAAAAAAAGTTAGTAAAACTTTATGTTAGTAAAAAAATAAGTGGTTGGTTCATTTTCATTAATTTGGTTAAAAAACAATATTAATAAATGGAAACTTATAAAGTGCTACCCATTTTCAATGAGGTTGTGTTTTTTAAGAGTTACTATAAACTTATAAACGGTTGTGTTTTTATGAGCTCATATGAATAAGATAAATACACTTAATTAATGTATTATAATAGCATTGGTTACTTCAGATTACTGAATGCATTAAATTACCGACATTAAAGGAATAGTTCACTTTGAAATTAATTTTTGATATGTTTTATCTTACCTCAAGGGCATCCGAGATGTAGGTGTCTTTGTTTCCACAGTATTTTCAATTTTGACATTTTTTGGTCAAACCGTTCTTGTCTATCAGTCCAACACTATCTCACGACCAATTCGTACGAATTTGACGCATGATTAAAAAGTGTCTAATTCGTACTAATTCGTACGACCTCACTCGTACTAATTCCTACGATTTGTCTAAACCCACGTGATGGTTAGGTTTAGGGGTGGGGTCAGGGGTGGGTCATTCGTACGAATTCATACGAATTGGCCAATTCGTAAAATATGTACGATTTAGCAAAATCGTATTAATTCGTACGTGTGAGGTCGTATGAATTGTTACGAATTAGCCACTTTTTAATCATTCGTCGAATTCGTACGACTTGGTCGTGAGATCGGGTTGATCAGTCATACACTGGAGGTGAAGGGGGTCCACCAAAGAGCAGCACAGCGAAGTCCAAACCGCAATGGAAGACGATTTCGGGATATCTAAATATGTTTAGTAAAAGGTAAAACTTCCGAAATCTCTGTGTAAATATTGAGTGACGTCACACGCAAGCGATCACTTCCGGCGTAACATTGAACTGATTCAGTTCGGTTCAGTTGGACATTGAACAACAGATTCAGATCACTGTGATTACAAGAGGTAAAACGATATAAATACTGTTGGTTTTCTCACACAAACCGCTCATTTCGTGTCTTAGGCCATCAATGTGTACTTACATTTACGAGTCATTAAATCATGTTTAATTTGGACTTCTCTGTGCATGCTTTTTGGTGGACCCCCTTAGCCTCCAGTGTATGACTGATAGACAACAACGGTTTGACTGAAAAATGTCAAAATTGAAAATACTGTGGAAACAAAGACACCTACATCTTGAATGCCCTTGAGGTAAGATAAAACACATCAAAAATTAATTTCAAAGTGAACTATCCCTTTAAGAAAGTACTGGACCATGTGTTGTTTATTTGGAGTTTCATGCATATTTAATCTAGTTCACTGTTTACTCACCAATACATTGGTATAACCCCAATTAATTTACTATTTAAAAGATTTTAAAAGACAGAAAAAAGTAATTTACCACAATGTAAAAAAATAAATAAATAAAAAATCTGCTCATTTATAAATCAAATGATGTTATAGGGATGTAGCAGATTACCATGGGCATTCATATTTTTGTTGGTTTAACTAAACCTTTATACCACATCTGAAACGAAAGCTCATATTAATAGTTCCTCTTGTTGAATCTCTCAAAAAATACATGCAGAGTCCTCAGAGTGTTTTAAGTATAGGATGACTTGTTTAAGCATGTGTATTTTTAGGTCTAAGGTAAACTTTCACAGCCTGGCCTTTGAAGCCGTTCTCCATAGAGATGCTAATGTCCTGCAGGTAGTGGGGGTTGCAGCTCAGTCCACTCAGGGACTGAAAACACAGTGAGAAAGCGTCCGATCACAGCCATTGGGATATGTTTCAATCAGAGGGCTGTTTCACAAAAGCAGAATTTAGAAATCCAGGATAAGAGATAAAGCTGGGCTTGACCTAGTGTGATCAGTGCATCCTGGCTTTATCAGTTTCACAAAGGCCAAACCAGGCTCAGGAGGAGCGGCTATGTCAAGCCAGGTGTAAGTAATTCAGATAAGTGGGAGTCAACAGCTTTCTTCAACAGACCACACAGTCCATTACAGATTCATTGATGCTACAATGGATAAGTTGCATGCGCCATACTTCAAGTGTTGGGTGTAACTAATTACTAAGTAATTAGTTACTGTAATTTCATTACCTTTCCTTGAAAATGTAAAGTAAGGGATTACTCTTAATTTATCTGTAATTTATTTACAGTTACTTCTGATGTAATTGAGGTAAAAACTCAGCGATTCGTATGCATTTTATGAGGAATCTAAATATTACGACCGCACTCGTATGAATTATTGTAAAATATGTATGAAAAAAGTGTGAAATGTCATGAGATCAGACATAAAACAGTAGTGGGTTTAACATCAAAATGTAGCCCAGATAGCAAACTGACATTGAATCAACGTGGAAATATGACATCGAAACAACGTTGATCTGACATCGTTTTGCTCATCGAATTAACGTTGAACCAACGTCAGACGCGTCATTCTTTCAAAACTAACGGAAAATCAACTTGAAATCAACGCGTTGTTTCAACGTTATGAAAGCGAACCAATTTTCGATTTTCATTTAGCTTTGAAGAATGCCGCGTCTGACGTTGGTTCAACGTTAATTCGATGAGCAAAATCAACGTTGTTTCAATGTCATGAGAGACGTCGTTTCATTACGTCTTACAGGTTGCATTACTTGTCTTTTACTTTTATAGATTAAAAACTATGTTCATTTTGCTGTTGATCTATGAAGGAAACTGGTTGGTAAGAAAGGGGGCATTTTACCCCACCTTGGGGGGTGTTTTACCCCACCGCTGGGGCAAAACACCCTCTTTGTACAAAAATATTTTCAGTCAAAAAACAAATTAATTATGAAGGTTGAGCAATTTTAATATTTGGTAAATAACTCCTGCCAAAGACACTCAAAACTGGGATGGCAATTCTAGTCACATTTATGTTTTGTTTTACAGTAATGTCACATTTTCCTTAAGGGGGGCATTTTCCTCCACTTCTACCCTATTGCTCTTGCAGGTAATTGTCGGGAAAAGCCAATGGGTCGGACCTGTCCCGAAACACTCTTTCACGTCTGAAAGGCCTTCTCAATATAAGTGCTTCATCAGATGTCATCCAAAAATGGGCATGCCAAAACTTCATTGACAAAACTTTTGCTTCTTTATCAGCCATTTCTCTAATTCCCTCATCATCACATACAATAGACTATTAAAGACCTATCTGTCGTCAAAAACACAATTGAATAGTAACAATGCCCATATGGATAATTATTATTATAGTTAATAATGGTAGGCTACCATCATAATGTTACAATAATAATAGTAGGCTATACTTGACTGAATGCCAATATGTATCTGAGGTATTTTAATGCAGACTGATAAAATTGCGCTGAACTTATAGATGACAAAACGGAATAACTGACAAAACACATTGGATTCTGATCGGCGTGACCGCTGACTGAACAGATAAGGCACGAGGATTGACTGAGCCTGGCTGTTAGCCTGGTCTGGAGCAGGCTAGCTGCACAGAATAAAACGCCATGGTAACTTATGTGCTACTGCTTTCGTGAAACCGAGTCCCGGCTTAATTCAGCCAGGATATCTGGAAAATCCCGGCTTAATCCACTATCTTGGTTTTGTGAAATAGCCCTCAGCTCTGTAATTTAGCAGAGCTGTTTACAATACAGTCAAATCACACCACATGTATTTTTACACGTTTATATATCAATGTTTATACTTAAACACATTAACATTTTCTAAGACAGCCCTTGTTTTAGCAGGTGGGGAATAAATGAAATATGATGAGTATGTCATAAATCTTGCTTTAGTAAGCAGACACTTGAGAGCTTAATGTTACTTACTCAGACTGTTAGTATTAAACAGATATGTTAGCTCAAATACAAAAACTTATACAATTGATAATACTTGATAATACATATTTGGAATGTCTAAAACATGGATGTGGTAAATGGATCTAGGAACACAACAAAGCTAAAACCATGATATGATTTTCTATCTTTTAACTTATTTATATTTTTAAACATAAACGAGGATATTGTAGAGATTACCATATTGTTGTTTTACTGTCTACCTCTCAGCAACAAAAACTAGTGATTGAATGTGTATGTATGTAAATATTCACTGATTCAAAAAAATAAACAAGGTCCTATACACTTGGCATTAACTTATATATTTTTTTAGATACAATCATATTGGGGCAATGATATACAGATGTAATCAGGATCTGAATGAGTTTGATCTTGTCTACTTTCGGCCATGATGATTGAAAACGAGGATGAAATAAAAGCTGTATTTAAATGGAGCAGTCCAGTTTATTTAAAGTACATTGGTAAAACCACAATGAGCTGAAAAACCATACACTGATAAGAACCGACAAAAAAGGAACAAAACACAGACAGAAACCTAACACTTTCAAGTAGGTTGAAATCCAATCACACATGGTGACATACACGTTTAAAGTGACTATGTGTAAACAGCCATTTGTCTTTTTATTTTTTTGTGATCAGATTGGTGAAAATTCATGTTAATAACAGGTGTAAATGTGGCTCGATGTACATAATTTTCTTAGATTTTTAATTAAATTCATTTTTGCTGTTGTTTTGTTTTGGTGTAAGACTACCCCAGGTGAAATACACCAATATGAAATTAACAGGAGTAAAAATGTATTGTTAATTGTTAAACGGGAATTGTAACAGGACTTTTAATGACTTACATAAAATGTTGCAGACAAAATAATCTGAAAGTTATATGGTGTTTATTTCTTTGGGACATTTAAAATAAATATATTTTATTAAAACTAATCTGAAGTAAATAATAAGATCTATCACAAAATCTATGTTATAACTAAGTCTTAAATTTACTTTTATATTTGTTTTTTTTTTGTTTCTTTTGTTTTTTGCAGTGTATAAGGTCAAAATTAAGTGTTATTATAACAGCAGTATTTACCAATGTAAGTAACAGCCACCCCATTTAACATATTTGGAGGCGTCTGTTTGTTTCCAAAGAGAAATTAGCATTTCTGTAGCAACAGTAATCTGGAGACCCAATCACTGTCCAGATAGCTGGTTGGGGTTGTGGGATATAATCACAGCACATTCATTCTTGTCTTTTAGAAGTGTTTGTCTCTGTTAGAACCTTGCTGTATTGAAGGAGGAGAAGATAAGATATTAAAAACTTTATTTCAACTATTCGTTTATTTCTCCCTCTGCGCGAGTCAGGTTACTAGTTTAATAGCGTAAGCTTCTGTTATTATACGTCACACGCATCACACACATGACCAGCGTCGGCCAATAGTGAGCCTTCGTGTGACGTAGCTCTACGCAATCACACTACGTTAACTGACTACAGGCCCATGGAGAAGGAAGTGAATAGTTGAAATAAAGTCGTTATTTTTGTTTGTTTTTGTGCACAAAAATATTCTCGTCGTTTGATAAAGTTAAGATTGAGCCCCTGAAGTCACTTGGACTATTTTAACGATGTCTTTAATGTATTTTCGGGGACAGCAAGTGTCATTCCCTCAAGAAGCCTACGGACTGTATGCAGGAGCGGTCTTAATATCTTAAATATCTTAATTTGTGTTCTGAAGATGAACGAAGGTCTTACGGGGTTGAACAACATGAGGGTGAGTAAATACTGACAGAATTTTCATTTTTGGGTGAGCTAACCCTTTAAAAAGCACAAAATTTTCTTACGGGGGAGCATGCCCCCGAACCCCCCTAGAGGGACAGAGGTGCGCTGACCAATACTATATTTCATTTATTCGGTTTGGTCATTTACAGATCATTCAATCAATCAATCAAAACATTCGAAACATAAACAGGGATTAAAGTTCTCCGTCGCTTCGACGGATTTCCTTTAATTGCAGCGGGTCTATGACGGATATCCGTCAATTGCAGGGTTCCCGTCTGTCCTTATGTCTTAAATTAACTTTTCATAATTTTAAGGCCGTAAATAGGCTTTCATTTCGCAAACAGTGTGATAAATGTCTTATTTTTAGTTTGAATAGGTCTTAAATTAAGGAAAGATGATGCGTATTCACCCTGCCGAGGGGGGATGTGATAAAGCCTGGAGTGGAGCGAAAGCACGTTACTCTCTCCACTCTAAGCATTCTGTAATCACTTTGCTCATGGTCCACTCCGGTTTTTCAATTCCCGCTCACGGAAAAACTGCTCCCTGGACCCTGTTCACTCAATCTTGTCAGGCGAGGCCACAGCTCGTTTGCTGCGGTCCCATGATAGAAAACAGAACGTGGGTCAATATTGGTCGTTTCTCAATACCAAGTACACAAACTTCGGACTTGCGTCCTTGGTAGTTCGGACTTGCCAAGTTCGACTCGAGAGAACAAACTCCCGAGGACGAGAGGACGCTGCTAACAGCGCGTTCTTGATCGCGTCACTCAGCACGCGGCTACTCCGGTTATCAACTCGGCCTTTTTTCATCAACACCACTGTGCCTCTTTTCATTTATAAATGAACATAATTATTATCAAAAACATATAAATGGCCACACAAATGTGGTTCAGGCAACGCACATTGATTATAATATATTTATAACAACACGAAATATAGCTAAAACACAAACCTGCTTCTTTTTGTTTTCATTTTAAAAATATATAACATTATTTATCATTAAAACTGACATTTAACAAACAGACAGGGTTGTGTCGTTTTATTGTATTATACGTACACGTACAGTGAAGAGAATGAATAGTAATATAATATTTTATATATTTTAGAATATATAAAATTACACAACCATGTCTCTTTTTTTGTTAAATGTCAGTTTTAATGCTAATATCCCGTTCAAAGGTATAAGTACCCTAATAGGTAGGCTATAATAAGCTATACAATGAGAAATAAAGCAAACAATTCAGTTAAACATAAGTAGGCTCTCTAATAGGCTACAAAGTTAAAGTTAAATAGCCTACATAATAAAGTTATAAAACTTCACTTTGCCCTCAGCCAAAACAATTTGCCATGGCACAAACTATATATTAATATAGTTTAGCATTGTTTGGTCTCATAAGATAAAATAAAAACATGCACTGAAAACTTATGTATATGGTTGATTATTTGTCAAGATAAGTAATTGTTTTTCATAGATTAAAATAGCTTTTAAATTAAATTACAAAAACTGGCAATATTAGATTGGTTTTAAACATCTCCCCTTAAAACGCTATTGGTCTCGACTATTTAAATAAAGTATTAATAAAATTTTTGTAATAAAAAGATTGGATTAGTTCTAGTTTTGTATGTATTTCCCCAAATTTCAATACCATACGTTAAGTATGGTGTAACAAGTGAAGTATAAAGTAAATGTAATGCATTTTTACTCAAGATATACTGCAACTTGTACAAAATTGCAATCATTTTAGATACTTTCTTCTGAACATTAAAAATATGCGGTTTCCATGTCATTTTACAATCAATAATTACTCCAAGAAATTTTATATGATTTACTCTTCTAAAATATTTTTATTAATAGTAATCCTGATCTCATTATTTAACTCTTTATTACTAAATACCATGAATTTCGTTTTATTTAAATTTAGTGACAATTTATTTAAATCAAACCAATTCTTTAGTTTATACAATTTTTTCTCTACCACCAACACAAGCTCTGTAAGATTTGGGCCAGAACAATAAATTGTTGTATCATCCGCGAAAAGAATAAAATTTAAAACATCCGACACTTTGCATATATCGTTTATATATAACAAAAATAACTTAGGGCCCAAAACAGAGCCTTGCGGAACGCCACAATTAATGTGGCGTTAATATACAGTTAATATATAAACATCTTGTGAGAAAGACTGGTATTGCCAATGCAATTGGAGAATTGTATTTTAAACTTAGTAGTTATTTCATCTCACTCATTAGATGGGGTTGGTGGTTTTAATAGGAGTTGTTGGTATACATATTCAAGGGCATACACAGTTCAGTTGTGTGTATGTTCATATGTAGTGGGCCAGTCTGGGCCAAAATGCCCAGGCCGATTTTTTTGTCCCAGTCCAGCCCTGGGCGGACTGATAATATTGGAGCACCAACTAGCGTTCATGACTTTTTTTTACAGTCTATGCCTCAGCTAATAAAAAAAAAGCAGTGAACATGAACGAAGACGCTGACGAGACCCCTTCGGTTGGTCCTGTGGATGGGAAATTTAGTTATAAGAACGAACCGATGGAAGCGTCATTAAGAGCATGGTTGTTGTGTGCAAGCTATGCAACAAGGAATTCGCATATCACATCGACCCTCAAGTTTCACCTCAACGCAAAACATATACAATTGCACTGGTCTGTTGGATTTGGTTGAACAAAAATAAACAATATTTTGTTGCTTAAGCTTATGTATTCAGTCATTATTAAATGATATACTAAAAATCCATGTGAAAAAAAATCTTCTCACTGTTCTCAGTTCAAATATTTATGCAATTAAAATGCGCTTAATTTCGATTTATTAATTACAAAGCCTCTAATTAATTAGATTTTTTTTTAATCGAGTCCCGGCCCTAAAAATAATATATATAATTTACTCACACATTCTAAGTGATCTTATGAACCACTGACAACTCCTAAATAACTGGTTTGTAAATAATGCTATACTTCATTTAGATGTAAATTGATCATTAATAAAGTATGAAAATACAATTATTAAACACATTATAGATATGCTATTAAAACAAGAAAAAAAACATTTATAGCTGTATTTACATATATACTGCTTATTAATGTATTTTAATGCTTAATAAATGGTGAATTATCAGTTCACTAATGCTTAACTAATGATTAATACCATGCAGTTATTATAAAGTTACTGAAAGTTCCTATAAGCAGCCAGTTCACCAGCAGCTCTACAGTCTCAGAGCCTCTGGGACAGCAAGGCATTCAGACAATAGAGAAGTGTGAACGACGTGTGTTAATGGGCCATTGCAGTTCTTGCTCCAGCCTACAGGAGCGCTGCTGAGTATGGGCTTAAACACACACACACTCGCAAGTCCCCACTTGGTCAAAAATGTAAAAAATTCACCAGAGCGTTTTTTAGTTGATTTTAACATGTTTTAAGGCATAACTAACAGGGGACTTGAAAAATGTCCCCACTTCCCTCGGCGGTCCCCTGTTAGTGAGTGTGTAACGACACCAAAGTCCCCTCTTAGATAGGTAGACAAGTACACACAGACAGCCAGCCAGCCAGCCAAAGGCTCAGAGTGGCCATATTCAAACAAAAATATCTGAGTTTCTGTGGGTCCTAGCTAATAAGTGTCAATTAGAAAGTTGTCCGGCTCGAGGAGTACAATATACATACCAATTTTTGTAACTCTAGTTAAAACTAACCACCCCACTTTTGTCAAAAGGTGGCGCTACTGAGCCCTCACCACGCCCGTTTCTGCAACTTTGCACATGTCTACTGGCTAATAAATGTGATGTGTCTGTCGAGTTTCATGCAATTTGAAGCATGCTAAGGGTCTCAAAAGCATCCTAAAAGCATCCTAAAAGAAGGGCAAAGTTTGATGCGTCGCCACGGCAACAGTTTCAAAGATATCAAGAATCCATTCACAGGTCTACATCTGCCGTATGTTTACATTATACAGATGAAGTTTGAAGCAAATCGGGTAAAAATAAAAGGGTGATTTCAAAGCATTTTGAAAATGACACACTTCCTGCTGCCAGTTGGTGGCGCTATAACTTTTACTCACAATAGTCACATCCATGTGATCGTCCTCTTACAGCGAGCACACTGCTGAAGTTTCATCAAGATCAGTTAATGTATGCTGAAGTTATAACACACTTCCTGTTTCACGTTTCTCGCCATGATTTCGTTTCCTCGCCACGGACAAACCGTTCGAGATATCAAAAATCCCCTCGCAAACTTTCATCCTCAATGTCTTGACTTCACGCTGACCGAGTTTCGTCGAATGTGGATCAAAGCTCTAGGAGGAGTATTTCAAATACCATTGCGAGCGTTTTACAAACAAACCTCAATAGCCGACTTCCTGTTGGGCTGGGGTAAAAAGTAAGAGCGCGAGGTATAGATGAAACGATGAGATCAACATGTGTACCGAGTTTCATATTATTACATGCAAGCGTGTTTGAGTTATGGACCGAGTGTTCGGACCCCGTTCCAGGGGGCGCTGACGAGCCCCCCTGCCACGCCCAGGTACCAGCTTCAGCCCGGCTCTGATGGCCGCGGGTTCTGACCCGTGTGCAAAGTTTCAAGAGTTTTCGAGCACGTTAAGGGCCCCAAAAGTGCCCAAAAGGTAGTAAAATAATAATTATTATAATAATAATAGAGAAGAAAAATAATCGCAAGGAAAACAATAGGGCCTTCGCCCTTTCAGGGCTTGGGCCCTAATAATAATAAATATAGCTGCGAGCAGCGATGGCGGGCCCAAGCCGGAGGCACCGCAACCCCGGTTCCTTTAGTTACCTAAAGGCACCCGGGTGGCGGTGCCGAAGGCTTTGGCCCTTTCATGATTAAATGTTAAAACGGCTTGCCATACTCTGTCATTTCGACTAGTCACAATTATGTTACAGATATCTTAAATGATAATACAAACTATCCAAAGTGTAACGACTAGACAGAAAGACTTTGTTGATATCTACAATGTTAATTCCGGACAGGCAAACTTAGCTTTTAAATGTTAAAAGGGCTTGCCATACAGGGACGTAGGCTCAGAGAGAGGCTCACCATATTCAGACCAAAATATCTGACTTCCTCTTGGTCCGAGCTAATGACTATGTATTAGAAAGTTGTACGGCTTGAGGAGTACAATGTATATACCGATTTTTGTAACTGTAGATAAAACTAACAACCCCACTTTTAAGTATATATATGGTGCCTTTAGTGTTATTCTGCACGACGTGCAAAAACTTAACCCCCGCTTTTTTAAGTATATATATATATATATATATATATCAGTGATGCGCGGGTCAATGTATAAACAACCCGCAACCGACCGACGTTTTCAACTACCCGCCCGCAACTCGGACCGCAAAAAAAAAAGTAAAAAAATATTGTACCCGACCCGCTTCCTGACCGCATTTTTAAAAATTAGTAAATGCTCATCGGAGCGTTATTGGGCCATAGACGTGTAACAACACAGCGTCGCAAAAAGACGTAGGCCTAGGCTACTACACATAACAAAGGCAAAGCCAGCACTTTCGCCATCATCTTTCATTATTTCAGCAAATGTCTCCCACACTTTTACTCTTTCTATTTGTGTATTTGCGGAGCTTCCACTCCCCCGTCATCACCTTTTCTCTTGCCGCCATCTCTCTGCAGACTGTAGTGATCATGGCCGGTTCTTTTTAGTGAACCGGTCGAACCAGTACACTAAATCGAACTGAATCGTTCGAAACAGTTCGCGTCTTGCGTCAGTGCTGATCCACAAGTTACTGAAGTTACTCACTTTCAGACATGCCTGACAGTCGCCTACGAATCGAAATAAATCAATATCCTGAATTATATTTTACTCCAGTAACTCCAACAGTTCACTGAACCGAGACATGTGCCACTGTTGAGAGAAGTGATGAGCACGAGCAGCTGATACTGCGGGACAGCGGACCGCGGTTCTCCAATCACTAGTATAGAACCGAGAACTGTTTAGACTGAGCTTGTGTGTTATCTTCGTGCCAGTTATTGCAGCCAATAATGTGTAGGGCTGTATATTTCATCAAACATTGTGTCTAGTACTATATTAATACAAATGTTTAATTGGCATCTTTTTTCAAACGACCCGACCGACCGCGACCCGAATATCATTAAAAACATTTTTGGATGACCCGTAACTGCGGGTAACCGCGGGTGACCGCAGGCACCCGCTCATTTCGGATCAACCCGCGCATCACTGATATATATATATATAATTTTTTACAAATTAATCTACGATTTTTGTGGGTTTTTTTTTTTTTTTTTTGCAAAAAGATCAGCAAATTATCCTCTAAACTGGCCTTTTTAGGGGGCTTTCCTCTCAGGGTGAATGAGCTTTTTTATAATTGTTTTTTTCCTGACATCTTTGAAAGACAGAAGCAATAATTAATGCATCCTTGGCCAGGATATAATTATAAAATATGACATGATTTTAAAAGTGACCTATAATATCGACTATGCAATACACTTTAATTTATCTAGTGCTAATAAAATTATTAAGCCTATTTGGAGAGAGAGATGTTTTAAAATCGACTATGCATTACACTTTAATTTATCTAGTGCTAATAAAATTATTAAGCCTATTTGGAGAGAGAGATGTTTATAATGTGACAATATGTCAGTCATCGTGATTCGTGTAATAAGATGACTAGGCCTAGACTACTTGTTCTGAGCAGGTGTTGTCAGTGAACAGGCTGTAAAACTGTTGTCTAAGTTACAGACTGATACTAATTAAATGGGAAACGAATCGATTACCTAACGTAACCTCGGTTCTCTCTAGATGAGGGAACGAGCATTGCGTAAGCTAGCTTACGCTACGGGAAAGATTCATCTTACATCAGTCAAGTTGTCATAGTTTTTGTCAAACAAGTTGTGAATTTGTTGTAACATTAAAACAGGAGATCATGACTTACTCCGTGCTCTAAGTGATGTTCGGAGCTCTAGTGATAAGTTTCATCTGTGGGACGGGTGAAGAAACTTTCGGAAGATGTAACAGAATCATATGAACAATTCCAGGATATGCTTTTTTTCATTGGTTGTTGCGTTAAATTTTACCCAGATACAATAGTGCCCTTTTCTGATTGGCTATTAAGTAGCACTTCTCTTTTTTTGATTGGCTGATGCGTAGCAGGGTCGACTGCTGAACTCCAGGCGAGACGCGCTTGATTCTCACGTGAGAGCGGCGCGGCCAGAGAAATTGCGTATATTAAATATATTATTAATAGTTTTTCCGCATGAGAAATACAATGTGTGACGGGAGTGTGAGACAAAAGACTGAAACGAGTGACTGTCATGCTCAATGCGTGACACACTATAAAAAAAATATTTCACACTGACTCCACATTTAGGGGGGCCACAAGGGGGTCCAAGCTTGTTGTCGCAGGGGCACTGGCCCCCCCAGGCCCCCGCCTAGAACCGCCACTGCTCACACACACACACACACACACACACACACACACACACTTTCTCTCTCTCTCAAGAAGCAAAAACATGACTGCTAAAGGTTGTATCAGCGATGGCGGGGTAACATCACTTAACATCACGAGTGATATTCCCTTAGGCCACGCCCCCTTGTCTCCCCAAAGTATTATAAGCAATCATGCGCATCCCGTGTGCAGAATGATGCACTTGAAGCAACACCAAGTCACAGCACGCAACGCTTCACATTGAAAAGAACATAGCGAAGGGATGGTATCTATAATCTATGCTTAGTAGGGCTGCACGATTTGGGAAAATGTCATATTGCCATTATTGAGCCAATATTGCAATTGCGATTTGCGACTCCGATATAATAAAATGGTTTCATGAGTCCAACTTGCTTGGTTCTAAAGTAAAATGCACACACAGATTAATGTTTATTTCTCAACTCAAACTAAAAACAACAACAACAACAAATGATTGATAACACCTATAATGATCAATAAACCATCAACCAAACCAACATTACAGTGATTCCATCAATTGAAAGCCATCAACTTTTTAAAAAATTATTAGGCTTAAAAAAAATATATAACAGCTTTTAAATTAAGTGAACTTCAAACAATCCCCACATAAACCCATAATAAAAAACATATTTACCTGTGCCCTTCCTGTCTTAACAGGTACAGAAATTGAATAAAGTTATCAAACAGTCTGCGCTGCCTGAACCATAAATTATATATATAATAATCCTTATTAAAGCTACAAAAGTTCTTTACTCAAGATCAGTGAGTAATTTTCTAATTTCCCTTTGTTCTTTTAACTTTACTGAAAGAACGCTTTATTCGCTGCTGGCCCTTTAAGAGCACCCGTTGCCGAGACGCGGATCTCACACGCGCCTCATAGCACAACCCTTTAATCCATAGACTTTTCTTATGTTATGAAGATACTAGACAAAACCACATTTTGGCATAATTGTGTGTGCTATTGTTCGTTCAAGCTCGAAAGAGAACTGTTTATTCTGGGCTGGCACACGGTCAGTGCATGCGCATTATGCGAGTCTCATCTATTCTAATCTAGGGCACTCACAGGCAGCTTTTCACTTCTTGTCGTGCAAAATGCGAAAAGGCATTTGAACCAATAAGAGGGGGATCTTGTAACACTAGTCAAAGGATGACAAAAAAGAAGAGATGCTGCGCTAATAGCCCTACTTTGTTTATTTCATATAAAATCGCGGCATTTTGCGTTATATAATTGCATAGGTTTGAGATCGCTATTACGACTGCGATATAATTAATCGTGCAGCACTAATGCTTAGTGTATTCTAAAGGGCAATAAACTCCACTCCAGCAAGATAGTCATTTTATGCAAATCATAGACCTTTATGCCTTATCTACAAATAAAGTATAATATTGGGAACATTGATCTTGAAGAGAGTGTCGTCGTGTTACTGTCGCAACCGAACGCGACGCGCTGTGTAAATGCTGATGCATGGAGAATGACTGAGGCGAGATGACTTTCCGTTAACTTTAACTTAGAGACTAAAATATTAATTTTACCACACATTAAGCTATTGAATGACTTTAGAAGTCTTGGAATATAGTGTGAAAACTTGATTGTGCTTTACAGTTTTTTATGCCTTTAGTGGGGCTTAACAAAATAACACAATATGCAGAATGTCGGACGTCACTTATAGGCTAAACTGTTTTTATAGATAAAACTATTTACATTCGGCAGTCATGAAAACAAATCTCAGATAACGGTTGACTAGGTAACAATGTGTAATTTTGCGCCGGAGTTCTCCTTTAACTTACATTAGCTAGCTAACTACGAACGAGCTAACCAGATAACATTAACAAATTGACAAGCACTTACTGGGCAGAATATGGCTCTTCAAATGACGGACGAAATTGGAGGTTGTCATCTGACTGTCCGCGATCTTAACGTTGCATGTCTTGCAAAGCGCTGTTCTTTTGCCATCTTGTTGTAAGAAATTCTTAAATCCGAAAGCGACGACGACCCTCGGTATCCCTCCGGCTGACATGTTGATGTGATCTGATGTAAGTGGGCGTGGTGTGCGTAAGGTATGAGAGGGCATGACTGATGATCTCTGATCCAGTCATGACAGCGCTATTCTCAGCCTGCGCTCCAGCTGGATCAACTTTATTTTTTTTTACATAATTTATATATTTTATATTCAAACTGAAAACATGATGTGATTAACACTCAAGTCATATTATTACATGCAAGTGTGTTTGATTTATGGACCAAATTTTCAGATCAAGTTTATGGACCAAGTTAATTTAATTAATAAACTAATTATATAAAACTATTAATGCACTACAATTAAACTGGTTATATGCCTTTACTTATAAAAAAATAAAAAACTTATTTAAAAAAATACCAGGCTTAAGGCATTTATTTTTTATGCAGGCCATACACACAGGAGTGAAATGGTTAATACCCCTCCCCCTACAAACACACACACATACACAGACAGGCAAAGACAGCAGGCTCAGATTGAGCAAGACCACATTCAAACAAACATATCTGACTTTCTGTGGGTCCTAGCTAATGAGTGTCAATTAGAAAGTTGTCCGGCTCGAGGAGTACAATATACATACCGATTTTTGTAACTGTAGATAAAACTAACAACCCCACTTTTGTCAAAAGGTGGCGCTACTGAGCCCTCACCACGCCCGTTTCTGAAACTTTGCACGTGTCTACTGGCTAATAAATGTGATGTGTCTGTCGAGTTTCATGCAATTTCAAGCATGCTAAGGGTCTCAAAAGCATCCTAAAAGAATGGTAACGTTTGATGCGTCGCCACGGCAACAGTTTCAAAGATATCAAGAATCCATTCACAGGTCTACATCTGCCGTATGTTTACATTATACAGATGACGTTTGAAGCAAATCGGGTAAAAATAAAAGGGTGATATCAAAGCATTTTGAAAGTGACACACTTCCTGCTGCCAGTTGGTGGCGCTATAACTTTGACTCACAATAGTCACATCCATGTGATCGTCCTCTTACAGTGAACACACTGCTGAAGTTTCATCAAGATCAGTTAATGTATGCTGAAGTTATAACACACTTCCTGGTTCACGTTTCTCGCCATGATTTCGTTTCCTCGCCACGGCCAAACCGTTCGAGATATCAAAAATCCCCTCGCAAACTTTCATCCTCAATGTCTTGACTTCATGCTGACCGAGTTTTGTCGAATTTGGATCAAAGCTCTAGGAGGAGTATTTAACATTCCATTGCGAGCGTTTTACAAACAAACCTCAATAGCCGACTTCCTGTTGGGCTGGGGTAAAAAGTAAGAGTGTGAGGTATAGATGAAACTATGAGATCAACATGTGCACAGAGTTTCATATTATTACATACAAACGTGTTTGAGTTATGGACCAAGTGTTCGTACCCCGTTCCAGGGGGCGCTGACGAGCCGCCCTGCCACGCCCGGGTACCAGCTTCAGCCCGGCTCTGATGGCCGCGGGTTCTGACCCATGTGCAAAGTTTCAAGAGTTTTCGAGCACGTTAAGGGCCCCAAAAATGCCCAAAAGGTTACAAAATAATAATAATAAAATATAGCTGCGAGCAGCGATGAAGGGCCCAAGCCGGTGGCACCGCAACCCCGGTTCCTTAGTTACCTAAAAGCACCAGGGTGGCCATGCCACTGGCTTTGGCCCTTCATCGCGGATCACAGCTATATATATATATATATATATATATATATACTGTATATATACATATATATATGAAGCCGGTGGCACCGCCACCCTGGTGCCTTTAGGTTTATTGTGCACGACATGCAAAATGTAACCCTGCTTTGACTGATGCAAGCTCTACAGCACAGTTTATAGTAAGAAAGAATATAGTAAGAAAGAAAAGTAAGCTGTTACTCTGAGATGGTTTGGGAAACAAACATTCATCATGTCGCATTGGTTTTAGTTACTTGTCCTCGAACAGAGCCCTAATCTGTTTATATTTCAGTTACACATTCTACATTGATTAAAAAAGAAAAATCAAATGTGTTTTTAATTCATACAGAAATAAAATATTTATAATTCAGCTGAGAATAAAGTTAGTTCAAATTTGAAGAAAAACAAATATATGATCTGAAATATAGCACATTCATTTTTAAATTCATTCAGGTTCAATTACCAAAAATACAATCTTAATTTAATTTAAAGCAAATAATAAATCTAAAATATATGGGTTATATGCATATTTTGTAAAAAAAAAAGAAAAAAAAAAGAAAGAAAGATATATATCCAAAAACACAAGGCCTTAAACTTTAACAAGGGTGCAACTCTTATCACTACAACAAACATAGTCACACACACAAGTCAAGTCACTTACATTTTAGATGCAATATTGACTTTTTAGATGCAATATTGACTTTTTTCTGTTTCAGCAGAGAAAATAGTTAAACAAAGATCACAGCGACCCATCGCGCATCTCAAAGCAATGTGTTTTCTCATTACTGAATGATTCAGCATTTTGAATCCATGACTCGTTCATTAAGACGGTCATCTGGCGACACCTTATGGTGATTTAGGGTTATGTTTAAAAGTATCGTTCTTTACAGCGATTTTTAATTGACTCCTGTTAAACCAATCTCGTAACATTATTGTGTAACCGATTTAATTTGATCAGCCTTACCTAGGGTAAAAGCCCTATAGTGTCTTATTATTCTAAATTATTGAATTTATTGATCAAATTTACTAATGAAAAATGAAGCATACATTTATTAAGACTAGGCTGCCCTGCAGATATTAGGCTACAATATGCAGATTTAAATATACCATTTATCAAATAATCTGTTTATTTTTAGGTTACACATTACATTGTTTAAAAAATAAAAATCAAATGTGACCCGCTCTGGCGAAATGAGTCGGAAGTTGCAACCTTCCATTTTAAGATATGGGCCGATTATGTGGAAAAACCATGAAATAACAAAAAAAAAATATATATATATATATATATATATATATATATATATATATTTTGCTAATTTCAAAGAACAGACATTCAAAAATAATCTCACAGGGTTTCGTAGTCGAGATAATTGAGTAAAGGTATTTAAATAACGATTAAAGTTGTCAAAGCTTTAAATTCGCTGAAATAAACATTGCTCTTCTCAACTCCCCTCGTCACCTCTGAGCATTTCCCGGGTATCCCCTGAAACGTTGAACTCACTGGAGGCTTCTAACCTAAACTGCGTGAGTATATTTATCTGCAAGAAGAATATAGCCTATGTAAGGCTGTAACGATCGCGACACTCAGATCCACGAACCTGTGTCGCGGTGTGAGAAGACAGAATCACAACACCGACACTCCCTTCAACTCCCGAAGTTATCCTTCACGTCCAGACCCAATGCTAGCTACAACATCTTTAAATTACTATTAGTATTATTTGAAGTTAACATTATAAAATACGTAGACTTACACCACAAAACTTAAATTATTACTAAATTTTTTAAAATTGGGCAATTTCAGCATTATGGAGGAGATCCAATTCGCAGATAATTAAATATTTTAATAAATTGGCCTATGTGAACCACACTGCACAAACCAAAAGTAATACTCACCGGATGAAGAAGGGTTGACTCTCTCCAGAACATAAAATCTTTATTTTATTTTCCGTGTTCGCATTGAGGAAAAACAATCCGAACGTGACCGTTCTCTGGAAGCAGCACTAAAACTTTCACATAGCTTAAACATGCAAGCACAAAGCCTTTCTTTAAAGTAAATTTCGTTTTAAAATAATTATCTTAATTTAAATCAATGTTTCATCAACCAATTACTAGGATTTAATAATAAGAAATAAATTGCAGACAATAGGCTAGGCCTAATCACGACGCGGAGACGCGCGGCACGTGAACTGAAGCTTGTCTCATGAACCAAAAGTCAGCGTATAAGGTATCCTCACAGACATATATATTGAAATGTCTACTTTTAAACACAACCATTCAAAATGAAAGAAAACAGACTGCTCTCTGCTTATGTGGGCTAATCCGTATGAAAACTGAATTTCTCTCTGACTCCTCTTTAATCTTTCTGATTTTAGAACATTTTTGTAAAAGTGACTTTTTAATTATTTATTTCAAAAAAATTAAAAATAAGTTGAGTTTCAGCCTCGTTAAATTGCATTTATATATGTTAATCTATTTGGTCAAATTAAGCTATATAAAATAAATAGTTTATCCCTTAAAATGCTATGGATTTTGAAAGATATCAAAAAAAAAAAAAAAAAAAAACGGGCAAAAAAACTTTAAAAGCGATTTTCTTAGGTTTTCAATTGGAAAAAAAGGGCAGACGACCAGAATTCAAATCTGTATATCTTTACAACCATTCAAGGTATGACCAAGGTATCATTTGAAAGCTTACAGTGTCCTCTTTCCATTAATATCAAAATCTCAATTTTTAAATTTGGGTCACTGTGACTAATTTTGCTGGATCAGGTCGGTCACAAATTTGTTTTTTATTGTAGTATTATTTTATAGGCCTACAGATAATACATTATAATTATATATAATATACAAAATATAACCGTGGGCGCGATTAAACAGTGTTACAATAAAACTCAACATTGTGTTTTTTAAAAATAAATTCAAATAATACAAATCCCGAAATTGCGCTAATTTTAAAATTAAACTAAAACTCATGGCTGCACAAGCATTCATAACTGTGCGCGCCAACAGCGAGGAACCAGCAGAACAGAGTGAACGTTCATTCTGTTTAGTTCAATCCTACTTAATAGGAATTTATTTAAAATGCTTGCTCTACTCCACAACATTAATGTCTTGTGCGGATATCTGTATTTTGACTTTCGGTTTTAAGTAAGCGATTTAAAAGTTCCCGAGTCCCAGCGGAGTCACACGTTGATTAACCGGTGGGAATATACACAATAGGCCTACCTGATATTGAACACAAGAGGGCAGTATAGCACTACGTATGACTCAGATTATTTTTTTCTTCTGAATTTTAAAACCATTCTGGCTGTTTTTGAACGTAAACATAATTCTTAAATGAAAAAAGGGGAAAAACTGGTTTAATTATAATATTTGTATAATTTAATTTTAGAAACAAATGATGTATAATTACATTTTTAGAAGATATGAGGCTTTTAGTGTTTACTGTTTACTTTTTTGACATTACTTTAATCTTTTGCCAAAGTTGCACATGCCTACTGGCTAATAAATGTGATTTATCTGTCGAGCTATCTGTATCTATCTGTTTCAAGCAATTTCAAGCATAGTCCCAAAATTATCAAAAAAGAATGTTAAAGTTTGATTTGTTGCCACAGCAACAGTATCAAAGATATCAAGAATCCATCCACAGGTCTACATCTGCTGTATTTTTACATTATACAGATGAAGTTTGAAGCAAATCGGGTAAAAATAAAAGGGTGATTTCAAAGCATTTTGAAAGTGACACACTTCCTGCTGCCAGTTGGTGGCACTATAACTTTGACTCACAATAGTCACATCCATGTGATCGTCCTCTTACAGCGAACACACTGCTGAAGTTTTATCAAGATCAGTTAATGTATGCTGAAGTTATAACACTAGGGCTGCAACAACTAATCGATAAAATCGATTATAATCGATTATGAAAATCGTTGTCAACGAATGTCATTATCGATTAGTTGGTCTGATTACGTCACGGGGATTGTTTACATGGAACATGCGCTTCTTACATGCGCTTCATGAGGCACACACGCAGTCTCTCTCCCTCACCGCTCTTCCCTGTCTCGCGCGCGCAACACGGACGGTTTGGAGCACATTATCTTCTGTCTCGCATGCGCGCTCTTGATTCCGTGAGTTTGAACTAATTTGCGGGCATCAGGAAACCGCTATCAATATGCAGCATACACGAAAATCATTCACCTTTCGGTAAATTCGCCGTTTTGAAACCAAAATAGGTGACCTACGTTAATCGTGTATACTTTATGAAGCCATACTATAGTATAATGTGAGATAGAAATGTATATTTAAGTCATTAAATTCAAGTTAACCTTTTCCCTCCACTGCGGCTGTCAGTCATTCTCTATTCGGTGTTCAAACAGCCCGTCGCGTTACAACAGTTAACACATGATGATCTCTTTCCAAGATGATTCAATGTTATTATTATAATTGATCCGTAGATAAAGGTCTATGATGGTTTTTCTATCTTGCTAGACTTTTATTGCTGTAACTTAATCACTTTCTACTGAGTGTCTGTTAGATCACAACACTATAGAGTCGGCGCAGTAGCTATAATTGTTCTTCACGTGCACAGTAGCCTAACTGAAATTTAAAACTGTTAAAAGAAAAGTCTCAATAAACTATTGCATAGATACGGTGTAATACACAGTCAATATGTCTTTCTCTTTCCTTGGTGCTTAATGCGGCGGACACTGAAGAACTGCGCGCCGCCCTGTGACTCCGTGTTCATTCAGCGCTCGCGATGAGCATAAGCACTTTGTGCAGCTCTTTCATGATCATGTCATAATACTTTTGCGCAATGAAAGCTTATTAATAGCCTTTCTTGTTCTGTCCTATCTATTATATTTTGCTTCCTCACTAAACAGCTGTGCTTTACATTTAAAACAGTTGAACTTGTGCATCTGATTTTTACGATGTTTTTCATGAATGTATAACAACAATACAAAGAATGTGTACGTTTTACCATTGTTAGTGCTACACTTATTGTCTCTTATTTGTTCCCCACTAAGGAATGTTTTTTTTTTCACTAAATGTTCAGATTTTATAAAATTATTGTGCACTTGTGATATTTCTAGGCTAAGTTTTGCTGAGTTATCCACTAATCTAGTTTACAATAGCATTTTTGTCATAGGTTATGGTCATATATATATATTTTATTTGTTGTTTCTCTTTATAATGAAGTTGTCTGTATTAAGTAGATTGTTTAACACACAAAAGAGTGTGGTTTTTAGGGTTTTATTTTGTTATAATAAACAAAAAAATGGAATATAATTTTTTATCCGATTAATCGATTAATCGAAAAAATAATCGTCCGATTAATCGATTATCAAAATAATCGTTAGTTGCAGCCCTATATAACACACTTCCTGTTTCACGTTTCTCGCCATAATTTTATTTCCTCGCCACGGCCAAACCGTTCAAGATATCAAAAATCCCCTCGCAAACTTTCATCCTCAATGCCTTGACTTCATGCTGACCGAGTTTCGTGCCGTGTGTTTGAATTCTCTAGGAGGAGTATTGCACATTCCATTGCGAGCGTTTTACAAACAAACCTCAATAGCCGACTTCCTGTTTGGCTGGGGTAAAAAGTAAGAGCGTGAGGTATAGATGAAACGATGAGATCAACATGTGTACCGAGTTTCATATTATTACATGCAAGCGTGTTTGATTTATGGACCAAGTGTTCGGACCCCGTTCCAGGGGGCGCTGTCTAGCCCCCCTGCCACACCCAGGTACCATCTTCAGCCCGGCTCTGATGGCTGTGGGATCTGACCTGTGTGCAAAGTTTCAAGAGTTTTCAAACCCGTTAAGGGCCCCAAAAGCCGCTAAGAGTCTCAAAATCATAAAAAAAAAGAATTTTAAAGTTTGATGCGTTGCCACGGCAACAGTATCAAAGATATCAAGAATCCATTCACAGGTCTTCATCTGCTATGTATTTACATTATACAGATGAAGTTTGAAGCACATCGGGTAAAAAGAAAAGGGTGAGTTCAAAGCATTTTGAAAGTGACACACTTCCTGCTACCAGTTGGTGGCGCTATAACTTTGACTCACAATAGTCACATCCATGTGATCGTCCTCTTACAGCGAACATACTGCTGAAGTTTCATCAAGATCAGTTAATGTATGCTGAAGTTATAACACACTTCCTGTTTCACGTTTCTCGCCATAATTTCGTTTCCTCGCCATGGCCAAACCGTTCGAGATATCAAAAATCCCCTCGCAAACTTTCATCGTCAATGCCTTGACTTTATGCTGACCGAGTTTCGTGCCGTGTGTTTGAATTCTCTAGGAGTAGTACTTCAAATTCCATTGCGAGTGTTTTATGAACAACCCTAAATAACCGACTTCCTGTTGGGCTGGGGTAAAAAGTAATAGTATGAGGTATATATGAACGATGAGATCTATATGTGCACCGAGTTTCATATTATTACATGCAAGCGTGTTTGATTTATGGACCAAGTTTTCGGACCCCGTTCCAGGGGGCGCTGTCTAGCCCCCCTGCCACGCCCGGGTACCATCTTCAGCCCGGCCCTGATGGCCGCGGATTCTGACCCGTGTGCTAAGTTTCAAGAGTTTTTGAGCATGTTAAGGGCCCCAAAAGTGCCCGAATAGTCGTATAAATAATAATAATAATAATAATAATAATAATCCTAAGGAAAACAATA
The DNA here is from genome assembly GCF_988280905.1 of Pimephales promelas. Classification (NCBI taxonomy): domain Eukaryota; kingdom Metazoa; phylum Chordata; class Actinopteri; order Cypriniformes; family Leuciscidae; genus Pimephales; species Pimephales promelas. The sequence continues at coordinate 32,228,155 of NC_142770.1, forward strand.
GGGCCTTCGCCCTTTCAGGGCTTGGGCCCTAAAAAAAAAAATAATCGGAAGGAAAACAATAGGGCCTTCGCCCTTTCAGGGCTTGGGCCCTAATAATAATAATCGTTAGGAAAACAATAGGGCCTTCGCCCTTTCAGGGCTTGGGCCCTAATAAATATAGCTGCGAGCAGCGATGGCGGGCCCAAGCCAGTGGCACCGCAACCCCGGTTCCTTTAGTTACCTAAAGGCACCGGGGTGGCGGTGTCACAGGCTTTGGCGCTTTCATGATTAAATGAAATGTTAAAACAGCTTGCCATACTCTATCTGTCGTTTCGACTAGTCACAATTACATTACAGATATCTTAAATGATAATACAAACTATTCAAAATGTAATTAAGACTAGTCACTTTTGTCAAAAGCTGGCGTGTTGATATCTACAATGTTAATTCCGGATAGGCAAACTTAGCTTTTAAATGTTAAAAGGGCTTGCCATATAGGGACGTACAGTAGGCTCAGAGAGAGGCTCACCATATTCAAACCAATATATCTGACTTCCTCTTGATCCAAACTAATGACTATGAATTAGAAAGTTCTCTGGCTTGAGGAGTACAATGCCCCCCCCCTCTCTCTCACACACACAGTTCGACGCGCGCGCCTCTCTCAAGCCGGAGTGTGCGTGTGTGTGTGTGTGAACAGTGGAAACAGGAAACATAATCCGTTATTTTGTTCATAAAGGACAACATTCAGACTGCAAACTGTTTACCTATATTTGTGTACACTCGCAATAAAATAACATCCTCTGTCACATACGTAATAAATATAGAAAAATAATGACACAAGAGTGCATTATAGCCCTATTTATGATTTTGAGTTTAAACTATCGCCCGAAGTGATTCTGAAAGAATGGTAAAGTTTATGCCATGGCAACAGTATCAAAGATATCAAGAATCCATTCACAGGTCTACATCTGCCGTATGTTTACATTATACAGATGAAGTTTGAAGCAAATCGGGGAAAAAATAAAAGGGTGAGTTCAAAGCATTTTGAAAGTGACACACTTTCTGTTGCCAGTTGGTGGCGCTATAACTTTGACTCACAATAGTCACATCCATGTGATCGTCCTCTTACAGCGAACACACTGCTGAAGTTTCAACAAGATCAGTTAATGTATGCAGAAGTTATAACACTCTTCCTGTTTCATGTTTCTCGCCATAATTTTGTTTCCTCGCCACGGCCAAACCGTTCGAGGTATCAAAAATCCCCTGGCAATTTTTTATCCTCAATGTCTTGACTTCACGCTGATCGAGTTTTGTGGCATTTCTTTGAATTCTCTAGAGAAGTACTTTAAATTATTCCATTGCATGTTTTTTTTTACAAACAACCCTAAATAGCCAACTTCCTGTTGGGCTGGGGTAAAAAGTAAGAGTGTGAAGTATACATGAACCGATGAGATCCATATGTTTACCGAGTTTCATATTATTACATGCAAGTGTGTTTGATTTATGGACCAAATTTTCAGACCAAGTTTATTGACCAAGTTAATCTGATTAATAAACTAATATATAAAACTATTGTCAATGCACTACAATTAAACTAGTTATATGCCTTTACTTATAAAAAATAAAAACTTATTTAAAAAATACCAGGCTTAAGAAATGTATTTTCTTTATGCAGGTCATACACACAGCAGTGAAATGGTTAAGCCCCCTCCCCCTGCACACACACACTCAGACAGATACACACACACATAGACAGCCAAAGACACAGAGACACAGAGACATGTAGGCTCAGAGTGACCGTATTCAAACAAAAATATCTGACTTTCTGTGGGTCCTAGCTAATGAGTGTCAATTAGAAAGTTGTCCGGCTCGAGGAGTACAATATACATACCGATTTTTGTATCTGTTGATAAAACTAACAACCCCACTTTTGTCAAAAGGTGGCGCTACTGAGCCCTCACCACGCCCGTTTCTGAAACTTTGCACGTGTCTACTGGCTAATAAATGTGATGTGTCTGTCGAGTTTCTACAAATTTCAAGCATGCTAAGGGTCTCAAAAGCATCCTAAAAGAATGGTAAAGTTTGATGCGTTGCCACGGCAACAGTTTCAAAGACATCAAGAATCCATTCACAGGTCTACATCTGCCGTATGTTTACATTATACAGATTAAGTTTGAAGCAAATCGGGTAAAAATAAAAGGGTGATATCAAAGCATTTTGAAAGTGACACACTTCCTGCTACCAGTTGGTGGCGCTATAACTTTGACTCACAATAGTCACATCCATGTGATCGTCCTCTTACAGCGAACACACTGCTGAAGTTTCATCAAGATCAGTTAATGTATGCTGAAGTTATAACACACTTCCTGTTTTACGTTTCTCGCCATAATTTCGTTTCCTCGCCACGGCCAAACCGTTCGAGATATCAAAAATCCCCTCGCAAACTTTCATCCTCAATGTCTTGACTTCATGCTGACCGAGTTTCGTGCCGTGTGTTTGAATTCTCTAGGAGGAGTATTGCACATTCCATTGCGAGCGTTTTACAAACAAACCTCAATAGCCGACTTCCTGTTGGGCTGGGGTAAAAAGTAAGAGTGTGAGGTATAGATGAAACGATGAGATCAACATGTGTACCGAGTTTCATATTATTACATTCAAGCGTGTTTGATTTATGGACCAAGTGTTCGGACCCTGTTCCAGGGGGCGCTGTCTAGCCCCCCTGCCACACCCAGGTACCATCTTCAGCCCGGCTCTGATGGCTGTGGGATCTGACCTGTGTGCAAAGTTTCAAGAGTTTTCAAACCCGTTAAGGGCCCCAAAAGCCGCTAAGAGTCTCAAAATCATCAAAAAAAAGAATTTTAAAGTTTGATGCGTTGCCACGGCAACAGTATCAAAGATATCAAGAATCCATTCACAGGTCTTCATCTGCTATGTATTTACATTATACAGATTAAGTTTGAAGCAAATCGGGTAAAAATAAGAGGGTGATTTCAAAGCATTTTGAAAGTGACACACTTCCTGCTGCCAGTTGGTGGCGCTATAACTTTGACTCACAATATTCACATCCATGTGATCGTCCTCTTACAGCAAACAAGCTGCTGAAGTTTCGTCAAGATCAGTTAATGTATGCTGAAGTTTTGACACACTTCCTGTTTCACGATTCTCGCCATAATTTTGTTTCCTCGCCACGGCCAAACCGTTCGAGATATCAAAAATCCCCTCGCAAACTTTCATCCTCAATGCCTTGACTTCATGCTGACCGAGTTTCGTGCCGTGTGTTTGAATTCTCTAGGAGTAGTACTTCAAATTCCATTGCGAGTGTTTTATGAACAACCCTAAATAACCGACTTCCTGTTGGGCTGGGGTAAAAAGTAATAGTTTGAGGTATATATGAACGATGAGATCAACATGTGCACAGAGTTTCATATTATTACATGCAAGCGTGTTTGATTTATGGACCAAGTTTTCGGACCCCGTTCCAGGGGGCGCTGTCTAGGCCCCCTGCCACGCCCGGGTACCATCTTCAGCCCGGCCCTGATGGCCGCGGATTCTGACCCGTGTGCAAAGTTTCAAGAGTTTTTGAGCATGTTAAGGGCCCCAAAAGTGCCCAAATAGTCGTATAAATAATAATAATAAATATAGCTGCGAGCAGCGATTGCGGGCCCAAGCCGGTGGCACCGCAACCCCGATGCCTTTAGTTACCCAAAGGCACCGGGATGGTGGTACCGCCGGCTTTGGCCCTTTATCGCTGCTCACAGTTATATTTATATTTAATATAAAGCCGGTGGCACCGCCACCTTGGTGCCTTTAGGGTTATTCTGTACGACGTGTAAAAACGTAACCCCCGCTTTGACTATCAAAAAGAAGTGTATTGTAGAGCTTGCATCAATGCGGACTCGATGCGCTGTGCGCTGTAACTCCATGTGGCTTTAAGCGCATCATTCTCCACTCGGGATGCGCATAAGCGTTTTGTGCCACACTGTACTGAGCCTTTCATATCATAATGCAGTGACGCAATGACAGATTATTAATTGCCTTTCTTGTTCTGTTCCATCTATTATATGTTGATAATAGATAGGACAGAGCACTCAAAACCTCAAACAAAGCACTAAAAACTTAAGCTGTTTGCTGTGTAGTCTGAGAATGAGCTGTTTGATTTGCACCCTCTTCCTCTTCACTGTCCTCCATAAAAAACAGCTATTCAGGTCCATGTTGTTCTAGAAAGTTTGTATGTTGCTGCCTCAATTAACATCTCTGCTATACATTTAAAACATGGCTATATCTAAAATAATTTATCTTTTTGATTTTTGTTATCTTGTTTTTCATGAATATTTTACAACAATACAAAGAGCAATGTGTATTTTCCAATAATATAGTTTGTAATGGCTTTTTTGTCATAGATTATAATCATATATTTTTTGGATTTGTTATTTATCTTTATAATGAAGTTGTCTGTATTAAGTAGATTGTGTTTAACACACACAAGAGTGATTTATTAGTTCAACACATAGTTATAGAAATTCTACTTTATCTAAAAAAAACCCTGCACTTTATACACACACACACACACACACACACACACACACACACACACATAAATACATGTAAATAAAAATACCAAAAAAAACCCATCAAATGTGTTTTTAGTCAGAGTATTATTTTATACAGAAACAAATATTTGTAATTCAGATAAGAATGAAGTTAGTGTTTTAAAATCTTAAGGAAAACAAATATATTGAAATATAGCACATGAATTATAAATTCGTTCAACTTCAATTACAAATACAATCTTACTTTTATTTAAAGCAATCTATACATTTAAAAGATGGGGGTTATATGCCTATTTTGTCATTTAAAAATATTGTTATGCAAAATTGTTATGCAAAAAGACAAGGACTTAGAGACAAGGACTTGTAGGAAAAATCACAGCCAGCCACACACACACACATAAACACAGACAACAGCCCTCCCTTCCCCACACACACACACCCATACACACACACACACACACACACACACAGAGAGAGAGAGAGAGAGAGAGAGAGAGAGAGAGAGAGAATCGCAGGGGAAATAAATCCATTCAAACTACAATATCTGACTTTCTGTTGCTCAGAGCGAATGACTTTAAATTGGAAAGTTGATGGGCTTGACGAGAACAATATACGTGGTAAGTTTTGTAACTGTAGGTAAATTGAGCAAAGTTATAACACACTTTATGTGTCCTTTTTTAGTCATAAAATTAATTTCCTCGCCACGGCCAGACCGTTCGAGATATCAAAAATCCGTCCGGAATTGAGCATCCTCAATGTCTTGACTTCATGCACACCGAGTTTGGTTGTGATTGGTAAACACATGCATTGTGATTTGATGTATTTCTCCTAGGACAATTATTCAAACAACCCATAATTCATAATTCATAAATAACTTCCATTTGAACTGTCATAAAACTTAGAGCACGAAAGTTGTTTGGCCTGATGTGATCTATAATTGTACCGTGTTTCATATTAATTCACGCAAGTGTGTTTGATTTATGGACAAATGTTCGAATCCCAGTCCAGGGGGCGCTGTCGAGCCGCCCTGCCACGCCCGATGACCAGCTTCAGCCCGGCCCTGATGGCCATGGGTTCTGACCCGTGTGCAAAGTTTCAAGAGTTTTAGAGGATGTTAAGGCCCCCGAAAATGCCAGAGAAGTCGCACACAGCAAATAAAGGGTTAAAATTAACCTGACAGGCGCCCCTCCTCTCACTCACACAGAGAGACACTGAGAGACTGGCAAAATTCTAAGATTTTCTCTACATTCAAACAAAGATATCTGACTTTCTGTGGGTCCTAGCTAATGAGTGTCAATTAGAAAGTTGTCCGGCTCGAGGAGTACAATATACATACCGATTTTTGTAACTCTAGTTAAAACTAACAACCCCACTTTTGTCAAAAGGTGGTGCTACTGAGCCCTCACCACGCCCGTTTCTGAAACTTTGCACATGTCTACTGGCTAATAAATGTGATGTGTCTGTCAAGTTTCATGCGATTTCAAGCATGCTAAGGGTCTCAAAAGCATCCTAAAAGAATGGTAAAGTTTGATGCGTTGCCACGGCAACAGTTTAAAAGATATCAAGAATCCATTCACAGGTCTACATCTGCCGTATATTTACATTATACAGATTAAGTTTGAAGCAAATCGGGTAAAAATAAAAGGGTGAATTCAAAGCATTTTGAAAGTGACACACTTCCTGCTGCCAGTTGGTGGCGCTATAACTTTGACTCACAATAGTCACATCCATGTGATCGTCCTCTTACAGCGAACACACTGCTGAAGTTTCATCAAGATCAGTTAATGTATGCTGAAGTTATAACACACTTCCTGTTTCACGTTTCTCGCCATAATTTCGTTTCCTCGCCACGGCCAAACCGTTCGAGATATCAAAAATCCCCTCGCAAACTTTCATCCTCAATGCCTTGACTTCATGCTGACCGAGTTTCGTGCCGTGTGTTTGAATTCTCTAGGAGGAGTATTGCACATTCCATTGCGAGCGTTTTACAAACAAACCTCAATAGCCGACTTCCTGTTGGGCTGGGGTTAAAAGTAAGAGTGTGAGGTATAGATGAAACGATGAGATCAACATGTGTACCGAGTTTCATATTATTACATTCAAGCGTGTTTGATTTATGGACCAAGTGTTCGGACCCCCTTCCAGGGGGCGCTGTCTAGCCCCCCTGCCACACCCAGGTACCATCTTCAGCCCGGCTCTGATGGCTGTGGGATCTGACCTGTGTGCCAAGTTTCAAGAGTTTTCAATCCCGTTAAGGGCCCCAAAAGCCGGTAAGAGTCTCAAAATCATCAAAAAAAAGAATTTTAAAGTTTGATGCGTTGCCACGGCAACAGTATCAAAGATATCAAGAATCCATTCACAGGTCTTCATCTGCCGTGTATTTACATTATACAGATTAAGTTTGAAGCAAATCGGGTAAAAATAAGAGGGTGATTTCAAAGCATTTTAAAAGTGACACACTTCCTGCTGCCAGTTGGTGGCGCTATAACTTTGACTCACAATATTCACATCCATGTGATCGTCCTCTTACAGCGAACAATCTGCTGAAGTTTCATCAGGATCAGTTAATGTATGCTGAAGTTATAACACACTTCCTGTTTCACGATTCTCGCCATAATTTCGTTTCCTCGCCACGGCCAAACCGTTCGAGATATCAAAAATCCCCTCGCAAACTTTCATCCTCAATGCCTTGACTTCATGCTGACCGAGTTTCGTGCCGTGTGTTTGAATTCTCTAGGAGGAGTACTTCAAATTCCATTGCGAGTGTTTTATGAACAACCCTAAATAACCGACTTCCTGTTGGGCTGGGCTAAAAAGTAATAGTATGAGGTATATATGAACGATGAGATCAACATGTGTACCGAGATTCATATTATTACATACAAGCGTGTTTGAGTTATGGACCAAGTTTTCGGACCCCGTTCCAGGGGGCACTGTCTAGCCCCCCTGCCACGCCCGGGTACCATCTTCAGCCCGGCCCTGATGGCCGCGGGTTCTGACCCGTGTGCAAAGTTTCAAGAGTTTTTGAGCATGTTAAGGGCCCCAAAAGTGCCCGAATAGTCGTATAAATAATAATAATAATAATAATAATAATAAATATAGCTGCGAGCAGCGATTGCGGGCCCAAGCCGGTGGCACCGCAACCCCGATGCCTTTAGTTACCCAAAGGCACCGGGATGGTGGTACCGCCGGCTTTGGCCCTTTATCGCTGCTCACAGCTATATTTATATTTAATATAAAGCCGGTGGCACCGCCACCTTGGTGCCTTTAGGGTTATTCTGTACGACGTGTAAAAACGTAACCCCCGCTTTGACTATCAAAAAGAAGTGTATTGTAGAGCTTGCATCAATGCGGACTCGATGCGCTGTGCGCTGTAACTCCATGTGGCTTTAAGCGCATCATTCTCCACTCGGGATGCGCATAAGCGTTTTATGCCACACTGTACTGAGCCTTTCATATCATAATGCAGTGACGCAATGACAGATTATTAATTGCCTTTCTTGTTCTGTTCCATCTATTATATGTTGATAATAGATAGGACAGAGCACTAAAAACCTCAAACAAAGCACTAAAAACTTAAGCTGTTTGCTGTGTAGTCTGAGAATGAGCTGTTTGATTTGCACCCTCTTCCTCTTCACTGTCCTCCATAAAAACCAGCTATCCAGGTCCATGTTGTTCTAGAAAGTTTGTATGTTGCTGCCTCAATTAACATCTCTGCTATACATTTAAAACATGGCTATATCTAAAATAATTTATCTTTTTGATTTTTGTTATCTTGTTTTTCATGAATATTTTACAACAATACAAAGAGCAATGTGTATTTTCCAATAATATAGTTTGTAATGGCTTTTTTTGTCATAGATTATAATCATATATTTTTTGGATTTGTTATTTATCTTTATAATGAAGTTGTCTGTATTAAGTAGATTGTGTTTAACACACACAAGAGTGATTTATTAGTTCAACACATAGTTATAGAAATTCTACTTTATCTAAAAAAAACCTGCACTTTAGACACACACACACACACACACACACACACACACACACACACACACATAAATACATGTAAATAAAAATACCAAAAAAAAAACATCAAATGTGTTTTTAGTCAGAGTATTATTTTATACAGAAACAAATATTTGTAATTCAGATAAGAATGAAGTTAGTGTTTTAAAATCTTAAGGAAAACAAATATATTGAAATATAGCACACGAATTTTAAATTCATTCAACTTCAATTACAAATACAATCTTACTTTTATTTAAAGCAATCTATACATTTAAAAGATGGGGGTTATATGCCTATTTTGTCATTTAAAAATATTGTTATGCAAAATTGTTATGCAAAAAGACAAGGACTTAGAGACAAGGACTTGTAGGAAAAATCACAGCCAGCCACACACACACACACACATAAACACAGACAACAGCCCTCCCCTCCCCACACACACACACACACCCACACACACACACACACACACAGAGAGAGAGAGAGAGAGAGAGAGAGAGAGAGAGAGAGAGATAGAGAGAGAGAGAGAGAGAGAGAGAGAGAGAGAGAGAGAATCGCAGGGGAAATAAATCCATTCAAACTACAATATCTGACTTTCTGTTGCTCAGAGCGAATGACTTTAAATTGGAAAGTTGATCGGCTTGACGAGAACAATATACGTGGTAAGTTTTGTAACTGTAGGTAAATTGAGCAAAGTTATAGCACACTTTATGTGTCCTTTTTTAGTCATAAAATTCATTTCCTCGCCACGGCCAGACCGTTCGAGATATCAAAAAAACGTCCGGAATTGAGCATCCTCAATGTCTTGACTTCATGCACACCGAGTTTGGTTGTGATTGGTAAACACATGCATTGTGATTTGATGTATTTCTCCTAGGACAATTATTCAAACAACCCATAATTCATAATTCATAAATAACTTCCATTTGAACTGTCATAAAACTTAGAGCACGAAAGTTGTTTGGCCTGATGTGATCTATAATTGTACCGAGTTTCATATTAATTCATGCAAGTGTGTTTGATTTACGGACAAATGTTCGAATCCCAGTCCAGGGGGCGCTGTCGAGCCGCCCTGCCACGCCCGGTTACCAACTTCAGCCCGGCCCTGATGGCCATGGGTTCTGACCCGTGTGCAAAGTTTCAATTGTTTTCGAGGATGTTAAGGCCCCCGAAAATGCCAGAGAAGTCGCACACAGCAAATAAAGGGTTAAAATTAACCTGACAGGCGCCCCTCCTCTCACTCACACAGAGGGACACTGAGACACTGGCAAAATTCTGAGATTTTCTCTACATTCAAACAAACATATCTGACTTTCTGTGGGTCCTAGCTAATGAGTGTCAATTAGAAAGTTGTCCGGCTCGAGGAGTACAATATACATACTGATTTTTGTAACTGTAGATAAAACTAACAACCCCACTTTTGTCAAAAGGTGGCGCTACTGAGCCCTCACCACACCCGTTTCTGAAACGTTGCACATGTCTACTGGCTAATAAATGTGATGTGTCTGTCGAGTTTCATGCAATTTGAAGCATGCTAAGAGTCTCAAAAGCATCCTAAAAGAATGGTAAAGTTTGATGCGTTGCCATGGCAACAGTTTTAAAGATATCAAGAATGCATTTACAGGTCTTCATCTGCCGTATATTTACATTATACAGATGAAGTTTGAAGCAAATCGGGTAAAAATAAAAGGGTGATTTCAAAGCATTTTGAAAATGACACACTTCCTGCTGCCAGTTGGTGGCGCTATAACTTTGACTCACAATAGTCACATCCATGTGATCGGCCTCTTACAGCGAACACACTGCTGAAGTTTCATCAAGATCAGTTAATGTATGCTGAAGTTATAACACACTTCCTGTTTCACGTTTCTCGCCATAGTTTCGTTTCCTCGCCACGGACAAACCGTTCGAGATATCAAAAATCCCCTCGCAAACTTTCATCCTCAATGTCTTGACTTCACGCTGACTGAGTTTCGTCGAACTTGGATCAAAGCTCTAGGAGGAGTATTTAACATTCCATTGCGAGCGTTTTACAAACAAACCTCAATAGCCGACTTCCTGTTGGGCTGGGGTAAAAAGTAAGAGCGCGAGGTATAGATGAAACGATGAGAGCAACATGTGTACCGAGTGTCATATTATTACATACAAGCGTGTTTGAGTTATGGACCAAGTGTTCGGACCCCGTTCCAGGGGGCGCTGACGAGCCGCCCTGCCACGCCCAGGTACCAGCTTCAGCCCGGCTCTGATGGCCGCGGGTTCTGACCCGTGTGCAAAGTTTCAAGAGTTTTCGAGCATGTTAAGGGCCCCAAAAGTGCCCGAATAGTCGTTAGAAAAATAAAAGAAAAAAAAAAAATATAGCTGCGAGCAGCGATTGCGGGCCCAAGCCGGTGGCACCGCAACCCCGATGCCTTTAGTTACCCAAAGGCACCGGGATGGTGGTACCGCCGGCTTTGGCCCTTTATCGCTGCTCACAGCTATATTTATATTTAATATAAAGCCGGTGGCACCGCCACCTTGGTGCCTTTAGGGTTATTCTGTACGACGTGTAAAAACGTAACCCCCGCTTTGACTATCAAAAAGAAGTGTATTGTAGAGCTTGCATCAATGCGGACTCGATGCGCTGTGCGCTGTAACTCCATGTGGCTTTAAGCGCATCATTCTCCACTCGGGATGCGCATAAGCGTTTTGTGCCACACTGTACTGAGCCTTTCATATCATAATGCAGTGACGCAATGACAGATTATTAATTGCCTTTCTTGTTCTGTTCCATCTATTATATGTAGATAATAGATAGGACAGAGCACTAAAAACCTCAAACAAAGCACTAAAAACTTAAGCTGTTTGCTGTGTAGTCTGAGAATGAGCTGTTTGATTTGCACCCTCTTCCTCTTCACTGTCCTCCATAAAAACCAGCTATTCAGGTCCATGTTGTTCTAGAAAGTTTGTATGTTGCTGCCTCAATTAACATCTCTGCTATACATTTAAAACATGGCTATATCTAAAATAATTTATCTTTTTGATTTTTGTTATCTTGTTTTTCATGAATATTTTACAACAATACAAAGAGCAATGTGTATTTTCCAATAATATAGTTTGTAATGGCTTTTTTGTCATAGATTATAATCATATATTTTTTGGATTTGTTATTTATCTTTATAATGAAGTTGTCTGTATTAAGTAGATTATGTTTAACACACACAAGAGTGATTTATTAGTTCAACACATAGTTATAGAAATTCTACTTTATCTAAAAAAAACCCTGCACTTTATACACACACACACACACACACATAAATACATGTAAATAAAAATACCAAAAAAAATACATCAAATGTGTTTTTAGTCAGAGTATTATTTTATACAGAAACAAATATTTGTAATTCAGATAAGAATGAAGTTAGTGTTTTAAAATCTTAAGGAAAACAAATATATTGAAATATAGCACATGAATTTTAAATTCATTCAACTTCAATTACAAATACAATCTTACTTTTATTTAAAGCAATCTATACATTTAAAAGATGGGGGTTATATGCCTATTTTGTCATTTAAAAATATTGTTATGCAAAATTGTTATGCAAAAAGACAAGGACTTAGAGACAAGGACTTGTAGGAAAAATCACAGCCAGCCACACACACACACATAAACACAGACAACAGCCCTCCCCTCCCCACACACACACCCACACACCCACACACACACACACACACACAGAGAGAGAGAGAGAGAGAGAGAGAGAGAGAATCGCAGGGGAAATAAATCCATTCAAACTACAATATCTGACTTTCTGTTGCTCAGAGCGAATGACTTTAAATTGGAAAGTTGATCGGCTTGACGAGAACAATATACGTGGAAAGTTTTGTAACTGTAGGTAAAATGAGCAAAGTTATAACACACTTTATGTGTCCTTTTTTAGTCATAAAATTCATTTCCTCGTCACGGCCAGACCGTTCGAGATATCAAAAATCCGTCCGGAATTGAGCATCCTCAATGTCTTGACTTCATGCACACCGAGTTTGGTTGTGATTGGTAAACACATGCGTTGTAATTTGATGTATTTCTCCTAGGAGAATTATTCAAACAACCCATAATTCCCAACTTCCTTCTCAAAACTTAGAGCACGAAAGTTGTTTGGCCTGATGTGATCTTTAATTGTACCGAGTTTCATATTAATTCATGCAAGTGTGTTTGATTTATGGACAAATTTTCGAATCCCAGTCCAGGGGGCGCTGTCGAGCCGCCCTGCCACGCCCGGTTACCAGCTTCAGCCCGGCCCTGATGGCCATGGGTTTTGACCCGTGTGCAAAGTTTCAAGAGTTTTAGAGGATGTTAAGGCCCCCGAAAATGCCAGAGAAGTTGCACACAGCAAATAAAGGGTTAAAATTAACCTGACAGGCGCCCCTCCTCTCACTCACACAGAGAGACACTGAGAGACTGGCAAAATTCTGAGATTTTCTCTACATTCAAACAAACATATCTGACTTTCTGTGGGTCCTAGCTAATGAGTGTCAATTAGAAAGTTGTCCGGCTCGAGAAGTACAATATACATACTGATTTTTGTAACTGTAGATAAAACTAACAACCCCACTTTTCTCAAAAGGTGGCGCTACTGAGCCCTCACCACACCCGTTTCTGAAACATTGCACATGTCTACTGGCTAATAAATGTGATGTGTCTGTCGAGTTTCATGCATTTTGAAGCATGCTAAGGGTCTCAAAAGCATCCTAAAAGCATCCTAAAAGAAGGGTAAAGTTTGATGCGTCGCCACGGCAACAGTTTCAAAGATATCAAGAATCCATTCACAGGTCTACATCTGCCGTATGTTTACATTATACATATGAAGTTTGAAGCAAATCGGGTAAAAATAAAAGGGTGATATCAAAGCATTTTGAAAGTGACACACTTCCTGCTGCCAGTTGGTGGCGCTATAACTTTGACTCACAATAGTCACATCCATGTGATCGTCCTCTTACAGCGAACACACTGCTGAAGTTTCATCAAGATCAGTTAATACATGCTGAAGTTATAACACACTTCCTGTTTCACGTTTCTCGCCATGATTTCGTTTCCTCGCCACGGCCAAACCGTTCGAGATATCAAAAATCCCCTCGCAAACTTTCATCCTCAATGCCTTGACTTCATGCTGACCGAGTTTCGTGCCGTGTGTTTGAATTCTCTAGGAGGAGTACTTCAAATTCCATTGCGAGTGTTTTATGAACAACCCTAAATAACCGACTTCCTGTTGGGCTGGGGTAAAAAGTAATAGTATGAGGTATAGATGAAACGATGAGATCAACATGTGTACCGAGTTTCATATTATTACATACAAGCGTGTTTGAGTTATGGACCAAGTTTTCGGACCCCGTTCCAGGGGGCGCTGTCTAGCCCCCCTGCCACGCCCGGGTACCATCTTCAGCCCGGCCCTGATGGCCGCGGGTTCTGACCCGTGTGCAAAGTTTCAAGAGTTTTCGAGCATGTTAAGGGCCCCAAAAGTGCCCGAATAGTCGTTAGAAAAATAAAAGAAAAAAAAAAAAATATAGCTGCGAGCAGCGATGGCGGGCCCAAGCCGGTGGCACCGCAACCCCTGGCTCCTTTAGTTACCTAAAGGCACCGGGGTGGCGGTGCCGAAGGCTTTGGCCCTTTCATGATTAAATGTTAAAACGGCTTGCCATAGTCTGTCATTTTGACTAGTCACAATTATGTTACAGATATCTTAAATGATAATACAAACTATCCAAAATGTAATTACGACTAGACAGAAAGACATTGTTGATATCTACAATGTTAATTTCCGGATAGGCAAACTTAGCTTTTAAATGTTAAAAGGGCTTGCCATACACGGACGTAGGCTCAGAGAGAGTATTCAAACCAAAATATCTGACTTCCTCTTGGTCTGAGCTAATGACTATGAATTAGAAAGTTGTCTGGCTTGAGGAGTACAATGTATATAACGATTTTTGTAACTGTAGATAAAAATAACAACCCCACTTTTGTCAAAAGGTGGCGCTATTTAGTCCCTGCACCATGCCCGTTTCTGAAACTTTGCACATGTCTACTGGCTAATAAATGTGATGTGTCTGTTGAGTTTCATGCAATTTCAAGCATGCTAAGAGTCTCAAAAGCATCCTAAAATAATTTCAAAGTTTGAAGCTTTGCCACGGCAACAGTTTAAAAGATATCAAGAATCCATTCCCAGGTCTACATCTACCGTATGTTTACATTATACAGATGAAGTTTTTCATCTGTTTTTCATCATTATACAGATGAAGTTTTTCATCTGTTTACATTATACAGATGAAGTTTTTCATTCATATTATTACATGCAAGCGTGTTTGATTTATGGACCAAGTTTTCGGACCCCGTTCCAGGGGGCGCTGTCTAGCCCCCCTGCCACGCCTAGGTACCATCTTCAGCCCGGGCCTGATGGCTGTGGGATATGACCTGTGTGCAAAGTTTCAAGAGTTTTCAAACCCGATAAGGGCCTCAAAAGCCATTAAGAGTCTCAAAATCATCAAAAAAAAAAGAATTTTAAAGTTTGATGCGTTGCCACGGCAACAGTATCAAAGATATCAAGAATCCATTCACAGGTCTTCATCTGCCATGTATTTACATTATACAGATGAAGTTTGAAGCAAATCGGGTAAAAATAAGAGGTTGATTTCAAAGCATTTTGAAAGTGACACACTTCCTGCTGCCAGTTGGTGGCGCTATAACTTTGACTCGAAATAGTCTAATCCATGTGATCGTCCTCTTACAGCGAACACACTGATGAAGTTTCATCAAGATATGTTAATGTATGCTGAAGTTATAACACACTTCCTGTTTCACGTTTCTCGCCATAATTTCGTTTCCTCGCCACGGCCAAACCGTTTGAGATATCAAAAATCCCCTCACAAACTTTCATCCTCAATGTCTTGACTTCTTGCACACCGAGTTTGGTTGTGATTGGTAAACACATGCGTTGTAATTTGATGTATTTCTCCTAGGACAACTATTCAAACAACCCATAATTCTCAACTTCCATTTTAATTGTCGTAAAACTTAGAGCACGAAAGTTGTTTGGCCTGATGTGATCTATAATTGTACCGAGTTTCATATTAATTCACGCAAGTGTGTTTGATTTATGGACAAATGTTCGAATCCCAGTCCAGGGGGCGCTGTCGAGCCTCCCTGCCACGCCCGATGACCAGCTTCAGCCCGGCCCTGATGGCCATGGGTTCTGACCCGTGTGCAAAGTTTCAAGAGTTTTCGAGGATGTTAAGGCCCCCGAAAATGCCAGAGAAGTCGCACACAGCAAATAAAGGGTTAAAATTAACCTGACAGGCGCCCCTCCTCTCACTCACACAGAGAGACACTGAGAGACTGGCAAAATTCTAAGATTTTCTCTACATTCAAACAAAGATATCTGACTTTCTGTGGGTCCTAGCTAATGAGTGTCAATTAGAAAGTTGTCCGGCTCGAGGAGTACAATATACATACCGATTTTTGTAACTCTAGTTAAAACTAACAACCCCACTTTTGTCAAAAGGTGGTGCTACTGAGCCCTCACCACGCCCGTTTCTGAAACTTTGCACATGTCTACTGGCTAATAAATGTGATGTGTCTGTCGAGTTTCATGCGATTTGAAGCATGCTAAGGGTCTCAAAAGCATCCTAAAAGAATGGTAAAGTTTGATGCGTTGCCACGGCAACAGTTTCAAAGATATCAAGAATCCATTCACAGGTCTACATCTGCCGTATATTTACATTATACAGATGAAGTTTGAAGCAAATCGGGTAAAAATAAAAGGGTGATTTCAAAGCATTTTGAAAGTGACACACTTCCTGCTGCCAGTTGGTGGCGCTATAACTTTGACTCACAATAGTCACATCCATGTGATCGTCCTCTTACAGCGAACACACTGCTGAAGTTTCATCAAGATCAGTTAATGTATGCTGAAGTTATAACACACTTCCTGTTTCACGTTTCTCGCCATAATTTCGTTTCCTCGCCACGGCCAAACCGTTCGAGATATCAAAAATCCCTTAGTAAACTTTCATCCTCAATGCCTTGACTTCATGCTGACCGAGTTTCGTGCCATGTGTTTGAATTCTCTAGGAGGAGTATTGCACATTCCATTGTGAGCGTTTTACAAACAAACCTCAATAGCCGACTTCCTGTTGGGCTGGGGTAAAAAGTAATAGTATGAGGTATATATGAACGATGAGATCAACATGTGTACCGAGTTTCATATTATTACATGCAAGCGTGTTTGAGTTATGGACCAAGTGTTCGGACCCCGTTCCAGGGGGCGCTGTCTAGCCCCCCTGCCACACCCAGGTACCATCTTCAGCCCGGCTCTGATGGCTGTGGGATCTGACCTGTGTGCAAAGTTTCAAGAGTTTTCAAACCCGTTAAGGGCCCCAAAAGCCGCTAAGAGTCTCAAAATCATCAAAAAAAAAGAATTTTAAAGTTTGATGCGTTGCCACGGCAACAGTATCAAAGATATCAAGAATCCATTCACAGGTCTTCATCTGCTATGTATTTACATTATACAGATTAAGTTTGAAGCAAATCGGGTAAAAATAAGAGGGTGATTTCAAAGCATTTTGAAAGTGACACACTTCCTGCTGCCAGTTGGTGGCGCTATAACTTTGACTCACAATAGTCACATCCATGTGATCGTCCTCTTACAGCAAACAAACTGCTGAAGTTTCATCAAGATCAGTTAATGTATGCTGAAGTTCTGACACACTTCCTGTTTCACGATTATCGCCATAAGTTCGTTTCCTCGCCACGGCCAAACCGTTCGAGATATCAAAAATCCCCTCGCAAACTTTCATCCTCAATGCCTTGACTTCATGCTGACCGAGTTTCGTGCCGTGTGTTTGAATTCTCTAGGAGGAGTACTTCAAATTCCATTGCGAGTGTTTTATGAACAACCCTAAATAACCGACTTCCTGTTGGGCTGGGGTAAAAAGTAATAGTTTGAGGTATATATGAACGATGAGATCAACATGTGTACCGAGTTTCATATTATTACATGCAAGCGTGTTTGAGTTATGGACCAAGTTTTCGGACCCCGTTCCAGGGGGCGCTGTCTAGCCCCCCTGCCACGCCCGGGTACCATCTTCAGCCCAGCCCTGATGGCCGCGGATTCTGACCCGTGTGCAAAGTTTCAAGAGTTTTTGAGCATGTTAAGGGCCCCAAAAGTGCCCAAATAGTCGTATAAATAATAATAATAATAATAAATATAGCTGCAAGCAGCCATTACCGGGGCCAAGCGCAAGAAGCGGCAACATATGCCAAAATAGCAAGGAGTGGCAGACCAACTGCAGCAAGGAGCAATTAAGGGCATTTTGACAGAACTTTGGGCAAATGGCTAAGAAAGTCACATAAACATTAACTTATAAGATGATTTAATGGGTTATCACTTTCGAACAATAGGTGGCGCAGTTACGAAATAGATGTGATGTGGTCAGAGTGAGGTGACAATGACACATGCAAAGTTTGGTGTCAAAATGTGAAGGCATTGCAGAGATAAAGCCTAAATAGTAATTTTGGCAGCATGCCTACATTTTGATGCTGTGGTATACGAAAACGGTTTTGTCTATCATCGTGCAATTCATAACTTTTAGTCGGCACGGTCTGGAGATGATACGATTCAATTTTCGTGAAAATCGGACAAACGGTCTAGGAGGAGTTCGAAAAAGAAGGTTTTTCAAAGAAATAAAGATGGCGAACAGGAAGTTTGTCTGATTATGGAAAACCTGATATCTATGTTTTCGGCATAACAGAAGGAATCTATTAAGATCAGTTTCATTGCAATAGGCAAATTTATTCAAAAGTCATTAGCGTTCTCAGAAATTAATTATAACTTTTGACCAACAGGTGGCGCTGTCTCAAAATCTTTTGAGTACCTTCAGGGCATGCTGCTTATGGCACACACTGAGTTTTGTAATATTACACCAATGCATTTGTTTAGTATAGCATTTTAATTCACAAAACTCTATTGAAGTCAATGGGAATTTCACGTTTTGTTCTATTATAGCGCCACCAAGAGGCTCAGTCCCACAATTTTTTTTATGTGTCCTCAGAGTGACCCCATACATATGTGTGTCAATGTTGGTGCAAATATCTCAATTCACTTCCGAGTTATAAACATTTATATGAAAAAACACGTAAAAAATGACTGACACATGACTTTGTTTGAATTTTACTACCCCTTACTATCAATATTTTCGCATTTGGGCATTAGCATTTAGTTAACGAGCTATGATTCCGTGTTTTTGGCGATGGTTTCGTCTCGATCGGAACAGCGGTTTTGAAGATATCGCCAAGTGTTTTTTTCGCGCTAAATCGCTACGCTACACCAACCGTAACACGAAACCCAGCATGTTTAGTATCGTTGGACTCGGCAACGATTCAGGAACTCAAAACGATGACTCCCGTGAAAATAAGTGTACCACACCCAAAGTTATAAGCGTTTGAAAAAAAAAATTCACCACTAGGTGGCACTGTTTCGAAACTTCTCAGGCTCCTTCAGGGCATCGTACTGATGACCCATACCGAGTTTCGTAACAATTCGTTCATGCGTTCAAAAAATACAGCATTTTAGCACATAATTCAAAATGGCCGACCGCCAAAATGGCCGTTCTGGGAAAATTGGATATCGGTGGACTCGGCATGACGCCCTGAATCTAACGAGACCAAATTTATGATTTTTGGACAAACCGTTCAGAAGTTACGAGCAAAAATAGCCATTTTTCATATCTCCGGACCACTAGGTGGCGCTGCGCCGAAACGCAGCACGTAGCCTCAGGTCATGCTTGTAATAACACGTACCAAGTTTGGTGTGAAAACGAGTAAGCGTTGCGGAGATACAACCTCACGTCTGTTTTTGCAAGCGCTACGTAAATTTTGTTTACGCGTTTATCGAAAACTTTTATTCGAATCATCTTGAATTCCATAACTTTTTGTCAGCACTGCCTGGAGATGATCCGGTGCGATTTTGGTGAAAATCGGACAAACCGTCTAGGACGAGTTCGCAAAAGTAGGTTTTTTAGAAAATTCA
Organism: Pimephales promelas; assembly: GCF_988280905.1. NCBI lineage: Eukaryota > Metazoa > Chordata > Actinopteri > Cypriniformes > Leuciscidae > Pimephales > Pimephales promelas. The sequence continues at coordinate 32,247,749 of NC_142770.1, forward strand.
AAATGGCGGCCGTTTTTTTATGACGGAAAATGACGTCATAGGGTGCGATCGAATCGGCTTGAGCTCAGGAACAAGAGGAAAAAAGAATTTTGTTGATAGGCCTTACGGTTCAAAAGTTATTAGCATAATAAAAGTGAAACTTTGGACAGTTGGTGGCGCTAGAGGGAATGAGTTAGAGACACCAAAATTGGTGTATTTAAAGTTGGGACTGTCCTCTATCAGAATGTCAAACCAAAACAACTTTCCCGCAAACCGGTCTATGGGCTGCCATAGACGCCCAGTCGGAAGAAGAATAATAATAATAATAGGAACCGGCACAGATACAATAGGTGCCTCCGCACCTTCGGTGCTTGGCCCCTAATAATCGTTAGGAAAACAATAGGGCCTTCGCCCTTTCAGGGCTTGGGCCCTAATAAAATAATCGGAAGGAAAACAATAGGGCCTTCGCCCTTTCAGGGCTTGGGCCCTAATAATAATCCCAAGGAAAACAATAGGGCCTTCGCCCTTTCAGGGCTTGGGCCCTAATAATCCTTAGGAAAACAATAGGGCCTTCGCCCTTTCAGGGCTTGGGCCCTAATAATCGGAAGGAAAACAATAGCCGCGTTTCCACTGCCGGGCCAGGGCCGGGCCGTGCTAGTGCGTGCCAGGGCCAGTCGCGTTTCCACTGTCACTTCCGGGGCTTGATCGGGGCTTCCTCAGGGCCAACGGCCAGGATTTCTGGCCCGTCGAATACCTTGGGCCAGAGGGGGCCAGCTCGGGCTAGAGGCGTGCTCAAGGTAAAAGGCGGAGTTTATCGGTGTTATGGAACGTTATGATCTGAAGCAAGATGCACATGGGTGTCCATGCTTAACCGATTAACTGTTTAAAATTGCATAACATTTTAATTTGAACTGTAGGCCTATGCCAAATGCTGCGCAACATAGGCTATATATAGCTACATATCGACGAATTTTCAGATATTTGTTTGATTTTTTTGCCCCTTAAACATTTAAAATATTTGACAAATTAATATGAAAAAAATATATATTTTACTGGTTTTCTGAGGCCAAATTAGAACCTGGAAATGATATTTTCCCCGCAGTGCTGAATGAGAAGAGCCGTACAGAAAGGGGATTTATGGGTGATTTATAGGCTATAATAAATGTGTCTGATAATAAAATAATATAAAATAACGAGGCATTAATTGTTTATTAATAAACTATTGTTTTCTAAATGATTTTCGGCTAAAAACATATCTCCATCTCCGGATGCACATTTAGAGAGAAATTAAGCTACATAAACATAGAAGATATTGGCTTTCGATTCGAATTTGTTCGTTTTAAATTGGACATTTAAAGCTTTAATCTACAAAGGATATAACCCCTGTAGACTAAAGCTTTAAATGTCCAATTTAAAACGAACAAATTCGAATGCGGCGGCTGTTTCAGGTCTCGCGCTTCAGTTCACGGAGATCATGAAGCGCGCCTTGATTAATTGTTAAAGCACAACGTTTTCTTGTTATAAATAAATTTATTTGCGAATAATGTATTATTATTTTCTGTATGACCAGAAATTAAAGAGTATTTTAAGTTGTTTCCACTGAAAGAAATGCAATGAAACTGTTCACATGGGCGTCTCGCAGCCATCAGTGCGTGCTCCACACACACTGGATATGCGCTGATATTTGTCAAAAATATTGTGTTTATTTGTGCTCTGTTCCTTTTTTGGATAAAGGCGTCTTCTACATATGCAGCCTAATAAAATGTTACAATAATGATGATGATGGTTATTATTATTATTATTATTATTATTATTTGCAGACACGGAGTTTTTGTGAAATGGACGTTTTGCTTATTTTCAATTGGCAATTTCAGTTTGAAGGGTGATGGAAATGGGGCTTTAACTGCTCCGTACTTGCTGCGTTTTATTTCTATAAATTAATTTCGTTTCAAATGGGGTCCAATCAGTTATTAAAGGTGTTAAAAATTTACTCTGTATCTCGAGGTTGCGGCGCGCACACTATGCACCGAGTATTAACCGATGGGCTTCGGTTAACGATTAATGAATAACTTGAAAACGTGCCCGCAGCCCTACTTGTTATATCGCGCAAAAAATCGCTGCTTGAAATGGAGAATCGCCTGTACTGGTCTCGGGACACTATTGCAGCCACTACGGCAGTTGAGTTAATATACATGCTATCTTCCTAATTTAAAAAAAATAAATTAATTCATAATACCCGCTGAAATGGGTTGGGTTTATGACGTTTGATCCTGAAAGGCGTGTTAGGGGTGGGGTCTGGGGCAGCGCTGTGGGGCTACTGGCCCGGCAGTGGAAACGCAAGCCCGGTGCTTGAGGCCCGAGGCCACTAGCTCGGCCTGGCTCGCTGTTAGCTCTGGCCCAGCCCTAGCCCGGCAGTGGAAACGCGGCTATTAGGGCCTTCGCCCTTTCAGGGCTTGGGCCCTAACTAAAGAAGAATAATAATCCCAAGGAAAACTAATAATAATCGTTAGGAAAACAATAGGGCCTTCGCCCTTTCAGGGCTTGGGCCCTAATAATAATAGACGAGCATTGCGTAAGCTAGCTTACGCTACGGGAAAGATTCATCTTACATCAGTCAAGTTGTCATAGTTTTTGTCAAACAAGTTGTGAATTTGTTGTAACATTAAAACAGGAGATCATGACTTACTCCGTGCTCCAAGTGATGTTCGGAGCTCCAGTGATTAGTTTCATCTGTGGGACGGGTGAAGAAACTTTCGGAAGATGTTGTAACAGAATCATATGAACAATTCCAGGATATGCTTTTTTTCATTGGTTGTTGCGTTAAATTTTACCCAGATACAATAGTGCCCTTTTCTGATTGGCTATTAAGTAGCACTTCTCTTTTTTTGATTGGCTGATGCGTAGCAGGGTCGACTGCTGAACTCCAGGCGAGACGCGCTTGATTCTCACGTGAGAGCAGCGCGGCCAGAGAAATTGCGTATATTAAATATATTATTAATAGTTTTTTCCGCATGAGAAATACAATGTGTGACGGGAGTGTGAGACAAAAGACTGAAACGAGTGACTGTCATGCTCAATGCGTGACACACTATAAAAAAAATATTTCACACTGACTCCACATTTAGGGGGGCCACAAGGGGGTCCAAGCTTGTTGTCGCAGGGGCACTGGCCCCCCCAGGCCCCCGCCTAGAACCGCCACTGCTCACACACACACACACACACTTTCTCTCTCTCTCAAGAAGCAAAAACATAACTGCTAAAGGTTGTATCAGCGATGGCGGGGTAACACCACTTAACATCACGAGTGATATTCCCTTAGGCCACGCCCCCTTGTCTCCCCAAAGTATTATAAGCAATCATGCGCATCCCGTGTGCAAAATGATGCACTTGAAGCAACACCAAGTCACAGCACGCAACGCTTCACATTGAAAAGAACATAGCGAAGGGATGGTATCTATAATCTATGCTTAGTAGGGCTGCACGATTTGGGAAAATGTCATATTGCCATTATTGAGCCAATATTGCAATTGCGATTTGCGACTCCGATATAATAAAATGGTTTCATGAGTCCAACTTGCTTGGTTCTAAAGTAAAATGCACACACAGATTAATGTTTATTTCTCAACTCAAACTAAAAACAACAACAACAATAAATGATTGATAACACCTATAATGATCAATAAACCATCAACCAAACCAACATTACAGTGATTCCATCAATTGAAAGCCATCAACTTTTAAAAAAATTATTAGGCTTAAAAAAAATATATAACAGCTTTTAAATTAAGTGAACTTCAAACAATCCCCACATAAACCCATAATAAAAAACATATTTACCTGTGCCCTTCCTGTCTTAACAGGTACAGAAATTGAATAAAGTTATCAAACAGTCTGCGCTGCCTGAATCATAAATTATATATATAATAATCCTTATTAAAGCTACAAAAGTTCTTTACTCAAGATCAGTGAGTAATTTTCTAATTTCCCTTTGTTCTTTTAACTTTACTGAAAGAACGCTTTATTCGCTGCTGGCCCTTTAAGAGCACCCGTTGCCGAGACGCGGATCTCACGCGCCTCATAGCACAACTCTTTTTATCCATAGACTTTTCTTATGTTATGAAGATACTAGACAAAACCACATTTTGGCATAATTGTGTGTGCTATTGTTCGTTCAAGCTCGAAAGAGAACTGTTTATTCTGGGCTGGCACACGGTCAGTGCATGCGCATTATGCGTATCATCTAATCTAGGGCACTCACAGGCAGCTTTTCACTTCTTGTCGTGCAAAATGCGAAAAGGCATTTGAACCAATAAGAGGGGGATCTTGTAACACTAGTCAAAGGATGACAAAAAAGAAGAGATGCTGCGCTAATAGCCCTACTTTGTTTATTTCATATAAAATCGCGGCATTTTGCGTTATATAATTGCATAGGTTTGAGATCGCTATTACGACTGCGATATAATTAATCGTGCAGCACTAATGCTTAGTGTATTCTAAAGGGCAATAAACTCCACTCCAGCAAGATAGTCATTTTATGCAAATCATAGACCTTTATGCCTTATCTACAAATAAAGTATAATATTGGGAACATTGATCTTGAAGAGAGTGTCGTCGTGTTACTGTCGCAACCGAACGCAACGCGCTAATGCTGATGCATGGAGAATGACTGAGGCGAGATGACTTTCCGTTAACTTTAACTTAGAGACTAAAATATTAATTTTACCACACATTAAGCTATTGAATGACTTTAGAAGTCTTGGAATATAGTGTGAAAACTTGATTGTGCTTTACAGTTTTTTATGCCTTTAGTGGGGCTTAACAAAATAACACAATATGCAGAATGTCGGACGTCACTTATAGGCTAAACTGTTTTTATAGATAAAACTAGGCTATTTACATTCGGCAGTCATGAAAACAAATCTCAGATAACGGTTGACTAGGTAACAATGTGTAATTTTGCGCCGGAGTTCTCCTTTAACTTACATTAGCTAGCTAACTACGAACGAGCTAACCAGATAACATTAACAAATTGACAAGCACTTACTGGGCAGAATGGCTGGCTCTTCAAATGACGGACGAAATTGGAGGTTGTCATCTGACTGTCCGCGATCTTAACGTTGCATGTCTTGCAAAGCGCTGTTCTTTTGCCATCTTGTTGTAAGAAATTCTTGAATCCGAAAGCGACGCTCGGTAGGCTATCCCTCCGGCTGACATGTTGTTGATGTGATCTGATGTAAGTGGGCGTGGTGTGCGCGTAAGGTATGAGAGGGCATGACTGATGATCTCTGATCCAGTCATGACAGCGCTATTCTCAGCCTGCGCTCCAGCTGGATCAACTTTATTTTTTTTACATAATTTATATATTTTATATTCAAACTGAAAACATGATGTGATTAACACTCAAGTCATATTATTACATGCAAGTGTGTTTGATTTATGGACCAAATTTTCAGATCAAGTTTATGGACCAAGTTAATTTAATTAATAAACTAATTATATAAAACTATTAATGCACTACAATTAAACTGGTTATATGCCTTTACTTATAAAAAATAAAAAAACTTATTTAAAAAATACCAGGCTTAAGGCATTTATTTTTTATGCAGGCCATACACACAGGAGTGAAATGGTTAAGACCCCTCCCCCTACAAACACACACACATACACAGACAGGCAAAGAGAGATGTAGGGTCAGATTGAGCAAGACCACATTCAAACAAACATATCTGACTTTCTGTGGGTCCTAGCTAATGAGTGTCAATTAGAAAGTTGTCCGGCTCGAGGAGTACAATATACATACCGATTTTTGTAACTGTAGATAAAACTAACAACCCCACTTTTGTCAAAAGGTGGCGCTACTGAGCCCTCACCACGCCCGTTTCTGAAACTTTGCACGTGTCTACTGGCTAATAAATGTGATGTGTCTGTCGAGTTTCATGCAATTTCAAGCATGCTAAGGGTCTCAAAAGCATCCTAAAAGAATGGTAACGTTTGATGCGTCGCCACGGCAACAGTTTCAAAGATATCAAGAATCCATTCACAGGTCTACATCTGCCGTATGTTTACATTATACAGATGACGTTTGAAGCAAATCGGGTAAAAATAAAAGGGTGATATCGAAGCATTTTGAAAGTGACACACTTCCTGCTGCCAGTTGGTGGCGCTATAACTTTGACTCACAATAGTCACATCCATGTGATCGTCCTCTTACAGCGAACACACTGCTGAAGTTTCATCAAGATCAGTTAATGTATGCTGAAGTTATAACACACTTCCTGTTTCACGTTTCTCGCCATGATTTCGTTTCCTCGCCACGGCCAAACCGTTCGAGATATAAAAAATCCCCTCGCAAACTTTCATCCTCAATGTCTTGACTTCATGCTGACCAGGTTTTGTCGAATTTGGATCAAAGCTCTAGGAGGAGTATTTAACATTCCATTGCGAGCGTTTTACAAACAAACCTCAATAGCCGACTTCCTGTTGGGCTGGGGTAAAAAGTAAAAGCGCGAGGTATAGATGAAACTATGAGATCAACATGTGCACCGAGTTTCATATTATTATATACAAACGTGTTTGAGTTATGGACCAAGTGTTCGGACCCCGTTCCAGGGGGCGCTGACGAGCCGCCCTGCCACGCCCGGGTACCAGCTTCAGCCCGGCTCTGATGGCCGCGGGTTCTGACCCATGTGCAAAGTTTCAAGAGTTTTCGAGCACGTTAAGGGCCCCAAAAATGCCCAAAAGGTTACAAAATAATAAATATAGCTGCGAGCAGCGATGGCGGGCCCAAGCCGGTGGCACCGCAACCCCTGGCTCCTTTAGTTACCTAAAGGCACCGGGGTGGCGGTGCCGAAGGCTTTGGCCCTTTCATGATTAAATGTTAAGACGGCTTGCCATAGTCTGTCATTTTGACTAGTCACAATTATGTTACAGATATCTTAAATGATAATACAAACTATCCAAAATGTAATTACGACTAGACAGAAAGACATTGTTGATATCTACAATGTTAATTTCCGGATAGGCAAACTTAGCTTTTAAATGTTAAAAGGGCTTGCCATACACGGACGTAGGCTCAGAGAGAGTATTCAAACCAAAATATCTGACTTCCTCTTGGTCTGAGCTAATGACTATGAATTAGAAAGTTGTCTGGCTTGAGGAGTACAATGTATATAACGATTTTTGTAACTGTAGATAAAAATAACAACCCCACTTTTGTCAAAAGGTGGCGCTATTTAGTCCCTGCACCATGCCCGTTTCTGAAACTTTGCACATGTCTACTGGCTAATAAATGTGATGTGTCTGTTGAGTTTCATGCAATTTCAAGCATGCTAAGAGTCTCAAAAGCATCCTAAAATAATTTCAAAGTTTGAAGCTTTGCCACGGCAACAGTTTAAAAGATATCAAGAATCCATTCCCAGGTCTACATCTACCGTATGTTTACATTATACAGATGAAGTTTTTCATCTGTTTTTCATCATTATACAGATGAAGTTTTTCATCTGTTTACATTATACAGATGAAGTTTTTCATTCATATTATTACATGCAAGCGTGTTTGATTTATGGACCAAGTTTTCGGACCCCGTTCCAGGGGGCGCTGTCTAGCCCCCCTGCCACGCCTAGGTACCATCTTCAGCCCGGGCCTGATGGCTGTGGGATATGACCTGTGTGCAAAGTTTCAAGAGTTTTCAAACCCGATAAGGGCCTCAAAAGCCATTAAGAGTCTCAAAATCATCAAAAAAAAAAGAATTTTAAAGTTTGATGCGTTGCCACGGCAACAGTATCAAAGATATCAAGAATCCATTCACAGGTCTTCATCTGCCATGTATTTACATTATACAGATGAAGTTTGAAGCAAATCGGGTAAAAATAAGAGGTTGATTTCAAAGCATTTTGAAAGTGACACACTTCCTGCTGCCAGTTGGTGGCGCTATAACTTTGACTCGAAATAGTCTAATCCATGTGATCGTCCTCTTACAGCGAACACACTGATGAAGTTTCATCAAGATATGTTAATGTATGCTGAAGTTATAACACACTTCCTGTTTCACGTTTCTCGCCATAATTTCGTTTCCTCGCCACGGCCAAACCGTTTGAGATATCAAAAATCCCCTCACAAACTTTCATCCTCAATGTCTTGACTTCTTGCACACCGAGTTTGGTTGTGATTGGTAAACACATGCGTTGTAATTTGATGTATTTCTCCTAGGACAACTATTCAAACAACCCATAATTCTCAACTTCCATTTTAATTGTCGTAAAACTTAGAGCACGAAAGTTGTTTGGCCTGATGTGATCTATAATTGTACCGAGTTTCATATTAATTCACGCAAGTGTGTTTGATTTATGGACAAATGTTCGAATCCCAGTCCAGGGGGCGCTGTCGAGCCTCCCTGCCACGCCCGATGACCAGCTTCAGCCCGGCCCTGATGGCCATGGGTTCTGACCCGTGTGCAAAGTTTCAAGAGTTTTCAAGGATGTTAAGGCCCCCGAAAATGCCAGAGAAGTCGCACACAGCAAATAAAGGGTTAAAATTAACCTGACAGGCGCCCCTCCTCTCACTCACACAGAGAGACACTGAGAGACTGGCAAAATTCTAAGATTTTCTCTACATTCAAACAAAGATATCTGACTTTCTGTGGGTCCTAGCTAATGAGTGTCAATTAGAAAGTTGTCCGGCTCGAGGAGTACAATATACATACCGATTTTTGTAACTCTAGTTAAAACTAACAACCCCACTTTTGTCAAAAGGTGGTGCTACTGAGCCCTCACCACGCCCGTTTCTGAAACTTTGCACATGTCTACTGGCTAATAAATGTGATGTGTCTGTCGAGTTTCATGCGATTTGAAGCATGCTAAGGGTCTCAAAAGCATCCTAAAAGAATGGTAAAGTTTGATGCGTTGCCACGGCAACAGTTTCAAAGATATCAAGAATCCATTTACAGGTCTACATCTGCCGTATATTTACATTATACAGATGAAGTTTGAAGCAAATCGGGTAAAAATAAAAGGGTGATTTCAAAGCATTTTGAAAGTGACACACTTCCTGCTGCCAGTTGGTGGCGCTATAACTTTGACTCACAATAGTCACATCCATGTGATCGTCCTCTTACAGCGAACACACTGCTGAAGTTTCATCAAGATCAGTTAATGTATGCTGAAGTTATAACACACTTCCTGTTTCACGTTTCTCGCCATAATTTCGTTTCCTCGCCACGGCCAAACCGTTCGAGATATCAAAAATCCCCTCGTAAACTTTCATCCTCAATGCCTTGACTTCATGCTGACCGAGTTTCGTGCCGTGTGTTTGAATTCTCTAGGAGGAGTATTGCACATTCCATTGCGAGCGTTTTACAAACAAACCTCAATAGCCGACTTCCTGTTGGGCTGGGGTAAAAAGTAATAGTTTGAGGTATATATGAACGATGAGATCAACATGTGTACCGAGTTTCATATTATTACATGCAAGCGTGTTTGAGTTATGGACCAAGTGTTCGGACCCCGTTCCAGGGGGCGCTGTCTAGCCCCCCTGCCACACCCAGGTACCATCTTCAGCCCGGCTCTGATGGCTGTGGGATCTGACCTGTGTGCAAAGTTTCAAGAGTTTTCAAACCCGTTAAGGGCCCCAAAAGCCGCTAAGAGTCTCAAAATCATCAAAAAAAAAGAATTTTAAAGTTTGATGCGTTGCCACGGCAACAGTATCAAAGATATCAAGAATCCATTCACAGGTCTTCATCTGCTATGTATTTACATTATACAGATTAAGTTTGAAGCAAATCGGGTAAAAATAAGAGGGTGATTTCAAAGCATTTTGAAAGTGACACACTTCCTGCTGCCAGTTGGTGGCGCTATAACTTTGACTCACAATATTCACATCCATGTGATCGTCCTCTTACAGCAAACAAACTGCTGAAGTTTCATCAAGATCAGTTAATGTATGCTGAAGTTCTGACACACTTCCTGTTTCACGATTATCGCCATAAGTTCGTTTCCTCGCCACGGCCAAACCGTTCGAGATATCAAAAATCCCCTCGCAAACTTTCATCCTCAATGCCTTGACTTCATGCTGACCGAGTTTCGTGCCGTGTGTTTGAATTCTCTAGGAGGAGTACTTCAAATTCCATTGCGAGTGTTTTATGAACAACCCTAAATAACCGACTTCCTGTTGGGCTGGGGTAAAAAGTAATAGTTTGAGGTATATATGAACGATGAGATCAACATGTGTACCGAGTTTCATATTATTACATGCAAGCGTGTTTGAGTTATGGACCAAGTTTTCGGACCCCGTTCCAGGGGGCGCTGTCTAGCCCCCCTGCCACGCCCGGGTACCATCTTCAGCCCAGCCCTGATGGCCGCGGATTCTGACCCGTGTGCAAAGTTTCAAGAGTTTTTGAGCATGTTAAGGGCCCCAAAAGTGCCCAAATAGTCGTATAAATAATAATAATAATAATAATAATCGTTAGGAAAACAATAGGGCCTTCGCCCTTTCAGGGCTTGGGCCCTAATAATAAATAATCCTTAGGAAAACAATAGGGCCTTCGCCCTTTCAGGGCTTGGGCCCTAATAATCGGAAGGAAAACAATAGGGCCTTCGCCCTTTCAGGGCTTGGGCCCTAATAATAAATATAGCTGCGAGCAGCGATGGCGGGCCCAAGCCGGTGGCACCGCAACCCCTGGCTCCTTTAGTTACCTAAAGGCACCGGGGTGGCGGTGCCGAAGGCTTTGGCCCTTTCATGATTAAATGTTAAGACGGCTTGCCATACTCTGTCATTTCGACTAGTCACAATTATGTTACAGATATCTTAAATGATAATACAAACTATCCAAAATGTAATTACGAATAGACAGAAAGACATTGTTGATATCTACAATGTTAATTTCCGGATAGGCAAACTTAGCTTTTAAATGTTAAAAGGGCTTGCCATACACGGACGTAGGCTCAGAGAGAGTCTCACCATATTCAAACCAAAATATCTGACTTCCTCTTGGTCTGAGCTAATGACTATGAATTAGAAAGTTGTCTGGCTTGAGGAGTACAATGTATATAACGATTTTTGTAACTGTAGATAAAAATAACAACCCCACTTTTGTCAAAAGGTGGCGCTATTTAGTCCCTGCACCATGCCCGTTTCTGAAACTTTGCACATGTCTACTGGCTAATAAATGTGATGTGTCTGTTGAGTTTCATGCAATTTCAAGCATGCTAAGAGTCTCAAAAGCATCCTAAAATAATTTCAAAGTTTGAAGCTTTGCCACGGCAACAGTTTAAAAGATATCAAGAATCCATTCCCAGGTCTACATCTACCGTATGTTTACATTATACAGATGAAGTTTTTCATCTGTTTTTCATCATTATACAGATGAAGTTTTTCATTCATATTATTACATGCAAGCGTGTTTGATTTATGGACCAAGGTTTCGGACCCCGTTCCATGGGGCGCTGTCTAGCCCCCCTGCCACGCCTAGGTACCATCTTCAGCCCGGGCCTGATGGCTGTGGGATATGACCTGTGTGCAAAGTTTCAAGAGTTTTCAAACCCGATAAGGGCCTCAAAAGCCATTAAGAGTCTCAAAATCATCAAAAAAAAAGAATTTTAAAGTTTGATGCGTTGCCACGGCAACAGTATCAAAGATATCAAGAATCCATTCACAGGTCTTCATCTGCCATGTATTTACATTATACAGATGAAGTTTGAAGCAAATCGGGTAAAAATAGGAGGTTGATTTCAAAGCATTTTGAAAGTGACACACTTCCTGCTGCCAGTTGGTGGCGCTATAACTTTGACTCGAAATAGTCACATCCATGTGATCGTCCTCTTACAGCGAACACACTGATGAAGTTTCATCAAGATATGTTAATGTATGCTGAAGTTATAACACACTTCCTGTTTCACGTTTCTCGCCATAATTTCGTTTCCTCGCCACGGCCAAACCGTTTGAGATATCAAAAATCCCCTCACAAACTTTCATCCTCAATGTCTTGACTTCCTGCACACCGAGTTTGGTTGTTATTGGTAAACACATGCGTTGTAATTTGATGTATTTCTCCTAGGACAACTATTCAAACAACCCATAATTCTCAACTTCCATTTTAATTGTCGTAAAACTTAGAGCACGAAAGTTGTTTGGCCTGATGTGATCTATAATTGTACCGAGTTTCATATTAATTCACGCAAGTGTGTTTGATTTATGGACAAATGTTCGAATCCCAGTCCAGGGGGCGCTGTCGAGCCGCCCTGCCACACCCGATGACCAGCTTCAGCCCGGCCCTGATGGCCATGGGTTCTGACCCGTGTGCAAAGTTTCAAGAGTTTTAGAGGATGTTAAGGCCCCCGAAAATGCCAGAGAAGTCGCACACAGCAAATAAAGGGTTAAAATTAACCTGACAGGTGCCCCTCCTCTCACTCACACAGAGAGACACTGAGAGACTGGCAAAATTCTAAGATTTTCTCTACATTCAAACAAAGATATCTGACTTTCTGTGGGTCCTAGCTAATGAGTGTCAATTAGAAAGTTGTCCGGCTCGAGGAGTACAATATACATACCGATTTTTGTAACTCTAGTTAAAACTAACAACCCCACTTTTGTCAAAAGGTGGTGCTACTGAGCCCTCACCACACCCGTTTCTGAAACTTTGCACATGTCTACTGGCTAATAAATGTGATGTGTCTGTCGAGTTTCATGCGATTTGAAGCATGCTAAGGGTCTCAAAAGCATCCTAAAAGAATGGTAAAGTTTGATGCGTTGCCACGGCAACAGTTTAAAAGATATCAAGAATCCATTCACAGGTCTACATCTGCCGTATATTTACATTATACAGATTAAGTTTGAAGCAAATCGGGTAAAAATAAAAGGGTGATTTCAAAGCATTTTGAAAGTGACACACTTCCTGCTGCCAGTTGGTGGCGCTATAACTTTGACTCACAATAGTCACATCCATGTGATCGTCCTCTTACAGCGAACACACTGCTGAAGTTTCATCAAGATCAGTTAATGTATGCTGAAGTTATAACACACTTCCTGTTTCACGTTTCTCGCCATAATTTCGTTTCCTCGCCACGGCCAAACCGTTCGAGATATCAAAAATCCCCTCGCAAACTTTCATCCTCAATGCCTTGACTTCATGCTGACCGAGTTTCGTGCCGTGTGTTTGAATTCTCTAGGAGGAGTATTGCACATTCCATTGCGAGCGTTTTACAAACAAACCTCAATAGCCGACTTCCTGTTGGGCTGGGGTAAAAAGTAAGAGTGTGAGGTATATATGAACGACGAGATCAACATGTGTACCGAGTTTCATATTATTACATGCAAGCGTGTTTGAGTTATGGACCAAGTGTTCGGACCCCGTTCCAGGGGGCGCTGTCTAGCCCCCCTGCCACACCCAGGTACCATCTTCAGCCCGGCTCTGATGGCTGTGGGATCTGACCTGTGTGCTAAGTTTCAAGAGTTTTCAAACCCGTTAAGGGCCCCAAAAGCCGCTAAGAGTCTCAAAATCATCAAAAAAAAAGAATTTTAAAGTTTGATGCGTTGCCACGGCAACAGTATCAAAGATATCAAGAATCCATTCACAGGTCTTCATCTGCTATGTATTTACATTATACAGATTAAGTTTGAAGCAAATCGGGTAAAAATAAGAGGGTGATTTCAAAGCATTTTGAAAGTGACACACTTCCTGCTGCCAGTTGGTGGCGCTATAACTTTGACTCACAATATTCACATCCATGTGATCGTCCTCTTACAGCAAACAAACTGCTGAAGTTTCATCAAGATCAGTTAATGTATGCTGAAGTTCTGACACACTTCCTGTTTCACGATTATCGCCATAAGTTCGTTTCCTCGCCACGGCCAAACCGTTCGAGATATCAAAAATCCCCTCGCAAACTTTCATCCTCAATGCCTTGACTTCATGCTGACCGAGTTTCGTGCCGTGTGTTTGAATTCTCTAGGAGGAGTACTTCAAATTCCATTGCGAGTGTTTTATGAACAACCCTAAATAACCGACTTCCTGTTGGGCTGGGGTAAAAAGTAATAGTTTGAGGTATATATGAACGATGAGATCAACATGTGTACCGAGTTTCATATTATTACATGCAAGCGTGTTTGAGTTATGGACCAAGTTTTCGGACCCCGTTCCAGGGGGCGCTGTCTAGCCCCCCTGCCACGCCCGGGTACCATCTTCAGCCCAGCCCTGATGGCCGCGGATTCTGACCCGTGTGCAAAGTTTCAAGAGTTTTTGAGCATGTTAAGGGCCCCAAAAGTGCCCAAATAGTCGTATAAATAATAATAATAATAATAAATATAGCTGCGAGCAGCGATGAAGGGCCCAAGCCGGTGGCACCGCAACCCCGGTTCCTTAGTTACCTAAAAGCACCAGGGTGGCCATGCCACTGGCTTTGGCCCTTCATCGCGGATCACAGCTATATATATATATATATACTGTATATATATATATTTATACTGTATATATACATATATATATGAAGCCGGTGGCACCGCCACCCTGGTGCCTTTAGGTTTATTGTGCACGACATGCAAAATGTAACCCTGCTTTGACTGATGCAAGCTCTACAGCACAGTTTATAGTAAGAAAGAATATAGTAAGAAAGAAAAGTAAGCTGTTACTCAGATGGTTTGGGAAACAAACATTCATCATGTCGCATTGGTTTTAGTTACTTGTCCTCGAACAGAGCCCTAATCTGTTTATATTTCAGTTACACATTCTACATTGATTAAAAAAGAAAAATCAAATGTGTTTTTAATTCATACAGAAATAAAATATTTATAATTCAGCTGAGAATAAAGTTAGTTCAAATTTTAAGAAAAACAAATATATGATCTGAAATATAGCACATTCATTTTTAAATTCATTCAGGTTCAATTACCAAAAATACAATCTTAATTTAATTTAAAACAAATAATAAATCTAAAATATATGGGTTATATGCATATTTTGTAAAAAAAGAAAAAAAAAAGAAAGAAAGATATATATCCAAAAACACAAGGCCTTAAACTTTAACAAGGATGCAACTCTTATCACTACAACAAACATAGTCACACACACAAGTCAAGTCACTTACATTGTAGATGCAATATTGACTTTTTAGATGCAATATTGACTTTTTTTCTGTTTCAGCAGAGAAAATAGTTAAACAAAGATCACAGCGACCCATCGCGCATCTCAAAGCAATGTGTTTTCTCATTACTGAATGATTCAGCATTTTGAATCCATGACTCGTTCATTAAGACGGTCATCTGGCAACACCTTATGGTGATTTAGGGTTATGTTTAAAAGTATCGTTCTTTACAGCGATTTTTAATTGACTCCTGTTAAACCAATCTCGTAACATTATTGTGTAACCGATTTAATTTGATCAGCCTTACCTAGGGTAACAGCCCTATAGTGTCTTATTATTCTAAATTATTGAATTTATTGATCAAATTTACTAATGAAAAATGAAGCATACATTTATTAAGACTAGGCTGCCCTGCAGATATTAGGCTACAATATGGAGATTTAAATATATCATTTATCAAATAATCTGTTTATTTTTAGGTTACACATTACATTGTTTAAAAAATAAAAATCAAATGTGACCCGCTCTGGCGAAATGAGTCGGAAGTTGCAGCCTTCCATTTTAAGATATGGGCCGATTATGTGGAAAAACCATGAAATAACAAAAAATATATATATATTTTTTTTTGCTAATTTCAAAGAACAGACATTCAAAAATAATCTCACAGGGTTTCGTAGTTAAATCGAGTAAAGGTATTTAAATAACGATTAAAGTTGTCAAAGCTTTAAATTCGCTGAAATAAACATTGCTCTTCTCAACTCCCCTCGTCAAGTCTGAGCATTTCCCGGGTATCCCCTGAAACGTTGAACTCACTGGAGGCTTCTAACCTAAACTGCGTGAGTATATTTATCTGCAAGAAGAATATAGCCTATGTAAGGCTGTAACGATCGCGACACTCAGATCCACGAACCTGTGTCGCGGTGTGAGAAGACAGAATCACGACACCGACACGTCCCTTCAACTCCCGAAGTTATCCTTCACGTCCAGACCCAATGCTAGCTACAACATCTTTAAATTACTAGGCTATTAGTATTATTTGAAGTTAACATTAGCCTATAAAATATAGACTTACACCACAAAACTTAAATTATTACAAATTTTTTTTTAAATTGGGCAATTTCAGCATCCAATTCCCAGATAATTAAATATTTTAATAAATTGGCCTATGTGAACCACACTGCACAAACCAAAAGTAATACTCACCGGATGAAGAAGGGTTGACTCTCTCCAGAACATAAAATCTTTATTTTATTTTCCGTGTTCGCATTTATGAGGAAAAACAATCCGAACGTGACCGTTCTCTGGAAGCAGCACTAAAACTTTCACATAGCTTAAACATGCAAGCACAAAGCCTTTCTTTAAAGTAAATTTCGTTTTAAAATAATTATCTTAATTTAAATCAATGTTTCATCAACCAATTACTAGGATTAAATAATAAGAAATAAATTGCAGACAATAGGCTAGGCCTAATCACGACGCGGAGACGCGCGGCACGTGAACTGAAGCTTGTCTCATGAACCGAAAGTCAGCGTATAAGGTATCCTCACAGACATATATATTGAAATGTCTACTTTTAAACACAACCATTCAAAATGAAAGAAAACAGACTGCTCTCTGCTTATGTGGGCTAATCCGTATGAAAACTGAATTTCTCTCTGACTCCTCTTTAATCTTTCTGATTTTAGAACATTTTTGTAAAAGTGACTTTTTAATTATTTATTTCAAAAAAATTTAAAATAAGTTGAGTTTCAGCCTCGTTAAATTGCATTTATATGTTAATCTATTTGGTCAAATTAAGCTATATAAAATAAATAGTTTATCCCTTAAAATGCTATGGATTTTGAAAGATATCAAAAAAAAAAAAAAAAAAACGGGCAAAAAAACTTTAAAAGCGATTTTCTTAGGTTTTCAATTGGAAAAAAAGGGCAGACGACCAGAATTCAAATCTGTATATCGTTACAACCATTCAAGGTATGACCAAGGTATCATTTGAAAGCTTACAGTGTCCTCTTTCCATTAATATCAAAATCTCAATTTTTAAATTTGGGTCACTGTGACTAATTTTGCTGGATCAGTTCGGTCACAAATGTGTTTTTTATTGTAGTATTATTTTATACAGAAATACATTATAATTATATATAATATACAAAATATAACCGTGGGCGCGATTAAACAGTGTTACAATAAAACTCAACATTGTGTTTTTTAAAAATAAATTCAAATAATACAAATCCCGAAATTGCGCTAATTTTAAAATTAAACTAAAACTCATGGCTGCACAAGTATTCATAACTGTGCGCGCCAACAGCGAGGAACCAGCAGAACAGAGTGAACGTTCATTCTGTTTAGTTCAATCCTACTTAATAGGAATTTATTTAAAATGCTCGCTCTACTCCACAACATTAATGTCTTGTGCGGATATCTGTATTTTGACTTTCGGTTTTAAGTAAGCGATTTAAAAGTTCCCGAGTCCCAGCGGAGTCACACGTTGATTAACCGGTGGGAATATACACAATAGGCCTACCTGATATTGAACACAAGAGGGCAGTATAGCACTACGTATGACTCAGATTATTTTTTCTTCTTCTGAATTTTAAAACCATTCTGGCTGTTTTTGAACGTAAACATAATTCTTAAATGAAAAAAGGGAAAAACTGGTTTAATTATAATATTTGTATAATTTAATTTAGAAACAAATGATGTATAATTACATTTTTAGAAGATATGAGGCTTTTAGTGTTTACTGTTTACTTTTTTGACATTACTTTAATCTTTTGCCAAAGTTGCACATGCCTACTGGCTAATAAATGTGATGTATCTGTCGAGCTATCTGTATCTATCTGTTTCAAGCAATTTCAAGCATGCTAAGAGTCCCAAAAGTATCAAAAAAGAATGTTAAAGTTTGATTTGTTGCCACAGCAACAGTATCAAAGATATCAAGAATCCATTCACAGGTCTACATCTGCTGTATTTTTACATTATACAGATGAAGTTTGAAGCAAATCGGTTAAAAATAAGAGGGTGATATCAAAGCAGTTTGAAAGTGACACACTTCCTGCTGCCAGTTGGTGGCGCTATAACTCTGACTCACAATAGTCACATCCACGTGATCGTCCTCTTACAGCGAACACACTGCTGAAGTTTCATCAAGATCAGTTAATCTATGCTGAAGTTATAACACACTTCCTGTTTCACGTTTCTCGCCATAATTTTGTGTCCTCGCCACGGCCAAACCGTTCGAGATATCAAAAATCCCCTCGCAAACTTTCATCCTCAATGCCTTGACTTCATGCTGACCGAGTTTCGTGCCGTGTGTTTGAATTCTCTAGGAGGAGTATTGCACATTCCATTGCGAGCGTTTTACAAACAAACCTCAATAGCCAACTTCCTGTTTGGCTGGGGTAAAAAGTAAGAGCGTGAGGTATAGATGAAACGATGAGATCAACATGTGTACCGAGTTTCATATTATTACATGCAAGCGTGTTTGATTTATGGACCAAGTGTTCGGACCCCGTTCCAGGGGGCGCTGTCTAGCCCCCCTGCCACACCCAGGTACCATCTTCAGCCCGGCTCTGATGGCTGTGGGATCTGACCTGTGTGCAAAGTTTCAAGAGTTTTCAAACCCGTTAAGGGCCCCAAAAGCCGCTAAGAGTCTCAAAATCATAAAAAAAAGGATTTTAAAGTTTGATGCGTTGCCACGGCAACAGTATCAAAGATATCAAGAATCCATTCACAGGTCTTCTTCTGCTATGTATTTACATTATACAGATTAAGTTTGAAGCACATCGGGTAAAAATAAAAGGGTGAGTTCAAAGCATTTTGAAAGTGACACACTTCCTGCTACCAGTTGGTGGCGCTATAACTCTGACTCACAATAGTCACATCCATGTGATCGTCCTCTTACAGTGAACATACTGCTGAAGTTTCATCAAGATCAGTTAATGTATGCTGAAGTTATAACACACTTCCTGTTTCACGTTTCTCGCCATAATTTCGTTTCCTCGCCACGGCCAAACCGTTCGAGATATCAAAAATCCCCTCGCAAACTTTCATCGTCAATGCCTTGACTTCATGCTGACCGAGTTTCGTGCCGTGTGTTTGAATTCTCTAGGAGTAGTACTTCAAATTCCATTGCGAGTGTTTTATGAACAACCCTAAGTAACCGACTTCCTGTTGGGCTGGGGTAAAAAGTAATAGTATGAGGTAGATATGAACGATGAGATCTATATGTGCACCGAGTTTCATATTATTACATGCAAGCGTGTTTGATTTATGGACCAAGTTTTCGGACCCCGTTCCAGGGGGCGCTGTCTAGCCCCCCTGCCACGCCCGGGTACCATCTTCAGCCCGGCCCTGATGGCCGCGGGTTCTGACCCGTGTGCTAAGTTTCAAGAGTTTTTGAGCATGTTAAGGGCCCCAAAAGTGCCCGAATAGTCGTATAAATAATAATAATAATAATAATAATAATAATAATAATAATAATAATAATCCTAAGGAAAACAATAGGGCCTTCGCCCTTTCAGGGCTTGGGCCCTAATAATCCTAAGGAAAACAATAGGGCCTTCGCCCTTTCAGGGCTTGGGCCCTAATAAATATAGCTGCGAGCAGCGATGGCGGGCCCAAGCCGGTGGCACCGCAACCCCGGTTCCTTTAGTTACCTAAATGCACCCGGGTGGCGGTGCCGAAGGCTTTGGCCCTTTTATGATTAAATGTTAAAACGGCTTGCCATACTCTGTCATTTCGACTAGTCACAATTATGTTACAGATATCTTAAATGATAATACAAACTATGCAAAATGTAATTACGAATAGACAGAAAGACGTTGTTGATATCTACAATGTTAATTCCGGACAGGCAAACTTAGCTTTTAAATGTTAAAATGGCTTGCCATACAGGGACGTAGGCTCAGAGAGAGGCTCACCATATTCAAACCAAAATATCTGACTTCCTCTTGGTCCGAGCTAATGACTATGTATTAGAAAGTTGTCCGGCTTGAGGAGTACAATGTATATAGCGATTTTTGTAACTGTAGATAAAACTAACAACCCCACTTTTGTCAAAAGGTGGCGCTATTTAGTCCTTGCACTATGCCCGTTTCTGAAACTTTGCACATGTCTACTGGCTAATAAATGTGATGTATCTGTTGAGTTTCAAGCAATTTCAATTTCAATTTCAATTTGACTGTTGAAAAGAAGTGCGCCGATTAGATACTCAGGATCGGTATCGGCTCTGACACTGCCATCTTTGACGAGACTGATTCAAATTCTATATTGTGCATATATACTATTCTATGTTAGGCACAAAGGCACAAAAACTTTCTAAAGTACCATAAAGTTTTGTCTACTCTATTATTAGTGTTCTGAAGCTATTATGTGATATAGAAATTAATATTTAAGTCATTAAATTCAAGAACACAAACTTTTCCCTCTTTGCGCCTGTCAGTCATTCTCCATTCAGCATTCAAACAGCACGTCACATTCGGTTACAGTCAATGATGAAACGATCTTCAAGATGATTGAATGTTAATCCTATTATACTGGATCTTTAAGATAAAGGTCTAAAGGTCTATATTTTCGAATGAAGAAACTTTTTCTTGCTGGACTTTATTGCTGTAACTTAACCGTGTTACTTTCTACCGGGTGTCGGACGCTGTTGGTTAGATCACAACACTAGAGTCAGATCACTATAATTGTTCTTCACGCACACAGTAACTGAAATTTAAAACCTTTAAAAGAAAAGGCTCAATAAACTATTGCATAGATAGATAATGTATAATACACTGTTCATAAATATGTATTTCCTTTGTGCTTTGAACTTTTCAATACGGACTCACTGCGCTGTAACTTCATGTGGCTTCAAGCACATCATTCTCCGCTCGGGATGCACATAAGTGCTTTGTGCTGCACGGTATTGGAGCCGTAATATCATAATGCAGTGACGTAATGACAGATTATTAATTGCCTTTCAATTACATGTTGCTGCGTCATTAAACATCTGTCCTATGCATTTCAAACATTTATAGCAGCCATGGCTATATTTTTTATGATTTTTGTTATCTTGTTTTTCATGAATGTATTTTTCAAAAATAAGAGCAATGTGTTTTATCTATTATTAATATGGTTTATAATAGCATTTTTGTCATAGATTATGACAAAGTAATCATATGATCCACCAGCGAGGAACCAGCAGAACAGAGTGAACATTCTTTCTGTTTAGTTCAATCCTATTTAATAGGAATTTATTTAAAATGCTCGCTCTACTCCACACCATTAATGTCTTGTGCGGACATCCGTATTTCGACTTTCGGTTTTAAGTAAGCGATTTAAAAGCTCCCAAGTCCCAGCGGAGTCACACGTTGATTAACCGGTGGGAATATACACAATAGGCCTACCTGATATTGAACACAAGAGGGCAGTATAGCACTACGTATGACTCAGATTATTATTTTTTTATGAATTTTACAACAATTCTGGCTGTTTTTGAACGTAAACATAATTCTTAAATGAAAAAAAGGAAAAATTGGGGAAGTTATAATATTTGTATAATTTAATTTAGAAACAAATGATGTATAATTACATTTTTAGAAGATATGAGGCTTTTAGTGTTTACTTTTTTGACATTACTTTAATCTTTTGCCATAGTTGCACATGTCTACTGGCTAATAAATGTGATGTATCTGTTGAGTTTCAAGCAATTTCAAGCATTCTAAGGGTCTCAAAAGCATCCTAAAAGAATGGTAAAGTTTGATGCATCGCCACGGCAACAGTTTCAAAGATATCAAGAATCCATTCACAGGTCTACATCTGCCGTATGTTTACATTATACAGATGAAGTTTGAAGCAAATCGGGTAAAAATAAAAGGGTGATATCAAAGCATTTTGAAAGTGACACACTTCCTGCTGCCAGTTGGTGGCGCTATAACTTTGACTCACAATAGTCACATCCATGTGATCGTTCTCTTACAGCGAACACACTGCTGAAGTTTCATCAAGATCAGTTAATGTATGCTGAAGTTATAACACACTTCCTGTTTCACGTTTCTCGCCATAATTTCGTTTCCTCGCCACGGCCAAACCGTTCGAGATATCAAAAATCCCCTCGCAAACTTTCATCCTCAATGCCTTGACTTCATGCTGACCGAGTTTCGTGCCGTGTGTTTGAATTCTCTAGGAGGAGTATTGCACATTCCATTGCGAGCGTTTTACAAACAAACCTCAATAGCCGACTTCCTGTTGGGCTGGGGTAAAAAGTAAGAGTGTGAGGTATAGATGAAACGATGAGATCAACATGTGTACCGAGTTTCATATTATTACATTCAAGCGTGTTTGATTTATGGACCAAGTGTTCGGACCCCGTTCCAGGGGGCGCTGTCTAGCCCCCCTGCCACACCCAGGTACCATCTTCAGCCCGGCTCTGATGGCTGTGGGATCTGACCCGTGTGCAAAGTTTCAAGAGTTTTCAAACCCGTTAAGGGCCCCAAAAGCCGCTAAGAGTCTCAAAATCATAAAAAAAAAGAATTTTAAAGTTTGATGCGTTGCCACGGCAACAGTATCAAAGACATCAAGAATCCATTCACAGGTCTTCATCTGCTATGTATTTACATTATACAGATTAAGTTTGAAGCAAATCGGGTAAAAATAAGAGGGTGATTTCAAAGCATTTTGAAAGTGACACACTTCCTGCTGCCAGTTGGTGGCGCTATAACTTTGACTCACAATATTCACATCCATGTGATCGTCCTCTTACAGCAAACAAACTGCTGAAGTTTCATCAAGATCAGTTAATGTATGCTGAAGTTCTGACACACTTCCTGTTTCACGATTCTCGCCATAATTTCGTTTCCTCGCCACGGCCAAACCGTTTGAGATATCAAAAATCCCCTCGCAAACTTTCATCCTCAATGCCTTGACTTCATGCTGACCGAGTTTCGTGCCGTGTGTTTGAATTCTCTAGGAGGAGTACTTCAAATTCCATTGCGAGTGTTTTATGAACAACCCTAAATAACCGACTTCCTGTTGGGCTGGGGTAAAAAGTAATAGTTTGAGGTATATATGAACGATGAGATCAACATGTGCACCGAGTTTCATATTATTACATGCAAGCGTGTTTGATTTATGGACCAAGTTTTCGGACCCCGTTCCAGGGGGCGCTGTCTAGCCCCCCTGCCACGCCCGGGTACCATCTTCAGCCCGGCCCTGATGGCCGCGGATTCTGACCCGTGTGCAAAGTTTCAAGAGTTTTTGAGCATGTTAAGGGCCCCAAAAGTGCCCAAATAGTCGTATAAATAATAATAATAATAAATATAGCTGCGAGCAGCGATTGCGGGCCCAAGCCGGTGGCACCGCAACCCTGATGCCTTTAGTTACCTAAAGGCACCGGGATGGTGGTACCGCCGGCTTTGGCCCTTTATCGCTGCTCACAGCTATATTTATATTTAATATAAAGCCGGTGGCACCGCCACCTTGGTGCCTTTAGGGTTATTCTGTATGACGTGCAAAAACGTAACCCCCACTTTGACTGTCGAAAAGAAGTGTATTGTAGAGCTTGCATCAATGCGGACTCGATGCGCTGTGCGCTGTAACTCCATGTGGCTTTAAGCGCATCATTCTCCACTCGGGATGCGCATAAGCGTTTTGTGCCACACTGTACTGAGCCTTTCATATCATAATGCAATGACAGATTATTAATTGCCTTTCTTGTTCTGTTCTATCTATTATGTGTTGATAAAAGATAGGACAGAGCACTAAAAACCTCAAACAAAGCACTAAAAACTTAAGCTGTTTGCTGTGTAGTCTGAGAATGAGCTGTTTGATTTGCACCCTCTTCCTCTTCACTGTCCTCCATAAAAACCAGCTATCCAGGTCCATGTTGTTCTAGAAAGTTTGTATGTTGCTGCCTCATTTAACATCTCTGCTATACATTTAAAACATGTTGTCTCAATTTTATAGCAGCCATGGCTCTATCTAAAATAATTTATCTTTTTGATTTTTGTTATCTTGTTTTTCATGAATGTATTTTACAACAATACAAAGAGCAATGTGTATTTACCACTAATATAGTTTGTAATGGCTTTTTTTGTCATAGATTATAATCATATATTTTTTTGGATTTGTTATTTATCTTTATAATGAAGTTGTCTGTATTAAGTAGATTGTGTTTAACACACACAAGAGTGGCACCAAACACAGCTCTAAAAAAACTTGACACAATCCATCATTCAGCCATCCGTTTTGCCACTAATGCACCCTATCACACTCATCACTGCGACCTGTATAAACTGGTGGGTTGGCCCTCCCTTCATACCCGGCGGCTCCATCATTGGTTTCTCTTCATATATAAGACAATTCTGGGCAAGGCACCTCTCTATTTGTCATCCCTATTTCATGCCGCTCATAACACCTATCACACAAGATCAAGTAATTTGATTAAATTTAGTATCCCCCCTACTTCTACTACCTTTGGACATAATGCCTTCCGCTTTGCATCAGTACACGACTGGAACATACTACAAAATACCCTGAAACTTACATCTCTGATCCCAATCTCCACCTTTAAGCAAAACCTCGAAAATTACATAGTTGACTCTTGTTCCTGCTGACAATCATGAACCATATTTACACACTTATTTAAGCACTCTATTCGTTTTCTTTTTCCTCTTTGTTGTCTTTTTTATTTTTATTTAGCTGCTTGTTCTAAGTGTTATGTGTTTGACTATGTACAGCTGTACATTATGTTCTTATTTTTTCCTGTAGCCTCTTGGCCAGGTCATGTTTGTAAATGAGAAGTGGTTCTCAAACATTTTACCTGGATAAATAAAGGTTAAAAAAAAGAAAAAAAAGAGTGATTTATCAGTTCAACACATAGTTATAGAAATTCTACTTTATCTAAAAAAAACCTGCACTTTATACACACACACACGTACATACATAAATACATGTAAATAAAAATACAAAAAGAAACATCAAATGTGTTTTTAGTCAGAGTATTATTTTATACAGAAACAAATATTTGTAATTCAGAAAAGAATGAAGTTAGTGTTTTAAAATCTTAAGGAAAACAAATATATTGAAATATAGCACAAGAATTTTAAATTCATTCAGCTTCAATTACAAATACAATCTTACTTTTATTTAAAGCAAACTATACATTTAAAAGATGGGGGTTATATGCCTATTTTGTCATTTAAAAAAAATACAAAATTGTTATGCAAAAAGACAAGGACTTAGAGACAAGGACTTATAGGAAAAATCGCAGCCAGCCACACTGTGTGGTTCAAACATACATAAACACAGACAACAGCCCTCCCCTCCCCCCACACACACACGCACATGCACACACACACAAACACAGACAACAGCCCTCCCCTCCCCACACAGACACACACACCCACACACAGAGAGAGAGAGAGAGAGAGAGAGAGAGAGAGTGAATCGCAGGGGAAATAAATCCATTCAAACTACAATATCTGACTTTCTGTTGCTCAGAGCGAATGACTTTAAATTGGAAAGTTGATCGGCTTGACGAGAACAATATACGTGGAAAGTTTTGTAACTGTAGGTAAAATGAGCAAAGTTATAACACACTTTATGTGTCCTTTTTTAGTCATAAAATTCATTTCCTCGTCACGGCCAGACCGTTCGAGATATCAAAAATCCGTCCGGAATTGAGCATCCTCAATGTCTTGACTTCATGCACACCGAGTTTGGTTGTGATTGGTTAACACATGCGTTGTAATTTGATGTATTTCTCCTAGGAGAATTATTCAAACAACCCATAATTCCCAACTTCCTTCTTAAAACTTAGAGCATGAAAGTTGTTTGGCCTGATGTGATCTTTAATTGTACCGAGTTTCATATTAATTCATGCAAGTGTGTTTGATTTATGGACAAATTTTCGAATCCCAGTCCAGGGGGCGCTGTCGAGCCGCCCTGCCACGCCCGGTTACCAGCTTCAGCCCGGCCCTGATGGCCATGGGTTCTGACCCGTGTGCAAAGTTTCAAGAGTTTTAGAGGATGTTAAGGCCCCCGAAAATGCCAGAGAAGTTGCACACAGCAAATAAAGGGTTAAAATTAACCTGACAGGCGCCCCTCCTCTCACTCACACAGAGGGACACTGAGAGACTTGCAAAATTCTGAGATTTTCTCTACATTCAAACAAACATATCTGACTTTCTGTGGGTCCTAGCTAATGAGTGTCAATTAGAAAGTTGTCCGGCTCGAGGAGTACAATATACATACTGATTTTTGTAACTGTAGATAAAACTAACAACCCCACTTTTGTCAAAAGGTGGCGCTACTGAGCCCTCACCACACCCGTTTCTGAAACGTTGCACATGTCTACTGGCTAATAAATGTGATGTGTCTGTCGAGTTTCATGCAATTTGAAGCATGCTAAGAGTCTCAAAAGCATCCTAAAAGAATGGTAAAGTTTGATGCGTTGCCACGGCAACAGTTTCAAAGATATCAAGAATCCATTCACAGGTCTACATCTGCCGTATGTTTACATTATACAGATGAAGTTTGAAGCAAATCGGGTAAAAATAAAAGGGTGATATCAAAGCATTTTGAAAATGACACACTTCCTGCTACCAGTTGGTGGCGCTATAACTTTGACTCGCAATAGTCACATCCATGTGATCGTCCTCTTACAGCGAACACACTGCTGAAGTTTCATCAAGATCGGTTGATGTGTGCTGAAGTTATGATACACTTCCTGTTTCACGTTTCTCGCCATAATTTTGTTTCCTCGCCACGGCCAAACCGTTCCAGATATCAAAAATCCCCTCGCAAACTTTCATCCTCAATGTCTTGACTTCACGCTGACCGAGTTTCGTCGAATTTGGATCAAAGCTCTAGGAGGAGTATTAAAAATTCCATTGCGAGTGTTTTACGAACAACCCTCAATAGCCGACTTCCTGTTGGGCTGGGGTAAAAAGTAAAAGCGCGAGGTATAGATGAAACGATGAGATCAACATGTGTACCGAGTTTCATATTATTACATGCAAGCGTGTTTGATTTATGGACCAAGTGTTCGGACCCCGTTCCAGGGGGCGCTGTCGAGCCCCCCTGCCACGCCCGGGTACCAGCTTCAGCCCGGCCCTGATGGCCGCGGGTTCTGACCCGTGTGCAAAGTTTCAAGAGTTTTCGAGCATGTTAAGGGCCCCAAAAGTGCCCGAATAGTCGTTAGAAAAATAAAAGAAAAAAAAAAAAAAAAATATAGCTGCGAGCAGCGATGGCGGGCCCAAGCCGGTGGCACCGCAACCCCGGTTCCTTTAGTTACCTATATGCACCCGGGTGGCGGTGCCGAAGGCTTTGGCCCTTTTATGATTAAATGTTAAAACGGCTTGCCATACTCTGTCATTTCGACTAGTCACAATTATGTTACAGATATCTTAAATGATAATACAAACTATCCAAAATGTAATTACGAATAGACAGAAAGACGTTGTTGATATCTACAATGTTAATTCCGGACAGGCAAACTTAGCTTTTAAATGTTAAAAGGGCTTGCCATACAGGGACGTAGGCTCAGAGAGAGGCTCACCATATTCAAACCAAAATATCTGACATCCTCTTGGTCCGAGCTAATGACTATGTATTAGAAAGTTGTCCGGCTTGAGGAGTACAATGTATATAGCGATTTTTGTAACTGTAGATAAAACTAACAACCCCACTTTTGTCAAAAGGTGGCGCTATTTAGTCCTTGCACTATGCCCGTTTCTGAAACTTTGCACATGTCTACTGGCTAATAAATGTGATGTATCTGTTGAGTTTCAAGCAATTTCAATTTCAATTTCAAATTTGAATGTTGAAAAGAAGTGCGCCGATTAGATACTCAGGGTCGGTATCGGCTCTGACACTGCCATCTTTGACGAGGCTGATTCAAATTCTATATTGTGCATATATACTATTCTATGTTAGGCACAAAGGCACAAAAACTTTCTAAAGTACCATAAAGTTTTTGTGTACTGTATTATTAGTGTTCTGAAGCTATTATGTGATATAGAAATTAATATTTAAGTCATTAAATTCAAGAACACAAACTTTTCCCTCTCTGCGCCTGTCAGTCATTCTCCATTCAGCATTCAAACAGCACGTCACATTCGGTTACAGTCAATGATGAAACGATCTTCAAGATGATTGAATGTTAATCCTTTTATACTGGATCTTTAAGATAAAGGTCTAAAGGTCTATATTTTCGAATGAAGAAACTTTTTCTTGCTGGACTTTATTGCTGTAACTTAACCGTGTTACTTTCTACCGGGTGTCGGACGCTGTCGGTTAGATCACAACACTAGAGTCAGAGCACTATAATTGTTCTTCACGCACACAGTAACTGAAATTTAAAACCTTTAAAAGAAAAGGCTCAATAAACTATTGCATAGATAGATAATGTATAATACACTGTTCATAAATATGTATTTCCTTTGTGCTTTGAACTTTTCAATACGGACTCACTGCGCTGTAACTTCATGTGGCTTCAAGCACATCATTCTCCGCTTGGGATGCACATAAGTGCTTTGTGCTGCACCGTATTGGAGCCGTAATATCATAATGCAGTGACGTAATGACAGATTATTAATTGCCTTTCAATTATATGTTGCTGCGTCATTAAACATCTGTCCTATGCATTTCAAACATTTATAGCAGCCATGGCTATATTTTTTTATGATTTTTGTTATCTTGTTTTTCATGAATGTATTTTTCAAAAATAAGAGAGATGTGTATTATCTATTATTAATATGGTTTATAATAGCATTTTTGTCATAGATTATGACAAAGTAATCATATGATCCACCAGCGAGGAACCAGCAGAACAGAGTGAACATTCTTTCTGTTTAGTTCAATCCTACTTAATAGGAATTTATTTAAAATGCTCGCTCTACTCCACACCATTAATGTCTTGTGCGGACATCCGTATTTCGACTTTCGGTTTTAAGTAAGCGATTTAAAAGCTCCCAAGTCCCAGCGGAGTCACACGTTGATTAACCGGTGGGAATATACACAATAGGCCTACCTGATATTGAACACAAGAGGGCAGTATAGCACTACGTATGACTCAGATTATTATTTTTTATGAATTTTACAACAATTCTGGCTGTTTTTGAACGTAAACATAATTCTTAAATGAAAAAAAGGAAAAATTGGGGAAGTTATAATATTTGTATAATTTAATTTAGAAACAAATGATGTATAATTACATTTTTAGAAGATATGAGGCTTTTAGTGTTTACTTTTTTGACATTACTTTAATCTTTTGCCATAGTTGCACATGTCTACTGGCTAATAAATGTGATGTATCTGTTGAGTTTCAAGCAATTTCAAGCATGCTAAGAGTCCCAAAAGCATCAAAAAAGAATGTTAAAGTTTGATTCGTTGCCACGGCAACAGTATCAAAGATATCAAAAAATCATTCACAGGTCTACATTTGCCGTGTATTTACATTATACAGATGAAGTTTGAAGCAAATCGGTTAAAAATAAGAGAGTGGTTTCAAAGCATTTTGAAAGTGACACACTTCCTGCTGCCAGTTGGTGGCGCTATAATTTTGACTCACAATAGTCACATCCATGTGATCGGTCTCTTACAGCGAAAACACTGCTGAAGTTTCATCAAGATCAGTTAATGTATGCTGAAGTTATAACACACATCCTGTTTTATGTTTCTCGCCATAATTTCGTTTCCTCGCCACGGCCAAACCGTTCGAGATATAAAAAATCCCTTGGCACCTTTTCATCCTTAATGTCTTTACTTCACGCTGATCGAGTTTTGTCGAATTTGGTTCAGTGCTCTAGGAGCAATACTTTAAATTCCATTGCATGTGTTTTAAACACAACCCTAAATAGCCGTCTTCCTGTTGGGCTGGGGTAAAAAGTAAGAGTGTGAAGTAGGCTATATATGAAACGATGAGATCTATATGTGTACCAAGTTTCATATTATTACATGCAAGTGTGTTTGATTTATGGACCAAATTTTCAGACCAAGTTTATTGACCAAGTTAATCTGATTAATAAACTAATTATATAAAACTATTGTCAATGCACTACAATTAAACTAGTTATATGTCTTTACTTATAAAAAACAAAAATAAAAACTTATTTAAAAAATACCAGGCTTGAGAAATGTATTTTCTTTATGCAGGTCATACACACAGCAGTGAAATGGTTAAGCCCCCTCCCCCTGCACACACACACACACAGGCACACACACAC
The DNA here is from genome assembly GCF_988280905.1 of Pimephales promelas. Lineage (NCBI taxonomy): Eukaryota > Metazoa > Chordata > Actinopteri > Cypriniformes > Leuciscidae > Pimephales > Pimephales promelas. Next base: position 32,278,011 of record NC_142770.1, read on the forward strand.
ACACAGACAGCCAAAGACAGCCAAAGACACAGAGACATGTAGGCTCAGAGTGACCATATTCAAACAAAAATATCTGAGTTTCTGTGGGTCCTAGCTAATAAGTGTAAATTAGAAAGTTGTCCGGCTCGAGGAGTACAATATACATACCAATTTTTGTAACTCTAGTTAAAACTAACAACCCCACTTTTGTCAAAAGGTGGCGCTACTGAGCCCTCACCACGCCCGTTTCTGAAACTTTGCACATGTCTACTGGCTAATAAATGTGATGTGTCTGTCGAGTTTCATGCATTTTGAAGCATGCTAAGGGTCTCAAAAGCATCCTAAAAGCATCCTAAAAGAAGGGTAAAGTTTGATGCGTCGCCACGGCAACAGTTTCAAAGATATCAAGAATCCATTCACAGGTCTACATCTGCCGTATGTTTACATTATACATATGAAGTTTGAAGCAAATCGGGTAAAAATAAAAGGGTGATATCAAAGCATTTTGAAAGTGACACACTTCCTGCTGCCAGTTGGTGGCGCTATAACTTTGACTCACAATAGTCACATCCATGTGATCGTACTCTTACAGCGAACACACTGCTGAAGTTTCATCAAGATCGGTTGATGTGTGCTGAAGTTATGATACACTTCCTGTTTCACGTTTCTCGCCATGATTTTGTTTCCTCGCCACGGCCAAACCGTTTGAGATATCAAAAATCCCCTCGCAAACTTTCATCCACAATGTCTTGACTTCACGCTGACCGAGTTTCGTCGAATTTGGATCAAAGCTCTAGGAGGAGTATTAAAAATTCCATTGCGAGTGTTTTACGAACAACCCTAAATAGCCGACTTCCTGTTGGGCTGGGGTAAAAGTAAGAGTGTGAGGTATATATGAAACGATGACATCAACATGTGTACCGAGTTTCATATTATTACATGCAAGCGAGTTTGATTTATGGACCAAGTGTTCGGACCCCGTTCCAGGGGGCGCTGTCTAGCCCCCCTGCCACGCCCGGGTACCATCTTCAGCCCGGCCCTGATGGCCGCGGGTTCTGACCCGTGTGCAAAGTTTCAAGAGTTTTTGAGCATGTTAAGGGCCCCAAAAGTGCCCGAATAGTCGTATAAATAATAATAATAATAATAATAATAATAATCGTTAGGAAAACAATAGGGCCTTCGCCCTTTCAGGGCTTGGGCCCTAATAATCGGAAGGAAAACAATAGGGCCTTCGCCCTTTCAGGGCTTGGGCCCTAATAATCGTTAGGAAAACAATAGGGCCTTCGCCCTTTCAGGGCTTGGGCCCTAATAATAATAATAGAAAAGAATAATCCTAAGGAAAACAATAGGGCCTTCGCCCTTTCAGGGCTTGGGCCCTAATAATAATCCTAAGGAAAACAATAGGGCCTTCGCCCTTTCAGGGCTTGGGCCCTAATAATCCTTAGGAAAACAATAGGGCCTTCGCCCTTTCAGGGCTTGGGCCCTAAATATAGCTGCGAGCAGCGATGGCGGGCCCAAGCCGGTGGCACCGCCACCCCGGTTCCTTTAGTTACCTAAATGCACCCGGGTGGCGGTGCCGAAGGCTTTGGCCCTTTTATGATTAAATGTTAAAACGGCTTGCCATACTCTGTCATTTCGACTAGTCACAATTATGTTACAGATATCTTAAATGATAATACAAACTATCCAAAATGTAATTACGAATAGACAGAAAGACGTTGTTGATATCTACAATGTTAATTCCGGACAGGCAAACTTAGCTTTTAAATGTTAAAAGGGCTTGCCATACAGGGACGTAGGCTCAGAGAGAGGCTCACCATATTCAAACCAAAATATCTGACTTCCTCTTGGTCCGAGCTAATGACTATGTATTAGAAAGTTGTCCGGCTTGAGGAGTACAATGTATATAGCGATTTTTGTAACTGTAGATAAAACTAACAACCCCACTTTTGTCAAAAGGTGGCGCTATTTAGTCCTTGCACTATGCCCGTTTCTGAAACTTTGCACATGTCTACTGGCTAATAAATGTGATGTATCTGTTGAGTTTCAAGCAATTTCAATTTCAATTTCAATTTGACTGTTGAAAAGAAGTGCGCCGATTAGATACTCAGGATCGGTATCGGCTCTGACACTGCCATCTTTGACGAGGCTGATTCAAATTCTATATTGTGCATATATACTATTCTATGTTAGGCACAAAGGCACAAAAACTTTCTAAAGTACCATGAAGTTTTTGTGTACTGTATTATTAGTGTTCTGAAGCTATTATGTGATATAGAAATTAATATTTAAGTCATTAAATTCAAGAACACAAACTTTTCCCTCTCTGCGCCTGTCAGTCATTCTCCATTCAGCATTCAAACAGCACGTCACATTCGGTTACAGTCAATGATGAAACGATCTTCAAGATGATTGAATGTTAATCCTATTATACTGGATCTTTAAGATAAAGGTCTAAAGGTCTATATTTTCGAATGAAGAAACTTTTTCTTGCTGGACTTTATTGCTGTAACTTAACCGTGTTACTTTCTACCGGGTGTCGGACGCTGTCGGTTAGATCACAACACTAGAGTCAGAGCACTATAATTGTTCTTCACGCACACAGTAACTGAAATTTAAAACCTTTAAAAGAAAAGGCTCAATAAACTATTGCATAGATAGATAATGTATAATACACTGTTCATAAATATGTATTTCCTTTGTGCTTTGAACTTTTCAATACGGACTCACTGCGCTGTAACTTCATGTGGCTTCAAGCACATCATTCTCCGCTCGGGATGCACATAAATGCTTTGTGCTGCACCGTATTGGAGCCGTGATATCATAATGCAGTGATGTAATGACAGATTATTAATTGCCTTTCAATTATATGTTGCTGCGTCATTAAACATCTGTCCTATGCATTTCAAACATTTATAGAAGCCATGGCTATATTTTTTTATGATTTTTGTTATCTTGTTTTTCATGAATGTATTTTTCAAAAATAAGAGCAATGTGTATTATCTATTATTAATATGGTTTATAATAGCATTTTTGTCATAGATTATGACAAAGTAATCATATGATCCACCAGCGAGGAACCAGCAGAACAGAGTGAACATTCATTCTGTTTAGTTCAATCCTACTTAATAGGAATTTATTTAAAATGCTCGCTCTACTCCACACCATTAATGTCTTGTGCGGACATCCGTATTTCGACTTTCGGTTTTAAGTAAGCGATTTAAAAGCTCCCAAGTCCCAGCGGAGTCACACGTTGATTAACCGGTGGGAATATACACAATAGGCCTACCTGATATTGAACACAAGAGGGCAGTATAGCACTACGTATGACTCAGATTATTATTTTTTTATGAATTTTACAACAATTCTGGCTGTTTTTGAACGTAAACATAATTCTTAAATGAAAAAAAGGAAAAATTGGGGAAGTTATAATATTTGTATAATTTAATTTAGAAACAAATGATGTATAATTACATTTTTAGAAGATATGAGGCTTTTAGTGTTTACTTTTTTGACATTACTTTAATCTTTTGCCATAGTTGCACATGTCTACTGGCTAATAAATGTGATGTATCTGTTGAGTTTCAAGCAATTTCAAGCATGCTAAGAGTCCCAAAAGCATCAAAAAAGTAATGTTATAAGTAATGTTAAAGGTAATTAGTTATAAGTAATGTTAAAGTTTGATTCGTTGCCACGGCAACAGTATCAAAGATATAAAAAATTCATTCACAGGTCTACATCTGCCGTGTATTTACATTATACAAATGAAGTTTGAAGCAAATCGGTTAAAAATAAGAGAGTGGTTTCAAAGCATTTTGAAAGTGACACACTTCCTGCTGCCAGTTGGTGGCGCTATAATTTTGACTCACAATAGTCACATCCATGTGATCGGTCTCTTACAGCGAAAACACTGCTGAAGTTTCATCAAGATCAGTTAATGTATGCTGAAGTTATAACACACATCCTGTTTCATGTTTCTCGCCATAATTTCGTTTCCTCGCCACGGCCAAACCGTTCGAGATATAAAAAATCCCTTGGCACCTTTTCATCCTTAATGTCTTGACTTCACGCTGATCGAGTTTTGTCGAATTTGGTTCAGTGTTCTAGGAGCAATACTTTAAATTCCATTGCATGTGTTTTAAACACAACCCTAAATAGCCGTCTTCCTGTTGGGCTGGGGTAAAAAGTAAGAGTGTGAAGTAGGCTATATATGAAACGATGAGATCTATATGTGTACCAAGTTTCATATTATTACATGCAAGTGTGTTTGATTTATGGACCAAATTTTCAGACCAAGTTTATTGACCAAGTTAATCTGATTAATAAACTAATTATATAAAACTATTGTCAATGCACTACAATTAAACTAGTTATATGTCTTTACTTATAAAAAATAAAAATAAAAACTTATTTAAAAAATACCAGGCTTGAGAAATGTATTTTCTTTATGCAGGCCATACACACAGCAGTGAAATGGTCAAGCCCCCTCCCCCTGCACACTCACACACACACAGACAGGCAAAGACAGAGATGTAGGCTCAGATTGAGCAAGACCACATTCAAACAAACACATCTGACTTTCTGTGGGTCCTAGCTAATAAGTGTAAATTAGAAAGTTGTCCGGCTCGAGGAGTACAATATACATACCAATTTTTGTAACTCTAGTTAAAACTAACAACCCCACTTTTGTCAAAAGGTGGCGCTACTGAGCCCTCACCACGCCCGTTTCTGAAACTTTGCACATGTCTACTGGCTAATAAATGTGATGTGTCTGTCGAGTTTCATGCATTTTGAAGCATGCTAAGGGTCTCAAAAGCATCCTAAAAGCATCCTAAAAGAAGGGTAAAGTTTGATGCGTCGCCACGGCAACAGTTTCAAAGATATCAAGAATCCATTCACAGGTCTACATCTGCCGTATGTTTACATTATACATATGAAGTTTGAAGCAAATCGGGTAAAAATAAAAGGGTGATATCAAAGCATTTTGAAAGTGACACACTTCCTGCTGCCAGTTGGTGGCGCTATAACTTTGACTCACAATAGTCACATCCATGTGATCGTCCTCTTACAGCGAACACACTGCTGAAGTTTCATCAAGATCAGTTAATGTATGCTGAAGTTATAACACACTTCCTGTTTCACGTTTCTCGCCATGATTTCGTTTCCTCGCCACGGACAAACCGTTCGAGATATAAAAAATCCCCTCGCAAACTTTCATCCTCAATGTCTTGACTTCACGCTGACCGAGTTTCGTCGAATTTGGATCAAAGCTCTAGGAGGAGTATATGACATTCCATTGCGAGCGTTTTACAAACAAACCTCAATAGCCGACTTCCTGTTGGGCTGGGGTAAAAAGTAAGAGTGTGAGGTATAGATGAAACGATGAGATCAACATGTGTACCGAGTTTCATATTATTACATACAAGCGTGTTTGAGTTATGGACCAAGTGTTCGGACCCCGTTCCAGGGGGCGCTGACGAGCCGCCCTGCCACGCCCGGGTACCAGCTTCAGCCCAGCTCTGATGGCCGCGGGTTCTGACCCGTTTGCAAAGTTTCAAGAGTTTTCGAGCACGTTAAGGGCCCCAAAAGTGCCCAAAAGGTAGTAAAATAATAATTATTATAATAATAACTAGAAAAAAAAGTTTGATGACACAAACTTTAAGTTGGCTTGAGAAAGCCGGACCAGAGCGTTTGAAGTTTTGAAGTTTGAATGAAGTTTTAAAGATGGATTAGAAAGAAAGAAAGAAAGAAAGATGGATAGATTAGTTAGAAAGAAATATAGATAGATAGATAGATAGATAGATAGATAGATAGATAGATAGATAGATAGATAGATAGATAGATAGATAGATAGATAGATGTTTTTGGCAAGAAGCTAACATGATTAGCATGTAGCTAGCTGATTATGATTAGCATGTAGATATGCATGATTAGCATGTTGTTAGCGTGATTAGCATGTAGCTAGCATCATAATAGCATGATTAGCATGTTGCTAGCATCATGCTAACATGTTTTTATCAAGAAGCTAGCATGACTAGCATGTAGCTAGCATCATGTTAACATGATTAGCATGTTGCTAGCATCATGCTAGCATGATTAGCATGTTGCTAGCATCATGTTAGCATGTTTTTAGCAAGAAGCTAGCATGATTAGCATGTAGCTAGCATCATGATAACATGATTAGCATGTTGTTAGCATCATGCTAGCATGTTTTTAGCAAGAAGCTAACATGATTAGCATGTAGCTAGCATCAAGCTAACATGATTAGCATGTTTTTAGCAAGAAGCTAACATGATTAGCATGTAGCTAGCATCATGATAACATGATTAGCATGTTGTTAGCATCATGCTAGCATGTTTTTAGCAAGAAGCTAACATGATTAGCATGTAGCTAGCATCAAGCTAGCATGATTAGCATGTTTTTAGCAAGAAGCTAGCATGACTAGCATGTAGCTAACATCATAATAGCATGATTAGCATGTTGCTAGCATCATGCTAGCATGTTTTTAGCAAGAAGCTAGCATGATTAGCATGTAGCTAACATCATAATAACATGATTAACATGTTGCTAGCAAGAAGCTAGCATGATTAGCATGTAGCTAGCATCATGCTAACATGATTAACATGTTGCTAGCAAGAAGCTAGCATGATTAGCATGTAGCTAGCATCATGCTAGCATGATTAGCATGTTACTAGCATCATGCTAGCATGTTTTTAGCAAGAAGCTAGCATGATTAGCATGTAGCTAGCATCATGCTAGCATGATTAGCATGTTGCTAGCATCATGCTAGCATGTTTTTAGCAAGAAGCTAGCATGATTAGCATGTAGCTAGCATCATGTTAACATGATTAGCATGTTGCTAGCAAGAAGCTAGCATGATTAGCATGTAGCTAGCAACATGCTAGCATGATTAGCATGTTGCTAGCATCATGCTGACATGTTTTTAGCAAGAAGCTAGCATTATTAGCATGTAGCTAGCATCATGCTAACGTGATTAGCATGTAGCTATCATCATGCTAGCATGATTAGCATGTTGCTAGCATCATGCTAACATGTTTTTAGCAAGAAGCTAGCATAATTAGCATGTAGCTAGCATCATGCTAGCATGATTAGCATGTAGCTAGCATCATAATAACATGATTAGCATGTTGCTAGCATCATGCTAGCATGTTTTTAACAAGAAGCTAGCATGATTAACATGTAGCTAGCATCATGCTAGCATGATTAGCATGTAGCTAACATCATGCTAGCATGTTTATAACAAAAAGCTAACATGATTAGCATAAAGCTAGCATGATTACCATGTTATTAGCATCAAGAAAGAAAGAAAGAAAAAAGTTTGTTTGAAAGAAAGAAAGAAAGAAAGAAAGAAAGAAGGAAAGAAAGAAAGAGAAAGAAAGAATTGTTAGAAAGAAAGAGGCATAGATTAGTTAGAAAGAAAGATGGATGGATTACTTAGGTAGAAAGAAAGAACGATAGATTTGTTAGGAAGAAAGATGGATAGATTTGTTAGAAAGAAAGATGGATAGATTTGTTAGAAAGAAAGATGGATAGATTTGTTAGAAAGAAAGATGGATAGATTAGTTAGAAAGAAAGAAAGAAAGAAAGAAAGAAAGAAAGAAAGAAAGAAAGAAAGAAAGAAAGAAAGAAAGAAAGAGAAAGAAAGAATTGTTAGAAAGAAAGATGGATAGATTAGTTAGGTAGAAAGAAAGAACGATAGATTTGTTAGAAAGAAAGAACGATAGATTATTTAGAAAGAAAGGTGGATAGATTAGTTAGAAAGAAAGATGGATAGATTAGTTAGAAAGAAAGATGGATAGATTAGTTAGAAAGAAAGATGGATAGATTTGTTAGAAAGAAAGATGGATAGATTAGTTAAGTAGAAAGAAAGATGGATAGATTAGTTAGAAAAAAGATGGATAGATTTGTTAGAAAGAAAGATGGATAGATTAGTTAGAAAGAAAGATGGATAGATTAGTTAGGTAGAAAGAAAGATGGATAGATTAGTTAGAAAGAAAGATGGATAGATTAGTTAAAAAGAAAGATGGATAGATTTGTTAGAAAGAAAGATGGATAGATTAGTTAAAAAGAAAGATGGATAGATTTGTTAGAAAGAAAGATGGATAGATTAGTTACATAGAAAGAAAGATGGATAGATCAGTTAGAAAGAAAGATGGATAGATTTGTTAGAAAGAAAGATGGATAGATCAGTTAGAAAGAAAGATGGATAGATTAGGTAGAAAGAAAGATGGATAGATTTGTTAGAAAGAAAGATGGATAGATTTGTTAAAAAGAAAGATGGATAGATTAGTTAGAAAGAAAGAAGGATAGATCAGTTAGGTAGAAAGAAAGATGGATAGATTAGTTAGAAAGAAAGATGGATAGATTTGTTAGAAAGAAAGATGGATAGATTTGTTAAAAAGAAAGATGGATAGATTAGTTAGAAAGAAAGATGGATAGATCAGTTAGGTAGAAAGAAAGATGGATAGATTAGTTAGAAAGAAAGATGGATAGATTTGTTAGAAAGAAAGATGGATAGATTTGTTAAAAAGAAAGATGGATAGATTAGTTAGAAAGAAAGATGGATAGATCAGTTAGGTAGAAAGAAAGATGGATAGATTTGATGGAAAGAAAGATGGATAGATTAGTTAGAAAGAAAGATGGATAGATTAGTTAAAAAGAAAGATGGATAGATTTGTTAGAAAGAAAGATGGATAGATTAGTTAGAAAGAAAGATGGATAGATTAGTTAAAAAGAAAGATGGATAGATTTGTTAGAAAGAAAGATGGATAGATTAGTTAGAAAGAAAGATGGATAGATTAGTTAAAAAGAAAGATGGATAGATTTGTTAGAAAGAAAGATGGATAGATTAGTTAGGTAGAAAGAAAGATGGATAGATTTGATAGAAAGAAAGATGGATAGATTTGATAGAAAGAAAGATGGATAGATTAGTTAGAAAAAAAGAAAGAAAGAAAGAAAGATTAGATAGATAGATAGATAGATAGATAGATAGATAGATAGATAGATAGATAGATAGATAGATAGATAGATAGATAGATAAGTTCATTAGTACATATAGAATGGTAGTTTAATTGAGTCTAGGGCTTCAGGGAATTTAGATTTGAGTTTTTGCTGTACGCTATTGGGCCACCGTAGTCTTGGCTCAATTTGACCATGCTGCAATGAAAGTCAATGGGATTTTTATGATTTTTAATATTAATTTTTAAGAAATCTGAAAGTCGAATCAGTCTAAAAAGATATAGCAACTCGAGTCAGAACAGTCTGAAGGTCTGACCCGAGTTTGGAGTTTGTAGAGTTAAAGCTCTAGGAGGAGTAGCAGTCAGAAAATTTTGGGTAAGAAAAATAAGAAGAATAATAATAAGTTTAAATAGGATTTCAGTAAGTTGGCTTTCTCAAGCCAACTTAATAATAGTAAAGAAAAATAATCCCAAGGAAAACAATAGGGCCTTCGCCCTTTCAGGGCTTGGGCCCTAATAATAATAACTAGAATGTACATTTCCAGAGGAAAATGTGAAGTGGTGCTTGCAGTGGCAAAACTCACCACCCGGTTGCTAGGGTGTTCTGGGTGGTTGCTAGGTGGTTGCTAGGGTGTTGCTAGGTGGTTGCTAGGGTGTTCTGTGTGGTTGCTAGGGTGTTGCTAGGTGGTTGCTAGGGTGTTCTGGGTGGTTGCTATGGTGTTGTTAGGCAGTTGCTAGGATATTCTGGGTGGTTGCTAGGGTGTTCTTGGTGGTTGCTAGGGTGTTCTGGGTGGTTGCTAGGTGGTTGCTAGGGTGTTGCTAGGAGGTTGCTTGGATGTTCTGGTATAGGTGGTTGGTAGTTGTCACAGATGGTTACTATGAAATTTGTAGCATTTTCTTGGCATGATTTAGCACTTAGCTAATCAATATTAGCATGTAGCTATTCTCTGCTAGCATGTGTAGCATGTAGCAAGTCATGTTTGCTAGCATGAGTAAAAAGAGCCAACCCCCATCTCTATACGATGTTTTGATGCAGAGATGTAGGTCTTACAAAATGGTTGCTAGGGTACTCTGTTTGGTTGCTAGGGAGTGGCTTGGCAGCTGCCAATCATGAAGCTCAAAAGTCAATGTGAATGTATAAACCAACCCCCATCTCTATACGATGTTTTGGTGCAGAGATATAAGTCTTACAAAATGGTTTCTAGGGTACTGTTTTTGGTTGCTAGGGAGTGGCTTGGCAGCTGCCAATCATGAAACTCCAAAGGCTGCTTGTCAGTATGAATGATATAAACCAACCCCCATCTCTATACGATGTTCTGATGTAGAGATATAGGTTGTGCAAAATGGTTGCTAGGGTACTCTGTTTGGTTGCTAGGGAGTGGCTTGGCAGCTGCCAAACATGAATCTCCACAGGATGCTTGTCAGTATGAATGATATAAACCAACTCCCATGCCTCTATGACATTCAGAATGGAAGATATCCCTCTTTGGATTTTGGTTGCTAAGGTGCTCTACAATGGTTGCTAGGGCGTTGACAGTAAGTGTTGAGGTGATTCAGGATTGGCTGTTTGCTGGCCCAAGTCAAACGAGCCCACCCTCATGTTTCTATGACACTTATATCCTGAGATATCCCTTTGATCTAATTCAATGGAAGTCTATGGGAGTTGTTGCTAATGTGCTCTAAATGGTTGCTAGGGCGTGGCTTAATAGCTTCATAATGATCCTGAGAGACTGATTGGTCGTCTGAGTAAAATGAGCCCGCCCCCTTGTCTCTATGACACTGTGATCCAGAGCTATGTTCAATACAAAATCCCTATGCAATTTACCATAGTAGGAAAAACACATGCATTTGATGGGACGTCCTTCACCATAGTAAGTCAATGGGGAAACTTTGGGCAGCTCCTGCCCCCCAGGGGTGCAACTTTTACCCCATTGTGTGGTATGTTCTTAAAGAGCCTGCCAGCCTCTTCAAATGTGGCAAATCTCACGTTTGTCCGATATCCTTGTTTGGAGCTACGAGTCGTCAAAGTTTGTCTCAATGTTAAGTCTATGGGATTTTTTGGAAATTTGTTCGCCCCTGGGTCGAACACCGTACCCCCGATCACTGATAAAAGTGATATGACACTTCTCCTCAATAGGCCGCACGATTTGATGCCTCATTCATGGGTCTGTGACAAAAACTGTGGACGTAGGAGTGCTCCAAACTTTTTCCTGGAATAGTAAAATGCTATACTAGAAAATTTTCAATGGGAAAAATTTGGGGAGCTCCTGCCCCCCAGGGGTGCAACTTTTACCCCATTGTGAGGTATTTTCTTAAAGAACCTGTTAGCCTCTTCAAATGTGGTAAATTACACATTTCTGCGAAATTCTCGCTCAGAGCTATGAGTCGCCAAAATTTGTCGTAATGTTAAGTCTATGGGATTTTTTGGGCCGTTTTTCGCCCCTGGGGCCAACATCGTACCCCCGATCGCTTATAAAAGTCATAGCACACCTCTCCTAAATAAGCCGGTCGATTTGACGCCTCACCCATGGGTCTCTGACAAAAGCTGCGGGAGGAGTAGCGAACAGAAAAACGGCGGAACAATAAGAATAAGAATAAGAATAATAAACTAGAATGTACATTTCCAGAGGAAAATGTGAAGTGGTGCTTGCAGTGGCAAAAAGCTCGCTCGGTTGCTAGAGTGTGGCACATTTTTGCATACGAGACACCAAACACGTCTGTACGATGTTTTTGTGATGATAAATTGTTTATTCAGCTGAGAAATGGCTTATTCATGTGTTCAGGTGGTTACTAGGGTACTCTATATGGTTGCTATGGTGTGATTATACAGTGTATGAGATTATATTTAAACACTAGTTGACAGTCTAAATCAAAAAAAGGCAAAATCGATGTTTCTTCTATTTTCTGAAGCTGAGAAATGACTTGAATATGTTGATTTATGGTTGCTAGGCTGCCCTAAGTGGTTGCTAGGGCGTAAATATGAAGTTATTATGTCTCTACTTGTTGGCTGCATGATAGGCCGAGTAAAAAGAGCCCAACCCTAAGTCTCTATGACCTTCTGTTCAAAAGATATGATCTCACCAATTTTGTGCCAATGTTAAGTCTATGGGACTTTTTCTGTCCGATTTATCGCCCGCCAGACAAACATCGTACAACCGATCGCTTAGAAAAGTCATAGCACACCTCTCCTCAATGACCAGGTCGATTTGACACCACATTCATGGATCTACGACAATAAATGCGGGAGGAGTAGCGTGCCAAAGTTTTGTCTTGGAGAATAGTATTCACAACACTAGAATGTACATTTCCAGAGGAAAATGTGAAGTGGTGCTTGCAGTGGCAAAACTCACCACCCGGTTGCTAGGGTGTTCTGGGTGGTTGCTAGGTGGTTGCTAGGGTGTTGCTAGGTGGTTGCTAGGGTGTTCTGTGTGGTTGCTAGGGTGTTGCTAGGTGGTTGCTAGGGTGTTCTGGGTGGTTGCTATGGTGTTGCTAAGCGGTTGCTAGGGTGTTCTGAGTGGTTGCTAGGTGGTTGCTAGGGTGTTGCTAAGGTGTTCTGGGAGGTTGCTAGGCGGTTGCTAGGGTGTTGCTCGGTGGTTGCTAAGGTGTTGCTAGGTGGTTGCTAGGGTGTTGCTAGGGTGTTCTGGGTGGTTGCTAGGGTGTTGCTAGGTGGTTGCTAGGGTGTTCTGTGTGGTTGCTAGGCGGTTGCTAGGGTGTTATGGGTGGTTGCTAAGGTGTTGCTAGGTGGTTGCTATGGTGTTTGGGGTGGTTGCTAGGGTGTTGCTAGGTGGTTGCTAGGGTGTTGCTAAGGTGTTCTGCATAGTTTCTAGGTGGTTGCTAGGGTGTTGCTATGCGGTTGCTAGGGTGTTCTGGGTGGTTGCTATGGTGTTGTTAGGTTGTTGCTAGGGTATTCTGGGTAGTTGCTATGGTATTACTAGGTGGTTGGTAGTGTTCACATATGGTTATTATAGAGTTTTTATATTGTTCATGGCATGATTTAGCACTTAGCTAATCAATATTAGCATGTAGCTATTCACAGCTAGCATGTGTAGCATGTAGCAAGTCATGTTTGCTAGCATGAGTAAAAAGAGCCAACCCCCATCTCTATACGATGTTTTGATGCAGAGATGTACGTCTTACAAAATGGTTGCTAGGGTACTGTGTTTGGTTGCTAGGGAGTGGCTTGGCAGCTGCCAATCATGAAGCTCCAAAGTCAATGTGAATGTTTAAACCAACCCCCACCTCTATACGATGTTTTGAGGCAGAGATGGAGGTCTTGCAAAACGGTTGCTAGGGTACTCTGTTTGGTTGCTAGGGAGTGGCTTGGCAGCTGCCAATCATGAAGCTCCAAAGTCAATGTGAATGTATAAACCAACCCCCATCTCTATACGATGTTTTGATGCAGAGATATAGGTCTTGCAAAATGGTTGCTGGGTACTCTGTTTGGTTGCTAGGGAGTGGCTTGGCAGCTGCCAATCATGAATCTCCAAAGGCTGCTTGTCAGTATGAATGATATAATACAACTCCCATGCCTCTATGACATTCAGAATGGAAGATATCCCTCTTTGGATTTTGGTTGCTAAGGTGCTCTACAATGGTTGCTAGGGCGTTGCCAGTAAGTGTTGAGGTGATTCAGGATTGGCTGTTTGCTGGCCCAAGTCAAACGAGCCCACCCTCATGTTTCTATGACACTTCTATCCGGAGATATCCCTTTGATCTCTTTCAATGGAAGTCTATGGGAGTTGTTGCTAAGGTGCTCTAAATGGTTGCTAGGGCGTGGCTTAATAGCTTCACAATGATCCTGAGAGACTGATTGGTCGTCTGAGTAAAATGAGCCCGCCCCCTTCTCTCTATGACACTGTGATCCAGAGCTATGTTCAATACAAAATCCCTATGCAATTTACCATAGTAGGAAAAACACATGCATTTGATGGGACGACCTTCACCATAGTAAGTCAATGGGGAAAACTTTGGGCAGCTCCTGCCCCCCAGGGGTGCAACTTTTACCCCATTGTGAGGTATATTCTTACAGACCCTGCAAGCCTCTTCAAATGTGGAAAATCACACATTTTTCCGAAATCGTTGTTCGGAGCTATGAGTCGTCAAAGTTTGTCTCAATGTTAAGTCTATGGGATTTTTTGGAAATTTGTTCGCCCCTGGGGCGAGCACCGTACCCCTGATCTCTTATAAAATTCATTTGACACTTCTCCTCAATAGGCCGCACGATTTGATGCCTCATTCATGTGTCTGTGACAAAAAATGTGGACGTAGGAGTGCTCCAAACTTTTTCCTGGAATAGTAAAATGCTATACTAGAAAATTTCAATGGGAAAATGATTTGGGGAGCTCCTGCCCCCCAGGGGTGCAACCTTTACCCCATTGTGAGGTATTTTCTTAAAGAGCCTGTCAGCCTCTTCAAATGTGGTAAATTGCAAGTTTCTGCGAAATCCTCGCTCAGAGCTATGACTCGTCAAATTTTTTCGCCATGTTAAGTCTATGGGATTTTTTTTGGCCGTTTTTCGCCCCTGGGGCGAACATCGTACCCCCGATCTCTTAGAAAAGTCATAGCACACCTCTCCTAAATGAGCCGGTCGATTTGACACCTCACCCATGGGTCTGTGACAAAATCTGCGGGAGGAGTAGCGAACCAAAAAGTGGCCAGAATAATAAGAAGAAGAATAATAAATAACATGGGGGTCAATGGGGGAAAATTTGGGCAGCTCCTGCCCCCCAGGGGTGCAACTTTTACCCCATTGTGAGGTATGTTCTTACAGAGCCCGTCAGCCTCTTCAAATGTGGTGAATCGCAGGCTTCTGTGAAATCCTCGCTCGGAGCTATGAGTCGTCAAAGTTTGTCGCAATGTTAAGTCTATGGGATTTTTGGGAAATTTGTTCGCCCTTCGGGCGAACATCGTACCCCCGATCGCTTAGAAAAGTCATAGCACACCATTCCCGAATATTCCGCACGTTTTGAGACCTCATTCATGGGTGTGTGACAAAAACTGCGGGAGGAGTAGCGCGTCAAACTTTTGGGCCGGCTCAAAAAACACAATAGTAATAGTGTTGCCTTGCTTTCAGCAAGCACCACTAACTAGAACGTACATTTCCAGACGAAAATGTGAAGTGGTGCTTGCAGTGGCAAAACTCACCACCCGGTTGCTAGGGTGTTCTGGGTGGTTGCTAGTTGGTTGTCAGGGTATTCTGGGTGGTTGCTATGCAGTTGCTAGGGTATTATGGGTGGTTGCCAATGTGTTCTGGGTAGTTGCTAAGGTGTTGCTAGGTGGTTGCTAGGGTGTTCTGGGTGGTTGCTAGGGTGTTGCTAGGTTGTTAGTAGGCGGTTGTTAGGGTGTTCTGGATGGTTGCTAGGTGGTTGCTAGGGTGTTTCTAAGGTGTTCTGGAAGGTTGCTAGGCAGTTGCTAGGGTGTTGCTCGGTGGTTGCTAAGGTGTTGCTAGGTGGTTGCTAGGGTGTTGCTAGGCGGTTGCTAGGGTGTTCTGGGTGGTTGCTAGGGTGTTGCTAGGTGGTTGCTAGGGTATTGCAAGGTGGTTGCTAGGGTGTTCTGGGTGGTTGCTAGGGTGTTGCTAGGTGGTTGCTAGGGTGTTGCTAAGGTGTTCGGGATGGTTGCTAGGCGGTTGCTAGGGTGTTGCTCGGTGGTTGCTATGGTGTTGCTAGGTGGTTGCTAGGGTGTTCTGGGTGTTGCTAAGGTGTTGCTAGGTGGTTGCTATGGTGTTTGGGGTGGTTGCTAGGGTGTTGCTAGGTGGTTGCAAGGGTGTTGCTTAGGTGTTCTGGATAGTTTCTAGGTGGTTGCTAGGGTGTTGCTATGCGGTTGCTAGGGTGTTCTGGGTGGTTGCTATGGTGTTGTTAGGTTGTTGCTAGGGTATTCTGGGTAGTTGCTATGGTATTACTAGGTGGTTGGTAGTGTTCACATATGGTTATTATAGAGTTTTTATATTGTTCATGGCATGATTTAGCACTTAGCTAATCAATATTAGCATGTAGCTATTCACAGCTAGCATGTTTAGCATTTTGAAAGTTCTATGTGCTAGCATGAGTCAAAAGACCCAACCCCCATCGTGATACAATGTTCTGATGCTGAGATATAGCTGTTACAAAATGGTTGCTAGGGTACTCTGTTTGGTTGCTAGGGAGTGGCTTGGCAGCTTCCAATCATGAAGCTCCAAAGTCAATGTGAATGTATAAACCAACCCCCATCTCTATACGATGTTCTGATGCAGAGATGTAGGCCTTGCAAAATGGTTGCTAGGGTACTCTTTTTGGTTGCTAGGGAGTGGCTTGGCAGCTGCCAATCATGAATCTCCAAAGGCTGCTTGTCAGTATAAGTGATATAATACAACTCCCAAGCCTGTATGACATTCAGAATGGAAGATATCCCTCTTTAAAATTTGGTTGCTAAGGTGCTCGATAATGGTTGCTAGGGTGTGGCCAGAAATTGTTGAGGTGATTCATGATTGGCTGTTTGCTACCCCGAGTCAAACGAGACCACCCTTGTGTTTCTATGACACTTCTATCCGGAGATATCCCTTTGATCTCTTTCAATGGAAGTCTATGGGAGTTGTTGCTAAGGTGCTCCATATGGTTGCTAGGGCGTGGCTTGATAGCTTCACAATGATCCTGAGAGACTGATTGGTCGTCTGAGTAAAATGAGCCCGCCCCCTTGTCTCTATGACACTATGATCCAGAGCTATGTTCAATACAAAATCCCTATGCAATTTACCATAGTAGGAAAAACACATGCATTTGATGGGACATCCTTCACCATAGTAAGTCAATGGGGAAAATTTTGGGTAGCTCCTGCCCCCCAGGGGTGCAACTTTTACCCCATTGTGAGGTATAATCTTACAGAGGCTGCCAGCCTCTTCAAATGTGGCAAATCACACGTTTTTCCGAAATCGTTGTTCGGAGCTATGAGTCGTCAAAGTTTGTCTCAATGTTAAGTCTATGGGATTTTTTGGAAATTTGTTCGCCCCTGGGTCGAACACCGTACCCCCGATCTCTGATAAAAGTGATAGGACACTTCTCTTCAATAGGCCGCACGATTTGATGCCTCATTCATGGGTCTGTGACAAAAACTGTGGACGTAGGAGTGCGCCAAACTTTTTCCTGGAATAGTATAATGTTATACTAGAAATTTTAAATAACATTGGGGTCAATGGGGGAAAATTTGGGCAGCTCCTGCCCCCCAGGGGTGCAACTTTTACCCCATTGTGAGGTATGTTCTTACAGAGCCTGTCAGCCTCTTCAAATGTGGTAAATCGCAGGCTTCTGTGAAATCCTCGCTCGGAGCTATGAGTCGTCAAAGTTTGTCGCAATGTTAAGTCTATGGGATTTTTGGGAAATTTGTTCGCCCTTCGGGCGAACATCGTACCCCCGATCGCTTAGAAAAGTCATAGCACACCATTCCCGAATATTCCGCACGTTTTGAGACCTCATTCATGGGTGTGTGACAAAAACTGCGGGAGGAGTAGCGCGCCAAACTTTTGGGCCGACTCAAAAAACACAATAGTAATAGTGTTGCCTTGCTTTCAGCAAGCACCACTAATAACATTGGGGTCTATGGGGAAAATTTGGGCAGCTCCTGCCCCCCAGGGGTGCAACTTTTACCCCATTGTGAGGTATGTTCTTACAGAGCCTGTCAGCCTCTTCAAATGTGGTGAATCGCAGGCTTCTGTGAAATTCTCGCTCGGAGCTATGAGTCGTCAAAGTTTGTCGCAATGTTAAGTCTATGGGATTTTTGGGAAATTTGTTCGCCCTTCGGGCGAACATCGTACCCCCGATCGCTTAGAAAAGTCATAGCACACCATTCCCGAATATTCCGCACGTTTTGAGACCTCATTCATGGGTGTGTGACAAAAACTGCGGGAGGAGTAGCGTGCCAAACTTTTGGGCCGACTCAAAAAACACAATAGTAATAGTGTTGCCTTGCTTTCAGCAAGCACCACTAATAATAAATATAGCTGCGAGCAGCGATGGCAGGCCCAAGCCGGTGGCACCGCAACCCCGGTTCCTTTAGTTACCTAAATGCACCCGGGTGGCGGTGCCGAAGGCTTTGGCCCTTTTATGATTAAATGTTAAAACGGCTTGCCATACTCTGTCATTTCGACTAGTCACAATTATGTTACAGATATCTTAAATGATAATACAAACTATCCAAAATGTAATTACGAATAGACAGAAAGACGTTGTTGATATCTACAATGTTAATTCCGGACAGGCAAACTTAGCTTTTAAATGTTAAAAGGGCTTGCCATACAGGGACGTATAGGCTCAGAGAGAGGCTCACCATATTCAAACCAAAATATCTGACTTCCTCTTGGTCCGAGCTAATGACTATGTATTAGAAAGTTGTCCGGCTTGAGGAGTAAAATGTATATAGCGATTTTTGTAACTGTAGATAAAACTAACAACCCCACTTTTGTCAAAAGGTGGCGCTATTTAGTCCTTGCACTATGCCCGTTTCTGAAACTTTGCACATGTCTACTGGCTAATAAATGTGATGTATCTGTTGAGTTTCAAGCAATTTCAATTTCAATTTCAATTTGACTGTTGAAAAGAAGTGCGCCGATTAGATACTCAGGATCGGTATCGGCTCTGACACTGCCATCTTTGACGAGGCTGATTCAAATTCTATATTGTGCATATATACTATTCTATGTTAGGCACAAAGGCACAAAAACTTTCTAAAGTACCATAAAGGTTTTTGTGTACTGTATTATTAGTGTTCTGAAGCTATTATGTGATATAGAAATTAATATTTAAGTCATTAAATTCAAGAACACGTAAACTTTTCCCTCTCTGCGCCTGTCAGTCATTCTCCATTCAGCATTCAAACAGCACGTCACATTCGGTTACAGTCAATGATGAAACGATCTTCAAGATGATTGAATGTTAATCCTATTATACTGGATCTTTAAGATAAAGGTCTAAAGGTCTATATTTTCGAATGAAGAAACTTTTTCTTGCTGGACTTTATTGCTGTAACTCAATCGTGTTACTTTCTAGTGGGTGTCGGACGCTGTCGGTTAGATCACAACACTAGAGTCAGAGCACTATAATTGTTCTTCACGCACACAGTAACTGAAATTTAAAAACTTTAAAAGAAAAGGCTCAATAAACTATTGCATAGATAGATGATGTATAATACACTGTTCATAGATATGTATTTCCTTTGTGCTTTGAACTTTTCAATACGGACTCAATGCGATGTAACTTCATGTGGCTTCAAGCACATCATTCTCCGCTCGGGATCCACATAAGTGCTTTGTGCTGCACCGTATTGGAGCCGTACTATCATAATGCAGTGACGTAATGACAGATTATTAATTGCCTTTCAATTATATGTTGCTGCGTCATTAAACATCTGTCCTATGCATTTCAAACATTTATAGCAGCCATGGCTATATTTTTTTATGATTTTTGTTATCTTGTTTTTCATGAATGTATTTTTCAAAAATAAGAGCAATGTGTATTATCTATTATTAATATGGTTTATAATAGCATTTTTGTCATAGATTATGACAAAGTAATCATATGATCCACCAGCGAGGAACCAGCAGAACAGAGTGAACATTCTTTCTGTTTAGTTCAATCCTACTTAATAGGAATTTATTTAAAATGCTCGCTCTACTCCACACCATTAATGTCTTGTGCGGACATCCGTATTTTGACTTTCGGTTTTAAGTAAGCGATTTAAAAGCTCCCAAGTCCCAGCGGAGTCACACGTTGATTAACCGGTGGGAATATACACAATAGGCCTACCTGATATTGAACACAAGAGGGCAGTATAGCACTACGTATGACTCAGATTATTATTTTTTAATGAATTTTACAACAATTCTGGCTGTTTTTGAACGTAAACATAATTCTTAAATGAAAAAAAGGAAAAATTGGGGAAGTTATAATATTTGTATAATTTAATTTAAAAACAAATGATGTATAATTACATTTTTAGAAGATATGAGGCTTTTAGTGTTTACTTTTTTGACATTACTTTAATCTTTTGCCATAGTTGCACATGTCTACTGGCTAATAAATGTGATGTATCTGTTGAGTTTCAAGCAATTTCAAGCATGCTAAGAGTCCCAAAAGCATCAAAAAAGAATGTTAAAGTTTGATTCGTTGCCACGGCAACAGTATCAAAGATATCAAAAATTCATTCACAGGTCTACATCTGCCGTGTATTTACATTATACAGATGAAGTTTGAAGCAAATCGGTTAAAAATAAGAGAGTGATTTCAAAGCATTTTGAAAGTGACACACTTCCTGCTGCCAGTTGGTGGCGCTATAACTTTGACTCACAATAGTCACATCCATGTGATCGGTCTCTTACAGCGAAAACACTGCTGAAGTTTCATCAAGATCAGTTAATGTATGCTGAAGTTATAACACACATCCTGTTTCATGTTTCTCGCCATAATTTCGTTTCCTCGCCACGGCCAAACCGTTCGAGATATCAAAAATCCCTTGGCACTTTTTCATCCTTAATGTCTTGACTTCACGCTGATCGAGTTTCGTCGAATTTGGTTCAGTGCTCTAGGAGCAATAGTTTAAATTCCATTGCATGTGTTTTAAACACAACCCTAAATAGCTGACTTCCTGTTGGGCTGGGGTAAAAAGGAAGAGTGTGAAGTATACATGAACCGATGAGATCCATATGTTTACCGAGTTTCATATTATTACATGCAAGTGTGTTTGATTTATGGACCAAATTTTCAGACCAAGTTTATTGATCAAGTTAATCTGATTAATAAACTAATTATATAAAACTATTGTCAATGCACTACAATTAAACTAGTTATATGCCTTTACTTATAAAAAATAAAAATAAAAACTTATTTAAAAAATACCAGGCTTAAGAAATGTATTTTCTTTATGCAGGTCATACACACAGCAGTGAAATGGTTAAGCCCCCTCCCCCTGCACACACACACACAGACAGCCACACACACACACAGACAGCCAAAGACACAGACACAGAGACATGTAGGCTCAGAATGACCATATTCAAACAAAAATATCTGACTTTCTGTGGGTCCTAGCTAATAAGTGTCAATTAGAAAGTTGTCCGGCTCGAGGAGTACAATATACATACCAATTTTTGTAACTCTAGTTAAAACTAACAACCCCACTTTTGTCAAAAGGTGGCGCTACTGAGCCCTCACCACGCCCGTTTCTGAAACTTTGCACATGTCTACTGGCTAATAAATGTGATGTGTCTGTCGAGTTTCATGCAATTTCAAGCATGCTAAGGGTCTCAAAAGCATCCTATAAGAATGGTAAAGTTTGATGCGTTGCCACGGCAACAGTTTCAAAGATATCAAGAATCCATTCACAGGTCTACATCTATCGTATGTTTACATTATACAGATGAAGTTTGAAGCAAATCGGGTAAAAATAAAAGGGTGATTTCAAAGCATTTTGAAAGTGACACACTTCCTGCTGCCAGTTGGTGGCGCTATAACTTTGACTCACAATAGTCACATCCATGTGATCGTCCTCTTACAGCGAACACACTGCTGAAGTTTCATCAAGATCAGTTAATGTATGCTGAAGTTATAACACACTTCCTATTTCACGTTTCTCGCCATGATTTCGTTTCCTCGCCACGGACAAACCGTTCGAGATATCAAAAATCCCCTCGCAAACTTTCATCCTCAATGTCTTGCCTTCACGCTGACTGAGTTTCGTCGAACTTGGATCAAAGCTCTAGGAGGAGTATTTGACATTCCATTGCGAGCGTTTTACAAACAAACCTCAATAGCCGACTTCCTGTTGGGCTGGGGTAAAAAGTAAGAGCGCGAGGTATAGATGAAACGATGAGATCAACATGTGTACCGAGTTTCATATTATAACATACAAGCGTGTTTGAGTCATGGACCAAGTGTTCGGACCCCGTTCCAGGGGGCGCTGACGAGCCGCCCTGCCACGCCCGGGTACCAGCCTCAGCCCGGCTCTGATGGCCGCGGGTTCTGACCCGTGTGCAAAGTTTCAAGAGTTTTCGAGCATGTTAAGGGCCCCAAAAGTGCCCGAATAGTCGTTAGAAAAATAAAAGAAAAAAAAAAATAATCGGAAGGAAAACAATAGGGCCTTCGCCCTTTCAGGGCTTGGGCCCTAATAATCGTTAGGAAAACAATAGGGCCTTCGCCCTTTCAGGGCTTGGGCCCTAATAATAATCCTAAGGAAAACAATAGGGCCTTCGCCCTTTCAGGGCTTGGGCCCTAATAATAATCCTAAGGAAAACAATATAGCTGCGAGCAGCGATGGCGGGCCCAAGCCGGTGGCACCGCAACCCCGGTTCCTTTAGTTACCTAAAGGCACCCGGGTGGCGGTGCCGAAGGCTTTGGCCCTTTCATGATTAAATGTTAAAACGGCTTGCCATACTCTGTCATTTCGACTAGTCAAAATTATGTTACAGATATCTTAAATGATAATACAAACTATCCAAAATGTAATTACGACTAGACAGAAAGACATTGTTGATATCTACAATGTTAATTCCGGATAGGCAAACTTAGCTTTTAAATGTTTAAAGGGCTTGCCATACAGGGACGTAGGCTCAGAGAGAGGCTCACCATATTCAAACCAAAATATCGGACTTCCTCTTGGTCCGAGCTAATGACTATGTAATAGAAAGTTGTCCGGCTTGAGGAGTACAATGTATACCGATTTTTGTAACTGTAGATAAAACTAACAACCCCACTTTAGTCAAAAGGTTGCGCTATTTAGTCCTTGCACCATGCCCGTTTCTGAAACTTTGCACGTCTACTGGCTAATAAATGTGATGTATCTGTTGAGTTTCAAGCAATTTCAATTTCAATTTGACTGTTGAAAAGAAGTGCGCCGATTAGATACTCAGGATCGGTATCGGCTCTGACACTGCCATCTTTGACGAGGCTGATTCAAATTCTATATTGTGCATATACTATTCTATGTAAGGCACAAAGGCACAAAAACTTTCTAAAGTACCATAAAGTTTTTGTGTACTGTATTATTAGTGTTCTGAAGCTATTATGTGATATAGAAATTAATATTTAAGTCATTAAATTCAAGAACACGTAAACTTTTCCCTCTCTGCGCCTGTCAGTCATTCTCCATTCAGCATTCAAACAGCACGTCGCATTCGGTTACAGTCAATGATGAAACGATCTTCAAGATGATTCAATGTTAATCCTATTATACTGGGTCTTTAAGATAAAGGTCTAAAGGTCTATATTTTCGAATGAAGAAACTTTTTCTTGCTGGACTTTATTGCTGTAACTTAATCGTGTTACTTTCTACCGGGTGTCGGACGCTGTCGGTTAGATCACAACACTAGAGTCAGAGCACTATAATTGTTCTTCACGCACACAGTAACTGAAATTTAAAACCTTTAAAAGAAAAGGCTCAATAAACTATTGCATAGATAGATAATGTATAATACACTGTTCATAAATATGTATTTCCTTTGTGCTTTGAACTTTTCAATACGGACTCAATGCGCTGTAACTTCATGTGGCTTCAAGCACATCATTCTCCGCTCGGGATGCACATAAGTGCTTTGTGCTGCACCGTATTAGAGCCGTAATATCACAATGCAGTGACGTAATGACAGATTATTAATTGCCTTTCAATTATATGTTGCTGCGTCATTAAACATCTGTCCTATGCATTTCAAACATTTATAGCGGCCATGGCTATATCTTTTTATGATTTTTGTTATCTTGTTTTTCATGAATGTATTTTTTAAAAATAAGAGCAATGTGTATTATCTATTATTAATATAGTTTATAATAGCATTTTTGTCATAGATTATGTCAAAGTAATCATATGATCCACCAGCGAGGAACCAGCAGAACAGAGTGAACATTCTTTCTGTTTAGTTCAATCCTAAAAATAGGAATTTATTTAAAATGCTCGTTCTACTCCACACCATTAATGTCTTGTGCGGACATCCGTATTTTGACTTTCGGTTTTAAGTAAGCGATTTAAAAGCTCCCAAGTCCCAGCGGAGTCACACGTTGATTAACCGGTACCAGCTTCAGCCCGGCCCTGATGGCCGCGGGTTCTGACCCGTGTGCAAAGTTTCAAGAGTTTTCGAGCATGTTAAGGGCCCCAAAAGTGCCCGAATAGTCGTATAAATAATAATAATAATAATAATAATAATAATCCTAAGGAAAACAATAGGGCCTTCGCCCTTTCAGGGCTTGGGCCCTAAATAGGGCCTTCGCCCTTTCAGGGCTTGGGCCCTAATAATAAATATAGCTGCGAGCAGCGATTGCGGGCCCAAGCCGGTGGCACCGTAACCCCGATGCCTTTAGTTACCCAAAGGCACCGGGATGGTGGTACCGCCGGCTTTGGCGCTTTATCGCTGCTCACATCTATATTTATATTTAATATAAAGCCGGTGGCACCGCCACCTTGGTGCCTTTAGGGTTATTCTGTACGACGTGTAAAAACGTAACCCCCGCTTTGACTATCAAAAAGAAGTGTATTGTAGAGCTTGCATCAATGCGGACTCGATGCGCTGTGCGCTGTAACTCCATGTGGCTTTAAGCGCATCATTCTCCACTCGGGATGCGCATAAGCGTTTTGTGCCACACTGTACTGAGCCTTTCATATCATAATGCAGTGACGCAATGACAGATTATTAATTGCCTTTCTTGTTCTGTTCTATCTATTATATGTTGATAATAGATAGGACAGAGCACTAAAAACCTCAAACAAAGCACTAAAAACTTAAGCTGTTTGCTGTGTAGTCTGAGAATGAGCTGTTTGATTTGCACCCTCTTCCTCTTCACTGTCCTCCATAAAAACCAGCTATTCAGGTCCATGTTGTTCTAGAAAGTTTGTATGTTGCTGCCTCAATTAACATCTCTGCTATACATTTAAAACATGGCTATATCTAAAATAATTTATCTTTTTGATTTTTGTTATCTTGTTTTTCATGAATATTTTACAACAATACAAAGAGCAATGTGTATTTTCCATTAATATAGTTTGTAATGGCTTTTTTTGTCATAGATTATAATCATATATTTTTTGGATTTGTTATTTATCTTTATAATGAAGTTGTCTGTATTAAGTAGATTGTGTTTAACACACACAAGAGTGATTTATTAGTTCAACACATAGTTATAGAAATTCTACTTTATCTAAAAAAAACCCTGCACTTTATACACACACACACACACACACACACACACACACACACACACACACACCACACACACACACACACACACATAAATACATGTAAATAAAAATCCAAAAAAAAAAAAACATCAAATGTGTTTTTAGTCAGAGTATTATTTTATACAGAAACAAATATATGTAATTCAGATAAGAATGAAGTTAGTGTTTTAAAATCTTAAGGAAAACAAATATATTGAAATATAGCACATGAATTTTAAATTCATTCAACTTCAATTACAAATACAATCTTACTTTTATTTAAAGCAAACTATACATTTAAAAGATGGGGGTTATATGCCTATTTTGTCATTTAAAAATATTGTTATGCAAAATTGTTATGCAAAAAGACAAGGACTTAGAGACAAGGACTTGTAGGAAAAATCGCAGCCAGCCACACACACACACACACATAAACACAGACAACAGCCCTCCCCTCCCCACACAGACACACACCCCCACACACACACACACAGAGAGAGAGAGAGAGAGAGAGAGAGAGAGAGAGAGAGAGAGAGAGAATCGCAGGGGAAATAAATCCATTCAAACTACAATATCTGACTTTCTGTTGCTCAGAGCGAATGACTTTAAATTAGAAAGTTGATCGGCTTGACGAGAACAATATACGTGGTAAGTTTTGTAACTGTAGGTAAATTGAGCAAAGTTATAACACACTTTATGTGTCCTTTTTTAGTCATAAAATTCATTTCCTCGCCACGGCCAGACCGTTCGAGATATCAAAAATCCGTCCGGAATTGAGCATCCTCAATGTCTTGACTTCATGCACACCGAGTTTGGTTGTGATTGGTAAACACATGCATTGTGATTTGATGTATTTCTCCTAGGACAATTATTCAAACAACCCATAATTCATAATTCATAAATAACTTCCATTTGAACTGTCATAAAACTTAGAGCACGAAAGTTGTTTGGCCTGATGTGATCTTTAATTGTACCGAGTTTCATATTAATTCATGCAAGTGTGTTTGATTTATGGACAAATTTTCGAATCCCAGTCCAGGGGGCGCTGTCGAGCCGCCCTGCCACGCCCGGTTACCAGCTTCAGCCCGGCCCTGATGGCCATGGGTTCTGACCCGTGTGCAAAGTTTCAAGAGTTTTAGAGGATGTTAAGGCCCCCGAAAATGCCAGAGAAGTTGCACACAGCAAATAAAGGGTTAAAATTAACCTGACAGGCGCCCCTCCTCTCACTCACACAGAGAGACACTGAGAGACTGGCAAAATTCTGAGATTTTCTCTACATTCAAACAAACATATCTGACTTTCTGTGGGTCCTAGCTAATGAGTGTCAATTAGAAAGTTGTCCGGCTCGAGGAGTACAATATACATACTGATTTTTGTAACTGTAGATAAAACTAACAACCCCACTTTTGTCAAAAGGTGGCGCTACTGAGCCCTCACCACACCCGTTTCTGAAACGTTGCACATGTCTAATGGCTAATAAATGTGATGTGTCTGTCGAGTTTCATGCAATTTGAAGCATGCTAAGAGTCTCAAAAGCATCCTAAAAGAATGGTAAAGTTTGATGCGTTGCCACGGCAACAGTTTCAAAGATATCAAGAATCAATTTACAGGTCTTCATCTGCCATGTATTTGCATTATACAGATGAAGTTTGAAGCAAATCGAGTTAAAATTAGAGGGTGATTTCAAAGCATTTTGAAAATGACACACTTCCTGCTGCCAGTTGGTGGCGCTATAACTTTGACTCACAATAGTCACATCCATGTGATCGTCCTCTTACAGCGAACACACTGCTGAAGTTTCATCAAGATCGGTTGATGTGTGCTGAAGTTATGATACACTTCCTGTTTCACGTTTCTCGACATAATTTTGTTTCCTCGCCACGGCCAAACCGTTCGAGATATCAAAAATCCCCTCGCAAACTTTCATCCTCAATGTCTTGACTTCACGCTGACCGAGTTTTCGTCGAATTTGGATCAAAGCTCTAGGAGGAGTATTAAAAATTCCATTGCGAGTGTTTTACGAACAACCCTAAATAGCCGACTTCCTGTTGGGCTGGGGTAAAAAGTAAAAGCGCGAGGTATAGATGAAACAATGAGATCAACATGTGCACCGAGTTTCATATTATTACATGCAAGCGTGTTTGATTTATGGACCAAGTGTTCGGACCCCGTTCCAGGGGGCGCTGTCGAGCCCCCCTGCCACGCCCGGGTACCAGCTTCAGCCCGGCCCTGATGGCCGCGGGTTCTGACCCGTGTGCAAAGTTTCAAGAGTTTTCGAGCATGTTAAGGGCCCCAAAAGTGCCCGAATAGTCGTTAGAAAAATAAAAGAAAAAAAAAAAAAAAAATATAGCTGCGAGCAGCGATGAAGGGCCCAAGCCGGTGGCACCGCAACCCCGGTTCCTTAGTTACCTAAAAGCACCAGGGTGGCCATGCCACTGGCTTTGGCCCTTCATCGCGGATCACAGCTATATATATATATATATATATATATATATATATATATATATATATATACTGTATATATACATATATATATGAAGCCGGTGGCACCGCCACCCTGGTGCCTTTAGGTTTATTGTGCACGACATGCAAAATGTAACCCTGCTTTGACTGATGCAAGCTCTACAGCACAGTTTATAGTAAGAAAGAATATAGTAAGAAAGAAAAGTAATCTGTTACTCTGAGATGGTTTGGGAAAAAAAACATTCATCATGTCGCATTGGTTTTAGTTACTTGTCCTCGAACAGAGCCCTAATCTGTTTATATTTCAGTTACACATTCTACATTGATTAAAAAAGAAAAATCAAATGTGTTTTTAATTCATACAGAAATAAAATATTTATAATTCAGCTGAGAATAAAGTTAGTTCAAATTTTAAGAAAAACAAATATATGATCTGAAATATAGCACATTCATTTTTAAATTCATTCAGGTTCAATTACCAAAAATACAATCTTAATTTAATTTAAAGCAAATAATAAATCTAAAATATATGGGTTATATGCATATTTTGTAAAAAAAGAAAAAAGAAAGAAAGAAAGATATATATCCAAAACACAAGGCCTTAAACTTTAACAAGGGTGCAACTCTTTTCACTACAACAAACATAGTCACACACACAAGTCAAGTCACTTACATTTTAGATGCAATATTGACTTTTTAGATGCAATATTGACTTTTTTCTGTTTCAGCAGAGAAAATAGTTAAACAAAGATCACAGCGACCCATCGCGCATCTCAAAGCAATGTGTTTTCTCATTACTGAATGATTCAGCATTTTGAATCCATGACTCGTTTATTAAGACGGTCATCTGGCGACACCTTATGGTGATTTAGGGTTATGTTTAAAAGTATCGTTCTTTACAGCGATTTTTAATTGACTCCTGTTAAACCAATCTCGTAACATTATTGTGTAACCGATTTAATTTGATCAGCCTTACCTAGGGTAACAGCCCTATAGTGTCTTATTATTCTAAATTATTGAATTTATTGATCAAATTTACTAATGAAAAATGAAGCATACATTTATTAAGACTAGGCTGCCCTGCAGATATTAGGCTACAATATGCAGATTTAAATATACCATTTATCAAATAATCTGTTTATTTTTAGTTTACACATTACATTGTTTAAAAAATAAAAATCAAATGTGACCCGCTCTGGCGAAATGAGTCGGAAGTTGCAACCTTCCATTTTAAGATATGGGCCGATTATGTGGAAAAACCATGAAATAACAAAAAAAAATATATATATATATATATTTTTTTGCTAATTTCAAAGAACAGACATTCAAAAATAATCTCACATGGTTTCGTAGTCGAGATAATTGAGTAAAGGTATTTAAATAACGATTAAAGTTGTCAAAGCTTTAAATTCGCTGAAATAAACATTGCTCTTCTCAACTCCCCTCGTCACCTCTGAGCATTTCCCGGGTATCCCCTGAAACGTTGAACTCACTGGAGGCTTCTAACCTAAACTGCGTGAGTATATTTATCTGCAAGAAGAATATAGCCTATGTAAGGCTGTAACGATCGCGACACTCAGATCCACGAACCTGTGTCGCGGTGTGAGAAGACAGAATCACGACACCGACACGTCCCTTCAACTCCCAAAGTTATCCTTCACGTCCAGACCCAATGCTAGCTACAACATCTTTAAATTACTATTAGTATTATTTGAAGTTAACATTATAAAATACGTAGACTTACACCACAAAACTTAAATTATTACTAAATTTTTTAAAATTGGGCAATTTCAGCATTATGGAGGAGATCCAATTCCCAGATAATTAAATATTTTAATAAATTGGCCTATGTGAACCACACTGCACAAACCAAAAGTAATACTTACCGGATGAAGAAGGGTTGACTCTCTCCAGAACATAAAATCTTTATTTTATTTTCCGTGTTCGCATTTATGAGGAAAAACAATCCGAACGTGACCGTTCTCTGGAAGCAGCACTAAAACTTTCACATAGCTTAAACATGCAAGCACAAAGCCTTTCTTTAAAGTAAATTTCGTTTTAAAATAATTATCTTAATTTAAATCAATGTTTCATCAACCAATTACTAGGATTTAATAATAAGAAATAAATTGCAGACAATAGGCTAGGCCTAATCACGACGCGGAGACGCGCGGCACGTGAACTGAAGCTTGTCTCATGAACCGAAAGTCAGCGTATAAGGTATCCTCACAGACATATATATTGAAATGTCTACTTTTAAAGACAACCATTCAAAATGAAAGAAAACAGACTGCTCTCTGCTTATGTGGGCTAATCCGTATGAAAACTGAATTTCTCTCTGACTCCTCTTCAATCTTTCTGATTTTAGAACATTTTTGTAAAAGTGACTTTTTAATTATTTATTTCAAAAAAATTAAAAATAAGTTGAGTTTCAGCCTCGTTAAATTGCTTTTATATATGTTAATCTATTTGGTCAAATTAAGCTATATAAAATAAATAGTTTATCCCTTAAAATGCTATGGATTTTGAAAGATATCAAAAAAAAAAAAAAAAAAAAAAACGGGCAAAAAAACTTTAAAAGCGATTTTCTTAGGTTTTCAATTGGAAAAAAAGGGCAGACGACCAGAATTCAAATCTGTATATCTTTACAACCATTCAAGGTATGACCAAGGTATCATTTGAAAGCTTACAGTGTCCTCTTTCCATTAATATCAAAATCTCAATTTTTAAATTTGGGTCACTGTGACTAATTTTGCTGGATCAGGTCGGTCACAAATGTGTTTTATATTGTAGTATTATTTTATACAGAAATACATTATAATTATATATAATATACAAAATATAACCGTGGGCGCGATTAAACAGTGTTACAATAAAACTCAACATTGTGTTTTTTAAAAATAAATTCAAATAATACAAATCCCGAAATTGCGCTAATTTTAAAATTAAACTAAAACTCATGGCTGCACAAGCATTCATAACTGTGCGCGCCAACAGCGAGGAACCAGCAGAACAGAGTGAACGTTCATTCTGTTTAGTTCAATCCTACTTAATAGGAATTTATTTAAAATGCTTGCTCTACTTCACAACATTAATGTCTTGTGCGGATATCTGTATTTTGACTTTCGGTTTTAAGTAAGCGATTTAAAAGTTCCCGAGTCCCAGCGGAGTCACACGTTGATTAACCGGTGGGAATATACACAATAGGCCTAACTGATATTGAACACAAGAGGGCAGTATAGCACTACGTATGACTCAGATTATTTTTTCTTCTTCTGAATTTTACACCCATTCTGGCTGTTTTTGAACGTAAACAAAATTCTTAAATGAAAAAAGGGAAAAACTGCTTTAATTATAATATTTGTATAATTTAATTTAGAAACAAATGATGTATAATTACATTTTTAGAAGATATGAGGCTTTTAGTGTTTACTTTTTTGACATTACTTTAATCTTTTGCCAAAGTTGCACATGCCTACTGGCTAATAAATGTGATGTATCTGTCGAGCTATCTGTATCTATCTGTTTCAAGCAATTTCAAGCATGCTAAGAGTCCCAAAAGTATCAAAAATGAATGTTAAAGTTTGATTTGTTGCCACAGCAACAGTATCAAAGATATCAAGAATCCATTCACAGGTCTACATCTGCTGTATTTTTACATTATACAGATGAAGTTTGAAGCAAATCGGTTAAAAATAAGAGGGTGATATCAAAGCATTTTGAAAGTGACACACTTCCTGCTGCCAGTTGGTGGCGCTATAACTTTGACTCACAATAGTCACATCCATGTAATCAGCCTCTTACAGTGAACACACTGCTGAAGTTTCATCAAGATCAGTTAATGTATGCTGAAGTTATAACACACTTCCTGTTTCACGTTTCTCGCCATAATTTTGTTTCCTCGCCACGGCCAAACCGTTCGAGATATCAAAAATCCCCTCGCAAACTTTCATCCTGAATGCCTTGACTTCATGCTGACCGAGTTTCGTGCCGTGTGTTTGAATTCTCTAGGAGGAGTATTGCACATTCCACTGCGAGCGTTTTACAAACAAACCTCAATAGCCGACTTCCTGTTTGGCTGGGGTAAAAAGTAAGAGCGTGAGGTATAGATGAAACGATGAGATCAACATGTGTACCGAGTTTCATATTATTACATGCAAGCGTGTTTGATTTATGGACCAAGTGTTCGGACCCCGTTCCAGGGGGCGCTGTCTAGCCCCCCTGCCACACCCAGGTACCATCTTCAGCCCGGCTCTGATGGCTGTGGGATCTGACCTGTGTGCAAAGTTTCAAGAGTTTTCAAACCCGTTAAGGGCCCCAAAAGCCACTAAGAGTCTCAAAATCATAAAAAAAAAGAATTTTAAAGTTTGATGCGTTGCCACGGCAACAGTATCAAAGATATCAAGAATCCATTCACAGGTCTTCATCTGCTATGTATTTACATTATACAGATTAAGTTTGAAGCACATCGGGTAAAAATAAAAGGGTGAGTTCAAAGCATTTTGAAAGTGACACACTTCCTGCTACCAGTTGGTGGCGCTATAACTTTGACTCACAATAGTCACATCCATGTGATCGTCCTCTTACAGCGAACACACTGCTGAAGTTTCATCAAGATCAGTTAATGTATGCTGAAGTTATAACACACTTCCTGTTTCACGTTTCTCGCCATAATTTCGTTTCCTCGCCATGGCCAAACCGTTCGAGATATCAAAAATCCCCTCGCAAACTTTCATCGTCAATGCCTTGACTTCATGCTGACCGAGTTTCGTGCCGTGTGTTTGAATTCTCTAGGAGTAGTACTTCAAATTCCATTGCGAGTGTTTTATGAACAACCCTATATAACCGACTTCCTGTTGGGCTGGGGTAAAAAGTAATAGTATGAGGTATATATGAACGATGAGATCAACATGTGTACCGAGTTTCATATTATTACATACAAGCGTGTTTGAGTTATGGACCAAGTTTTCGGACCCAATTCCAGGGGGCGCTGTCTAGTCCCCCTGCCACGCCCGGGTACCATCTTCAGCCCGGCTCTGATGGCCGCGGGTTCTGACCCGTGTGCTAAGTTTCAAGAGTTTTTGAGCATGTTAAGGGCCCCAAAAGTGCCCGAATAGTCGTATAAATAATAATAATAATAATAAATATAGCTGCGAGCAGCGATGAAGGGCCCAAGCCGGTGGCACCGCAACCCCGGTTCCTTAGTTACCTAAAAGCACCAGGGTGGCCATGCCACTGTCTTTTGCCCTTCATCGTGGATCACAGCTATATATATATATATATATATATATATATATATATATATATATACTGTATATATACATATATATATGAAGCCGGTGGCACTGCCACCCTGGTGCCTTTAGGTTTATTGTGCACGACATGCAAAATGTAACCCTGCTTTGACTGATGCAAGCTCTACAGCACAGTTTATAGTAAGAAAGAATATAGTAAGAAAGAAAAGTAAGCTGTTACTCTGAGATGGTTTGGGAAACAAACATTCATCATGTCGCATTGGTTTTAGTTACTTGTCCTCAAACAGAGCCCTACTCTGTTTATATTTCAGTTACACATTCTACATTGATTAAAAAAGAAAAATCAAATGTGTTTTTAATTGATACAGAAATAAAATATTTATAATTCAGCTGAGAATAAAGTTAGTTCAAATTTTAAGAAAAACAAATATATGATCTGAAATATAGCACATTCATTTTTAAATTCATTCAGGTTCAATTACCAAAAATACAATCTTAATTTAATTTAAAGCAAATAATAAATCTAAAATATATGGGTTATATGCATATTTTGTAAAAAAAGAAAGAAAGATATATATCCAAAAACACAAGGCCTTAAACTTTAACAAGGGTGCAACTCTTTTCACTACAACAAACATAGTCACACACACAAGTCAAGTCACTTACATTTTATATGCAATATTGACTTTTTAGATGCAATATTGACTTTTTTCTGTTTCAGCAGAGAAAATAGTTAAACAAAGATCACAGCGACCCATCGCGCATCTCAAAGCAATGTGTTTTCTCATTACTGAATGATTCAGCATTTTGAATCCATGACTCGTTCATTAAGACGGTCATCTGGCGACACCTTATGGTGATTTAGGGTTATGTTTAAAAGTATCGTTCTTTACAGCGATTTTTAATTGACTCCTGTTAAACCAATCTCGTAACATTATTGTGTAACCGATTTAATTTGATCAGCCTTACCTAGGGTAACAGCCCTATAGTGTCTTATTATTCTAAATTATTGAATTTATTGATCAAATTTACTAATGAAAAATGAAGCATACATTTATTAAGACTAGGCTGCCCTGCAGATATTAGGCTACAATATGCAGATTTAAATATACCATTTATCAAATAATCTGTTTATTTTTAGGTTACACATTACATTGTTTAAAAAATAAAAATCAAATGTGACCCGCTCTGGCGAAATGAGTCGGAAGTTGCAACCTTCCATTTTAAGATATGGGCCGATTATGTGGAAAAACCATGAAATAACAAAAAAAAAAAAAAAAAAATTATTTTTTTTGCTAATTTCAAAGAACAGACATTCAAAAATAATCTCACAGGGTTTCGTAGTCGAGATAATTGAGTAAAGGTATTTAAATAACGATTAAAGTTGTCAAAGCTTTAAATTCGCTGAAATAAACATTGCTCTTCTCAACTCCCTTCGTCACCTCTGAGCATTTCCTATCCCCTGAAACGTTGAACTCACTGGAGGCTTTTAACCTAAACTGCGTGAGTATATTTATCTGCAAGAAGAATATAGCCTATGTAAGGCTGTAACGATCGCGACACTCAGATCCACGAACCTGTGTCGCGGTGTGAGAAGACAGAATCACGACACCGACACATCCCTTCAACTCCCGAAGTTATCCTTCACGTCCAGACCCAATGCTAGCTACAACATCTTTAAATTACTAGGCTATTAGTATTATTTGAAGTTAACATTATAAAATACGTAGACTTACACCACAAAACTTAAATTATTACTAATTTTTTTTTTAAATTGGGCAATTTCAGCATTATGGAGGAGATCCAATTCCCAGATAATTAAATATTTTAATAAATTGGCCTATGTGAACCACACTGCACAAACCAAAAGTAATACTCACCCGATGAAGAAGGGTTGACTCTCTCCAGAACATAAAATCTTTATTTTATTTTCCGTGTTCGCATTTATGAGGAAAAACAATCCGAACGTGACCGTTCTCTGGAAGCAGCACTAAAACTTTCACATAGCTTAAACATGCAAGCACAAAGCCTTTCTTTAAAGTAAATTTCGTTTTAAAATAATTATCTTAATTTAAATCAATGTTTCATCAACCAATTACTAGGATTTAATAATAAGAAATAAATTGCAGACAATAGGCTAGGCCTAATCACGACGCGGAGACGCGCGGCACGTGAACTGAAGCTTGTCTCATGAACCGAAAGTCAGCGTATAAGGTATCCTCACAGACATATATATATTGAAATGTCTACTTTTAAACACAACCATTCAAAATGAAAGAAAACAGACTGCTCTCTGCTTATGTGGGCTAATCCGTATGAAAACTGAATTTCTCTCTGACTCCTCTTTAATCTTTCTGATTTTAGAACATTTTTGTAAAAGTGACTTTTTAATTATTTATTTCAAAAAAATTAAAAATAAGTTGAGTTTCAGCCTCGTTAAATTGCATTTATATATGTTAATCTATTTGGTCAAATTAAGCTATATAAAATAAATAGTTTATCCCTTAAAATGCTATGGATTTTGAAAGATATCAAAAAAAAAAAAAAAAAAAAACGGGCAAAAAAACTTTAAAAGCGATTTTCTTAGGTTTTCAATTGGAAAAAAAAGGGCAGACGACCAGAATTCAAATCTGTATATCGTTACAACCATTCAAGGTATGACCAAGGTATCATTTGAAAGCTTACAGTGTCCTCTTTCCATTAATATCAAAATCTCAATTTTTAAATTTGGGTCACTGTGACTAATTTTGCTGGATCAGGTCGGTCACAAATGTGTTTTTTATTGTAGTATTATTTTATACAGAAATACATTATAATTATATATAATATACAAAATATAACCGTGGGCGCGATTAAACAGTGTTACAATAAAACTCAACATTGTGTTTTTTAAAAATAAATTCAAATAATACAAATCCCGAAATTGCGCTAATTTTAAAATTAAACTAAAACTCATGGCTGCACAAGCATTCATAACTGTGCGCGCCAACAGCGAGGAACCAGCAGAACAGAGTGAACGTTCATTCTGTTTAGTTACTTAATAGGAATTTATTTAAAATGCTTGCTCTACTCCACAACATTAATGTCTTGTGCGGATATCTGTATTTTGACTTTCGGTTTTAAGTAAGCGATTTAAAAGTTCCCGAGTCCCAGCGGAGTCACACGTTGATTAACCGGTGGGAATATACACAATAGGCCTACCTGATATTGAACACAAGAGGGCAGTATAGCACTACGTATGACTCAGATTATTTTTTCTTCTTCTGAATTTTAAAACCATTCTGGCTGTTTTTGAACGTAAACATAATTCTTATATGAAAAAAGGGAAAAACTGGTTTAATTATAATATTTGTATAATTTAATTTAGAAACAAATGATGTATAATTACATTTTTAGAAGATATGAGGCTTTTAGTGTTTACTGTTTACTTTTTTGACATTACTTTAATCTTTTGCCAAAGTTGCACATGCCTACTGGCTAATAAATGTGATGTATCTGTCGAGCTATCTGTATCTATCTGTTTCAAGCAATTTCAAGCATGCTAAGAGTCCCAAAAGTATCAAAAAAGAATGTTAAAGTTTGATTTGTTGCCACAGCAACAGTATCAAAGATATCAAGAATCCATTCACAGGTCTACATCTGCTGTATTTTTACATTATACAGATGAAGTTTGAAGCAAATCGGTTAAAAATAAGAGGGTGATATCAAAGCATTTTGAAAGTGACACACTTCCTGCTGCCAGTTGGTGGCGCTATAACTTTGACTCACAATAGTCACATCCATGTAATCAGCCTCTTACAGTGAACACACTGCTGAAGTTTCATCAAGATCAGTTAATGTATGCTGAAGTTATAACACACTTCCTGTTTCACGTTTCTCGCCATAATTTTGTTTCCTCGCCACGGCCAAACCGTTCGAGATATCAAAAATCCCCTCGCAAACTTTCATCCTCAATGCCTTGACTTCATGCTGACCGAGTTTCGTGCCGTGTGTTTGAATTTTCTAGGAGGAGTATTGCACATTCCATTGCGAGCGTTTTACAAACAAACCTCAATAGCCGACTTCCTGTTTGGCTGGGGTAAAAAGTAAGAGCGTGAGGTATAGATGAAACGATGAGATCAACATGTGTACCGAGTTTCATATTATTACATGCAAGCGTGTTTGATTTATGGACCAAGTGTTCGGACCCCGTTCCAGGGGGCGCTGTCTAGCCCCCCTGCCACACCCAGGTACCATCTTCAGCCCGGCTCTGATGGCTGTGGGATCTGACCTGTGTGCAAAGTTTCAAGAGTTTTCAAACCCGTTAAGGGCCCCAAAAGCCGCTAAGAGTCTCAAAATCATAAAAAAAAAGAATTTTAAAGTTTGATGCGTTGCCACGGCAACAGTATCAAAGATATCAAGAATCCATTCACAGGTCTTCATCTGCTATGTATTTACATTATACAGATTAAGTTTGAAGCACATCGGGTAAAAATAAAAGGGTGAGTTCAAAGCATTTTGAAAGTGACACACTTCCTGCTGCCAGTTGGTGGCGCTATAACTCTGACTCACAATAGTCACATCCATGTGATCGTCCTCTTACAGCGAACATACTGCTGAAGTTTCATCAAGATCAGTTAATGTATGCTGAAGTTATAACACACTTCCTGTTTCACGTTTCTCGCCATAATTTCGTTTCCTCGCCATGGCCAAACCGTTCGAGATATCAAAAATCCCCTCGCAAACTTTCATCGTCAATGCCTTGACTTCATGCTGACCGAGTTTCGTGCCGTGAGTTTGAATTCTCTAGGAGTAGTACTTCAAATTCCATTGCGAGTGTTTTATGAACAACCCTAAATAACCGACTTCCTGTTGGGCTGGGGTAAAAAGTAATAGTTTGAGGTATATATGAACGATGAGATCTATATGTGCACCGAGTTTCATATTATTACATGCAAGCGTGTTTGATTTATGGACCAAGTTTTCGGACCCCGTTCCAGGGGGCGCTGTCTAGCCCCCCTGCCACGCCCGGGTACCATCTTCAGCCCGGCCCTGATGGCCGCGGGTTCTGACCCGTGTGCTAAGTTTCAAGAGTTTTTGAGCATGTTAAGGGCCCCAAAAGTGCCCGAATAGTCGTATAAATAATAATAATAATAATAATAATAATAATAATAATCCTAAGGAAAACAATAGGGCCTTCGCCCTTTCAGGGCTTGGGCCCTAAATATAGCTGCGAGCAGCGATGGCGGGCCCAAGCCGGAGGCACCGCAACCCCGGTTCCTTTAGTTACCTAAAGGCACCCGGGTGGCGGTGCCGAAGGCTTTGGCCCTTTCATGATTAAATGTTAAAACGGCTTGCCATACTCTGTCATTTCGACTAGTCACAATTATGTTACAGATATCTTAAATGATAATACAAACTATCCAAAGTGTAACGACTAGACAGAAAGACGTTGTTGATATCTACAATGTTAATTCCGGACAGGCAAACTTAGCTTTTAAATGTTAAAAGGGCTTGCCATACAGGGACGTAGGCTCAGAGAGAGGCTCACCATATTCAGACCAAAATATCTGACTTCCTCTTGGTCCGAGCTAATGACTATGTATTAGAAAGTTGTACGGCTTGAGGAGTACAATGTGTATACCGATTTTTGTAACTGTAGATAAAACTAACAACCAATGTAGTAGCACTTCTCTTTTTTTGATTGGCTGATGCGTAGCAGGGTCGACTGCTGAACTCCAGGCGAGACGCGCTTGATTCTCACGTGAGAGCGGCGCGGCCAGAGAAATTGCGTATATTAAATATATTATTAATAGTTTTTCCGCATGAGAAATACAATGTGTGACGGGAGTGTGAGACAAAAGCCTGAAACGAGTGACTGTCATGCTCAATGCGTGACACACTATAAAAAAAATATTTCACACTGACTCCACATTTAGGGGGGCCACAAGGGGGTCCAAGCTTGTTGTCGCAGGGGCACTGGCCCCCCCAGGCCCCCGCCTAGAACCGCCACTGCTCACACACACACACACACACACACTTTCTCTCTCTCTCAAGAAGCAAAAACATGACTGCTAAAGGTTGTATCAGCGATGGCGGGGTAACATCACTTAACATCACGAGTGATATTCCCTTAGGCCACGCCCCCTTGTCTCCCCAAAGTATTATAAGCAATCATGCGCATCCCGTGTGCAGAATGATGCACTTGAAGCAACACCAAGTCACAGCATGCAACGCTTCACATTGAAAAGAACATAGCGAAGGGATGGTATCTATAATCTATGCTTAGTAGGGCTGCACGATTTGGGAAAATGTCATATTGCCATTATTGAGCCAATATTGCAATTGCGATTTGCGACTCCGATATAATAAAATGGTTTCATGAGTCTAACTTGCTTGGTTCTAAAGTAAAATGCACACACAGATTAATGTTTATTTCTCAACTCAAACTAAAAACAACAACAACAATAAATGATTGATAACACCTATAATGATCAATAAACCATCAATCAAACCAACATTACAGTGATTCCATCAATTGAAAGCCATCAACTTTTTAAAAAATTATTAGGCTTAAAAAAAAATATATAACAGCTTTTAAATTAAGTGAACTTCAAACAATCCCCACATAAACCCATAATAAAAAACATATTTACCTGTGCCCTTCCTGTCTTAACAGGTACAGAAATTGAATAAAGTTATCAAACAGTCTGCGCTGCCTGAATCATAAATTATATATATAATAATCCTTATTAAAGCTACAAAAGTTCTTTACTCAAGATCAGTGAGTAATTTTCTAATTTCCCTTTGTTCTTTTAACTTTACTGAAAGAACGCTTTATTCGCTGCTGGCCCTTTAAGAGCACCCGTTGCCGAGACGCGGATCTCACACGCGCCTCATAGCACAACTCTTCTCATCCATAGACTTTTCTTATGTTATGAAGATACTAGACAAAACCACATTTTGGCATAATTGTGTGTGCTATTGTTCGTTCAAGCTCGAAAGAGAACTGTTTATTCTGGGCTGGCACACGGTCAGTGCATGCGCATTATGCGAGTCTCATCTATTCTAATCTAGGGCACTCACAGGCAGCTTTTCACTTCTTGTCGTGCAAAATGCGAAAAGGCATTTGAAAGAGGGGGATCTTGTTACACTAGTCAAAGGATGACAAAAAAGAAGAGATGCTGCGCTAATAGCCCTACTTTGTTTATTTCATATAAAATCGCGGCATTTTGCGTTATATAATTGCATAGGTTTGAGATCGCTATTACGACTGCGATATAATTAATCGTGCAGCACTAATGCTTAGTGTATTCTAAAGGGCAATAAACTCCACTCCAGCAAGATAGTCATTTTATGCAAATCATAGACCTTTATGCCTTATCTACAAATAAAGTATAATATTGGGAACATTGATCTTGAAGAGAGTGTCGTCGTGTTACTGTCGCAACCGAACGCGACGCGCTAATGCTGATGCATGGAGAATGACTGAGGCGAGATGACTTTCCGTTAACTTTAACTTAGAGACTAAAATATTAATTTTACCACACATTAAGCTATTGAATGACTTTAGAAGTCTTGGAATATAGTGTGAAAACTTGATTGTGCTTTACAGTTTTTATGCCTTTAGTGGGGCTTAACAAAATAACACAATATGCAGAATGTCGGACGTCACTTATAGGCTAAACTGTTTTTATAGATAAAACTATTTACATTCGGCAGTCATGAAAACAAATCTCAGATAACGGTTGACTAGGTAACAATGTGTAATTTTGCGCCGGAGTTCTCCTTTAACTTACATTAGCTAGCTAACTACGAACGAGCTAACCAGATAACATTAACAAATTGACAAGCACTTACTGGGCACAGTGGGCAGAATGGCTCTTCAAATGACCGACGAAATTGGAGGTTGTCATCTGACTGTCCGCGATCTTAACGTTGCATGTCTTGCAAAGCGCTGTTCTTTTGCCATCTTGTTGTAAGAAATTCTTGAATCCAAAAGCGACGACGACCCTCGTTATCCCTCCGGCTGACATGTTGATGTGATCTGATGTAAGTGGGCGTGGTGTGCGCGTAAGGTATGAGAAGGCATGACTGATGATCTCTGATCCAGTCATGACAGCGCTATTCTCAGCCTGCGCTCCAGCTGGATCAACTTTATTTTTTTTACATAATTTATATATTTTATATTCAAACTGAAAACATGATGTGATTAACACTCAAGTCATATTATTACATGCAAGTGTGTTTGATTTATGGACCAAATTTTCAGATCAAGTTTATGGACCAAGTTAATTTAATTAATAAACCTATAAAACTATTAATGCACTACAATTAAACTGGTTATATGCCTTTACTTATAAAAAATAAAAAACTTATTAAAAAAAATACCAGGCTTAAGGCATTTATTTTTTATGCAGGCCATACACACAGGAGTGAAATGGTTAAGACCCCTCCCCCTACAAACACACACACATACACAGACAGGCAAAGACAGAGATGTAGGCTCAGATTAAGCAAGACCACATTCAAACAAACATATCTGACTTTCTGTGGGTCCTAGCTAATGAGTGTCAATTAGAAAGTTGTCCGGCTCGAGGAGTACAATATACATACCGATTTTTGTAACTGTAGATAAAACTAACAACCCTACTTTTGTCAAAAGGTGGCGCTACTGAGCCCTCACCACGCCCGTTTCTGAAACATTGCACGTGTCTACTGGCTAATAAATGTGATGTGTCTGTCGAGTTTCATGCATTTTGAAGCATGCTAAGGGTCTCAAAAGCATCCTAAAAGCATCCTAAAAGAAGGGTAAAGTTTGATGTGTCGCCACGGCAACAGTTTCAAAGATATCAAGAATCCATTCACAGGTCTACATCTGCCGTATGTTTACATTATACATATGAAGTTTGAAGCAAATCGGGTAAAAATAAAAGGGTGATATCAAAGCATTTTGAAAGTGACACACTTCCTGCTGCCAGTTGGTGGCGCTATAACTTTGACTCACAATAGTCACATCCATGTGATCGTCCTCTTACAGCGAACATACTGCTGAAGTTTCATCAAGATCAGTTAATGTATGCTGAAGTTATAACAAACTTCCTGTTTCACGTTTCTCGCCATGATTTCGTTTCCTCGCCACGGCCAAACCGTTCGAGATATCAAAAATCCCCACACAAGCTTTCATCCTCAATGTCTTCACTTTACGCTGACCGAGTATCGTCGAATTTGGATCAAAGCTCTAGGAGGAGTATTTCAAATAACATTGCGAGCGTTTTACAAACAAACCTCAATAGCCGACTTCCTGTTGGGCTGGGGTAAAAAGTAAAAGCGCGAGGTATAGATGAAACGATGAGATCAACATGCGTACCGAGTTTCATATTATTACATGCAAGCGTGTTTGAGTTATGGACCAAGTGTTCGGACCCCATTCCAGGGGGCGCTGACGAGCCCCCCTGCCACGCCCGGGTACCATCTTCAGCCCGGCTCTGATGGCCGCGGGTTCTGACCCGTGTGCAAAGTTTCAAGAGTTTTCGAGCATGTTAAGGGCCCCAAAAGTGCCCGAATAGTCGTAAGAAAAATAATAATAATAAATATAGCTGCGAGCAGCGATGAAGGGCCCAAGCCGGTGGCACCGCAACCCCGGTTCCTTAGTTACCTAAAAGCACCAGGGTGGCCATGCCACTGGCTTTGGCCCTTCATCGCGGATCACAGCTATATATATATATATATATATATACTGTATATACATATATATATGAAGCCGGTGGCACCGCCACCCTGGTGCCTTTAGGTTTATTGTGCACGACATGCAAAATGTAACCCTGCTTTGACTGATGCAAGCTCTACAGCACAGTTTATAGTAAGAAAGAATATAGTAAGAAAGAAAAGTAAGCTGTTACTCTGAGATGGTTTGGGAAACAAACATTCATCATGTCGCATTGGTTTTAGTTACTTGTCCTCGAACAGAGCCCTAATCTGTTTATATTTCAGTTACACATTCTACATTGATTAAAAAAGAAAAATCAAATGTGTTTTTAATTCATACAGAAATAAAATATTTATAATTCAGCTGAGAATAAAGTTAGTTCAAATTTTAAGAAAAAACAAATATGATCTGAAATATAGCACATTCATTTTTAAATTCATTCAGGTTCAATTACCAAAAATACAATCTTAATTTAATTTAAAGCAAATAATAAATCTAAAATATATGGGTTATATGCATATTTTGTAAAAAAAGAAGAAAAAAAAAGAAAGAAAGATATATATCCAAAAACACAAGGCCTTAAACTTTAACAAGGGTGCAACTCTTATCACTACAACAAACATAGTCACACACACAAGTCAAGTCACTTACATTTTAGATGCAATATTGACTTTTTAGATGCAATATTGACTTTTTTCTGTTTCAGCAGAGAAAATAGTTAAACAAAGATCACAGCGACCCATCGCGCATCTCAAAGCAATGTGTTTTCTCATTACTGAATGATTCAGCATTTTGAATCCATGACTCGTTCATTAAGACGGTCATCTGGCGACACCTTATGGTGATTTAGGGTTATGTTTAAAAGTATCGTTCTTTACAGCGATTTTTAATTGACTCCTGTTAAACCAATCTCGTAACATCGGTTGTGTAACCGATTTAATTTGATCAGCCTTACCTAGGGTAACAGCCCTATAGT
Organism: Pimephales promelas; assembly: GCF_988280905.1. Classification (NCBI taxonomy): domain Eukaryota; kingdom Metazoa; phylum Chordata; class Actinopteri; order Cypriniformes; family Leuciscidae; genus Pimephales; species Pimephales promelas. The sequence continues at coordinate 32,321,511 of NC_142770.1, forward strand.
GTCTTATTATTCTAAATTATTGAATTTATTGATCAAATTTACTAATGAAAAATGAAGCATACATTTATTAAGACTAGGCTGCCCTGCAGATATTAGGCTACAATATGCAGATTTAAATATACCATTTATCAAATAATCTGTTTATTTTTAGGTTACACATTACATTGTTTAAAAAATAAAAATCAAATGTGACCCGCTCTGGCGAAATGAGTCGGAAGTTGCAACCTTCCATTTTAAGATATGGGCCGATTATATGGAAAAACCATGAAATAACAAAATATATATATATATATATATATATATATATATATATATATATATTTGCTAATTTCAAAGAACAGACATTCAAAAATAATCTCACAGGGTTTCGTAGTCGAGATAATTGAGTAAAGGTATTTAAATAACGATTAAAGTTGTCAAAGCTTTAAATTCGCTGAAATAAACATTGCTCTTCTCAACTCCCCTCGTCACCTCTGAGCATTTCCCGGGTATCCCCTGAAACGTTGAACTCACTGGAGGCTTCTAACCTAAACTGCGTGAGTATATTTATCTGCAAGAAGAATATAGCCTATTAAGGCTGTAACGATCGCGACACTCAGATCCACGAACCTGTGTCGCGGTGTGAGAGGACAGAATCACGACACCGACACGTCCCTTCAACTCCCGAAGTTATCCTTCACGTCCAGACCCAATGCTAGCTACAACATCTTTAAATTACTAGTATTATTTGAAGTTAACATTATAAAATACGTAGACTTACACCACAAAACTTAAATTATTACTAAATTTTTTAAAATTGGGCAATTTCAGCATTATGGAGGAGATCCAATTCCCAGATAATTAAATATTTTAATAAATTGGCCTATGTGAACCACACTGCACAAACCAAAAGTAATACTCACCGGATGAAGAAGGGTTGACTCTCTCCAGAACATAAAATCTTTATTTTATTTTCCGTGTTCGCATTTATGAGGAAAAACAATCCGAACGTGACCGTTCTCTGGAAGCAGCACTAAAACTTTCACATAGCTTAAACATGCAAGCACAAAGCCTTTCTTTAAAGTAAATTTCGTTTTAAAATAATTATCTTAATTTAAATCAATGTTTCGTCAACCAATTACTAGGATTTAATAATAAGAAATAAATTGCAGACAATAGGCTAGGCCTAATCACGACGCTGAGACGCGCGGCACGTGAACTGAAGCTTGTCTCATGAACCGAAAGTCAGCGTATAAGGTATCCTCACAGACATATATATTGAAATGTCTACTTTTAAAGACAACCATTCAAAATGAAAGAAAACAGACTGCTCTCTGCTTATGTGGGCTAATCCGTATGAAAACTGAATTTCTCTCTGACTCCTCTTCAATCTTTCTGATTTTAGAACATTTTTGTAAAAGTGACTTTTTAATTATTTATTTCAAAAAAATTAAAAATAAGTTGAGTTTCAGCCTCGTTAAATTGCATTTATATATGTTAATCTATTTGGTCAAATTAAGCTATATAAAATAAATAGTTTATCCCTTAAAATGCTATGGATTTTGAAAGATATCAAAAAAAAAAAAAAAAAAAAAACGGGCAAAAAAACTTTAAAAGCGATTTTCTTAGGTTTTCAATTGGAAAAAGAGGGCAGACGAACAGAATTCAAATCTGTATATCTTTACAACCATTCAAGGTATGACCAAGGTATCATTTGAAAGCTTACAGTGTCCTCTTTTCATTAATATCAAAATCTCAATTTTTAAATTTGGGTCACTGTGACTAATTTTGCTGGATCAGGTCGGTCACAAATGTGTTTTTTATTGTAGTATTATTTTATACAGAAATACATTATAATTATATATAATATACAAAATATAACCGTGGGCGCGATTAAACAGTGTTACAATAAAACTCAACATTGTGTTTTTTAAAAATAAATTCAAATAATACAAATCCCGAAATTGCGCTAATTTTAAAATTAAACTAAAACTCATGGCTGCACAAGCATTCATAACTGTGCGCCAACAGCGAGGAACCAGCAGAACAGAGTGAACGTTCATTCTGTTTAGTTCAATCCTATTTAATAGGAATTTATTTAAAATGCTTGCTCTACTCCACAACATTAATGTCTTGTGCGGATATCTGTATTTTGACTTTCGGTTTTAAGTAAGCGATTTAAAAGTTCCCGAGTCCCAGCGGAGTCACACGTTGATTAACCGGTGGGAATATACACAATAGGCCTAACTGATATTGAACACAAGAGGGCAGTATAGCACTACGTATGACTCAGATTATTTTTTCTTCTTCTGAATTTTACAACCTGGCTGTTTTTGAACGTAAACATAATTCTTAAATGAAAAAAGGGAAAACTGCTTTAATTATAATATTTGTATAATTTAATTTAGAAACAAATGATGTATAATTACATTTTTAGAAGATATTAGGCTTTTAGTGTTTACTTTTTTGACATTACTTTAATCTTTTGCCAAAGTTGCACATGCCTACTGGCTAATAAATGTGATGTTTCTGTCGAGCTATCTGTATCTATCTGTTTCAAGCAATTTCAAGCATGCTAAGAGTCCCAAAAGTATCAAAAAAGAATGTTAAAGTTTGATTTGTTGCCACAGCAACAGTATCAAAGATATCAAGAATCCATTCACAGGTCTACATCTGCTGTATTTTTACATTATACAGATGAAGTTTGAAGCAAATCGGTTAAAAATAAGAGGGTGATATCAAAGCATTTTGAAAGTGACACACTTCCTGCTGCCAGTTGGTGGCGCTATAACTTTGACTCACAATAGTCACATCCATGTAATCAGCCTCTTACAGTGAACACACTGCTGAAGTTTCATCAAGATCAGTTAATGTATGCTGAAGTTATAACACACTTCCTGTTTCACGTTTCTCGCCATAATTTTGTTTCCTCGCCACGGCCAACCCGTTCGAGATATCAAAAATCCCCTCGCAAACTTTCATCCTCAATGCCTTGACTTCATGCTGACCGAGTTTCGTGCCGTGTGTTTGAATTCTCTAGGAGGAGTATTGCACATTCCACTGCGAGCGTTTTACAAACAAACCTCAATAGCCGACTTCCTGTTTGGCTGGGGTAAAAAGTAAGAGCGTGAGGTATAGATGAAACGATGAGATCAACATGTGTACCGAGTTTCATATTATTACATGCAAGCGTGTTTGATTTATGGACCAAGTGTTCGGACCCCGTTCCAGGGGGCGCTGTCTAGCCCCCCTGCCACACCCAGGTACCATCTTCAGCCCGGCTCTGATGGCTGTGGGATCTGACCTGTGTGCAAAGTTTCAAGAGTTTTCAAACCCGTTAAGGGCCCCAAAAGCCGCTAAGAGTCTCAAAATCATAAAAAAAAAGAATTTTAAAGTTTGATGCGTTGCCACGGCAACAGTATCAAAGATATCAAGAATCCATTCACAGGTCTTCATCTGCTATGTATTTACATTATACAGATTAAGTTTGAAGCACATCGGGTAAAAATAAAAGGGTGAGTTCAAAGCATTTTGAAAGTGACACACTTCCTGCTACCAGTTGGTGGCGCTATAACTTTGACTCACAATAGTCACATCCATGTGATCGTCCTCTTACAGCGAACACACTGCTGAAGTTTCATCAAGATCAGTTAATGTATGCTGAAGTTATAACACACTTCCTGTTTCACGTTTCTCGCCATAATTTCGTTTCCTCGCCACGGCCAAACCGTTCGAGATATCAAAAATCCCCTCGCAAACTTTCATCGTCAATGCCTTGACTTCATGCTGACCGAGTTTCGTGCCGTGTGTTTGAATTCTCTAGGAGTAGTACTTCAAATTCCATTGCGAGTGTTTTATGAACAACCCTAAATAACCGACTTCCTGTTGGGCTGGGGTAAAAAGTAATAGTATGAGGTATATATGAACGATGAGATCAACATGTGTACCGAGTTTCATATTATTACATACAAGCGTGTTTGAGTTATGGACCAAGTTTTCGGACCCCATTCCAGGGGGCGCTGTCTAGTCCCTCTGCCACGCCCGGGTACCATCTTCAGCCCGGCCCTGATGGCCGCGGGTTCTGACCCGTGTGCTAAGTTTCAAGAGTTTTTGAGCATGTTTAGGGCCCCAAAAGTGCCCGAATAGTCGTATAAATAATAATAATAATAATAATAATAATAATCCTAAGGAAAACAATAGGGCCTTCGCCCTTTCAGGGCTTGGGCCCTAATAATAATAATAATAATAGAAAAGAATAATCCTAAGGAAAACAATAGGGCCTTCGCCCTTTCAGGGCTTGGGCCCTAATAATAATAATAATCCTAAGGAAAACAATAGGGCCTTCGCCCTTTCAGGGCTTGGGCCCTAATAATCGGAAGGAAAACAATAGGGCCTTCGCCCTTTCAGGGCTTGGGCCCTAATAATAATAGAAAAGAATAATCCTAAGGAAAACAATAGGGCCTTCGCCCTTTCAGGGCTTGGGCCCTAATAATAGAAAAGAATAATCCTAAGGAAAACAATAGGGCCTTCGCCCTTTCAGGGCTTGGGCCCTAATAATCGCAAGGAAAACAATAGGGCCTTCGCCCTTTCAGGGCTTGGGCCCTAATAATAATAATCGTTAGGAAAACAATAGGGCCTTCGCCCTTTCAGGGCTTGGGCCCTAATTACGTTGGGAAAAAAACCCCCTTAACTCAATTAGCTGTGTACTCACTGTACTTGGTAGCCTTGTCAACCTAAATACATTATAAATAAACATAAAAAGCTAGTAGGCTATTTGCAGTATATTAAATAGTTTTTGACCTACTGGTAATTATTTTGCACTGAAATGAGTCTGACACACGAGTCTGTTGGCTTTGACAGCGTTGCATCACATGCACCTGCGCAATATCATGGCCTATGATGATAATAGTACTATTTTGTCAACTAGTGACATCATCACAAAAACTTTTGAGGAATATGCTAAATAATATAAACAATTGCGTGTGATGGCTTGAATTGCATGCAGAGATGTCATGCGCACGCACAGGGTTTGAAAGACAGGGTAGCCCCGGGGTCTTAAAAGTAGGGTTGTAATGGTATACCAGTATGGCGGTTTATTGCGATATTGACATGTACGATTATCATATCGTGCACATTTGCTTATCCGCGGTTTAAAAAAAAAATATATTTAAACCAGAATTCACCTGCACTGCCGCATGCAACTTCTTTTGACTGCTTAGACTCCATACCTGTACAGCGCTGAAAATGTCAGAGACAGAGGCTGCGAATCTCTATCTCCCGCCGAAAAAATAAATAAAATCTGCAGTATGGGAATATTTTGTATATCGACAAAGTACCGTGCGGAGCAGTCTATGGCGAGGAGGCGTCGAATGATCATCTATACAGGCTTTATGACGAGGTCGGTGAGGATGGGAAAAATCTCATATTTCTGTGCAAACTGAGTGCTTGGTCGGTTAATTTTGGCATTTGGCACAAGTTAGCCTAATAGGCTAGTAATAAATGAACACGAATACAAAAATATCTTTCGTCCTGTAGGCGTCCTGGAGAATATTTCTGTTCGTCCTAAACACATTTTCTATCGTCCCCAAGACTATAGGACGCCGTTAGTCTCGAGCCCTGTCGTTTCATTAGATAAGCGTCTAGTCACACCCCTACTAATTGGTAATTAGTGTTTTCCACCTGATGAAATGAATGTGGCCAAAAATCCACCAATAAGAATTTTGGTTGAGCCAGAACGTATCGACCAATAATCGACTGGGAGATTAAAGCGGTATTACATTGAATAGTCTAATTTCAGTGGGTATGTTACTGGTATTTTTAAGATGATTGGTTATTGTTGGAACAGTTGCTGTTATGGGCTGTGTAACCGAATGAGCAGCTCTCACATGTGTAAACTGACTAGATGTTGGAAGAAGTTTGCATGTCCTGTAATTGATGTGTGCATGTCATTTAAAGGCCAGGTCAATGGAATAAACCACTTATTTTCTACATAGACACTAATATTCAACACCATGCCATCTCTATCTCTGTTTTTGGTAGAGGTGTGTTTGCTAACACGTGCATTGAGAAAGGATGCTTCGTTCTGGAGTACCGAGGAGAGTTACTCTCCAAAGAAATGAGCCAAATAAGAGAGAATACATTGAATGAGACAGAAAATACCTTCTTATTTGATTTCGACTGGAATGGAAGACATGGTGGTAGGTTTTGGGAACTGTTTTGACTGACTATTTTTGACTTAAGGGGGTCGCACACCGGATGAGAAGCGCCGCGCCACATCTAGGACAAATCCAGGTATCGCACACCGGACGCGCATTTTCTCATCAGTGTATGGCCACCAATATTGTTATGTTTAATGACAGGAAATGATGATGATGTCTGTTATTAGGGCTGCAACGATTCGTCAACAAAAATCGATAATAGAAATAGTCGACAATGAATTTCATTGTCGACGTTGTCGCCAGTTTTTTTCCGACTGAGGCATCTCTCGTCATTACAACCTCTGCCGAAAGTCGCACATGCGCATTAGCTTCTCTGACTCTGCTGAGCAGTAACATAACATACAGAAATGGCCAACGCAGCAGCTGCGCGCACCAAAACTTCTAAAGTTTGGGAGCATTTTAGCCTGGATAAGGCGAATAAAAAGATTACCTGCATGGTTTGCAAAGCAGTCCTTGCATATCACGGCAGCACCTCGGTGATGCACGAACATTTAAAAAGAAAGCACGTCGGACAGTTGAATGAAACGGAGTTTGACTCGACTCGGTATGATTTAAAGAACATGAAAGTCAATACTAGGGCCCTATGATTTCCGCGATAACGATTTCCCTATGATTTCCGCTAGTGTTAACGCGGAATTTCGTGGATTTTTACATATTTGGTTTGAAATTCTGTTTTTGTGTGGGAGATGAACGCACGTCTGGTGAAAATGCAGACCGGGGGAAGCAAATCTGGGCGACACAAACCCCTCAACCCGTCATTTCCCCTCCAGTGACGAAATCAAATCAATGCTTTTGAAATCAAATCAATGCTCTGCTTTCGTCGGCTAAAAGTTAAGAAACTCGGTCGACGCTATAAGCCATTAGTGCGGAGCCGAGAAGTTCGCACGTGACTTATGCAGTGTTTCCCACACATTGACTAATTCACCGCCACATACTGCATTTCGGTTTTTAATACTATTAACACGTAGCGTATTCTTTCAGTTGTATTTCCCCGCTCTCCCTCTGTCTCTCTCTCACTCACGCGTCTCTCTCTCGCTCACACACACACACACACACACACACACAACGTGCACACCGCGTCTGTCTATGAGGCGCCCAACAACGAAGTCTCCGCAACAACCAATTTGGCCTCACAGAGACGTCATAAGACAAAACATGCCAGAAACGTACAAAGTACAAAGTTACCTGAACACATTTGCAATATGAGACTGCACAGAGCTAAAAATGGAAAGGCCAACATCACTGGTGTTGCAAAGCCAGAGCTATTCAAACTACAAAAGTACAAACACACTAAAATCACTAGTTGTAATTTTTACTGCATTTTGTAAGCCTGCAATAGTACAGTCCTATAAACAGATTTCTGGATACTATGTGGTTCAACCTTTGTTTAATGTCGATTTGTGTCTGTTTATAATATGTCAGACCAATGCTTTTTTTTTTTTTACATTGTAAAAACGTTTAAAACCGCAACTTCATGAATTTACTGAAATTCCAATAAACCTGTGAGGGAAAATCTTTTCTACAACAGTAAGGCCACTATTGATTCTCACTGGTTTGTTTACATCTTTGATTGTTCATCTTACCTGGTGGCTTAGACCGCACCCCAATGCATATTTCCTGCCTTCAATTTCTACCTCTGGTGCAGCTTCATCAGCTATGTAGCTTATGGGTGAATCAGTCATCTGCCTAAGTAGACCATGTACTCCTTTCCCTAACTCTTTCCTATAACAATACATGCTGGTGAGTATTATCATGTGACAGGACACAGAATTATATTCAGAACAGTGTGATGGTACATAATGTTGTTGGAGACGTACTTATTATGAGTGTAGCTGGACATGATGGGTTGGGTTTCCGCTTGCGGTTGACTTTGGCCTTAGCTGCCAGCACACTACTCACAGGTTGTCCAATCATTTTTTTACCCCTGGCTTTGTGCCATTGCTGGGGCTGGCTTGTGGAGGAGATGTCATCACTTCTGGCACGGCACAGGTCCAGTGTGTGCATCAGGCCCACAATATGAGAGCAAAACCCTGGTGAACTAAATTAAGAAGAATTACAGAAGTAGCATTAGTTATTAGTGTAAATAGTTATGTTATTAGTATTAGCTGTTTTCAGATTTAGAATGTTTTATATTACATAATTTACAACTTGGAAATAGCTTTGGCTTAGTTAAAGGTGCATAATAGATCATATTATTTAAAAAAATTGATATCTAAATGCCTTTTTGTACGGAAGCCCTGAACCGCAACCTAAAAAAAAAAAAAAGTCAGTAAAAAAAAAAAAGTAAAAAAAAAAAAAAAGTAAAAAAAAAAAAATCTAGCATTTCGAGATTAAAGTCGAAATGTTTCGAGATTAAAGTCGAAATGTTTCGAGATTAAAGTCGAAATGTTTCGAGATTAAAGTCGGAATGTTTCGAGATTAAAGTCGAAATGTTTCGAGATTAAAGTCGAAATGTTTCGAGATTAAAGTCAAAACATTTTGAGATTAAAGTCGAAACATTTCGAAAAGTCGAAACACTAGTAAAGAACTGCGCTCAGTCGAACTTCTGACATGGATCTAAACATATTGGTAGCGTTTTACTTTTATCTGGGATTTCAGCAAAAGGAAATTCTACAGGTGCTCATCTATCAACATGGCATTACAATTTGTCTCAGGACTTTACAAAATATACTGCGCCGGAATAGACTTTACAGGCGAAAACACTTTTCAGACTGGATGGAGGTAGCCAGCTTTATATCTGATGAAATCGCGGGATCCGGACAAATGATTGGATACAGGATGATGCACTTAAAATGTATCCAGAATGGATTTACGGTGAAGAGGGAAACAGTAAGGTTACTTTTAAGTGTTCTCGACCCAGATGGCGTTGCCTATCGGCGAGCTCGAAGACTCCGCCGAAGGAGGTACCACAATCCTGGTCCAAACTTCATGTGGCACGTTGACTCGTACGATAAACTTAAACCGTACGGCCTCTGTATTAATGGATGTGTTGATGGATTCTCACGTAATGTGATGTGGTTGAAAGTGTATTTCACCAATAATGACCCAAAAGTCATTGCATCATATTTTATTGAGACTGTAAAGAATAGAGATGGTTGTCCTAGAAGAATTCGTTCTGATCATGGGACTGAAAACGTTGCGATGGAGCAGATGCAGATCTTTCTTCGACGAGATGCTACTGATGAATTTGCTTTTCATCGGAGTTTCTTATGCGGTTCAAGCAATCATAATCAAAGAATCGAAAGCTTTTGGAGCATACTTCGGAAAGAGAACATTCAGTTTTGGATGAACTTTTTTCAGGCTTTAAAAGAAGAAGACCATTTCAGTGGGGACTTCCTTGACAAATCAATCGTGCAGTTTTGCTTTACAACACTTGTACAGGTACGAAATCATATCTCTATTTGTCTATCCACATATTTGACTTGAAAGTGGCGTGTTTGTTTACAAAAGTCATGATGTCATGTTGCTATTTGCTAAAATAGCTCAAGTACAAGCAAGACTATAGACCATTTCACAAGATGTAAACAACACTGGTCCAGAAGCACTTCCTGTTTCAGTTTGTAACTGTTTTCTTTATTACACATGTAAAGAAAACATCTTAAAGATGTTTGTTTAACTTTTTGATTCAGTTTTAAATGTTCTATTGGTTGTATTTTATCCCAGCTTTTATGTAGTGTTAAAAAACTGAAACAGGAAGTGCTTCTGGACCAGTGTTGTTTACATCTTGTGAAATGGTCTATATGGGCCTATAGTAGGCTAGCTAATATAATGTAATACAGAGAGGACATTGTTGTAGAACATGCACTTTAATAGAATAGGGGATATATATATATATATATATATATATATATATATACTGTATATGAAGAGTTCAGATGCAAAAGCCTCTAAATGCCATTTGAATTTTTCTTCTTTAATGATGATTTTTATCAAACTTGTATATTTAAGTTCAGTAATTTCACTTAAATAATTGCCATTTAAGTGAAATTACTGAACTTAAATATACAAGTTTGATAAAAATCATCATTAAAGAAGAAAAATTCAAATGGCATTTAGAGGCTTTTGCATCTGAACTCTTCATATATATATATATGTATGTATGTATACACACACACACACACTAAAAGCTGTCATTTTTAATGAGATTTTAATGGAGGATTTGTTGTGCCTTTGTCATTTAAGGATGAACTTGACAGATTTGTGCAGATGTTGAATGCACACAGAATCCGAGCGCAACGGAACATTACGGCACCTCATGGGCGTCCATCCATAATGTATATGGCTCCTCATCTTTATGGATCAGACGACTATCTTTTCCAGTGCAATTCTTTGGATGTTCAGAACTGCCAGGAGGAGTGTCACATGCTGACGTACCCATGTGATGAGACAGTGTTCGAACTTTGTTGCCTGTTAATGGAGGAACTTCATCTTCTTCCTCCAGAGGATGCTGAGGAGGGCAGAAACCTGTACATTATACTTAGACGGGAGATACTAAATTTGATGTAACACACACACACACACACACACATAGATCCCTGTGACAAGCCTGTTTTTGTGTTCTGTGCACTTATGAAATAAAATGGATTAACTGCTCATCTGGACCCATAGCATGCAGATGAACTGTACACACAGTTAAGAATTGAGCTACTAGAGAAAATGTTGAAAGAAAAACTTTTAATATTGGTTTTACAATGAAAAAAAAAAAGATAATTAAATTTGAACCCAGATCAGACTGTATTGCAGAACTGTAATGCTGCTACAGTATATTGTATTATTTTTGAGCTATAAGTGTAATAAACTTTTTTTTATATATATATAAAACGCAGTTGTGATGTATGCTTGAACAAACAGGAAATTACAGTACACCAACCAGACCAGTAACCAACAGTAACTGTTATCAAAATAAACTAGTAGTGCATTACTAGAGGCAATACATGCAAAATACTTAAGAAACATACCAACTTTTTGTGACTTTAGCTTATTCACCGTATCCCCCAGTTAAATAAGTCCATACATACATACTTTTCATCTCCGTGCGTGCCATAACTTTGTCTGACCCACCCACCACTAGCCTAGCTTAGCACAAAGAATGGAAGTAAATGGCTTCAGCTAGAATACCGTTCTATGGCACACACGGAGATGAAAAGGGTATGTATGGACTTATCTCTGGGGGATATGGTGAATAAGCTAAAGTCACAAAAAGTCAGTGTGCTTCTTTAATTTACATGCATTTAATTTACATACCTTTTTGAAATGTGGTTTAACTCTGTTGCTACTTAAACATTAAATATTACTTAAACATTCTACAACATTCAATATGAATATAAATCCTTATGTGAACATGTAAACAACATGTACAATGTGAACGTGCAAAGTCTCAACAGCACAATAGTGTTTTCCAGTACATGCTCCAACACTGCTCAACTTGAGTATGAAGCTATTTTTCTTCAGAATTCTACATTCAATGTGTACATTAATTTTAATCAACATAAACTAGAAATTTTAACATAAAATGTTACATAACTACAACGTAAATATAAAATTTAAACACAATACACTGTGTATTTCCACAGGTACCATACTACAAAGTCTCAAATAGTGCTAAAAGAGAGTTCTATACTTTCATATGTTTTCAAGTATGAGCATGCTTTTTCTTCAGATTTCTTCATTTATGGGCATTGAGGTTGTGAGTGTGGACTGATAGTAATGATGTTCTGAGTTTATAAAATGTCCAGCTATACGATGTCCATGACCCAGATGTTACTATCCAGAACACAATTAAATTCAGCACGGAACTGTGGGAAATTGTCATATGAGTCAGAGAGTTCTAGGACCATCCCACAGGTATGTCCAATCGGCCTTCTGGTAAAGTCTGTCTGGACTGTAAACTGTACATGAATTGCCTCAGAAACCACTAAATTGGAACCAGTACAGAATCTCAGAAATTTGCAGAGTTTTTCTTCGTCAATTTCCCTGATGTATCTTTTCAGGTGGTTGGCAACCTCTGCTTGATTTTCTGACATTTGTGCTGGGAACTTCAACAGCCCAGTCACCTTTTTTGGTGTAGGCTTCAGGTCTTTGTATAGCTGTTGAAATTCCTCTTGACTAAGAGAGATCTGGCCTTTTGTGACCTCCCTCCAACAGTCAATAACGAACATTGGTTTCTGTATGAGTTCCTTGTGTGCAATTTCGTCAACAATTCCTGGTAGAGAGGACACTGTGACCCTCTTCCTGCATTCATAAGTGTTCATGATGTCCAGAAGATCATCCATGTCAACAGAGGAAAAGTCATTGAGTGCTTGATTGAGAACATCTCGTTCCTGGCAGCTCACAAAATTAAGGAATGCTGCCTTTAGGTCTGTATATACAGCCCCAAACATCATTTCCTCAAGAAATGGTGGAGCAAGCTTAATAGGAAGGTATTTGCAATCTTTAAACCCTTTAAGAAGGATACGCCCCACAGCCTTCCATTTGTCAGAGCTGAAGTCATGCCTGAGGAAAGGCACTTTTAGAGACGTCCCGACGGTGCAGTGTTCATAGAAATCAGACCAGAAGCTACTGTACACATCACGAAGGACACCCGGACCACTGCCTGCTTCCTCTGAGTTGTTAGGAAGTATACGTCTCACTGTCAAGGACTGGTTGACAATCTTGTGGTCAGAAAATGCCTCCATCAGGTCACTGAAGCTATTTGAGTAGTGTATGGTTACATTTCTGTTCGGCAAAGCATTAGGAGCACTCTGTGGTGAGTCAAAAGGCTCATGGATCACTGTGTCACTAAGAGAATCTCCATCAATATGGTGTTGTGGACCAAATGTAATCTCGGGGTCACTGCTGATATTGAGTGCAATGCTTGCAAGATGGTCTTGTGAGGAATGTATGCTTGTCTCTTCATCAGAAACCAAGAACACATCAGGAAAGATGTCTTGAAACTCATTCTCTAGTTGCTCATAGTTGTGAGTCTCCATGTCATCACCTTTTGTCGAATCTGAATCTGAGATATCACTAGCATGGTCAGGTTCATCACTAGATTCACTAGACTCTTCAGTCAGGTTAATTTTTGGATGAGTCGCTATATAGAAACGCAACATTGGGAGTTTGACAGTATTGTAAATTGTTCCGACGGAGAGATCCTTGGGGAGAAGATTTTGCTTGAAGTCCCAAACTTCAAATTCAAAATCAGACTCTTGACCTTTGGTGGAAACTCCATTGTGAAAGAATAATGCCTTTCCTTCTTTTAGAATCTCATCATATCCTGCCAGAACATTTATCTTTAGTTTTCTAGTCCCCCCACCTTGCCTTGCTCTAACCTGTTTTATCCCATTTTTTTCTTCGTGAAGCCATCCAATTTCAATATTTCGCATGCATGGTTTTACTTTGCTGCTTGTTTTTTTGTTTGAGGTTTGTGGCACCTCCTTATCTTTATTTTCCTCCCTTCTAAGCTTCATTTTATCTCTTAATTTCTCCAAGAGACCTTGCTTTCGCTTCACAGATGGTGTCTGCTGCCTGCAAAAATGTATCAGGGCAATCCTGTCACCATTTAAGGGAAGGTACTTTGCAAGTTCCGAATCTTCCATAACCAGGATGACTTCTCTGTCAATCTGTGAAAGCAAAGGGACACAAGAAAATCATACTGCTTCATAACAGCTAAAAGAACATGTAATTATTATGGCGCTTTTCCACTACACAGTACCAGCTCGACTCGGCTCGCCTTTGTTTGGTTTTCCACTGTGTAAAAAGTTGTACCTGTTCCTGATTTCAGATACCTTTTTTGTATCACCTCCGGTGAGGTTCTGAGCGAGCTAAGGCGAGCTGAGTCGGTACTAAAATGTGACGTGAGGGCAGCGAGGAGCGAAAGGCGTCGCTATGACGGCCGGGTATTATTTGTGGCGGTACTGCAATTGAAAACGGAGCGAAAAGCGAGTCGAGCCGAGCTGAATCAAGTCTAGTCGAGCCAAGCTGGTACTGATAATGGAAAAATGCAATTAAAGAAGAGAACTGAATGTAAAATTTGGTCACTCATATTAGACACAGTGTAGGTATGTTTAAAATGGATATTACAAAAATTCTGAATGTAATGTTATTATTTTCATGACAGGAACTGGTCTTTTAACATAATGATAAAATTAAAATACTTTTTAATAAATATTTGTGTTCTAATCGGGGGGGTTGCCACAATGGACCGAATGGCATCGGTGGCATCTTTTTCTGTTGCCTTAACTGAACTACAACTCAAATAGAGTGCCGAAGTTACGACGTCACTTTGTAGGCCAAAACACGGAAGTGAGTTAGCATTTTAGCAGTACGGTTTCCTCGCTCTAAAGCCTATGGGATTTTTGAATGGGTTTTTGCTAAATCGCCTGAAATAAAGTCTGTGGTGAACAAAGCCTCTAAATATTTTCACGTTTTGATCTATGACATAGAACACACAGTTATAACCTGCTTGTGTTTTTTTTAACTATATTGTGTCTGATTGTGTTTTTTAAAATCTTTATATAGGCTTCAAAATGTATAAATTTTGGATGAACTTGTAAAGATTATCTTCATAGACAAAACGTGTAAGGGTCACAACTCTTTCTTAAACACAGATCTTATTTTCCAAAAGTGTATGGGGAAAAGGCATTGCTTCTCGACCGAGGGAACCCATGCGCCGCTAACATCTGAGTTGTCCTACAAAGTGACGTCATCACTTCGGCACTCTATTAACGCATGAGTCAACATCAACGTCATCTTTCTCAGCCACTCCCTCTGTTCGCTGATTGGCCTGGTAAAAAAAATTATCAGAGAAAACTAAAGTACAGGCTTGTCCGACTTGAACCAGCGCTGCACAGACCCAGAGTAGTTCTGAAGGAAATGAAAATAAGGCAGAAGTATGTAGGAGGTCGGAGCCAGGCTTTGAACTTTTCAATTTTATGAAGCAATGTAAGTGCTTTGTGTGCACATAAAACCACCAACATAATTTAACACTTAAATATTAAAGTTCAATGCGTGTTCATCCAAAAACATTTGCTCTAACGTCAACACAACACGCATGCGTCATTAATTATTTATCTTAATACTTAATACTTTCTTTATTTTGTAAATATGGAAAACAAAGCAATCTCGTTACTTCTGAAAAATTTGGTTAATGATGTCTTTTACCTTTCTGGGTCTTTAGATTAGATTTTAGATCCCTCAGTTTCAGAACAGCTAACTAACTATTTAGAAATACATCAGTATATGCACCCCCAACAGTATGGTTTCAGACAGAACCATTCCACTGAATCAGCTATCTGCACATTATTGGAAAATGTAGTGCAGCCGCTTGATAAAGGAAACATCGTGGGTGCAATATTCCTGGACTTAAAGAGGGCATTCGATACAGTAAATCATAGCCTTTCTTATCTCAAAACTGTCATCTTATAACATGTCACACCAGGCATTATCATGGTTCGAGTCATACTTGCAGGGACGAGAACAATGTGTAGTTATCGATCATGTAAAATCTGCCCCATGTAAAATTAAGACCGGAATCCCTCAGGGAACCATACTGGGGCCTATTCTCTTTAGCCTGTATGTGAATGAGCTGCCTGAAGTGTGTCCTGAAGTTGGTCTTCAGATGTATGCGGATGACACTGTGGTTTATGTTTCTGGCAAAAGCCCTACTGTTATCGGCAGTACACTGACCAAAAGTCTTGAGAAAGTGTCTAATTGGTTAAACAAATCATGTTTAACACTCAACCTGAGGAAAACTAAGTCTATGTGTTTTTCGATAAGAGCTCGGACAATAAATGACCTTAACATTAAAATGAATGGCGAACTAATCGACCAGGTGGAACAAGAAAAATATTTAGGAGTGATTTTAGATTCTCAGCTAAATTTTAAGAGTCATATCAAAAACATCTCAAGAAAAATGAAGGCTAGTATGAACTGTTTCAGAATGATCAGGAGCTGTCTAACACTGGAATGTGCTCATGTATTTCTGAACACTATGATTCTGTCCCACCTGTCGTACTGCACCACCGCTTGGTCGCAGACCAGTCAAACTACCCTAAAGCCGGTACAGAGGCTTTATAACCGTGCCCTAAAAATTTTAGATGAAAAGCCCATTCAATTCCATCACTGCTATATTTTAAGTAAATATAAAATCTTAAATTTTGTCAATTTTATTAATTTCAGACATATTAATTTGTTTAGTAAATGTTTAACTGGACTTGCACCTGAGCCACTCTGTAAATTTGTGAACAGGCTCGAACCCTCCAGATCAACAAGAGCTACTAGACATGGAGACTGTAAAGTTCCATTTTTTAAAACTTCTTTTGCCCAAAATGTTTTTTCTGTGAAAGGAGCCAATCTGTGGAACTGTCTTCCAACAAATATAAAGACCTTAACTAAACTGTCCACCATCAAAAAACTAACAAAAGCCTGGTTCATACAGCAGCAGCAGTGTGATCATGCCATATGAAATTGTATATTGTTGTGTATGTGAGGTGTGTATCTGTGTGAATTTGAGTGAATGTGTTTATTTATTCATTTTTATTGGTGCTAACTGGTTTCTTGACATTTTATTGTATTTACTGTCTTTTTTTTCTTTCCTGTGTTTCTCTTGATTGTTAAAAGCCCTTCTAGGGACTGGTGTTGCGAATTAGCCTTGGCTATAAACACTATGATACAGGCATCGGATTGTTCTTTATGTAATAATCTATGTTTTTTTGTATCAAAATATATTCAAATAAACAGTAAATAAATAAATAAATAGATGCGAAGATAAACAAAAGTAGATTTGGAACAACATGAGGGTGAGAAATTAATAACAGATTTTTCATTTTTAAAATAACCCGTTAACCTTTATATTAGCTAGTTAGAGCATATTCAGGGTGTCAAGTCATTTGTACAAACATCCAAAACACCATACCTTTTGCTGTTCCATAACTGTAATTGCTTCCTCAGAAATGCCTCGATCTCTCAGGAAACTGAAAACATCAGTATTTTCCTCCATCATGGGTCTGCAAAGTGGAGTACAAAAGAGTTGTATTCAAATAGGATAGATTAAAATTAATTTAAAAGGTTAGTGGGGAAAATAGAGGTATTCAACATTTTTTGACCTGTTGCATGTGAAACAGACAGAAATGCCAAGTATAATACTTGACTTGTCTTGACAGGTTTTTATGGTTTTTATTTTTTTCTTATCTCTTGCTTTTAATTAGCTAGTAAATCAAATTATCTGCTGAACAATAACAAATTATTTGTATTCAATTATATATTACTATTATTGTCCAAATGAAAATGTTATAATTGGCGTATGTAGGCTACTGCAAATTTTTGTGCATTAAGTCATCATGAATTTTATACAATTATTGCTCTGCATTTTTGATATGTGGAAATGCCCCAAGAAGACGGTTTGAAAAACATACACAAACCATATATTATCACATAATGTGTTCATTTTCCTCATGTTTCAAACGGTTTCTGCTCTTTGTTCAACTTAGCTGGGTGATTTTTTTTTTCCATTTAAGCGATTTACTGGAACATCATAAATACTTCAACGAGACCGTTTTTGGTGTTGTGTTTGAGAACGACCTGAGGCTTCAACTATTGAACTTGCACTACATGAGAGCTACATAATGCACACGTGATCATCTCATTTTGAATAAGAATAATCCAAATCAGTTAGGTCACTCATATCTGGTCTCTTTTAAGTTTAAATCTAGATTAGCGCAAGTTTAGGTTTTTGCTTGATCGCAAGGCATGTTTTTATCAGCAGTTTGAAAACTCCAGTAGGCCTATCTGCTTCATGACGATAACCTGACAACTATGTTTTATATTTCAATTATATCTCTTGTTTAGTGATGTTTAACGTTACCGTAAGGTAGTTAAGTTCCCACACGATTGCAGCATAGTGCAATAAATTTTACCCGCAACGCCACCGTGTAGGCTACACCTTGTGCAACGCCATCAAACTTACACAAATGTGTAAAGGTTTTCTAAAATAGTTATAGTATAGTATAGGAGCATACCTGATGGATGTTGGAAGTTTTCGACCCCCAGTTCAACTGATACACTGGCTGCTGGCGCACAGGCGCAGGCCGCAGGGCTGTATACACGTCTATGAAGCCAGGCGCGTTTGTAATTTTGACTTTATTCTCGAAACGTTTCGACTTTAATCTCGAAACGTTTCGACTTTAATCTCGAAACGTTTCGACTTTAATCTCGAAATGCTAGATTTTTTTTTTTTTTTACTTTTTTTTTTTTGTTGATTAAAGTCGTAACGTTTCGACTTTAATCTCGAAATGCTAGATTTTTTTTTTTTTACACAATTTTTTTTTTGTTGATAAAAAGTCGAAACGTTTCGAGATTAAAGTCGAAAAATTTCGACTTTAATCTCGAAATGCTAGATTTTTTTTTTTTTTTTTACAGATTTTTTTTTTTTACAGATTTTTTTTTTTTTTTAGGTTGCGGTTCAGGGCTTCCGTAGAAATGTAAATAGGCCTATGAAAATTCTTGATTTCTATTTTAAAAACCTGATTTTGATTAATATTTTTTCAATGCTCATAAATTCAGATTAAAAAAAAAACAACTTACAGAATTTCAGATAAAATACATTCAGGTTGATTAAATGAAAAATTAAGTTAAATATTCACATTGTAACATCCGGGCTACCCAGGATAGGCCACGCCCACACCAGGGGAGAAAAACAGTACAACCGTATCCATTGATTTGCATTGCGAGTGGCTGCCTCCTTGTCATTTATGACTTCTAACAAAAAAAAAAAAAAACAATGTTTAAAAGCTGTTGTGAGACAAGGAGTAGAGCAAACAAGCCAAATAACCCAGAAATTGTTTTTTTTTAGCTGATGGCTACTACTCTGAGAAGCACGCCCATAATTCATAATTTTAGTCGAATTTGATCAACCTGAATCTATTTTATCTGAAATTCTGTAAGTTGATTTATTTCATTTTTTTGTATCTGAATTTGTGAGCATTGGAAAATATTCATCGAAATTCAGGTTTTTAAAATGGAAATTTTCATAGGCCTGTTTAAAGGTGCAGTGTGGGATTTTTAGCGACATCTAGCGTAGGGCTGTAGTCAACCAAAGAAATCCTTAGTCGACCAAAGTCTTGTCCTGCGCAACGATTAGTCGATTGAAAAAAAAAAAAAAACGTGATGTTTTGATTAAACATTTTTTAAACAATTGTCATTGAGCATTTATAAAACAACAACGAAAAAACTATAATAATAATACAATTCTTTGAAAATTAAGTGATTTTTTTAACTGCAAAAAGTGAAGAGCTCTGTCCTAGGTCTATAGTAACAGTCACAATCGCGCACCTGACCACACCACACGCCAGTGTTGTAATCGAGACCACCTCACTCGAGTCCGAGTCGAGACCGAGACCAGAGAGAGTCGAGTCCGAGTCAAGACCGAGTCCAGAGAGAGTCGAGTCCGAGACCAGAGATGATCGAGTCTGAGTCGAGACCGAGACCAGTGAGGGTTGATTACCTAATTTACTTTTATTTACTTAGAGAAATCCTTTTTTTTTTTTTTTATTGAATTTACTTAGAGTTTAAAAAATATGATCAGTTTAGGGTAAAAAGGCCACATAGTAGGTTGTGTTAAAAGTAATTTTATTGCAATTTGTCATGCGCAGTTGCACACTAGAAAATCACCAATCACTGGGCGTGTCAATCAATTTAAAGAAATATTTTATTAACATACATTAATAATCATGAAAAATATTTTGAATTGAACTCGAGTGGACTCGGGAATAAGTCCGAGTCCTAAAAAAAAAATGTTCGAGTACGAGTCAATTCCGAGTCCAAATGCACACGAGTCCATGACAAGACCAAGACCATTAAAATATGGTCTCGATACCGAGTCCGAGACGAGTCCGAGTCTCGAGTACTACAACACTGCGATACGCTGCAAAAAATATAACCGCTATCTGACTGCCACATAATGAAAAATCCCAACAAAAGCTCTCGTTTATACAGGCTTTATATTCTTCTTTACTTTCAAAGCTATGGGTTAACTTTCGTCCTGACGATCAAGGCGTTTTAAAACAACACACAAACCCAAATAGCCTAAAAACAATCCTAATAATAGGCTGTAGGACCACGTATAGGTTTATTTTCGTTTTGTTGCATTATTTAGGCTATTTTCAAATGCGTCAAGTGTACAAATAAAAACGAAAACATTAATAGTGACTATAGTGATAGCGTCATAGTGACTATAACAAACAATTCACTCTGTCTCAGTGTATTACAGTTGTTTTACTATCAATGCCAACGGCGAGAGAATTTAGTTTTGCAGTGGACAAATCACCTTACTTTGCACGGGGGTAAAAATAAGTCTCATAAGACACTTGAGTAAAGGCTCGTGTGTTTTGTGTCTTAATCAATCTTTTCCACACACATATAAATTATAACTTGTACTCATCGCTCTGTCCATTTCAGAAAATGACGTTTTGTGAAGGCCTCTCCTGTTGTTTTGTTTCAACATGCGCGTGCACCCCCTGCTGGTAAAGCCGTCTAACAGCAGATAGAGAGTATGCTCAGTAATCTACTGCTTTTCCTGCAGTTTCTGGATGTCACCGTTGAATTTACTGTCAAATTTGAACCACTGAATTTGTGGTGAAATAAAATGGACCGAAAATTGCCTGTTGAATATTATAGGTTGTATTTTTTAAACAGTTTAAAAATTTTGGAAGTGAAATGGTGAATATGGATTATTGAATTTTTAATAATGAAAAATGTTTTTAATTGAAATGTTCACAGCTTAAATATTCAACCATGTTGAATTTCAGCCCATAAAAATGTAAGCCTTAAAAAAGCTTTTTTTTTAATTGATGCAATTCAGAACATTTAGACATTATTTTACTTCCATAGACTTCCACCTCACATTCAGCCAATCACACGTTCCGAAAGCACATTTCTACCTCACGTTCAGCCAATCACACGCTCCGAAAGCACATTTCTACCTCACGTTCACATGGGCGCGTCTCACGCTCTCCTGCAGTGCCGCTGCGCGAGGGTGCGCGCGCCAAATATGACATCCAGACTTTTGTAAAACAATCACCACACGCGACTGGTCGCATGCACACACACATCAACACAGCGTTCAGTCAGTTCATGACGTGAGTGTGCGTGGCTGATATAAAGAAAAAATAATCTTCATGATTTATGGACACTAGCAGGGCTGCCCTTATGCCACGTCATATCACAACTATATTTCCAGAGTTAATTTTATGTTTAAAAAATAAAATAAAGACCTGTAGGCCTATACTTGTTTCAGATGGACATATCTCCAGTTGTTGATAATTATTAAGTTAGAGCTCTGAGGAAATGCTGATGCAAAACAAACAATTCAAAGTCCCCAAAACTGTCATATAGGCCCATATGTAGTTGTAATCCTGTTGCCTTAATTGTGGATTTTATCTTAGAAGAAATAATTTATTCTTTGCTCATTGTTTCTATGCAGATACTTATTCTACTCTGTATTACAGTATTTACTGCTGTTAAAAAACAAAACAAAAAAATGATGCAGCAATTTTATTTTATGTAAGAAGCTATTTTACTGTATGTCTATCTTAATAGACAACATGTTTTCAAAAAAGGAGCTTTACAACAGAGTTAGTAAATTTTAGCACGTTTAAAGCCCCTTTGTCAACTTTAATCATATAAACGTAATTTTCCAACAACAAAAATGTGGCTAGTAAAAGTGCTGCCTAGCTAGTAATTTTGGAAAACCACTAGCCAAAATGGCTAGTGAGCAAAAAAGTTAATGTCAAGCCCTGCATACAAGAATCAAAAGTTTAAACTAAAACACTCAATATTAATTTATTCACTCAATATATCAGTATATATTTATACGCAATATCTCGCAGAGTCTAATTTCACAATAAATTTCTGCAAACATTTTCACTTTAGTATTTTGTGATCTGATGAAATAAAGATGAAGATCTCTCTTCCTCTGTTTTATTTGCTGATGAAGATGATGTGACTTTACAGAATAAAGAGTCTCTAATTTTCTTCATTCTCTCTCTCTCTCTCTCTCTCTCTCTCTCTCTCTCTCTCTCTCTCTCTCTCTCTCTCTCTCTGAGCGGATGTTGCGAGTGAGTGGGGGGAGCTAGCGCGCGTGGGTGAAAGAGAACGCTGTTGAATGAGTGAGTTTTTCTACCTTTTTCTATCTTTTGCGGTTTATTGGTGTGAATCATTTTACTGCCAAGAATATTGTTGAGCAAGAGACGCTGGCCGTTATGGCAGCGTCTAAAAGTTTGGATGACTTAACGCGGAAACATGGCATTAAAGTCATCCCCGCGGAACGTTCTGTTGAGGATTGCACCATTGCAGTCGCTGAAGTTGTTGGCTACTCTAGTATTTTGTCTGCAGCCAGAATGAACAGTGCCGTCGTGATTTTTTTGAATAGTGTAGAGAAAGTCAATGACGTTGTAGTAAAAGGGATTGTCATCAACAGTGTGTTTACCCCGGTAATGCCTTTGGTTCAGCCGGCTAGAAGGATTACGCTTTCAAATGTACCGCCATTTATCAGAGATGACGTGATCGAAAGGGAATTAATGAGAAATGGTAAAATTGTGTCTAAAATCAGGAAGATTGCGTTAGGCTGTAAATCACCTCAGCTGAAACATGTGGTTTCATTTAGAAGACAGACGCACATGATTCTAAAAAATGAAAACGAAGACCATGAAATTTAAGGTGGATAACTATGATTATGTGATTTATGCAACTTCAGAAAATATGAAGTGCTTTGGGTGTGGACAGGAGGGACATATAATTCGTGCTTGTCCTGAGAAGGGTGACTCAGTAGTATCTCTGAATGAGAACAGGAATGAGGAGCAGACAAATGTAGGTAGAAGTGAAGTGCAGAGACAGCCAGAACCCGGCGAAGGATCAAGGGTTAGCACGGAAAGGGGTGAAGGAAAAAATAATGGAGGAATTGGCAAGGAAAACTTGGAAGATGTTGTGAGTGATGGTGGAGAAATAAGTACTTTAAAAGAGTGTGAAGTAACTGAGTCTAACTTAGTTGCAATAGAAGGAGCAGAAGACATGGAATTGATAGAGGATGAAAGTGTTTTTAAAACACCTGCAATAAAACGGAAATTAAAGAAAAAAGGCAATGGGAAGAGAGTTAGGAAAGATACGGGAGATGAATTATCAGGAAAAGATGTTGAAAATTCTGGGATTCAGATGGAGTCAGATACGAGCAATAATGACGAGGCTCAGTCCGCCTCAGAAAGTGGAGGTGATTCTTCAGGGTCTGCGAATTCAGTCTATCTAAAAAGATCTGCTAGAAGTGACTATACACTTGAGAAAATTAGAAAATTCTTACAAACAACTAAAGGAATGAAAGGAGTGAGAGTGGAAGATTATTTCCCAGATCGAGAACTGTTCATTTATTCAGCTAAAATGTCAATGAAAGAGAAGGGTGCAAGCACCTTTACTGATCAAGAAATCTACAGATTGAAAAAAATTGTGCAAAAATTGAAAATGAATATACTGAACGATGAATTTGAAACAGAATGATTTTTTTATTTTTCTTGTGTTCTTTTTTTGGTTGTTTTGCCCTTTTTTGGTTTTTATTCATTCATCTATGAGTACGCTAAGACTGGGCACTCTCAATATAAATGGTGCACGAGAAAGTGGGAAGAGAACAATGCTGTATGAACTAATAAGACAAAAGAAATATGATGTGATGATGGTTCAGGAAACCCATAGTGATGTTAAGAATGAGAGAGAGTGGAAAATGGAATGGGATGGCGAAGTTATTTTAAGCCATAAAAATTCATCTAGTGGTGGGGTAGCTGTTCTTTTTCAAAAACACATAAAACCTATATCATATGAGGTTGAACACATTGTAGAAGGGCAACTATTGAAAGTCAGAGTAAAATTTGAAAAGTTTGTTTTAGTTTTTGTAAACATTTATGCTCCTGTTCATGGTCCTGAGAGGGTTTATTTTATACAAAAATTGAGTGATGCTCTATCTAGTTTTGAACAAGAAAAGTATATGTTTATGGGAGGAGATTTTAATTGTACAGAAAATCATAAAATAGATAGGAACCATAAAGAGCCTCATATGGCATCTCAGAATGAAATATTGAAACTCGTTGCGGAACATGATCTCTATGATATTTGGAGAATCTTGCACAAGAATGAAAGACAATATACATGGGCACAGGCAAGAGAGAATTTAATTTCTTTGGCTAGACTGGATCGATTCTATTGTTTTAGACATCATTTTAATGTTATAAAGAAATGTATGATTTTACCTGTAAGCTTTTCTGATCACTGTTTAGTAGAATGCAATATTTATATAGCAAATATAAAATCCAAGAGTGCTTATTGGCACTTTAACATCTTATTGTTACAAGATAATGCTTTTATTGAGACGTTTATATATTTTTGGAAACAGTTTGGGATGAAGAAGCATGAATTCAAATCTTTAAAACAGTGGTGGGATTATGGTAAAGTGGAAATACAGCAGCTGTGCCGGCAGTACACACTCAATGTTTCCAGGGAAATTTCCCGGTCAATGAGAAACCTAGAGATTGAAATTGTGGGCCTGCAAAACTCAGCAGCATCCACAGGAAATCAAGGGCATAGCGAGCTCCTCAAATCCAAAAGAAAGATGTTAGATGAGCTATTAGGTGTTAGAGCACAGGGTGCGTTGGTCCGCTCTCGATTTCAGAGCATTGAAATGATGGATGGCCCGACTAAGTTCTTCTTTGGTCTAGAAAAAAAGAATGGTCAAAGTCGATATATTCACTCGCTATATTCAACAACTGGAACAGACATAACAGAGCCTAAGGAAATTAGAAGAAGGGCGGTGTCTTTTTATTCAGAGTTGTACAGGAGTGAGAGCCCAGAAGTTGACGAGCTAGTCAATTCTTTTCATTCTGGGTTGCCGAAAGTGCCAGATGAAGTTAATGAGGAACTTCAGAAGCCCATTTCCACAGGAGAATTGCAGATTGCACTGCAGAGCATGGAATGTGGCAGGGCACCTGGAATAGATGGTCTCCCCATCGACTTTTATAAGAAGTTGTGGTCAGTAATAGGAGATGATTTGCTTGCAGTACTCAATGAGAGTCTGGCTGATGGCTTGCTACCGTTGAGCTGCAGAAGGGCAGTCATAACTCTGCTGCCAAAGAAGGGAGATCTAAAG
Organism: Pimephales promelas; assembly: GCF_988280905.1. Lineage (NCBI taxonomy): Eukaryota > Metazoa > Chordata > Actinopteri > Cypriniformes > Leuciscidae > Pimephales > Pimephales promelas. The sequence goes on from NC_142770.1 coordinate 32,346,864, forward strand.
GAAATAAAAAATTGGCGACCCGTTTCACTTCTGTGCACTGATTTAAAAATGTTATCTAAAGTTTTGGCAATAAGACTGAGGGAGGTAGTTGGAAGGGTCATTCATCATGATCAAACATACTGTGTACCTAATAGGTCTATTTTTGATAACATATTTTTAATTCGAGATATTTTGGAAGTCTCTAGGTTATTGAGTTTAAATACTGGTCTTATTTCAATAGATCAGGAAAAGGCGTTTGATCGGGTTGAGCACGGCTATCTCTGGCGTACACTGGAGGAGTTTGGGTTCAGCTCAGGTTTTATTGCTATGATCAGGGTTTTGTACCAGGACATTGAGAGTGTGCTGAAAATAAATGGGAGTTTGTGTGCACCTTTTAAAGTCAAAAGAGGGATCAGGCAGGGATGTGCATTATCAGGAATGTTGTATGCCTTGGCTATTGAACCTCTGCTGGTAAAAATTAGAAACAGTATTGAAGGATGGTCTATACCACATTCAGGTGAAAAAGTAAAAGTATCAGCTTATGCTGATGATATTATTGTTATGATTAAAGATCAAAATGACATAATGGTGTTAAAGAAAATTATTGATGAATTTGGCATTAATTCGTCAGCCAAAGTAAATTGGTCTAAAAGTGAGGCATTGGTGTGTGGTGAATGGGATGGTGGGCCTCCTAAATTACCAGGAGGCTTGACCTGGAAAAGTGATGGCATAAGATATCTGGGTGTTTATCTTGGGAATGAATCTGTATTACAAAAAAATTGGGATGGTATTTTAGAAAAAGCAAAAGGAAAATTTGAAAAATGGAAGTGGCTTTTGCCGAAGATGTCATTTAGGGGGAGAGTTATAGTTATTAATAATTTGGTTGCATCAATGTTATGGCACCGTTTGATTTGTATTGATCCTCCTGTTGGGCTTTTGGCAAAATTACAAGCCATCATAGTGGACTTTTTCTGGAATGGTTTTCACTGGATAGCCCAGAGTGTACTTTTTCTGCCCACGGAGAAGGGTGGACAAGGACTCATACATCTGGCCAGCAGAAGAGCAGCTTTTCGACTGTTGTTTATACAGAGATACTTGACGGGACCAGTGGAGTTGGTCTGGAGGAAAGTAGCGGATATTATCTTCAATCAAGCAAGTGGATTAAACTTGAACTCAGGACTATTTTTAACAGACTTCAGCAAACTACAGTTTAACATGTCGAATCATTTCTACAAAGGACTTTTCAATGTCTGGCAACTTTTTAGAAAACAGAGGCAACACACAACATCTCTGTACTGGCTGCTCGAGGAACCTCTTGTTCATGGAGCGAGGTTGGATGTGGCTTGTGAAGTCACACCAGGATTATCTCATATATTGTGCTCATCCAAAACAGTAAAATTAAGCAACTTAATGGACATTGGTGGTCCTGAACTGAGTAATTCTCAAGCTGTGGCCTCTCATTTGAGAGTTCATTCTGTACGACAGGTTGGAAAATTTTTAGATTTATTATTACAAAGGTTTACAGTAGAAGAAAAAACATTATTGAAAGATTACTATAACGGTAGAGTGGCTTCTATTTTTTCAGATCCATTTCCAATCATTTTAATTACTCCTGATTTAAAAGGCTTAAATGGTTTCTTGTTAGATTTGGAAAGTCTGGAGAATTTGAACTTTCAAGAGGTTCGAAGTAAAGTGTTATATAAATGCTGTGTAAAGGTGTTAAATAAAACAAGTCTTAAGGAACGAAAGGATACAGTGTGGAGAGAAAAACTGGGGTTGGAAGATGATGTAAAACCTGTATGGAGAATACTGTATAAATCACCGTTAGAAAAATCCACAGGTGATCTTCAATGGAAAATATTGCACGGCACAGTTGCTGTAAATGCTTTTGTGAATACTATTAATTCTAATGTATCTGATGAATGCCCTTTCTGTAAAATAAGGGAAACGATTTTTCACTGCTTTTTAGAATGTTCAAGGTTGAAGAATTTGTAGTATACTTAAATGAATGTTTTTAAATTTTGGTGAAAATTTCTCCACTCAAAGCTTTATTCTCGGCCCACGCTATAGAGCGGCACAAAGAAGTAAATGTCAACTGCTAAATTTCTTGATTGGACAAGCTAAAAGAGCTATTTATATCTCAAGGAAAAAGAGGTTAGAAGGTATAGTAGGGCAAAAAGTTGAGATGGTTTTTAAAAATTTGGTGAAAAGTCGGGTTCTGATTGACTTTAAGTTTTATAAGTTGGTTAATGATTATGAAGTTTTTTTGCAAAGGTGGGGATATAATGAAGCTATTTGCACAGTTGTGGAAGGAATGGTGGTTTTTGCTTTAGCATTAGAATAAGTATTTTGGAGTGGATTTGGAGTGATTTATGACAGAAATGTAATTATTGATATTAATATAAAAGCTATGATATGAAGTTCTGAGGATTAAATAAAGTTGTTGTGAAAAACTCAAAAAAAAACTCTCTCTCTCTCTCTCTCTCTCTCTCTGCTAATGTAGGTTAAGATCCTGTGATATGACAGATGAAGGTTGTTCTGATGTGTCTTCAGCTCTGAAATCAAACCCGTCACACCTGAGAGAGCTGGACCTGAGCGGGAATAAACTAGGAGACTCTGGAATGAAAAACCTCAGTGATCTATGGATGAACCCACAATTCAAGCTGGAGAAACTACAGTTAGTGTCATTATACTGTACAGCAATTACAGTGTGACTGAAGTTTATTTATTTGAAGACAGCAGGGCTTATGTTTCATTGGTTATAGCAGTGCACTTTCTGGGTTTCCCTATTGCTCACATTTTTATGTTTTGTTAATCTACACTGTGTGTAATTATTCTGTGGCTTAGTAAATATCACAGTAATATTTAACTTTATTAACTTAATAAAATCTCTGAATATCATTTGCTTGATTGTTTGAGCTAAGTAATTGACTAAAAATCCAACAGTAAATTTAATCAAAAATGTACAGTTATATTTATTTATTTTTTTCACTATTAGAATTTATTATTTGACTAAGCAATAATTTATGTATAATACACTTAACATAATTGTGAAATTTCTATCAAAATATTTGAGATTGGAGAATTAAACTTATTTGTTTCAAGAACCGCAAATATTACTTAATTCAAATCAATATCATAAATATATTTAACACACTCTTGAAAGATTGAGCAGATTTACTCAGTTAAAACAATTTTATTTGTTAATGTACAGATGCAGTTACTCAGATCTACTTATGTTTTTTACTTACATTTGCTCAGTTTATACAGTGTATTGTAATTGATTTCACTGCTTTAAAATGGAATCAATATTTTTGATTGTTTCACCAAAATAAATTAGTAAATCATATAAAACCTTTTAGAGTGTAGATAGTAATTGTTTAATTCCCAATATCTGATACAATGCACTGATTGTGTACACACAGAAATCTGCCTTTTCAACAGAGAATAAAGAAGAGAGACGTCAAATAAATAGTTAGAAATGAAAGAGAAGAAACAGTGTCTTCCAGCGCACAGAACTAGTGTGACTGGGTTTTAAAACAGACTATTGGAAACTAAATGCTGCTGTAGCCTCAATAAGATGATCATCATAGATGTGAACTATTGTTATTTCTCTGTCTTCAGTCTGAGTGGATGCAGTATTACAGAGAAACAGAGTCTCATCCTGACTTCAGCTCTGAAATCAAACCCGTCACACCTGAGAGAGCTGGACCTGAGCAGGAATAATCTAGGAAACACAGGAGTGAAGCACTTATGTGCCGTACTGAAGGATTCACACTGTAAACTGGAGAGATTGAGGTCAGTCACATTCACATACAAGAATCAAAATGCTTAAAATCACTTCAAATGTTTAAACTAGAACACATTAACATTATATTTGTACAAACTAGGGATGGGACGGTATGAAAATTTCATATCACGATTATAGTGTCCAAAATAATCGTGATTATCAATATTATCACGGTTTTTGTTAAAAATGTATGAAAGTGCTCAAAAAGAACTGATGCTCACACTGAAAACATTTCATTTCATTTTATAATTGAAAATCAACAAACAACAAATAAAAATATAGCTGCAAGCAGCCATTACCGGGGCCAAGCGCAAGAAGCGGCAACATATGCCAAAATGGCAAGGAGTGGCAGACCAACTGCAGCAAGGAGCAATTAAGGGCATTTTGAGAGAACTTTGGGCAAATGGCTAAAAAAATCACATAAACATTAACTTATAAGATGATTTAATGGGTTATCACTTTCGAACAATAGGTGGCGCAGTTACGAAATAGATGTGATGTGGTCAGAGGGAGGTGACAATGACACATGCAAAGTTTGGTGTCAAAATGTGAAGGCATTGCAGAGATAAAGCCTAAATAGTAATTTTGGCAGCATGCCTAAATTTTGATGCTGTGGTATACGAAAACGGTTTTGTCTATCATCGTGCAATTCATAACTTTTAGTCGGCACGGTCTGGAGATGATGCGATTAAATTTTCGTGAAAATCGGACAAACGGTCTAGGAGGAGTTCGAAAAAGAAGGCTTTTCAAAGAAATAAAGATGGCGGACAGGAAGTTTGTCTGATTATGCAAAACCTGATATCTATGTTTTCGGCATAACCCAAGGAATCTATTAAGATCAGTTTCATTGCAATAGGCAAATTTATTCAAAAGTTATTAGCGTTCTCAGAAATTAATTATAACTTTTGACCAACAGGTGGCGCTGTCTCAAAATCTTTTGAGTACCTTCAGGGCATGCTGCTTATGGCACACACTGAGTTTTGTAATATTACACCAATGCATTTGTTTAGTATAGCATTTTATTTCACAAAACTCTATTGAAGTCAATGGGAATTTCACGTTTTGTTCTATTATAGCGCCACCAAGAGGCTCAGTCCCACAATTTTTTTTATGTGTCCTCAGAGTGACCCCATACATATGTGTGTCAATTTTGGTGAAAATATCTCAATTCGCTTCCGAGTTATAAACATTTATATGAAAAAACACGTAAAAAATGACTGACACATGACTTTGTTTGAATTTTACTACCCCTTACTATCAATATTTTCGCATTTGGGCATTAGCGTTTAGTTAACAAGCTATGATTCCGTGTTTCTGGCGGTGGTTTCGTCTCGATCGGAACAGCGGTTTTGAAGATATCGCCAAGTGTTTTTTTCGCGCTAAATCGCTACGCTACGCCATCCGTGAGACGAAACCCGACATATTTGGTATCGTTGGACTCGGCAACGATTCAGGACCTCAAAAATTTGACTCCCGTGAAAATAAGTGTACCACACCCAAAGTTATAAGCGTTTGAATAAAACAATTCACCACTAGGTGGCGCTGTTTCGAAACTTCTCAGGCTCCTTCAGGGCATCGTACTGATGACCCATACCGAGTTTCGTAACAATTCGTTCATGCGTTCAAAAAATACAGCATTTTAGCACATAATTCAAAATGGCCGACAGCCAAAATGGCCGATCTGGGAAAATTGGATATCGGTCGACTCGGCATGACGCCCTGAATCTAACGAGACCAAGTTTTTGATTTTTGGAGATACCGTTCAGAAGTTACGACCAAAAATAGCCATTTTTCATATCTCCGGACCACTAGGTGGCGCTGCGCCGAAACGCTGCATGTAGACTCAGATCATGCTTGTGATGACATGTACCAAGTTTGGTCTGAAAACGAGTAAGCGTTGCGGAGATACAGCCTCACGTCTGTTTTCGCAAGCGCTACGTAAAATTAGTTTGCGCGCTTATCGAAAACGGTTATTCGAATCATCATGAATTCCATAACTTTTTGTCAGCACTGCCTGGAGATGATCCGGTGCGATTTTGGTGAAAATCGGACAAAGCGTCTAGGACGAGTTCGCAAAAGTAGGTTTTTTGGAAAATTCAAAATGGCGGCCAATTTTTTATGACGGAAAATGACGTCATTGGGTGCGATCGAATCGGCATGAGCTCAGGAACAAGAGGAAAAAAGAATTTTGTTGATAGGCCTTACGGTTCAAAAGTTATTAGCATAATAAAAGTGAAACTTTGGACAGTTGGTGGCGCTAGAGGGAATGCATTAGAGACACCAAAATTGGTGTATTTAAAGTTGGGACTGTCCTCTATCAGAATGTCAAACCAAAACAACTTTCCCGCAAACCGGTCTATGGGCTGCCATAGACGCCAAGTCAGAAACGGAAGAAGAATAATAATAAATATAGCTGCAAGCAGCCATTACCGGGGCCAAGCGCAAGAAGCGGCAACATATGCCAAAATGGCTAGGAGTGGCAGACCAACTGCAGCAAGGAGCAATTAAGGGCATTTTGAGAGAACTTTGGGCAAATGGCTAAAAAAATCACATAAACATTAACTTATAAGATGATTTAATGGGTTATCACTTTCGAACAATAGGTGGCGCAGTTACAAAATAGATGTGATGTGGTCAGAGGGAGGTGACAATGACACATGCAAAGTTTGGTGTCAAAATGTGAAGGCATTGCAGAGATAAAGCCTAAATAGTAATTTTGGCAGCATGCCTAAATTTTGATGTTGTGTTATATGAAAACGGTTTCGTCTATCATCGTGCAATTCATAACTTTTAGTCGGCACGGTCTGGAGATGATACCATTCAATTTTCGTGAAAATCGGACAAACGGTCTAGGAGGAGTTCGAAAAAGAAGGTTTTTCAAAGAAATAAAGATGGCGGACAGGAAGTTTTGCTGATTATGCAAAACCTGATATCTATGTTTTCAGCATAACCCAAGGAATCTATTAAGATCAGTTTCATTGCAATAGGCAAATTTATTCAAAAGTTATTAGCGTTCTCAGAAATTAATTATAACTTTTGACCAACAGGTGGCGCTGTCAAAATCTTTTGAGTACCTTCAGGGCATGCTGCTTATGGCACACACTGAGTTTCGTAATGTTAGACCAAAGCATTTATTTAGTATAGCATTGTATTTCACAAAACTGTATTGAAGTCAATGGGAATTTCACGTTTTGTTCTATTATAGCGCCACCAAGAGGCTCAGTCCCACAATTTTTTGTATGTGTCCTCAGAGTGACCCTATACATATGTGTGTCAATTTTGGTGAAAATATCTCAATTCGCTTCCGAGTTATAAACATTTATATGAAAAAACACGTAAAAAATGACTGACACATGACTTTGTTTGAATTTTACTACCCCTTACTATCAATATTTTCGCATTTGGACATTAGCATATAGTTAACAAGCTATGATTCCGTGTTTCTGGCGGTGGTTTCGTCTCGATCGGAACAGCGGTTTTGAAGATATCGCCAAGTGTTTTTTTCGCGCTAAATCGCTACGCTACGCCATCCGTGAGACGAAACCCGACATATTTGGTATCGTAGGACTCGGCAACGATTCAGGACCTCAAAAATATAACTCCCGTGAAAATAAGTGTACCACACCCAAAGTTATAAGCGTTTGAATAAAACAATTCACCACTAGGTGGCGCTGTTTCGAAACTTCTCAGTCTCCTTCAGGGCATCGTACTGATGACCCATACCGAGTTTCGTAACAATTCGTTCATGCGTTCAAAAAATACAGCATTTTAGCACATAATTCAAAATGGCCGACAGCCAAAATGGCCGATCTGGGAAAATTGGATATCGGTCGACTCGGCATGACGCCCTGAATCTAACGAGACCAAGTTTTTGATTTTTGGAGAAACCGTTCAGAAGTTATGAGCAAAAATAGCCATTTTTCATATCTCCGGACCACTAGGTGGCGCTGCGCCGAAACGCAGCATGTAGCCTCAGGTCATGCTTGTGATGACACGTACCAAGTTTGGTCTGAAAACGAGTAAGCGTTGCGGAGATACCGCCTCACGTCTGTTTTCGCAAGCGCTACGTAAAATTTGTTTGCGCGTTTATCGAAAACGGTTATTCGAATCATCTTGAATTCCATAACTTTTTGTCAGCACTGACGGGAGATGATCCAGTGCGATTTTGGTGAAAATCGGACAAACCGTCTAGGACGAGTTCGCAAAAGTAGGTTTTTTAGAAAATTCAAAATGGCGGCCGTTTTTTTATGACGGAAAATGACGTCATAGGCTGCGATCGAATCGCCATGAGCTCAGGAACAAGAGGAAAAAAGAATTTTGTTGATAGGCCTTACGGTTCAAAAGTTATTAGCATAATAAAAGTGAAACTTTGGACAGTTGGTGGCGCTAGAGGGAATGAGCAAGAGACACCAAAATTGGTGTATTTAAAGTTGGGACTGTCCTCTATCAGAATGTCAAACCAAAACAACTTTCCCGCAAACCGGTCTATGGGCTGCCATAGACGCCCAGTCGGAAGAAGAATAATAATAATAAATATAGCTGCAAGCAGCCATTACCGGGGCCAAGCGCAAGAAGCGGCAACATATGCCAAAATGGCAAGGAGTGGCAGACCAACTGCAGCAAGGAGCAATTAAGGGCATTTTGAGAGAACTTTGGGCAAATGGCTAAGAAAATCACATAAACATTAACTTATAAGATGATTTAATGGGTTATCACTTTCGAACAATAGGTGGCGCAGTTACGAAATAGATGTGATGTGGTCAGAGTGAGGTGAAAATGACACATGCAAAGTTTGGTGTCAAAATGTGAAGGCATTGCAGAGATAAAGCCTAAATAGTAATTTTGGCAGCATGCCTGAACTTTGATGCTGTGGTATACGAAAACGGTTTTGTCTATCATCGTGCAATTCATAACTTTTAGTCGGCACCGTCTGGAGATGATACGATTCAATTTTCGTGAAAATCGGACAAACGGTCTAGGAGGAGTTCGAAAAAGAAGGTTTTTCAAAGAAATAAAGACGGCGGACAGGAAGTTTGGCTGATTATGGCAAACCTGATATCTATGTTTTCAGCATAACCCAAGGAATCTATTAAGATCAGTTTCATTGCAATAGGCAAATTTATTCAAAAGTTATTAGTGTTCTCAGAAATTATTTATAACTTTTGACCAACAGGTGGCGCTGTCTCAAAATCTTTTGAGTACCTTCAGGGCATGCTGCTTATGGCACACACTGAGTTTCGTAATGTTATACCAAAGCATTTATTTAGTATAGCATTGTATTTCACAAAACTGTATTGAAGTCAATGGGAATTTCACGTTTTGTTCTATTATAGCGCCACCAAGAGGCTCAGTCCCACAATTTTTTGTGTGTGTCCTCAGAGTGAACCCATACATATGTGTGTCGATTTTGGTGAAAATATCTCAATTCGCTTCCGAGTTATAAACATTTATATGAAAAAACACGTAAAAAATGACTGACACATGACTTTGTTTGAATTTTACTACCCCTTACTATCAATATTTTCGCATTTGGGCATTAGCATTTAGTTAACAAGCTATGATTCCGTGTTTCTGACGGTGGTTTCGTCTCGATCGGAGCAGCGGTTTCAAAGATATCGCCACGTGTTTTTTTCGCGCTAAATCGCTATGCTACGCCATCCGTGAGACGAAACCCGACATATTTGGTATCGTTGGACTCGGCAACAATTCAGGACCTCAGAAAGATGACTCCCATGAAAATAAGTGTACCACACCCAAAGTTATAAGCGTTTGAAGAAAAAAATTCACCACTAGGTGGCGCTGTTTCGAAACTTCTCAGGCTCCTTCAGGGCATCGTACTGATGACCCATACCGAGTTTCGTAACAATTCGTTCATGCGTTCAAAAACTACAGCATTTTAGCACATAATTCAAAATGGCCGACAGCCAAAATGGCCGATCTGGGAAAATTGGATATCAGTCGACTCGGCATGATGCCCTGAATCTAACAAGATGAAGTTTATGATTTTTGGACAAACCGTTCAGAAGTTACGAGCAAAAATAGCCATTTTTCATATCTCCGGACCACTAGGCGGCGCTGCGCCGAAACGCTGCATGTAGCCTCAGGTCATGCTTGTGATTACATGTACCAAGTTTGGTCTGAATAGGATGAAGCGTTGCGGAGATACAGCCTTACGTCTGTTTTCGCAAGCGTTACGTAAAATTAGTTTGTGCGTTTATCAAAAACCGTTAGGCGAATCATCTTGAATTCCATAACTTTTTGTCAGCACTGCCTGGAGATGATCCGGTGCGATTTTGGTGAAAATCGGACAAACCGTCTAGGACGAGTTCGCAAAAGTACGTTTTTTAGAAAATTCAAAATGGCGGCCATGTTTTTATGACGGAAAATGACGTCAAAGGTTGCGATCGAATCGGCATGAGCTCAGGAACAAGAGGAAAAAAGAATTTTGTTGATAGGCCTTACGGTTCAAAAGTTATTAGCATAATAAAAGTGAAACTTTGGACAGTTGGTGGCGCTAAAGGGAATGAGTTAGAGACACCAAAATTGGTGTATTTAAAGTTGGGACTGTCCTCTATCAGAATGTCAAACCAAAACAACTTTCCCGCAAACCGGTCTATGGGCTGCCATAGACGCCCAGTCGGAAGAAGAATAATAATAATAAATATAGCTGCAAGCAGCCATTACCGGGGCCAAGCGCAATAAGCGGCAACATATGCCAAAATGGCAAGGAGTGGCAGACCAACTGCAGCAAGGAGCAATTAAGGGCATTTTGAGAGAACTTTGCGCAAATGGCTAAGAAAATCACATAAACATTAACTTATAAGATGATTTAATGGGTTATCACTTTCGAACAATAGGTGGCGCAGTTACGAAATAGATGTGATGTGGTCAGAGTGAGGTGACAATGACACATGCACAGTTTGGTGTCAATGTGAAGGCATTGCAGAGATAAAGCCTAAATAGTAATTTTGGCAGCATGCCTAAACTTTGATGTTGTGTTATATGAAAACGGTTTCGTCTATCATCGTGCAATTCATAATTTTTAGTCGGCACGGTCTGGAGATGATACCATTCAATTTTCGTGAAAATCGGACAAACGGTCTAGGATGAGTTCGAAAAAGAAGGTTTTTCAAAGAAATAAAGATGGCGGACAGGAAGTTTTGCTGATTATGCAAAACCTGATATCTATGTTTTCAGCATAACCCAAGGAATCTATTAAGATCAGTTTCATTGCAATAGGCAAATTTATTCAAAAGTTATTAGCGTTCTCAGAAATTAATTATAACTTTTGACCAACAGGTGGCGCTGTCTCAAAATCTTTTGAGTACCTTCAGGGCATGCTGCTTATGGCACACACTGAGTTTCGTAATGTTAGACCAAAGCATTTATTTAGTATAGCATTGTATTTCACAAAATTGTATTGAAGTCAATGGGAATTTCACGTTTTGTTCTATTATAGCGCCACCAAGAGGCTCAGTCCCACAATTGTTTGTATGTGTCCTCAGAGTGACCCCATACATATGTGTGTCAATTTTGGTGAAAATATCTCAATTCGCTTCCGAGTTATAAACATTTATATGAAAAAACACGTAAAAAATGACTGACACATGACTTTGTTTGAATTTTACTACCCCTTACTATCAATATTTTCGCATTTGGACATTAGCATATATTTAACAAGCTATGATTCCGTGTTTCTGACGGTGGTTTCGTCTCGATCGGAACAGCGGTTTTGAAGATATCGCTAAGTGTTTTTTTCGCGCTAAATCGCTACGCTACGCCATCCGTGAGACGAAACCCGACATATTTGGTATCGTAGGACTCGGCAACGATTCAGGACCTCAAAAATATAACTCCCGTGAAAATAAGTGTACCACACCCAAAGTTATAAGCGTTTGAATAAAACAATTCACCACTAGGTGGCGCTGTTTCGAAACTTCTCAGTCTCCTTCAGGGCATCGTACTGATGACCCATACCGAGTTTCGTAACAATTCGTTCATGCGTTCAAAAAATACAGCATTTTAGCACATAATTCAAAATGGCCGACAGCCAAAATGGCCGATCTGGGAAAATTGGATATCGGTCGACTCGGCATGACGCCCTGAATCTAACGAGACCAAGTTTTTGATTTTTGGAGAAACCGTTCAGAAGTTATGAGCAAAAATAGCCATTTTTCATATCTCCGGACCACTAGGTGGCGCTGCGCCGAAACGCAGCATGTAGCCTCAGGTCATGCTTGTGATGACACGTACCAAGTTTGGTCTGAAAACGAGTAAGCGTTGCGGAGATACCGCCTCACGTCTGTTTTCGCAAGCGCTATGTAAAATTTGTTTGCGCGTTTATCGAAAACGGTTATTCGAATCATCTTGAATTCCATAACTTTTTGTCAGCACTGACGGGAGATGATCCAGTGCGATTTTGGTGAAAATCGGACAAACCGTCTAGGACGAGTTCACAAAAGTAGGTTTTTTAGAAAATTCAAAATGGCGGCCGTTTTTTTATGACGGAAAATGACGTCATAGGGTGCGATCGAATCGCCATGAGCTCAGGAACAAGAGGAAAAAAGAATTTTGTTGATAGGCCTTACAGTTCAAAAGTTATTAGCATAATAAAAGTGAAACTTTGGACAGTTGGTGGCGCTAGAGGGAATGAGTTAGAGACACCAAAATTGGTGTATTTAAAGTTGGGACTGTCCTCTATCAGAATGTCAAACCAAAACAACTTTCCCGCAAACCGGTCTATGGGCTGCCATAGACGCCCAGTCGGAAGAAGAATAATAATAATAATAATAATAATAATAATAAGAACCGGCACAGATACAATAGGTGCCTCCGCACCTTCGGTGCTTGGCCCCTAATAATAATAATAATAAGAACCGGAACAGATACAATAGGTGCCTCCGCACCTTCGGTGCTTGGCCCCTAAATATAGCTGCAAGCAGCCATTACCGGGGCCAAGCGCAAGAAGCGGCAACATATGCCAAAATGGCAAGGAGTGGCAGACCAACTGCAGCAAGGAGCAATTAAGGGCATTTTGAGAGAACTTTGGGCAAATGGCTAAGAAAATCACATAAACATTAACTTATAATATGATTTAATGGGTTATCACTTTCGAACAATAGGTGGCGCAGTTACGAAATAGATGTGATGTGGTCAGAGTGAGGTGACAATGACACATACAAAGTTTGGTGTCAAAATGTGAAGGCATTGCAGAGATAAAGCCTAAATAGTCATTTTGGCAGCATGCCTCAAATTTGATGCTGTGGTATATGAAAACGGTTTTGTCTATCGTCACGCAATCCATAACTTTTATTCGGCACCGTCTGGAGATGATACGATTCAATTTTCGTGAAAATCGGACAAACGTTCTAGGAGGAGTTCGAAAAAGAAGGTTTCTCAAAGAAATAAAGATGGTGGACAGGAAGTTTAGCTGATTATGCAAAACCTGACATCTATGTTTTCGGCATAACCCAAGGAATCTATTAAGATCAGTTTCATTGCAATAGGCAAATTTGTTCAAAAGTTATTAGCGTTCTCAGAAATTAATTATAACTTTTGACCAACAGGTGGCGCTGTCTCAAAATCTTTTGAGTACCTTCAGGGCATGCTGCTTATGGCACACACTGAGTTTCGTAATGTTAGTCCAAAGCATTTGTTTAGTATGGCATTGTATTTCACAAAACTGTATTGAAGTCAATGGGAAATTCACGTTTTGTTCTATTATAGCGCCACCAAGAGGCTCAGTCCCACAATTTTTTTTATGTGTCCTCAGAGTGACCCCATACATATGTGTGTCAATTTTGGTGAAAATATCTCAATTTGCTTCCGAGTTATAAACATTTATATGAAAAAACACGTAAAAAATGACTGACACATGACTTTGTTTGAATTTTACTACCCCTTACTATCAATATTTTCGCATTTGGGCATTTGCATATAGTTAACAAGCTATGATTCCGTGTTTCTGACGGTGGTTTCGTCTCGATCGGAACAGCGGTTTTGAAGATATCGCCAAGTGTTTTTTTCGCGCTAAATCGCTACGCTACGCCATCCGTGAGACGAAACCCGACATATTTGGTATCGTTGGACTCGGCAACGATTCAGGACCTCAAAAATATGACTCCCGTGAAAATAAGTGTACCACACCCAAAGTTATAAGCGTTTGAAAAAAAAAATTCACCACTAGGTGGCGCTGTTTCGAAACTTCTCAGGCTCCTTCAGGGCATCGTACTGATGACCCATACCGAGTTTCGTAACAATTCGTTCATGCGTTCAAAAAATACAGCATTTTAGCACATAATTCAAAATGGCCGACAGCCAAAATGGCTGATCTGGGAAAATTGGATATCGTTCGACTCGGCATGACGCCCTGAATCTAACGAGACCAAGTTTTAGATTTTTGGAGAAACCGTTCAGAAGTTATGAGCAAAAATAGCCATTTTTTATATCTCCGGACCACTAGGTGGCGCTGCGCCGAAACGCAGCATGTAGCCTCAGGTCATGCTTGTGATGACACGTACCAAGTTTGGTCTGAAAACGAGTAAGCGTTGCGGAGATACCGCCTCACGTCTGTTTTCGCAAGCGCTACGTAAAATTTGTTTGCGCGTTTATCGAAAACGGTTATTCGAATCATCTTGAATTCCATAACTTTTTGTCAGCACTGGCTGGAGATGATCCGGTCCGATTTTGGTGAAAATCGGACAAACCGTCTAGGACGAGTTCGCAAAAGTAGGTTTTTTAGAAAATTCAAAATGGCGGCCGTTTTTTTATGACGGAAAATGACGTCATAGGGTGCGATCGAATCGCCATGAGCTCAAAAACAAGAGGAAAAAAGAATTTTGTTGATAGGCCTTACGGTTCAAAAGTTATTAGCATAATAAAAGTGAAACTTTGGACAGTTGGTGGCGCTAGAGGGAATGAGTTAGAGACACCAAAATTGGTGTATTTAATGCTGGGACTGTCCTCTATCAGAATGTCAAACCAAAACAACTTTCCCGCAAACCGGTCTATGGGCTGCCATAGACGCCCAGTCGGAAGAAGAATAATAATAATAAATATAGCTGCAAGCAGCCATTACCGGGGCCAAGCGCAAGAAGCGGCAACATATGCCAAAATGGCAAGGAGTGGCAGACCAACTGCAGCAAGGAGCAATTAAGGGCATTTTGAGAGAACTTTGGGCAAATGGCTAAGAAAATCACATAAACATTAACTTATAATATGATTTAATGGGTTATCACTTTCGAACAATAGGTGGCGCAGTTACGAAATAGATGTGATGTGGTCAGAGTGAGGTGACAATGACACATACAAAGTTTGGTGTCAAAATGTGAAGGCATTGCAGAGATAAAGCCTAAATAGTCATTTTGGCAGCATGCCTCAAATTTGATGCTGTGGTATACGAAAACGGTTTTGTCTATCGTCACGCAATCCATAACTTTTATTCGGCACCGTCTGGAGATGATACGATTCAATTTTCGTGAAAATCGGACAAACGGTCTAGGAGGAGTTCGAAAAAGAAGGTTTCTCAAAGAAATAAAGATGGTGGACAGGAAGTTTAGCTGATTATGCAAAACCTGACATCTATGTTTTCGGCATAACCCAAGGAATCTATTAAGATCAGTTTCATTGCAATAGGCAAATTTGTTCAAAAGTTATTAGCGTTCTCAGAAATTAATTATAACTTTTGACCAACAGGTGGCGCTGTCTCAAAATCTTTTGAGTACCTTCAGGGCATGCTGCTTATGGCACACACTGAGTTTCGTAATGTTAGACCAAAGCATTTGTTTAGTATAGCATTGTATTTCACAAAACTGTATTGAAGTCAATGGGAAATTCACGTTTTGTTCTATTATAGCGCCACCAAGAGGCTCAGTCCCACAATTTTTTTTATGTGTCCTCAGAGTGACCCCATACATATGTGTGTCAATTTTGGTGAAAATATCTCAATTTGCTTCCGAGTTATAAACATTTATATGAAAAAACACGTAAAAAATGACTGACACATGACTTTGTTTGAATTTTACTACCCCTTACTATCAATATTTTCGCATTTGGGCATTTACATATAGTTAACAAGCTATGATTCCGTGTTTCTGACGGTGGTTTCGTCTCGATCGGAACAGCGGTTTTGAAGATATCGGCAAGTGTTTTTTTCGCGCTAAATCGCTACGCTACGCCATCCGTGAGACGAAACCCGACATATTTGATATCGTTGGACTCGGCAACGATTCAGGACCTCAAAAATATGACTCCCTTGAAAATAAGTGTACCACACCCAAAGTTATAAGCGTTTGAAAAAAAAAATTCACCACTAGGTGGCGCTGTTTCGAAACTTCTCAGGCTCCTTCAGGGCATCGTACTGATGACCCATACCGAGTTTCGTAACAATTCGTTCATGCGTTCAAAAAATACAGCATTTTAGCACATAATTCAAAATGGCCGACAGCCAAAATGGCCGATCTGGGAAAATTGGATATCGGTCGACTCGGCATGACGCCCTGAATCTAACGAGACCAAGTTTTTGATTTTTGGAGAAACCGTTCAGAAGTTATGAGCAAAAATAGCCATTTTTCATATCTCCTGACCACTAGGTGGCGCTGCGCCGAAACGCTGCATGTAGCCTCAAGTCATGCTTGTGATTACATGTACCAAGTTTGGTCTGAATAGGATGAAGCATTGCGGAGATACAGCCTTACGTCTGTTTTCGCAAGCGTTACGTAAAATTAGTTTGTGCGTTTATCAAAAACCGTTAAGCGAATCATCTTGATTTCCATAACTTTTTGTCAGCACTGCCTGGAGATTATCCGGTGCTATTTTGGTGAAAATCGGACAAACGGTCTAGGACGAGTTCGCAAAAGTAGGTTTTTTGGAAAATTCAAAATGGCGGCCAATTTTTTATGACGGAAAATGACGTCATAGGGTGCGATCGAATCGGCATGAGCTCAGGAACAAGAAGAAAAAAGAATTTTGTTGATAGGCCTTACGGTTCAAAAGTTATTAGCATATTAAAAGTGAAACTTTGGACAGATGGTGGCGCTAGAGGGAATGAGTTAGAGACACCAAAATTGGTGTATTTAATGTTGGGACTGTCCTCTATCAGAATGTCAAACCAAAACAACTTTCCCGCAAACCGGTCTATGGGCTGCCATAGACGCCCAGTCGGAAGAAGAATAATAATAAATATAGCTGCAAGCAGCCATTACCGGGGCCAAGCGCAATAAGCGGCAACATATGCCAAAATGGCAAGGAGTGGCAGACCAACTGCAGCAAGGAGCAATTAAGGGCACTTTGAGAGAACTTTGGGCAAATGGCTAAGAAAATCACATAAACATTAACTTATAAGATGATTTAATGGGTTATCACTTTCGAACAATAGGTGGCGCAGTTACAAAATAGATGTGATGTGGTCAGAGTGAGGTGACAATGACACGTGCAAAGTTTGGTGTCAAAATGTGAAGGCATTGCAGAGATAAAGACTAAATAGTAATTTTGGCAGCATGCCTAAACTTTGATGCTGTGGTATACGAAAACGGTTTTGTCTATCATCGTGCAATTCATAACTTTTAGTCGGCACGGTCTGGAGATGATACGATTCAATTTTCGTGAAAATTGGACAAACGGTCTAGGAGGAGTTCGAAAAAGAAGGTTTTTCAAAGAAATAAAGATGGCGAACAGGAAGTTTGTCTGATTATGCAAAACCTGATATTTATGTTTTCGGCATAACAGAAGGAATCTATTAAGATCAGTTTCATTGCAATAGGCAAATTTATTCAAAAGTTATTAGCGTTCTCAGAAATTAATTATAACTTTTGACCAACAGGTGGCGCTGTCTCAAAATCTTTTGAGTACCTTCAGGGCATGCTGCTTATGGCACACACTGAGTTTCGTAATGTTAGACCAAAGCATTTATTTAGTATAGCATTGTATTTCACAAAACTGTATTGAAGTCAATGGGAATTTCACGTTTTGTTCTATTATAGCGCCACCAAGAGGCTCAGTCCCACAATTTTTTGTGTGTGCCCTCAGAGTGACCCCATACATATGTGTGTCAATTTTGGTGAAAATATCTCAATTCGCTTCCGAGTTATAAACATTTATATGAAAAAACACGTAAAAAATGACTGACACATGACTTTGTTTGAATTTTACTACCCCTTACTATCAATATTTTTGCATTTGGGCATTAGCGTTTAGTTAACAAGCTATGATTCCGTGTTTCTGACGGTGGTTTCGTCTCGATCGGAACAGCGGTTTTGAAGATATCGCCAAGTGTTTTTTTCGCGCTAAATCGCTACGCTACGCCATCCGTGAGACGAAACCCGACATATTTGATATCGTTGGACTCGGCAACGATTCAGGACCTCAAAAATATGACTCCCGTGAAAATAAGTGTACCACACCCAAAGTTATAAGCATTTGAATAAAACAATTCACCACTAGGTGGTGCTGTTTCGAAACTTCTCAGGCTCCTTCAGGGCATCGTACTGATGACCCATACCGAGTTTCGTAACAATTCGTTCATGCGTTCAAAAAATACAGCATTTTAGCACATAATTCAAAATGGCCGACAGCCAAAATGGCCGATCTGGGAAAATTGGATATCGGTCGACTCGGCATGACGCCCTGAATCTAACGAGACCAAGTTTTTGATTTTTGGAGAAACCGTTCAGAAGTTACGAGCAAAAATAGCCATTTTTCATATCTCCGGACCACTAGGTGGCGCTGCGCCGAAACGCTGCATGTAGCCTCAGGTCATGCTTGTGATTACATGTACCAAGTTTGGTCTGAATAGGATGAAGCATTGCGGAGATACAGCCTTACGTCTGTTTTCGCAAGCGTTACGTAAAATTAGTTTGTGCGTTTCTCAAAAACCGTTTAGCGAATCATCTTGAATTCCATAACTTTTTGTCAGCACTGCCTGGAGATGATCCGGTGCGATTTTGGTGAAAATCGGACAAACCGTCTAGGACGAGTTCGCAAAAGTAAGTTTTTTAGAAAATTCAAAATGGCGGCCATGTTTTTATGACGGAAAATGACGTCATAGGGTGCGATCGAATCGGCATGAGCTCAGGAACAAGAGGAAAAAAGAATTTTGTTGATAGGCCTTACGGTTCAAAAGTTATTAGCATAATAAAAGTGAAACTTTGGACAGTTGGTGGCGCTAGAGAGAATGAGTTAGAGACACCAAAATTGGTGTATTTAAAGTTGGGACTGTCCTCTATCAGAATGTCAAACCAAAACAACTTTCCCGCAAACCGGTCTATGGGCTGCCATAGACGCCCAGTCGGAAGAAGAATAATAATAATAATAATAATAATAAGAACCGGAACAGATACAATAGGTGCCTCCGCACCTTCGGTGCTTGGCCCCTAATAATAGGAACCGGCACAGATACAATAGGTGCCTCCGCACCTTCGGTGCTTGGCCCCTAATAATAATAATAATAAGAACCGGCACAGATACAATAGGTGCCTCCGCACCTTCGGTGCTTGGCCCCTAATAATAATAATAATAAGAACCGGCACAGATACAATAGGTGCCTCCGCACCTTCGGTGCTTGGCCCCTAATAATAGGAAACGGAACAGATACAATAGGTGCCTCCGCACCTTCGGTGCTTGGCCCCTAACAAGTCTCTCTATGCAGTTTTTTAAGCAAGATTCTATTCTATGGCATTTGCTTCTTTATAATGCCCGTCGTCAATAGCAACGCATTATTACACAGCGCACATCCATAACATTCACAACAGACGCGCGCTCTTGTTTCATTCAAATACAACTTGCCGTCTTGCGTCTCCGGTTTTTGATTGTATTGCAAAAATGAAATCAGAGTTGATTTATTGTTTACAGAGTTTGATAATATTGGTGTGATATATCTTGTCTGGACGATTGTTTTACAAAATGAATTCATAAACAGGTAAGATTTAAAACATTAGCTAATCTCATTATCAATTCAATATGTCCCCGTAATTATGTGGTAAAAATAAAATTGGTTTAATACGTGATGTATCTATACTTTACTATCCCTTAAAATATCACTCTTAATAATAGTCTTGTTTGAAGTTGTTCGTTCGTCTTTGGCTCAAAGCCACTTGCTACGAACTTTTCTTCGCGGAAGCTTGACGTCTATTTCAAGTGAGTGACATTAAATGTTTCAACTCAAAACAACATTTCGTGCCCAATTGTTTCCCAGACGTAGTTTTGGTATTGAGGTCAAAGTTAACTTGCCTTGCGTTCAGGTGATGATCACACAAGACGACTCAGCAGATTTGAAGTGTTTCTATTGTAGTGACTTTTTGTTCGGCAGACAAGGTGACCATCCTCGATCAAGTTTCCCTCAGGACGTTTGTAAAACCCAAAATATGACCACACCTCAGATTTGGTCCCCTTAAAAGGCTGAAAAACTTCCTGACCGGTCACTGCCTTCTGCCATTTCTTCTCGAATAGTAATTTAAAAAAATATTGCGTGCTGCGCGCCTGCGTCAGACTGGCCGACAGGATTCAGTGAGTTATTAAAATCGCGATAATCAAACAGGGTTTTAATGATAATTAAATTTTAAACGATAATACTAACCGTCAGTACATTTTATCACGGTTTATAGTGAAACCGGTTATCGTCCCATCCCTAGTACAAACATTTTTACCTTAGTATTTTGTCATCTGGTGAAATGAAGATGAAGATCTCTCTTCCTCTGTCTGTTTCATTTGCTGATGAAGATGATGTGACTTTACAGAATAAAGAGTCTCTTATTTTCTTCATTCTCTCTCTCTCTCTCTCTCTCTCTCTCTGAGCGTGTGGTGGGTGGAAGTGAGTGTGAGTGCTGCTGAGAGCGTACTGAATGTGAGTTTTCTGCTTCTCTTTTTTTTCCTAAAGCTGTTTTGTTTTCTCTGTTGATGTTTTGAGGAGTGTTTTAGGGAAACAGTGATAGTTGGGGTTCTTTGGTGTTTGTTTTGGTGGAGGCGGTGGCAGCAGCCGGTGTGGCTGTTAGCATGTGTTCTGTTGAAGAGTGTGTTTTAGCGGTGGGTGAAATTGTCGGATATGATAGTGTTAAATCGGCATCTAGGATGAATAGTGCCGTAGTGATTTTTTTAGGCACTGTGGAAAAAGTGAATCAGTTACTGGAGAGCGGAGTAGTGATTCAAGACACACACACATCAGTTTTGTCTCTTGTAAATCCTGCCAAAAAAGTCATTATCTCGAATGTACCCCCATTTTTGAAGAATGAGCTTTTGGAAAAGGAATTAGGGAGACACGGAAAACTTGTATCCCCGATTAAGATGATCCCTATCAGCTGTAAATCTCCTCATCTTAAACACGTTGTGTCTTTTAGGAGACATGTACATATGATTCTTAAAAAGAGCGACGAAGAACTGAATTTAGTGTTTAAGTTTAAGGTTGAGGACTTTGACTACACTGTGCATATAACATCAGAGACGATGAAATGTTTTGGGTGTGGGACTGTAGGGCATGTAATTCGCTCGTGCCCAGAGAGAGTAGGAGAGACCCGGGCTGTTAACACAGCAGACCCGCCGCCCGTTCGGGCTGAAAGCGGAGCTTCTTTACCTGACGAACCGCAGAGAACGGTGCAGGAAGAAAACCGAGATGATAGTGATCAAGACAATGAACAGTCAGAAAATGTAGAGAGTGAGCAAAAAGCACGAGATGATCTAAATGAGTTAAGTGTTGGTCAAACCGCGACTAGAGTAGCTGAGTCAGTGCTGTTTAATGAGGAAGATGTTTCAATGGATGTTGAAATGTCAACCAAGAGGAAAAATCAGGGGGAAAAGAAATCGAATTCTGAACAAGTTACAAAGGTTTCAAATATGAATCTTATGAGCTGTTCCTCTCAGTCAGATGATGTGGAGAAGAGTGTGAAGAGTCTGAAAGTGATGTTAGTGGTGATGCACAAATGGATGTGGAGAGTGCTTATCACCAAAATCCAGTCCTTTTTACAAAGAACTAAAGGCTTGAGATCAGTTAAAGTTGAGGAGTTTTTCCCAGATTTACAACTCTTCCTTGACTCAGTTAAACTATTCATGAAGAACACAGAATTTTCTGGCCAACTGACTTTTACTGACCAAGAAATTTTTCGTCTGAAAAAATTGATGATAAAAGTTCGAGCAAAAATAGCCAATGATGACTAAGGGTTTTTTCTTTTTCTTTTTTTGTGCTACCCTCTATGGTTTGTCAAAATACACATTAACATTTGATATGTGTGACATAAAGCTGGGTTCTTTAAACATCAATGGTGCTAGAGAGGATGCAAAGAGAGTTTTCCTTTTTAGTTTGTTTAAAGTTAAGAAATTAAGTATAATTTTTTTACAAGAAATGCATAGCACTGTTGAAAATGAAACTGAATGGAAGAAAGAGTGGGATGGGGAAGTTTTTCTCAGTCATAAGAGTAGCAACAGTGCCGGAGTTGGAATTCTGTTTGCGAAAGATTTTCTACCCATTTCTTGTGTTATTGAAGAAGTCATTGAAGGTCGTTTGTTAAAAATACAAGCTATATTTGAAAATGTAAAAATGACTTTTATTAATGTATATGCTCCAACTGTAGGCGCAGAAAGGGTGTATTTTTTAAACACTCTAAATGCTGTTATAAGTAGCTGTAGTGATGATGGTTACTTGTTCCTAGGTGGGGATTTTAACTGCACTGAGAATGCAGCTCTAGATAGAAACCATCCAGAACCACATGGAGCCAGTAAAAATTGTCTTGTTAATTTAATTCAGACGAATGATTTATGCGATGTTTGGAGGTTTTTACATACTAACCAGCGGCAGTATACTTGGACTCATGTTAAAGATAATTATTTGTCTTTGGCTAGGCTCGATAGGTTTTACTGTTTTGAACATCAGAGCAATGTACTTAAAGGTTGTTCAATATACCCAGTTGGTATTTCAGATCATTGCCTTGTAGAAGCCGATATATTTGTTAAAGATGTGAAATGCAAAAGTGCCTATTGGCATTTTAATGTATCTTTGCTTTCTGATAATGTATTTAAAGATGCTTTCAAGTTTTTTTGGAGTGGTTATACAAGAGAAAAATCTAAATACATTTCATTACAACAGTGGTGGGATATAGGGAAGGTCAATATAAAACAACTTTGCCTACAGTATACTCTCAATGTCACAAGGGACATGACTAGATCGATGAAAGCTTTGGAGAGTGAAATAGTAAAACTGCAAGATTTGGCAGACTCAACAAAAGAAGGAGAACATTTTAAAGTTCTCAAAAAAAAAAAGTCAGCTCTATCAAATCTGTTGGGTTTCTCTGCCCAAGGTGCTCTGATTCGTTCACGTCACCAAAATATTGCAAAAATGGATGCACCTTCTCATTTCTTTTTTGGCCTTGAACGGAAAAATGGACAAAGGAGACTTATGCACTCTCTGCGGTCCAGCACCGGACAACTGTTGCAAGAGTCGGCGGCTATCCGTAAATATGCAATTACTTTTTATGAGAAACTTTTCAAGAGTGATTTTCAGGAGAGACCAGAGCTGGCACAGACCTTCTATGAGGGTTTACCCAAGGTTCCTGAGGAGGCTAACCCAGAGCTGGATGCTCCAATCTCTGCTGAGGAACTACAGTCTGCGTTGCAGAGTCTAGAAAGTGGTAAAGCTCCAGGTATCGACGGTCTTACTGTGGACTTTTATAAAGCTTTTTGGCCTGTGATTGGCAAAGACTTGTTGCTTGTTCTGAGAGACAGTTTGAATAAAGGAAGTTTACCATTGAGCTGCAGGAGAGCAGTCCTCACTCTTCCAAAAAAGGGGATTTACAAGAGATAAAGAACTGGCGGCCGGTGTCTCTACTTTGCACTGACTACAAACTTTTGTCAAAGGTTTTGGCCATGAGACTGAAAAAAGTTATGGAGAATATTATTCATGTTGATCAAACTTACTGCATTCCAAATAGATTGATATCTGACAATATTTTTCTAATTCGTGATGTTTTGGACCTCTCCAATTCATTGGGTTGTGAAATTTGTTTGATTTCAATTGATCAGGAGAAGGCATTCGACAGAGTTGAACATAAGTATTTGTGGCAAACGTTGAATGCGTTTGGGTTCAGCTCTGGCCTTATAAACATGATTAGAGTCTTGTACAGTGACATTGAGAGTATTTTAAAGATCAACGGTGGTTTGAGTTGTAGTGAAGTTTTTTATTCTTCCACGCAACAGACCAGGAGACTCTTGAGGTATCTTTCACGCAGAAGTTCTTTATTGCGTCGCTGTAGTCATCTCAAAGATAGTCTAACTAAGGGAAAATATTCCCTTACAATCTATACATTTAGAGGGGAGGAGTTTACATTGCGGGGGGAGAAACTGAAACAAAGCATGCAAATGAATATGATTCAACAGGCACCTCAGTTCATCAGCATAGCAGTTTTCTGTGCCTTGAGATGCTAATCTGGAGGAGTTACATTGAGGAGGAGTCTCTTGAAACAAAGCAAATGTAAATGATTCAGCAGATTACCAGAGACGCTAATCTAATCAGTCTGACCAGCGTGGTCACACTTTTACCATTACAAAAGCAAAGCTGAATCTTGAACTTAATGGCCAGGAAGCGCATAAAGACAAAAGCTAATGTGTGACACCTGGAATGCTTGGCTTAATCTTATTGGCCTCAAAATGGTAAACACTGTATACATTTTACAGTTGAAAATACTGTTAAACCTTAATGAAACATTGAATAAATTTCTATTTCTTCAGTCCCCCCTTTTGAGAGTATTAATAACTCTCACATTATGTACAAATTTAAACACTTAAGAAAGTTAATTCATGTAACTTGTGCTAGTTACAGGCACATACTTATGTTCTGTGTTTGCTTTTTCTATAATTGCGTGCTGACACAGAAAACAAACATGCAATTAGGGTCCGTGAAGTTCTTACGGATAATAGTCTTTACTGGTTGGAACGGTGATTTTCTCGTGAGAGGTGTAATTCATTTTTTTTGATGAAACACTTGAT
The DNA here is from genome assembly GCF_988280905.1 of Pimephales promelas. Lineage (NCBI taxonomy): Eukaryota > Metazoa > Chordata > Actinopteri > Cypriniformes > Leuciscidae > Pimephales > Pimephales promelas. The sequence goes on from NC_142770.1 coordinate 32,371,594, forward strand.
ACTGTGGACACATAGATTGTACGCTAATAAGAGAAACAACAGCAGAATTGCTATTTCCTTCATCCACATCCACGGTTTACCAATCAAGTTTCCGAACCATGTCGAATTGTCTTCAGTCATCTTCTTTAATCCAGTTGAGAGATCAAGAATGTCTTGTTGGATTTTGGTCAAGTTTTCTGTGGGGTCCATTAACCCGGTGCAGCACTCAGGACCGATGATGGTACAGGCTCCTCCTTGTGATGCTAGAATGTAATCCAAGGCCACTCTGTTCTGTAAGATCATTATCTTGTGTGAAGTGAGAGTGTTTGTGATGTTACCCAGTGCTAATGCTGTATCATTGGCCAATTTTTGTACAGAATTCGATAAGCTTCTGACTTGATCCAAGGCCTGCATGACACCATAAGACGGTATTAATGCTCCAAGAGTTCTTGACCACCATGTTTGTGCACAAGTGAGTCCAGGAATGCACCCATCTTCTTGGTTTGTGGTGGGAGCTGAATTTTTTAGCTGTGGGGAGCTTGAGGTGGAATGTGTATTCTCTCTGATAGCTGGTAGAACATAAACCAGTGTGCACCTTCCGTTGAACTGGCTGGGGAGGATGCTGTAAACAGAAGTTCCACATAACCAAAAAGTGTCAGGTGGTGGAGGGATCCTACACAACTGATTTACGGCAAAAAATTTTGGTAGGGATGGGTTCCTGTAGAGACAACTTTTTAAGTCATTTTCCTGTTTCTCCTCGGTTGTTAGAACATACACATGGGATTCTTCGTCTCCTCTTTCAATCACAAATCTGCAGCGTTCACGAGGAATTTCACCCAGTGGAGTCGATGCTGGAGCATAATTTTCCATGCACCAGTAGAACATCATTGGCAGAAGTACATCTGTCATGATGGGAGTAGCTGAAGTTAGGTTGCAGGATGGTAGTCCTGGAATGCCACATGAAGAAACTGGAGGAAGTGTTATGTTGTGGCATGTGTCCTTGTTGTATAATCCACTGCTATGATGATCGAATAAGGTGCACGTGTCACATTTGGAGATAGGATGCGCCACCCATGGGATTCCTGCTCCTACTAAAGGTGCGTGTGGCATGCACACGTTCTTTCCCGCAAACAAGGCGTTTCTTGACATATTCATGAGTTCTAGGAATATGTTGTTTCTGACGTCCACACTCTGTGTGATGTCCAGGATGGTTAGTAGTACGACAATCTTGATCATGTTGGATGACTGAAGGTTCCGTAAGTCTTTTCTCTGCGTTGTGTATTTTTTTTCTTCTTTTCTTTGATGCTAGTTGGCCCGGCAGTGGGTCTCGTTGTTTTTCTGGAAGTGGTGTCTTCCTACACAGGTGAAGGGTCGGTGTGTATGGGTCTCAGGACAGCCATCAAGTGGTATCTGCACAGAGGAAGAAAAGGAAAACAAAAGACAGGAGAGCAGTATTGGTTCAAACACAATGGTTGTAAACTTTTCAGAGTCTGCTATTGTTGTTCTGCTATGGTTATTCCTTCTTTCCCTGTTTCTTATTTTTAGACACCTAAAGTAAACACAGTGAGGTGGGGATGGACTAAATGGATGGGGAAAGCCTATGAGGGAATCTTCGCCCAAGGGGTGACCCCCGACGCATATGGCATTTCGGTTCTTCCCTTGGGTTCCTCACTTGTTCGTGTCCTATCCTACCCCTGTCGGTGGCGGAACAACCTTACAGTGTGACACATGAGTCCAGGTTTTTTTTCCTTGACACAATACTGCAGCTGCTGTAATCAACATTACTTGATGTGGTCCTTGCCACTTAGGTTCTAATGGCTTGTTTCTGAATGACTTTATCATGACCCATTGACCTGGAATAATTGCGTGTCCACCTTCTGGTGGAGTCTGCCAACATGACTCAACTCTCTCTTTGGCACTCTGTACTGCCTTTGTGAGGTTTTCACAGTAAGCGATCAGGGCATCTGAGGCAATGTGTACATCAGCATTTCTAAGATCAATCACACCTGGCATCTGCATTGGGCGTCCAGTAATAATCTCATGAGGGCTCAGTCCTACTGCTCTGTTAGGTGACGCTCTCATACTACACAATACTGCTGGCAGCGCTTCGACCCATGGTACTCCTTCCTGATGCATTTTGCTTAGCCTGGTTTTGATTGTTTTGTTTGCACGTTCAACCTGTCCTGATGCTTGAGGCCTATAGGGGCAGTGAAGGTTCCACTTAATCTGCAACATTTTAGCCACTTCCTTGACTACCTGTCCAGTGAAATGTGTACCTTGATCTGAATCAATGCAATCTGGCAATCCCCATCTGGGAATAAAATCATTGACAAGACATTTAGCAGTATGTGCAGCTGTAGCACGTCCTGTTGGATAAGCTTCTACCCATCTTGAGAATTTGTCTATTACTACCAAAACATCAGTTTTTCCCTTACAACGAGGCAATGATATGTAATCAACTTGCAGGTGACGAAATGGCCCTGATGGAGCTGGAGTATGTGCTGCTGGTGTAATGGCTGCTGGAACATCATTATTTTTCTGACATGTAACACACCTCTTGGCTGTTTCTGTGGCTACATTTCTGAATTTTGGATTCCACCATTGATTTGAGAACCTGTGGTTCATCGTTGCTGGACCACTGTGCCCCAAACTGTGTATTTGTTGAGCCAAATATGGCAACAGTGATTCGGGAGCAACGTACTTTCCCCCTTTGGTCCAGCAACCAGATGAATCCACTGTGGCTCCTTTGTCTAACCATGTCCATGCTTCAAACAGCGGAACGCTCTTGTACAGATCAATTATTGATTCAGGAGGCAAAATTGTTTTCTGTGCTGTACTACCTGTACACACTTGTACCTTTTCATAGAAACAAGCCTGTTTAGCCGCTACATCAGCAAGAGAATTACCTTTAGCTTCAGTAGTATTAGTTGTGAGATGTGCTTTCACTTTGATCACTGCTAATTTCTTTGGAAGTTTCATGGCAAACATTAGGTCTTTCACTAATCCAGCATGCTTAATGGGGGATCCAGCAGAAGTTAGAAACTGTCTGGTTTGCCAAATGACACCAAAATCATGAACTACCCCAAAAGCATACCTGGAATCTGTGTAAATATTTGCAACTGATCCTGAAGCTAGCGTGCATGCTCTTGTTAAGGCTACTATTTCTGCAGCTTGAGCTGAAAAATGATCTGGAAGACGACCTGAAGCAACCACTTCAGTGGTGGACGTTACTGCATAACCTGCTCGTCTGTTACCTTCAATCACTTGAGCTGAACCGTCAACAAACAACTCTAGATCTGAATTCTCTAAGGGAGTTTCTTTTACTTCACTCGTAGGTGTGTATGTAAGCGTAACACAATCGTGAGTCATTTCTCCTTCATCCTCTAACAAAACTTCAGTCATTGCAGACATCATACATGAGGATGGGTTTGTGACAGGTGCACGCTGTAAAACAATGTTCGGGGCTGTGAGAGTGGCTAACCAATTTCCCCAACGGGAGGAGGTTACAGAGGTGACTTTTGCTTGATTCATTAGTGCGGACACTGCATGTGGGCATTTTACATGTACAGTCTGACCTAACACCATTACTGATGAAGCTTGAAGAGCTAGATGAACTGCCTGCACTGCTCTGAGGCATGGGCCCATACCTTGAGCGACTATGTCAAGTTTACCAGAATAATAATGAATTGGGCGTAAACTGCCCCCATGATCTTGCATTAGACATGCAGTCATAAAGCCTAAGTGTTCATGAACATAAAGCACAAAGGGTCTATCAGATTGGGCAATTCCTAATGCTGGTGCTTGACATAGTGCTCTCTTCAAATCATTGAACGCCTTGAGGTGAACATCTTCCATACAAACAGTATCTGAATCTTTACCATGACCTTTCAACAAGTCATAAAGAGGCTGAGCAATCGAGGCATATTCTTCTATCCACGGTCTACAGTAACCTGCTGTTCCTAAAAATGATCGGAGTGTTTTAATGGTGGTAGGTGGAGCTATAGTTTTGACTGATGCCGCTCTATCCTGTGTAATGGATCTGTTCCCTGCACCAATTGTTTGACCCAGAAATGTGACTTGCTGTTTAGCAATTTGAGCTTTGTGAAAGCTGCATTTGTGTCCTCTTTTAAGCAAATAGTCCAACAATGCTGCCAATTCAGTTTGATGTACCTCGTGATCAGTTGAGGCAATCAAAATATCATCAACATATTGAATCATAGTGGACTGTTTTACCGGACATTCTGGGTCACACAAATCACGTCTGACAGCCTGATGGTATATGGTTGGGGAGTTTTGAAATCCCTGTGGCAAACGTGTCCACTGGTATTGCTCATAGTCAACGGTGAAAGCTAACCATGGCTGGCTGTCAGGGTGCAACGGTACAGAAAAGAATCCATTAGACATATCAATTACTGAAAAAATCTTACACTCCAATGGCAAACCATTACAGATTGTGGAAGGATCCGCCACTAGGGGGGTGATTTTATCAATATGTTTATTGGCTACTCTGTAGTCTATTGTGAGTCTCCATGTCCCATTAGATTTCTTTATGGGCCATATGGGGGAATTACATGGACTGTTGGTTTTAACTAGCACTCCTTGTGTCAGCAATTTTTCTACAATAGGTTTGATCCCCTGAATAGCTTCCCTATTGATAGGATATTGTTTGGTGACCGGAGGTGCATTTCCTGTTAATTTTACTGGTTCTACACCTGTCAACAAACCACAATCATCCTTGTCTTTAGCCCAAATTGGATGATTCTGTAAGAAAGCATATTCTGGAGAGATCTCCCCACTGGTAGAAATTTGGGCTGAGGAAATTTGGATGCTAGCAGATTCTGGGGACAAGTCTAAAGTTAGATGTACTTGTCTCAGGAGATCCATGCCTAAAATTGCACCTGTATTTAATGGAGCACATAACAATTTTGTAGTCAGAGTTTTCGGGCCAAATTGTATCTCAATGGGCGGGGTTTCATACAAAACAGAATCTTCACCTATTACACCAGTTAATGTAAATTTGGTTTTCTTGAACGGGATGTTTAAACCTTTAGCTAATTTTGTAGGAATTACTGTAGATTCTGCACCTGTATCAAGCAAAAAATCAATCTCTTTCTCCTGTATGCTACCTTTCACAAAAATTCTTTCGTCATTATGGTGGATTACAGGTGAAAGGTAGCTATTCACAGCCCCAACAATTAGTTTTTTTCCTGGTCTTTTTGTGCTCTTAGAAGAGCCTGAACGAGCTGTCCTAAAGTCTCAGTGGACACTTGTGGAACTGCGTCAGGGTTATAAGCAGGCTGAGGAGGACCAGAATTATGCATGGCATTTCTTTTTGTGTCTTGCAACTTCTTTCTACATTCTTTCTCCCAATGCCCTACTTTTCCACAATAGTGACATTTGCCTTCTTTTTTAGGCCACCTGCTTTCTGTTTGGGTTGTGCTAAACGTAGCTGCTGCTGCTACTCAGACTTTGGCTTTAACATCCGCATCTTTTTCCCATGCTGCCAACCTTTCCAGATTACTTCTTAGAGTTCTGTGAGACCAAGTCAGATCTAAAAATGGCAACGCTCTTCTGTAGTCAACTACAAGGCCATCTGACCAGATGCGGACCAGCGGTCCTTTGTCATCGAGTACACTGTCAGAATCATCCACTATTCCACTGTACGTTACAGCTGACTGACAAAACCTCTCAGTATATTCATTCACCGTTTCGTCTTTCTTTTGTACACAGTTAGTAATTCTAGACCAATCTATCTTGGGTCCTAGAATATTCTTTAGGATTTTCAAAACACCCTCTCTCATATCACTTCTACTGGCACGTTGTAGTTCAGAGGTCACTGCAGATTCAAAACTGTTGAATTCGGATTCAGTTAAAATTTGAGACATTAACTGTGTGACCTCTGTTAACGACATGTCGTAGAGACGCATTTTGCTGATCAAAACTCTTCTAAATTCAGAAAACTGTGTGCGTGCTGAAGGCAAACTCTGTGACAATCTCTCTATATCTCTAGGTCCAAGCGTTTTGGCAACAGTTTGGATATGAACAACAGATGCACTGGAAGGAACAGTTTCTGACTCTTCAATTCCCTGCGATCTTTTTCTAGCCCCACACACATTCACTGAATTTACATGCTTATCAGTTACTGATGGGATGTCTACATCTCTTTCAAAGAATGCTTGTAAATCAGGGTAGATGTTATCAGGCTGACTTACTACTTCCACATCAGTTTTTTCTGCATCTTTGTTGCGGTTCAATTTCTTGGTCAATGCGGAAACTCTAGCCCGTAGCTCTTTGTTCTCTTTCTCTAGCTCTGACTTTTGCTCAGACTGTTGTGAAGCTAGTGCTAAACCAAACTCTCTATGGCAACAGATTATGCCTTTCATGTTTTTCTTTCTGATACATGCTCCTAGTACTTTTTTACAGTCATCTACCGACCAATTCTTGTCTGGATGAATCTCATATTTCTGTGTTAGTTCTTTCCTAACTTTTTCAGTAACTATTAGGTTCATTTGTTCTCCTAACAGTGCTTTGAATTCGCTATCTGACCACAATGGAGCGGCAAGGCCACTTTTCTCAGTTGTAGGAACCAACCTAGCATTTTTCCTAACCATTTTGTGAGTTTCTTTCTTTTTTACACACAAAACCTAAACTTTCTCTGATCAAACAGAGGCTACACTTGTTTACACAGATCGACTGTTAAACCTTCTTTGGCAGACCAAAGGATATCCACAATATTACTAGCACTTTATGCTAATCTTCCCTGCCTGTACAGAGGATCAAACTTTCATCTCTAAAGTAAATTTTTAGAGGGTAACACCAAACAAAAAAAAACAACACAAACTATTAGCATGTTACGCTAATCTTCCCTGAAAGAAAATGGAAAGGATCTTTCACCTTCCAAAACTTTTTAGAGGATGACCAAAAATGACTAGCAAAAAAATGCTAATCCTTCTCTGTGAACAGAGGTTATCACCAAATATTAACACGTAATGTTAATCTTCCCTAAGTTTAGAGGATACCTTCTCTAGCAACGTAGAGGCACTATTCCGTTGAACAAAACTTCCCTGACTCATTCAGAGGATTTCTTACAACTTCCCTGACTTATTCAGAGGATCCCAAAAATATTAACATTTAATGTCAATCTTCCCTGCCTGACAACAGAGGATATCTATCATCTTTAAAAGACCACTTTTAAAGGATAACTTTAGTTAATCAAACACTACAGCTGCCTGATAACTCTTTCTCTGACGGCACAGAGGCACAACTTTGGTACTGGTCTGGTTCTTTGAATAGAGTGAAACTCACCGAATCGTTGCTTGTATGAAAAGATTCAGTCTGGAACTCAGTCAGAAAAGTTCTTTTTGTTCTTGTTCTGGAACTCAGTTCACTTTGTTGATCTTGTTCTGGAACTCAGGTAAGATTTCTCTGTTGAAATCTTTTGTTGCTTGAAGTTTTGGATTCAGGTAAGATTTCTCTATCCGGGTCACGGCACCATCTGTAGTGAAGTTTTTCTTCTTCCACGCAACAGACCAGGAGACTCTTGAGGTATCTTACACGCAGAAGTTCTTTATTGCGTAGCTGTAGTCATCTCAAAGATAGTCTAACTAAGGGAAAATATTCTCTTACAATTTATACATTTAGAGGGGAGGAGTTTACATTGCGGGGGGAGAAACTGAAACAAAGCATGCAAATGAATATGATTCAACAGGCACCTCAGTTCATCAGCATAGCAGTTTTCTGTGCCTTGAGATGCTAATCTGGAGGAGTTACATTGAGGAGGAGTCTCTTGAAACAAAGCAAATGTAAATGATTCAGCAGATTACCAGAGACGCTAATCTAATCAGTCTGACCAGCGTGGTCACACTTTTACCATTACAAAAGCAAAGCTGAATCTTGAACTTAATGGCCAGGAAGCGCATAAAGACAAAAGCTAATGTGTGACACCTGGAATGCTTGGCTTAATCTTATTGGCCTCAAAATGGTAAACACTGTATACATTTTACAGTTGAAAATACTGTTAAACCTTAATGAAACATTGAATAAATTTCTATTTCTTCAGTCTGCAAATACAGTCTTGTTTATAAAACAATTCTCAGTGAAATGAAGCGAACAGACGGACAATGTTTTACCCTCATCAGCTGGAGTGGAACGTCATTAAACATAAAGTTTATCCATGCAGTCCTATTGGAATCCAGAGGAAGCTTATGCAGTGACTGTCTTCTTCCACAACCAGGCAATGCGCAATATTTTGTATTGCTCGCTCGGTAGCACGATCCAGTTTTCATCACGAGGTAGGAATCTATATTAATTAGCTATACGTCTAATGCGCGAATCGGTGGGCGGGGCTAAACCGACCGTGTTGATCTTCTTCTGCGGGGGGTGGTGTTTTATCCTCTTGTCTTTTACTTTAAAAAAAAAAAACCTTGCCGCTTTCTTCCAGGAAGTGTACGACGAGTTTTTGGGGACGTGGACGGCACCTTTTACCCTTTACCCGGCACCTCCCTCACCACCCTTGATGGCGGGGCGGCTAAGCGATACACGCGCATCCCGCCAGTGGAACGGGCTGTTGCTATGCAACTGTGCCCTAACTCCACTTGTCATGGAGAACCGTGTCTCCATTCCCGGGCATGTAAGTACTCGTCGGATTTTTCCCTGAGGTTAAGCTGCCTCTGCCGTGCACACCATGGCGTTGCTGCAGGTCCATCAGGCCAAATTGTCTGACCTGTACGAGGATGGTGACGATCCCCAAGTTCTTTAGGAACTTTGTATCGCGACAGACCTCGCGCTTCGTGCAACGAAGGTGACCGCGCTGTTGGTGGGTCATGCGATGTCCACGCTGGTGGTCCAGGAACGCCATCTCCGGCTGTGTCGGAGCCTGTGTCTGACTCCGGTTTCTCAACTCCTCGGTGTCCCAGACCGGCCTCTTTGGCGACGCAGTCGAGAACTTCGCCCAGCAGTTCTCGGCTGTTCAACAACAGACGGCGGCCATCAAACATATCCTGCCGCGGCGGCCAGCTGCTGCCTCCACCCCAATGCCTGCGGCACCTCAGTGTGCTCGTCGCCGAGGGTGTCCTCCTGCGTGTGCCCCTGCTCCTGCGCCGCAGCCTCCACGTAAGTGGCGCCAAGCAGGGCGTCCCGCCCGTCCAGGCCCCCGCCAAGAAGGGCGACAAAGCCAGAAGTAAGCAGCCCTAGGACGGTTGACCCAGAGATGGAAGAGACTGCTCTTCAGGAGACGATGACCGCATCGCTCTCTCCCCCGGAAGAGGGCCAGGTGGAAAATCCTTTGTTTCATTTCGTTTGTGTTCCACTGCTGGCCTTGCAACCAGCGGTACCCAAATTTTCAGTAAAAGAGCAGTTTCTACCATCTCTGGGTCCGAAGAGGAGTGTCAAGAACACATCCAGGATTTTTAACCGTTCTTTCCTGAATGCAAACTTTTGTATTGGGACAGTACTTGGGCCGCGACTGATGACGTTTTACAAGTCCACAAGAACACAAGTACAGACAAGAAGGCATATTGAGAAACGGCCCTAGTGTGCAACAGCTGCTAGTTAAATACTCACGCTGCAAGGCTGCACAGCTGATGCAAATGATTGCACGCCAATGTGCATTGGTTTGTTTTAGTTTCACTCGAAGTAGGTTGGTCAGTCATGACCTATGTCTCCGTTCCCTCCCTCAGGGAATGAGAGTTACCATATTTAACCAAAATGTTTCTCAAGCCAGTTTTCTCTGTGGTGAAATTTCTCACTTCTCCTGCTTAAAAGCCAGAAAGATCTTAATTTCACACTCTGTATTCATTCTGAAAATCATGATCTAGTGAGATTTTGCCCCTCTGCTCGTGAGATTTATCTTTTCTTATGAGTTTGCTTTAGGACTGAGTGTGGCTCTAGTTTATTTAACATTTCTATTTATTGGTGTATTTAAATGTTAAAAGAAAATAAAATGTGCATCTAAATAACTAACTAAAGCTTGTCTTTAGAACAATAATTAAATGAAACTGAATTGACTGTTCTGCAGATTTTTGAGTCCTGCTGCAGAGAAAGCCTGTCAGTATGTGAATAGAGTTGTGGGTGTAAACCTAAGAGACACACGAGTGAATCAGATCGCTGCTCTACTGCAGGATAAACACTGTCAACTCAACAAACTGACGTGAGTATTGCTCATTTATTTATAATATTACTTTACTTTATTACTAATGTTGGCTGATGATAATATTTCCTCACTCGTTTGAGTCAGAGCAGTTTTTCCTCAGCGTCACACAAAGCCACAAAACTGAAGTAAAAAAAAATTAAACAGCCAATTAAAAACATAATTAACTTGAATATCAAATTCATTATACTTGAAATCAAATTAAAATATTTGACAAAGACAGACATTTTGATCATTTGTCAATAATTATTTCAGTTTCTGTAGAGGCAGAACAAAACTGTTCATAACTGCTTTCAAATCAACGTTTGTATTTCACAAAAAGTAAAATGTCTAATTTTGATGCTGCATATAACAACTATACATATATATAGCATATAACATATATAACAACAGCTTGTAACAACTGAACAAGTGCATTTTAAAAGACTGTGATCAGTATCTGCCTGTAATAAGATGAAAAGGAAAAGGAATAAGAAAACCCATTCTTAAACATGAGCATCAGGTTAAATGTTGCAATGAATGATCCACACTACAAATGGAAATGCAGAAATGTTATGCTTATTGTTCACAAAACACAATCACTTATTCCAAACAGGAATGAGAAATGATTCAATGATTATTTTGCATAGATGTTACATTTCTATCAAATGCCAGTGCAATCCTTCAGTGTCCAGAGACATATGAGCAATATGTATGAGCATCAAATATCAGTTTCAGCAACTTGTTTATTTCCTAAATTAATCTAATTAAATTAATGCACCTTGATTCATTTTAAAAATATAACCCTATATAAGACACTCACAATAACGAGGGAGAGATGCGGAAGAACTTATATAAAAGATCTAATAGTAATATTTTTATATATTAGTCAGTGATTGTATTGCCGTCCGAATCCACATCTCTAAGTTTATCAGAAGAGATTCAATTCACTGTTTAAATGCTTTTTTGATCACTGCCGAGCACCGTACGTACACTTTTATTACTGAATGCTGGAAAGTATTTAAAAGAACAATATTTCACCGCAGCTCCACCTCAGCGAACAAAGATGGGAAAGAGAAGATTGCATGTAAACATTTGAAATGATGATATGATGTATGATACAATTTTAAAATATGTAGGCTAGGCTATTATAGTCTATTATAGTTTGGATTATTTTTTATAATATCCCATAAGTCCTAATAAACTCCACTATTTCTGAAGTGCTTCTTTTATAAAGAATAGCTCTTTCTCGCATAATGCAGAGAAGCAGCAGCTGCACGAGTGAATAACTGATTCTGGATCTGTCTATCAGCAGATTCAGCAGCATCGCCATACACAGCACCGGCTAACATCTCCGTCATCAATAAAACTGTCAGTCAAACAGATACGCAGGCATAATGTGTCAGTTCAGTTGTTTGTTCAACAACTGTTTCAAACCAATTTGGCAAAAAAACTAAAACATAACTATTTAAAACCATATAATTATATACCACTATAACAAAAGCAGGTGTGGAGAGTGTGTGCATCTTTCCATGGAGTAAATGTCTCCCGTGTTGGCCCAAGGATTGAGATTGGTACGTTATGTCACCGTCAGAGCAGAAGGTGGTGGGTAAGCACCAAAGAGCCACTTGTAGACCCCATTAAATCAGCTTTAGTTTTATTCAGGTTTTTTATTTTTCTGTTTTCATTTTTCTATATTCTGTTTTTTTTTTTCATTTACATTTTTGTGGACTCCCATTTTAATGGTTAAATTAAATGTAAGTAATCACAAAACAATGTCTAATTAATTGAAATCACGAAACTTATATTATATAATTGAACAATCATTTATCATACTGACTGACATGAACCAATTTCTAAACAAATGCGACTTAGTCCAGTGCGACTTGTGTATGTTTTTTTTTTCTTCATGAAGCATTTTTTTAGTTTAAATAATGTAGTTTTGAAACTAAATGCTGCTGTAGCTCTTCAATAAGATGATCATCATAGATGTGAACTATTGTTATTTCTTCAGTCTGTGTGGATGCAGTATTACAGAGGAACAGAGTCTCATCCTGACTTCAGCTCTGAAATCAAACCCGTCACACTTGAGAGAGCTGGACCTGAGCTGGAATAATCTAGGAAACTCAGGAGTGAAGCACTTATGTGCTGTACTGAAGGATTCACCTGTAAAACTGGAGAGATTGAGGTCAGTCACATTCACATACAAGAATCAAAATGCTTAAAATCATTTCAACTGTTTAAACTAGAACACATTAACGTTATATTTGTACAAACATTTTCACCTTAGTATTTTGTGATCTGGTGAAATAAAGATGAAGATCTCTCGTCCTCTTTCTGTTTTATTTGCTGATGAAGATGATGTGACTTTATAGAATAAAGAGTCTCTTATTTTCTTCATTCTCAATCTCTCTCTGCTAATGTAGGTTAAGATCCTGTGATATGACAGATGAAGGTTGTTCTGATGTGACTTCAGCTCTGAAATCAAACCCGTCACACCTGAGAGAGCTGGACCTGAGTGAGAATAATCTAGGAGACTCTGGAGTGAAAAACCTCAGTGATCTACTGATGAACCCACAATTCAAGCTGGAGAAACTACAGTTAGTGTCATTATACTATACAGCAATTACAGTGTGACTGAAGTTTATTTATTTGAAGACAGCAGGGCTTATGTTTCATTGGTTATAGCAGTGCACTTTCTGGGTTTCCCTATTGCTCACATGTTTAACGTGTTGTTGTTTTAGTTAGTAACTGTTTAATTTCCATGCTGCTATTTATCCTACTACTAATTAATGCCTATTGCACTTTCTTTTTTTGGCAAAAAGAAAGAAAGAAAACTAGAATAAAATAAAATTAACTCACTGTCATGTCTGGGTGACGACTGTCATGTCAGGGTGACGACTAGGTAGAGCCTGTTTTGAAGACTCCCATTAATTATCACATGTGAAGAGAACAAGTCTTTTTTAGGCAGATAGTGCAATTCATTTTATACCAGCAGGCCTAATAATCATACGAGAAACTAACTAATCATACCGCCAGCTTGATCATTCGATCTCCATTAAAACTCACAATATCACCCTACTTTATAGATTTTCAGGAAAAACCAACCTGTGGCCACCAGGTTGCCTTTCCTTTTCTATAAACAAATACTCTTTGAAGTATATTTTAATTTGTAAGCTTGCAGCTAATATCTAGGCAGTTAAGGGACTTGAAGTATGAGCAAGAGTCAGTAAACAATGAAAATGAATATAATGAATTTAATAAGGCAGAGCTACTTATGCGTTTACTAACGTTACAGGAATAAATGTATTTACAAACAATAAACACAAACAACAACGAGGGGAGTCTGGAAATGGAAATACGAGTAAGAGTGTAAAAGCGAGAGGGAGAGAGAGAGAGAGAGAGAGAGAGCATTGGGAAAATCACCTAGACAGCGTAACCCTTCTGAATCAACACGAAAAAACATCATCTTAATGCTTCTTAAAGCTCGATAAAGAGGTATACTTGCAAAGTATTCTGGGGTTCTCTGTGTGGCTGCATTTCTTGAATAGCCTTTTTTGGACGCGTGCGAGCGGATGTCCTTTGTGTGGGAGCGCGTCACGTGGGGTTTGGCGCGCGCTTGTTGAACAAGGTTAGAAAGTCTTTGTGGAGACACCGAAAGGGCCTGAAGATCTCTGACTCTTTTTAAAGAAGAAATGGCTAAGAGAAAAATAGTCTTCACAGTGAGAAATTTTTCTGAGATCGAATCTAAAGGCTCAAAAGGTGCCCCAGAAAGGCCTTCTAGTACTATGGCCAAATCCCAAGCCGGCATCCTTGTGCGAATAGCAGGCCTCAGACTCAGAGTGCCACGAAGGAAACGAATAATCAGGGGTCTCGACCCAAAGATAAACCTCCCACCGGAACGTGAAACGCCGCTATGGCCGGCACATTTAAGGTGGAGGGGGATAATCCTGACGAGAAACGTTCTTGTAGGAACTCCAGTACCGCGTTTACTGAGCAGTTAACCGGGTCCCACTGACGCTGATGACACCAAGAAGTAAATAATCTCCATTTTAAAATGTAAAGTTTCCTAGTAGCGGGAGCTCTGGAGCTAAGAATGGTCTCAACAACCTCTGTTGAAGGACCACTCTCTATGAATTGGGCTCCCTCAGAGGCCAAACCCATAGTTTCCAAATCTCTGGCTTGGGGTGAAATATTGTGCCCCCTGCCTGAGACACAAGGTCTCTCCTGATCGGGATCTCCAAGGGAGGTCCGTCGAGGAGATTAATCAGATCCGCAAACCAAATTCGACTCGGCCAGCATGGTGCTACTAGCAGCAGTCTTAATCCGCACTGGCGGACTCGCTCCAGAACTCCTGGGAGCAGAGCAACAGGGAGAAATGCGTACAAACGTAGCCTCGGCCATTTCTGAACAATTGCATCTGGCTAAGTGGAGTCTCCAGTCCCCTGGCCTCGGCTCCTGCCTCGACAGGATGTCTGCTCCTATATTCTGGACCCCCGGACTATACACTGCCCTCAGAGAGAATATTTTCCCCAGGGACCATCGTGATCATATGAAGTGGGTTTCCCCTTGGGGAGAACCGTCTGATCCTGAGCCACCACTGCAAAGGTCTAATATATACAGCAGGCCAAAGGGTATCACATTGGACGCCGCTGCCATGAGGCCTAACTGTTTCTCAAACTGTTTCACAGTGAGTGACTGGCCTAGCTTCAGCTCTTTCGTGGCTACTAGGATAGCAGCTACATGAGCGGGCGATAGAACTTCTCGCATCATGACTGAATCCCATACCACACTAAGTAAAGTGGTTCTCTGCACTGGAAAAAGTACACTTTTCTTGGCATTGAGCCTCAACCCTAACATTTGTCAAGTCAAGTCAAGTCACATTTATTTATATAGCGCTTTTCACAATACAGATTGTATCAAAGCAGCTTCACAGTGATAACATGAAAGTAGCACAACACAGATCAACAACATTGCTAAACACTAAATAACCCCAACTGAGCAAGCTCAAAGCAAGCCAAAAGCAAGGCGACAGTGGCAAGGAACCAAACTCCATCAGATTGGATGGAGAAAAAACCTTGGGAGAACCCAGGCTCAGTCGGGGGCCAGTTCTCCTCTGGCTTACATTCATATTGTTTAAATATAAATATTAAATATAAATATTGTTTATGAATCAAACGGCACCATAACATATCGCAGGCGTTGAGTCGTCTCTTCACAGGCGTTGAGTCGTGTCATCACAGGCGTTGGGGCATCCGAAATCCCCGTGAGAGGCTGGACACTTTGTATATGTGTGAGGACGACATCTCGATGCTGAACTGCTAACTGCTCTGACAGTGTTGGTACAGTGACAACACTAACTACCACAAAAACTACCAGCTTAAGTCATGTGAATTTAAAACATTATCAGTAATAGCAGTCAGTAATAAAATAAGAACAAATAATCAAATTACAAATAACACAAATAAATGCAATATAACAAAGAAAGGCTACAAATGAAATAGTAGTAGTTTTCAAGTGCAATTTTCAGGTACAGAAATTTGAATTGAATAATGTTTTATTAGTGAAGTTCTGGAAGAGCACGTTCAGATAATTAAACCTAATTAAAGTCCCCGTGAACCGGAAGTTACAAACGATTTTTCTCCAGTGCTGTGACGTATTTCCAAGTGAAACGGAATATTGAACAGAGGGCAGGGTTTTACTCTAGCGCTCCTCCTCTCCATCTCTCGCTCATAGCAAACTAACGGTTTGAGGGGAGTGGTTAAGCGTTTCCCCACCCAAACTGTGAAACCTACGTCATCAGAAAAAGAAACCGTTCCAGACCGGAAGTAACTTTTCAGATTTTGATTAAAGATTACCAAGGTAAAACATTTTTTAAATATATTTTTACTTGCACGGATTAATTGTTCACCACAAGACTAGTAATATGCGCTAACAAAGTAAATAGGTTCAATTTTGATTTCACGGGGACTTTAAACACGTGGAGCACATTCAGGTAATCAAGCCTAATTAGACAAGAGTGGAGCACACTGTTAATCAACCCAATCAACGAGTTAAGAGGTATACAACAAACTTACCTCAGTTCATTGACAGTTTAACAGCATCCCTCCACCACCCAATCTCCTCACTTCTTGTCCTAATACTGTTAAAAAAAACAGGGGGAGCACTCTGGGTTTGGGCAAAAATCTGAGCTCAGAGCCCTCCCCCGGACAGCAAGCTAAATATGCATGAAATAAAGTTATCAAATGTGAAATAACACTGCATATTCATTACTGTATAAATTAAATTTACACTTTTTGTAAAGTTATAAGGTAGTCTATTTAGTCAAGAGCAGTAATAATTTCCCATTAGAATAAACGTTCACTTGAGATATAACCCACTTTGTTTACTAGAGGATACTCGCCAAGACGGGCGTTTTTGCATAATTTTGTGTGAATTTGTCCATACAAGCACAAGACGTGAAAGAGAATTTAGTTCATTATTCGCGCGCAGTCTGAGATGCTGCTTTTTGGGGCGCGCACTTTGGATGTTTTTGTTCATGAAACTTCTTGACCCCCAAACATCCTGTAATAATGTAGAGAACCACTCGTTATACATAAACCAGGTAACATTTCACGTTTTACTCACATATATGATTTAGTATCTCTCTCTCATCAGTGAAAGTTAATAATAAGCTACATACCTCGGTTTACTTTCTTTGCCATTGACGTCCGACTAAACTACAACGAAAAGGGGTGCGCTGGATAAGCTTGCGCACCACAGCTATATAGGCCTTACTATATTTCCTTTAATATTCCACTAATTAGATACATTTACTTCATAGACAGCCTTCTTTATTATCGCATTACACTTTCTGTTGTCAGTGTTTCTTCGTCTGGACACACACTGTACACACACTAACTGGTATCGGTTGCTGGTATCAGAGCATTTTTATAAGTACGAGTACATGAGCTCAGTATCGGTTCATCCCTGATCTCTCTTCCTCTGTCTGCTTTATTTGCTGATGAAGATGATGTGACTTTACAGAATAAAGAGTTTTCTTCTGTCTTATTTTCTTCATTCTCTCTCTCTGCTAATGTAGGTTAAGATACTGTTATATGACAGATGAAGGTTGTTCTGATGTGTCTTCAGCTCTGACATCAAACCCGTCACACCTGAGAGAGCTGGACCTGAGCGGGAATGAACTAGGAGACTCTGGAGTGAAAAACCTCTGTGATCTACTGATGAACCCACAATTCAAGCTGGAGAAACTACAGTTAGTGTCATTATACTGTACAGCAATTACAGTGTGACTGAAGTTTATTTATTTGAAGACAGCAGGGCCTATGTTTCATTGGTTATAGCAGTGCACTTTCTGGGTTTCCCTTTTGTTCACATGTTTGTGTTTTTTTATTTAGTTTGTATTTAGTTTAATTTACTTCTCAGGGAACAAGGGTTACAGTCGTAACCCAATGACGTTCCCTTTCGATGGAACTCAAACTGCATCAAATGACACTTTGGGGAACAA
The DNA here is from genome assembly GCF_988280905.1 of Pimephales promelas. NCBI lineage: Eukaryota > Metazoa > Chordata > Actinopteri > Cypriniformes > Leuciscidae > Pimephales > Pimephales promelas. The sequence goes on from NC_142770.1 coordinate 32,389,206, forward strand.
CGCGCCCTGCCTGCCCTAGTGTGAAGCTGCTCACAGGCAAACTTAGGACGAGAGCACAAAAGAGCCGTGTGTCGACGGAATGTCCAGACTATAAAACCTAATAAAGGTATGGGGAGTGGCCCATCCAGCTGCATCGCAGACCTCCTGTGAAGGCTTACCGCGCACCTGGTAGGCCATGGAAATCACATGGACAATCCAGTTGCTGATGGTCTGCTTAGAAGCGGGAAGCCCCTTCTTGGGAGACCCGAAACATACGAGCAACTGGTCCACCTTCCGCCATGAAGAGGACCTCTGAATATAAATTCTCAGTGCTCTGTCAGGGCAGAGCAGGTGAAGTCTCTCTTCATTCGCAGTCACGTGAGATGGAGTATGAAACGCCTGCAGAACCATAGGCCGTGCCGCACTGGACGGAACCTTAAGCAGATAGCCGGGCCTAGGGTGAAGGGTGGCCTTAATGTAGCCTGGAGCAAAATCCAGGCACTCGTTAGATATGGAGAGTGCCTGAAGATCTCCCACCCTCCTCAGAGAAGTGACGGCCAACGGAAAAGCGACCTTCAGCGACAGGTTTTTGGCCTCAGCTGACTCTAATGGTTCAAAGGGGGCCTCAGCCAACACTTCAAGAACCACTGCCAGGTCCCATGTGGGAACCCTGGTACGAGCCGCAGGTTTCATCCTCCAAGCCCCACGGAGGAAACGTATGACCAACTGATGTCTGAGTATGGCCTGAGTATGGTCTCCACTACTCCAGCTGATAGGCCGTCTTCTAGGTACTATGCTCCCTCAGGGGCCAGACCCACAGTTTCCATAGCTCTGGCCATGGGTGAAATATTGAACCATACTTGGGCCGGCCACAACAGGGATACCAACAGTAGACTGATCCCGTCGTAACGGACCCTCTCTAGAACTCCCGGGAGCAGAGCTGGAGGGGTGAGGGAAAACCACAGTGGACAGTGTCTGCTCCCTGATTTTGACTCCCCGGGATGTATGTTGCTCTCAGAGACAACAGTTTCCCCTGGGACAACAGAAGGATCTGATGCGCCAGTCTGCATAGAGGGCGAGACCTCAGTCCCCCCTGATAATTTATATAGGCCACTACCGACATATTATCTGACTTTACAAGGAAGTGGTAACCTCTGAGGTCCAGCAGGAAGCTCCTCAGAGCCCGGGAGACCGCCAACATTTCCAGACAGTTTATGTGCCAGGAGGAATGATGGTCCTGCCATAAGCCTGTCGTAAAGCAGCCGTCCATGACCGCGCCCCAGCCCGTGAGGGAGGCGTCTGTCGAAACGGTTTTCCGGCGACATGATGCTCCCAACACTGGAACTTGGGACAGAAACCAATCTTTCTTCCACATAGATAGGGAACGAAGGTATCTGCGCATAACCCTGATCGTGCGGAATGGGTTTCCCCTCGTGGAGAATCCCTTGGTTTTCAACCACCACTGAAGGGCCCTCATGTGCAGCAGGCCGAGTGGAATGATGTTGGACGCTGCTGCCATGACCCCCAACATTTTCTGGAAATGCTTGACGGTGATGGCCTGGCCTAGCTTTATCCCGGCCACTGTGGCCAGGATGGACTCAATTCGCGTGGGAGACAATCGTGCTCGCATCGTGCCCGAATCTCACACCACTCCCAGGAACGTAGTTCTCTGAGTACACTCTTCTTCGTGTTGAGTCTCAACCCCAGCTTTTGGACGTGGGCGACAACAACATCTCGATGCTGAACCGCCTGCTCTTGTGACTGAGCCAGAATCAGCCAGTCGTCTATATAGTTGAGCACCCTGATGCCCTGGAGCCTCAGAGGTGCTAGAGCTGCATCCATACATTTGACAAATGTGCGGGGGGAGAGAGCTAGGCCAAACGGAAGAACCCGATATTAGTACGCTTTGCCCCCGAAAGCGAACCTCAGGAACTTTGTGTGAGATGGAAGGATGGATATATGGAAGTATGCATCTTTTAGATCTATTGTGACAAACCAATCCTTTGGTTGAATTTGACTCACGATCATGGGAATAGTGAGCATCTTGAACCTGAATCTCCTCAGAGAGCGGTTCAGGTGCCTGAGATCTATTAACGGACGCAACCCCTCATCCTTCTTGGGAACTATAAAGTAGCAGCTGTAAAAACCCAGACTCCCTGTCTAGTGGAGGAATACGTTCTATAGCCTCTTTTGCCAGCAGGTCCAGTACCCGACCCTGCACTGGGTCGACTACAGTCCAGACCACCCCGTTGAATCTTGGTGGGTGGAAACCGAACTGGAGCCTGTACCCATTCTGAATGGTGCGCAGGGCCCATGGGGAAATATACGTGACATTTTTCCATGCATCGAAATATTTTACCAAGGGAACTAGGCTCTCGAGCCTGGCTTCAGGTATTAATCGAGATTCGTTCTCGACCCACTGAAGTGGATTTCCGGCAGGGCTGAACCGAAAACGATTCTCGTTTGGCGGATGCGATTGCTGCCTGGCTGCAAGCCTTTGGGGCGGACAGTGCAGCCTGCATTCGCTGGAAACCGATTTGTCCCGAAACGTGTTTAACGGCTGGAGAGCAACATCGATTTCCTGCGGGCTCCGCAAAAGAAACAGCCTCGGTCGCTCCACCACGGGTGGGGCCGCCCGCAGAGAACCAAGACTAGGGCTAGGACCAAGGCTAGGACCTCTTTGAGGAAGCCTTCTTAGCCTGCAGGACGACCCTCAGGTCGCCCTGTTTAGGCTGAGGCTTCGCCTGAGAGTGCTGCCTATGCCCCCAAGCTCCTTGAGGAGAGGCTCTAGAAACGTCACTCTTTCACCAAACAATACTGTTTTTACGAGACTGTAATAATATTAATATTACTATTTTTTATATTATTACAATCTACACGCAGCCTTGGCAAACGTGAGAATCGAGCCATAACAATTAGGGGTGTAACGATTCACTCGTTTTCTCGATGCATCGATTATAAATCCTGGCGATGCATATGCATCGATCCTGAAACATGTATTTTGAATCGTGAATCGTTTATTTACGTGAATAATCGACTTAAAAGCCTAAGAATCGAATTAATCACGATTTTATAGCGATTCAGTGGTTTAAAATATATAAACACAACCTTAAAGTGTTCCTGGTACAAGCCGCCTCACGCATTGGCCGTCATACGACATCCGCATTTGATTGGTTTCAGGCGCTCACACACCCCTGATTTCTCACGCTGAAGCTCGGTCGGTCAAATTCCTGAAAGATGAGTTTTTCTTTCTACCTGTTGAGCTACTCATGTCGTGATCAGCTTGTATTACCGCAAATTTAAAATCTCCCGGAATCTAGAGCGAGCGTGCATACGAGACAGAGGATGTGCTCCAAACCGCTAATCGCGCGTTCACACACGGCTGCACGCAGAGAGGGAAAGTGAGCGAGAGACCACCTTGCGTGTACGGAGAGTCCATGTAATGAATGAATGAAAGCGTTTTATTTCATAGTGCCCACGCAATGGCATGGCAGCTTTATCAATGGCTTGAGCGGTTTGCCTCAAAACTATTGCTTTCTCGACAGAGAGCTCAGCTGGAGATCGAGCTCAAACATGGACTGCTCAAAAATCTGTAGTTAACGTTATGAAAGCATGAGAGCTATGGGACCGAGCGCGAGCAAAATCCAGTGAAAAGATGATAACGAGTGCACTGAGAGGACGCGAAATGAAACTAATGAAAACGTCTCCATTAATTTGTGCATGTAGTCATTTAATGCAATACTTTTAAAGCCTTTTTCAAAATATTTGCTACTTGCAAATGCTAATTTGTAGGCCATTGAATTTTTTTTTATAATAATATATTCATTAAAATTAAAAACAAACATGAGCTAACATTAACAATGGACAAAATCCCCACTATCTGATCCCCGAAGGCCGCTGTAGGCTAATTAAAAACCCAGACAAAGATGGGTGAAGCATTGAAATAATACTATAATGCATATAAAAAATTAAGAATCTAATTAATCGAATCGAATTTGGATGTGAATCGCATCGAATCGAATCTTTCTGAATTTGCACAAATCGTTCATGAATCGAATCGAAAACCTATGAATCGTGAATCGAATCGATTCGCTGTCTACCCAAAGATTCACAGCCCTAATAACAATATATTTGGCTTTCATCCTTCGAGAAGAAAGTCAACAGGTGTGAGGCTGAAATATCCAGCTTACGCGTCGAGATAATTCTCAATGAACACTGCCAGCACCCTGAGCAGACTGTGAATGCCTCGCACAAAACAAAATTATTACCCAGATTGGGTCCTCCTGTTATTTTAGACTCATAATCTATACTTGAAAAAGTAGTGTCCGCTCAATTGTGCTCTTTTTTGCAAGAAAATGATATCTATGAAAAATTCCAGTCAGGATTCAGACCGCATCATAGTACAGAAACTGCGCTAGTTAAAATTACAAATGATTTACTTTTAGCTTCTGACCAAGGCTGTATCTCAATACTAGTCCTACTTGATCTTAGCACTGCGTTCGACACTATAGATCATATAATACTCTTGGATCGACTACAAAACTTCACTGGTGTCCAGGGACAGGCATTAAGCTGGTTTAGATCGTACTTATCGGACCGTTCTCATTTTGTCTGTTTAAATGGGAAAAAATCAAAGATAACGTCAGTAGACTATGGAGTACCGCAAGGATCGGTTTTAGGCCCTCTGCTATTCTCAATATATATGCTGCCACTTGGTAATATTATAAGAAAACATGGAATTAATTTCCACTGTTACGCTGACGACACTCAATTATATATTTCATCACGACCAGATGAAAACACTAACTCATCTAAAATGACAGAGTGTCTCAAAGATATAAAATGCTGGATGACGCGTAATTTCCTGCTATTAAATTCAGATAAAACGGAGGTATTACTTATTGGTCCAAAAAACTACTCACAAAACCTCTCACAATACAACTTTAATATAGACGGATGTCCTGTTACTTTATCCAATACAGTAAAAGACCTGGGTGTTATACTAGACCGCAACTTGTCTTTCGAAGATCATATTTCATATGTTACAAGAACAGCCTTTTTCCACCTTAGAAACATTGCTAAGCTACGTAACATGCTATCTGTTTCTGATGCAAAAAAATTAGTTCATGCATTCATGACCTCAAGACTAGATTACTGTAATGCTTTATTAGCCGGTTGTCCTGCATCCTCAATAAACAAGCTACAGTTAGTACAAAATGCAGCTGCTAGAGTTCTTACTAGGTCAAGAAAATATGATCATATAACACCGATTTTATCATCTCTACACTGGTTACCTATTAAGTTCCGCATCAACTACAAAATACTACTACTGACCTATAAAGCCCTAAATGGTTTAGCACCTATGTACTTAACGGACCTTCTTTCGCCCTACAATCCACCGCGTTCCTTAAGATCACTAAATTCAAGGCTTCTGGTCATTCCTAGGATATCGAAGTCCAGTAAAGGAGGGAGGGCGTTCTCGCATTTAGCTCCAAAACTCTGGAATGGCCTTCCCGATACGGTCCGAGCCTCTGACTCGCTGACACAGTTTAAAACTAGATTAAAGACGCTTCTCTTTAGTCAAGCATTCACATAATGCTTACCTTCTAGTCCTCTGTTATGCCATACGGAACCGTTTGCCACTGAAACTGCTTAACGCACCAGTGGGGCTCGACAGCCTTTTAGACAAACGGGTCGGCGCGTATGGTTGGGTTGCGGAGAGTTCAGCTTACGGAGAGTTTGTGAGTTATAACGAAAATCATTATGAACATCAGCTATGCTAATTATTTCCCATCTGCCTTTCTGCTGTTATCTCGGGACGCTTGTCCCGAGAAAAATGGCGTCCGTCAGGTCCAGTTTTGTGTCCAGCCTCTCACGGGGATTTCGGATGCCCCAACGCCTGTGATGAGACGACTCAACGCCTCTGAAGAGACGACTCAACGCCTGCGATATGTTATGGCGCCGTTTGATTCATAAACAATATTTATATTTAATATTTATATTTAAACAATATGAATGTAAGCCAGAGGAGAACTGGCCCCCGACTGAGCCTGGGTTCTCCCAAGGTTTTTTCTCCATCCAATCTGATGGAGTTTGGTTCCGTCGCCTTGCTTTTGGCTTGCTTTGAGCTTGCTCAGTTGGGGTTATTTGAGGTTATTTAGTGTTTAGCAATGTTGTTGATCTGTGTTGTGCTACTTTCATGTTATCACTGTGAAGCTGCTTTGATACAATCTGTATTGTGAAAAGCGCTATATAAATAAATGTGACTTGACTTGACTTGACTTAATCTACGCACTGCCTTGGCAACGGCGAGATTCGAGTCATTCACAATATATTTGGCTTTCATCTCTCGAGAATAAAGTCATTGGGCGCGAGGCTGAAACGCACGAACACACGGCTCTGTGTGCGTCAAGATATTTCTCAATGAACAAAGCCAGCGCCGTCAGGAGCTGACTGTGCATGCCTCGCACACACACAGAATCTTTATTGCAGAGTAGACTGAATCTACGCGCTGCCTCGACAAACGTGAGAATTGAGTCACTATAGGTTCTTTATTGCAATGCAGACCTTAAATCTACGCGTTGCCTCGGCAAACGCGAGATCCCAGTCACAGAATCTTTTTTGCAGAGTAGACCGAATCTACGCGCTGCCTCAACAAACGCGAGATCCGAGTCACTAAATTTTCTTTATTGCAATGCAGACCTTAAATCTACACGCTGCCTCGGCAAACGCAAGATCAGAGCCACTAGATTCCATATTGCAATAATTAAGGACAATTCTTATGGGACAAACAACACCAAATAGGACTGACAGTTTGACAAAGTGCGCTTGCTGAAGAACACAAAGCTGACAACTCATGTCTGCCGGATCCTTTTATACAGTAGCTTCCGCTTATGTGTCGTCACACATTACGTCATGACCCAACACCAATCAGAGATTGGCTTAGTTTCATTCATACATTAGAGGCGCTACGCTGAGGTGCGTGCCCCAAAGTGTCATTTGGCACAGTTTGAGTTCTCTCGAAAGGAAACTAAATGCTGCTGTAGTGGCTCTTCAATAAGATGATCATCATCGATGTGAACTATTTCTCTGTCTTCAGTCTGTTAGGGTGCAGTATTACAGAGAAACAGAGTCTCATCCTGACTTCAGCTCTGAAATCAAACCCATCACACCTGAGAGTGCTGAACCTGAGCGGGAATAATCTAGGAGACTCTGGAGTGAAAAACCTCAGTGATCTACTGATGAACCCACAATTCAAGCTGGAGGAACTACAGTTAGTGTCATTATACTGTACAGCAATTACAGTGTGATTGAAGTTTATTTATTTGAAGACAGCAGGGCTTATGTTTCATTGGTTATAGCAGTGCACTTTCTGGGTTTATTAAACTAAAACACTTTATACTCAATATCTGACAGTGAGTTTGAGTTCACATTATATCTGTAAAATTCTTCACATTCATGATTTGTTTGTAAGATAATCTCTCTTCCTCTGTTTGTGTCTTTCTAGTCTAAGCAGCTGTGGCATTACAGATGTTTCTTCTTTAACTCAGTCTTTGACTAACTCAAAAGCTCTGCAGTTTTTAAAAGAGCTTGATCTGATTAACAATGAGATAGGAGACTCAAAGCAGCGGCTCAGAGATGAGCTACGAGACTCAAACTGTGACCTGAGGTGAGGAAACATCACTGAGATATTAAAGACATCTTCATTTACCAATTCAATTTAACTTACTTTTACTAAAGAAAAACAGCACTTTGTTCCACCGAACACTGATTGTTTTCTCTTTTGTTCCACTTTACAGAGTAGATGAAGATCGTTCACCAAACTCTGATGAATGCTTTATATCAGGGCTATTCAATTAGCTTCATTTGAGGGCCGGATTATTAAATCGAAAAGTTGAGGTGGGTTAAAAATTGAGGTTGAGGTTAAAAATATCCTGACAGTGAGACTTTGTAACCATTGGCAAAATCATGTATGGCTCACAAAAATGCCTTAACAGGTAAAAACTATACACACAATGAATTATACAGTCCTTTACCCCCCTAATACATCTAATGCAATATAAATGACTATAACATAGTATTAAATATAAATATTCCACATTTCTGCCCAAATCATGGTAAATTATTACATTCATGGTAAATGTTTGTAAGGGTGGTGATTTATAGTCTTCTAACTTTGTTCATGTTTCTGCTATTTACTTCATCAGTAGTGTTGGGAATGTTAAGGCTGTTTCATCCGATTTAAAACTAGTTAAAATCATTGAGTGATTTGTGGTTTGTAAGAGAGAGGAGCATCCGATTGAAACGCTTCTCACTGGATTTCGCAACGCTGTTTAATAATAGTGTCCGGATCGTGAGTAAACGCAACTCCTTTAAGCTTTGCGTTCCGTTATCCTCTGAGCCGTGCTGACTAGTTTAAAGTAAACTAGTGAAACAACTGAAACCAGCGCTATTTTGTTCTCTATTTATTGTTACTGACCGAGAAACCGCTTCAGATGATTCAGTGACAGAACGGTCCGAACGAATCTGGATTTGGCCAATTCATGGAAAGGAAATAATCGAACCAACGAATGATTGATATCGCTGGTTCAGTCGCCAGAAATACAGGACACACATAATAACTGCTGAAATATTCGGACTGAAAACGTTTCTCTCAGGTCAGTCAGAGCGCTCATGGTACACATACAGTGCGTATAGTCGTCCAGCTGCAGGCGCCACGACGGCCATGTGCATATCTAACCAAATTTAGCTGCACCACCAGAAAATAGGAGGAGGGAGGTTGGGGTGGAGATGAAGATGATTATGTATGGGGATTGATTGACGAGGCGCACTTGGCCCGCGGGCTGCCAATTGAATAGCTCTGCGTTATAGTTTGAAATCATCATTAGAGGAGCAGAAACCATCAGGTGATCCACAGAAGAGTCTCACTGCTGTCTATGAGGAGAAATACATGTGTAAATGTGTTTCATACAGGTGGAAGAGACTCAGACTTCACTATTAAATAAAGCAGCGTGTGTGTTAGCATGCGTATTAGAAACATGTGATATTGAATGATTAATGTTGGTTTGTTATTCAGCCAAATGATGGTTTAGTTGTAATTAAAGGTGGAACAGAGGAAGAAGCTCAGATGAGTGTCCACAGAAATCTTCACTATCAGGCCTGCAAATATAATAATGTTTAGACTAAACTCATCCAGAATTATTCAAAGATTTCTAATCATGTACATGATTGTCAAGTATTGCACATACATGTTTCAAAAGATATAAAGTTTGCATGTAACTTTTAAACATTTACATTATCTCTCTAACATTTTATACACAGAATAAATTTATTGTTATTGAGGGTGAGTAAATAGTGACAGAATGGGCTATATGCACGCATAAGTTCCGCATTTGACGCAAGGATGCTCGTCCATTTCCGGTTGTGGAGATTAAAGCGGAGGAAAACCGAGGAAAACGGGATTCCCGTCTAAAACGTACATACGTTTAGAAGTAATTTTATATATAGTTATGTTTATTTAATATAATTTTTAAAAGAAGCATAAGCACAACCAAGGGTCTGTTTTATCTGTTTTTGTGACTAACGTTTCTTTAGTATAACCATGGAGTATAAAATTCAATATAAATTCTCGGTATTGCATTGGACTCTACGATTGGCGGAAGTTATCGAGCATCCTTAGACCTTCACAGGAAACACCGCTGTGCATAGAGCCCATTATCATTTTTGGGTGAACTAACCCTTTAACAGCATTTGTGTGTGTTTGACTCGCTCCTCAGATAGCAGACGGATGTGGGCCACTTCAGGTGATGATGCGGCACTGCAGGCCTTCTTATGACCCCGACAAAATGTGTGAGCCTGAAGTGGCCCACGTGTAAAATGGCAAATATGGCCCAAATATTTTAAATGTGGGCCTTTTTAGGCAAAGATGCGGCACTCATGGCAATGTGTAATCTGAATGTGGGCCTAAAGTGGCTCATATGATGAATAATGAATATGGCCCAAATATCACAAACCAAATGTGGGCCACCTATGGCACAAAAATGGCACAATCGACAATGACTAATCTGGGTGTAAAGGCAGAGGTGAAGTGCTGAAGCTAACAGACTACAACTCCGCTGCTAGCCAAAAAGAAAACAACGGCGGGAATATGGATGACGACTTCTCCACGCGAGGCTTGAGGGTGAGGGTCCGGCGAGACAGTCGCTTCCATGGGTGGTTCCGGCAGCCTTTGGGAGCAGCGCTTCTTCTTTCGCGGCGAGGTGAAAGGCGGTGCGGCGGCTTCGGCTTTAAACGTTTCGAGTCGAGTCTGCAGGGTCAACAATGGAAGCTCTTCGCAGAGGTCACATCCGCCGCTGGCTAGAAAGAGCTCTTCGTGTTCCTGTCCCAGGCAGAGAGCGCAGATGGTGGTTTTCGGCGCTGAGAGGGGCGCGGCATGTGCCGCAGGTGGTGCGAGACATCTTTAAAAAGACACTCGCTTGCTCTTTTGTGAAGTTCACTTGGAACTTATGCTCTAAAAAGGATACGTCAACCGGATGGCGTAGCTTGCAGGATGGCTGAAGGTGGCGAAGACAGCCGGCTTCTTCAGGCGCTGTTCAGGTTTGCTAGATGCCCCTCAATGGCGACGTGGCTTCTGCAGTTCAGAGATGCGAAGTGCTTTGCTGAAGAGATGAAAATCAGGGATGCAGCCTGCGAACTGTGCTTATACTGTATACATTTTAGCCACGCCCCTTCTGGCGGGCTGTGATGTAATGATGGTGCGAGTGCCTCTCATTGGACGCGAGTTCACTCGAGTTTGTCTATAGGCTGCAGCAGTTTGCCGCAGAGCAACCAATGAGCTCGCTAGCTAGCCCGCTCATGGTCTGCAGCTGCTGCACTGTTGACAATGGAAACATAAAATAAGGATATTTTTTTTTTTGCTTCAATTTCTCAGAAAAGATGAATTTATACAATAAGATTATATGATTATAAAAGATTATATTTATACAATATTCTGTTTTTTATATTCAGGGCCTGTTGCATTAAGGGCCAATCCCAATTCTACCCCTTACCCCTTCACTTTCCCCTTCCCCTCCGTTTTGCGCGTCCACGTGAAGGGGTAGGGTTGTCCCAATTTTCTTTTGGTTGGAGGGGGAGGGCTAGGGAGAAGGGCCAGATAGCCCTTGAAACGAAGATTTTTCGGGAGCACACTTCAAACGAAGGGGTATGAGAAGTGTCACTGCTAATCCAGGCTGGCTGCCCAAGCGACAAAGGAGACCCATAAATTTAAGTATTTGTGGCTTTAATAAGTATTGTAACGACAAACAATGATTTGCTTTATGTTACATTCAATATTGTGTTCATTTTTACGGTCAGTTTCTTCACAGAAACGTTTGTTAAAAAAAAAAAAAATCGCTAAAATTACTGTAGTTTGCTAACGATAGTCCCGCAACATATTTTCGTCGTCTCCGTTGTTTCCTGCGAACTTCACAAGATAAATGCAAGAAAATAGCTGTAACCCACGCGACTGAGATAACTGCAGCTGTCGACGGCATCTTGGACGTTGTGATAAACATCAGCGCATCTCCTGTGACGTAGGCGCTAGCGACGACTTATAATGACGTTTAACGGAGGCGTAGTGGTGTCCCATTTCTTAGGGGAATATTTTCACCCCTACGCATTGCCACTCTGTTTCAAGGGTCAAGGGGAAGGCGAAGGGGTAGGGCTAGGAGAAAGTGAAGGGGTAAGGGGTAGAATTGGGATTGCCCCTAAGTGTTTTTTATGTGTTTTGTCTTGTGCATTTGTGACAGTTCTGTGCTTATCTTGTTGCAAAACTAATTGCCCTATGGGGACAAATAAAGTCTAGAATGTCTAACCACACTCAATGTATTTTTTTTTTCAACACATCCCATCATTTTTTAAATATCGGTCTCTACCAAATCGTTGAGATGTCACTTAATGGTAATAAATGGTTCCAGAATTCATACACATACTTTGCCATACTTTTTCATTGCCCATCATAATTTATGATCAAAACCTTTTCTAGTCTTGACAAAACACATTGTCAGAAAGGTCTTAGTCTCAAGGTTCCATATTTTGTAACAGAGGTGATATTTGGACAGAAATTGATTAATTTGTTACAGCAGAATGCATACAATTAAATTCAATGGAATTTGTCATTTTTGGTATTACGCCAAAACAAAATCTCATGAGAACTTCAATTTTTGTGATATCAACTTCAAATTTGGTACACAACTTGGTTAGATATATGGCTTTGATTTTACAGTAATTTATAGGAAAAAAATATTTTGTAATGTATATATTTTATATAAAAGAAAAAAAATATTTAGTACAGTTTATTTGATTTAATGTCAATTTAAGACTTCCATAACTTTTTCATACTTTTATTTTTGAAGTGCTTTTACTTCAGCAATAATCTGCTGAGTGTTTTCTTTAAAACAAGACTAAACTTTGGTCTTTATTCCAAAGCATACTTGAATTACAACCAAGTTTTAATAGTGCATTGTAATATCCATTCTCAAAAAAGGTGGGTGACAATTCACCTTTGGCTAAGCCCCGCCCCCTTTAGTTACTGTTGCTACATCCGTCAAACTTCATCTGCGCTCTGCATGGCTTATGCTGTAACAGCTCTTCCTGCTGAAATGTTATCAAACTTTTATAAAGCAGCATATAAAGTGTCTGATAGAAGTAGGCAAAAGGGGCTGCAATATGCTTTCGAAGGCTATATTCAAGACATACAGGTGAAACGCAAGAAACAACAAAGCATCCAAATAGAGGCAAAAGCATAACGTTACCGGTCACAGTCAAAAAATGAACCACCGCATTTCCTACTAATCGAGACGGAGGCTAGACTTACAATATCAGAGAGCAACACTGTTCATGCAAAACTGGGTAGGTCTGTATTCACTCCTATAATCGTTATTACAAAGCAAACGGACTACACGAGTACTGTATAACGTTGTATTTATTAGCAGCGTGTGCTAGCGTATCAACAACCGGTATGAGAACCGAAATCATCACCTAAAACATTATAAAACGGTCTAACTAGTATAACTTCACACTCACAGTAAGGTTAGAAGTAAAAAAAGATGTGCTTGTTGATATTTGAGCGGTTTAGCTGACTAAGCCGAGGACGTCCATAGAGTTTAATCCAAACACGACAGTTGTCACTGTCAGGATTTTACTTCGGTTTTGGGAAGGGAAAAAACGGACACCCCCCTCCAACCTCTCTGGGAAACGCGTATCTGTGTGCACAACGTTTAACCATATTTTGGATGAAACTACGACGGTAATAGTCTGCCGAGACCGAAAATATGAGACGCCTGTGTTGAAACTCAATGGAGCGCTGTGAAAAAGTGTCCGACCTCTGTGGGAGCTCGTTCTTGGCTGGGCTGTGATTGGTCAATCTACATTCTAGTGCGTGGCTTAGCCAAAGGTGAATTAACCGTTATGTGCCAAATCAACCGTTTGGTTGAGCATGTTTTTAAAACATTATAGTAACATCATTTTGTAAAGTTAAGGCTCAGTGTAATATGTAAAAAAAATATGCTTAGCTTGCAAAATTTCACCAAAAACAGTTCACATGGCTGGGGTGATTTGTTTCTGACATCCATGTTAGAAGTGTTGTGACAAGTGCTATTGATTGACACAGTGAAATCTAGTGGATTTTTTTTTTTTTTTTTTTTTTTTTTGGCATAATATACAGTACCTCAACCAGGGCTCGTTTTTTCAAAAGTAATCCACTAGGATTTTGGATAACGGATTGGATCAAATCTTGAAAATGGGTTTTTCAAAAGAAAAACGGATAGCATAATCGGATTAGATCATGTAATACAATCTTGGTTTTGATCCGGATCAAACCTTTAGTTTTGGTTTTTCAGAACTTTTTTTGTAGGATTTGGATCACTTTGATCCAAAAAATCTGGATTAAACTGATCCCATCAGAAGGGTGGATTCAGCGTGGATTTCATGCAAAAAATGTAATGAAAACTTTAAAAATGTATCAAATAATATATTTGGATCATGCAGTCTCTTACCAGATACTATTTATTCATAAGGTTTTCATTTTATTTGTTCATCTGTCAGGCTACAGTGATTAGGTAGGCTTAAACGTATTCAGCCTTTCAGTATAGGCAGCAAAGTAGAACGATTTTGGCCTCATAAAATAATTCCCCAAACAGCTGTCAAAATTGACCAAAAACAATCTATTTTATTCTGTCACTATTTTTGTTTTTAGAATATTTATTAGTAATAACCAAAAAATGCAAAGAATGGCAATCACTGGTTTTTGAAATCCAAAACAAATCCAAATCAGAAATAGTGTGGCGTCCCTTGTTGCACGTCCTCTTTGCTCGTTGTGGCAGAATGCAGGAGGTTAATGTTGTGCAGGACAATACACGCAAGGGTTATGTTGCATGCTTTCTGTGGTTCCGTTCTCAGGTAAATAAATATATACCTGACATAAATATCTAGATAAATATCCTCAATGTACGGTGTTTGTTACTTGTTTTGTCTACTTGTTGCTCTTTATATCTATAGTTCTACATTGTGATTTCCTAATCTGTTTGAGCACTGGTTATCCAGATTTGGTGATCCTGAAAAGTTCCTATCCGGATCAGATTGATCCATCCGATGTTGCTTTGAAAAACTGTCTCAAAAGTAAACTGCATTACGTGATCACGGATCGTAAAAAAAGGATTATAGCTACTAAATCCGGATCAATTTTATCCGGATTAAACCTTTTGAAAAACCGGGCCCAGATGATAGAGATGGCTCAATCAGTTGAGTTAAATTACTCCTCTCAATAAAACATAGTGACTCAAATTGTGCTCAACGTGATCAAAGTTTGGTTGAGAAGTCAATTAAAAACCTGTAGAGTGAGTTCAAACATTCCGACACGCAATGTGAAGCATTCACGGACTAAAAAAAAAAAATTGAAGCTTCATTTCTCGTTCACGTGTTTCTCTGTAAATATTATTGCGCTCCTGCTCTGAGATTACATTGCGAGCTCATTACGCGCTTGAAGCTTCAGTGTCTAATGTAACAACTGTTGACACCTAAACCTGTCGCTCACTGGATATGATTTCATTTATGATTCAGAAAACATTTCTACAGATGTCAATTTAGCACAATGCCTGCAAATCTAATAACACTCGCGGACATTTATGTGTTTAATCCACAATCCATCGAAACCAGCAAGAGATTCTGAGAACGACGCGCGCGGACTGACAACAAGCGTTACTGAGTTTAAAATACTGATAAATTCTCTTCTTAGTGGACACGACTGCAAGTAAGTTTATTACATTCTCCATTACAGTCATTTGTTAGTATTAAGAACTTCATATTGTATATTATAAGCGAGAATTATGTGAAGTTTAAATGTGAAGTTACAGAAGAAGACTGTTTAACACTTTAAAATAATGGTCCGTAAACAAGTAGCTATGCAGGAAGTAATAGGTAGTACTGCATTAACACCGAACTTAATGCTATTAACTAATATGGAAGCAATGTTAACTAAGCATTAAGTAATAGGTAATTTAGTACAAAGGTAGTTCCTTGGTAGGTATTTGATTATTACTAAAGAAATATATCCTCATTGAGAACTACTTGTGAACTAAGAAATAATAACCAATTAATTACTAATCACAAAAGTAACATGTCTAAAAAGTGAACAATTGTGGGGGTTTTATACTCTTAACATGGTCATAACATTTCAGAAGCATGTGCCTCAAATGGGTTCTGTGTGGAAACCAGTTTATAAATATTACATCCCCCCCAAAATACATTAGCTAGGTTGAGATTGTGACCACTACTCTTGCCAGGATGGGCGCATGTTCTCTCTTTATTTAAAACTTAAACATAAAATAATACTAATGATTACAGTTTTTAAAAATAAATCTTAAATAATTAGGAAGTGATGCTGACTCTCTCATGATTGGATTAGTTCACTATTATGAGCTCTATTGAATGTCAGTCACATATATCGTCCCCTTGGAATTATAAGGTTCTATCTGACATTTTTGTCAAATTTGAGTTATTCACATTTTCTTATTCTGTGGCAATTTATTTACATTATGTGATGTGTTTTGTACATTTAGAATCCCTGTTATTTTTATGTTTGAAAGAAACATGTTCCCCAACCATACACATTTTCCTATATGGAATGCAAAAACTTTGAAGCTCAATATCTCAAAACTTCTCAGAACGCAGATAGAACCTTATAATTCCAAGGGGACCATATCTCAGACTCCAAAGACATATAACTTTATGTTACAGTAGCTGCCTGAGGACTTCTCTTTAGGACATGAATATAAACATTGATGTTCACTTGTCAAAAACAATTAGCATCTTTAATGAAGAAATTGGCTGCATTTATGTTACGATAAGCGTAAAACCACATCTACCAGATTACAGTGTTTGTTAGAATATTAGTGCCTCACAGAACCTGTACAGTATGTGTCAAATATAAAATTAAATAACTTGTATCATTTGTGAAAAACATGTTAACTCCTAACTACAAGCGTTACCTTGTGTAAACATTGCGGGATGACAAGATAACGCTTGTAGTTAGTTAGGAGTTAACATGTTTTTCACTTTAAAATAATGGGCCACATCACTAGTAGTTCCTGCGGGATGACAAGGTAACGCTTAAGTAGTTATTGAGGAGTTAACATGTTTTTCACAAATGATACAAGTTATTTAATTTTATATTTGACACTGTAATCTGGTAGATGTGGTTTTGCGCTTATCATAACATAAATGCAGCCAATTTCTTCATTAAAGATGCTAATTGTTTTTGACAAGTGAACATCAATGTTTATATTCATGTGCTAAAGAGAAGTCCTCCTCAGGCAGCTACTGTAACATAAAGTTATGGGTCTTTAGAGTCTAAGATATATGTGACTGACATTCAATAGAGCTCATAATAGTGAACTAATCCAATCATGAGAGTGTCAGCATCACTTCCTAATTATTTAAGGTTTATTTTTAAAAACTGTCTTTATTAGGATTATTTTATGTTTAAGTTTTAAATAAACAGAGAACATGTGCCCATCCTGGCAAGAGTAGTGGTCACAATCTCAGCTAATGTATTTGGGGGGATGTAATATTCATAAACTTGTTTCCACAAAGAACCCCTTTGAGGCACATGCTTCTGAAATGTTAAGAGTATAAAATCACCATAATTGTTCATTTTTTAGACATGTTACTTTTGTGATTAGTAATTAATTGGTTATTATTTCTTAGTTCACAAGTAGTTCTCAATGAGGATATATTTCTTTAGTAATAATCAAATACCTACCAAGGAACTACCTTTGTACTAAATTACCTATTACTTAATGCTTAGTTAACATTGCTTCCATATTAGTTAATAGTATTAAGTTCGGTGTTAATGCAGTACATTACTTCCTGCATAGCTACTTGTTAACTACGGACCATTAATTCAATGTGTTACCGGCTGTTCTTCTGCTACTTCGAACAGAAGAAGAATCTGACAGAAATTACGATCTTTTGAAGTTAAAAACACAAAATGTTTTATTGAGAAACGTTTATTCAACACGAATATGTTTCTAAAAAGTTTTCTCCCTTTTCCTCTTCCGTGTTAGGCTGTTGTTTTTGTGATGTGAAATGGAAAGTATTTTTGAAGCAGACATTTACTAGAAGCCTAACGTCAATCAACAACAACCTTATATACAACAACCTATATATATATATATATATATATATATAATCAGTTCATATATATAGCAATTGTGATTAGTAGTTATACAGTATGTCTATTATAATTCTAGTTACTTTAATTTCAGAAAAACTTAAATTAGATGAGATTTATTCCAACAAAGCAAAAGGTGCCTTTATAAGAAAAAGGTGGATTGAAGAAGGGGAGCAGAACTCTGCCTATTTTTTTGGCTTAGAAAGATTGATATCATGGACAATGTAATCCAGCAATTTAAAGGCAAGGTTGGTAGAATTCTCCAAAAAATACTTTTTCCAAATTTGTATAAACTGTCTTTATATATCAATGCATAATTAAAATGTAAGTAATCTGGGAAAGAAATGATAAAAATTGAGTGTCTGTAGTCCTTTTAGGACGGCAATAAACACAGCTCATTATCCCATTAACTCCCACCAGCTCTTTTCTCAGCTCCTTCCAAAAGCCACGCCCCCAAATCACATGAACGTGTGATGCTGACTGCTCCGCTGGAGGAGGCGTTTACATAAAGACAACTTATGCAAAAAGCAACATAAAGACATAGGTAAACATATGTAGAGCATAGAACAACAAACCAAACGTGAAAAAAAACGGAGCAGGTAGAGTTCACGGTGAACATAGGACAAAGTTTAGGCAGAGGGTAAAGGTAGGTATAAAAATAGATCCCCTAAACTTTTTAACCTAAAGTTAGATTTGGCGAAATTAAATAAAACAGCTTTCAACTGCAGATATGCCTATTGATTATTTTTATCATCTTAACCCTGGCTCACTAACTGTAAAGTTATACCAGTCGACACCAAAGTTACACTGTCATAGCTAAGCCAGTGTAACGTTAGTTATGCTACGTAACATTAGGTAGCTATATTAGGTAGTTACGTGTGCTAGTGATACGTGCTTCATGGAAAAAAATAAATGCCATCAAAATGAAAACAGCAAAATTACCCGTGTAGCAGAAATCCATCAAATAAAATTTGACAGACAGCATTCGCTGATGTTGATCAAGCTAGCGCCATTCAGAGCTGCCAACTCTCACGAATTCACAGTGAGACACGCAATTGACACTTTTCACACGCCCTCACGCCACACATCAATTTTGTCACGCACAGAAAAGGACACGGAGACCGACAGACTAGACAGAGCAGGTTAGTTAAGCTCTCAGATTTGGTCAATTTTATTACGCAATTCAAACAATAAATGCAGTTTTGGCGCTTGTAAATGTTACACGACAGATCCCTATAGCGCACATGAACCGATCATCTCTACTAGCTAATGGTAAAAGAACACGAACACTGTTGAAAGATACAGTATGCTACAACTTACCAAAATGAATTCCTCTTGCATAATGTCGACCAATCATTTTTCGAACTTTTCCCTGAACTGAAATGTAGTAGTGGGCTGTATTTCCACACGACTGACATCAGGTTCAAGTACACACAAGCCGTGCGTGTTACTCATGTACTGCAGTTTGGCTGGTGGTTATGTAAATTAGTAGCTAAACTCGAGAGCACGTAGATGTGAATTTGAGAACTTGTACAATAAATATTCGTACGTGAACGCAAACATTTACAGCTCCGATGTGAAAACCTGTAAAATAAAAATCTGAAGTTGAATATATTTGCACTTCTTCTAACATTCAAATTCGCAGTACAACCTCAAATTGGCACTTGCAACTTCTCAAATCTGTCACTGCAAGTTCAAATTTCGCGCCTTGACTTTTGTTACTCTTTTCGCAATATATGAGGTCCAAAACTGATTTGTGCACTTGCAGCTTAGTGGCGGCGAGAGAGAGAGGGGGGCGGGAGCGGGGTGTTCAAACAAGCCGTGTTATTGGTTGGCACCTAGCCAATGAAATGGGACTTCTATGTACACGACGATGTCACGAAACCCGCCTCCTCGTGGATGTTCTGAAACGCTAACATTAATACATTAGACTGATATTAGAAATAAATGATATTATCACACTTAATAAACCACCATACTAATAATGCATAGCCTACTAAAGAAAAGCAGATGAACACAGAATATGACGAAAGAAAGCAAATTTGTGTTCAGTGCAAATAAACCAGCTGCCTGTGTTTTATTAATAATGTATAACGAATTGTGTGAATTGTCTATTTTTTTATAACTGTTGGTCCATTAAGCCTCATTGAGCTTTTTCTTGGTTTTCTATGAGAGGAAAATGCTTAACGTACGATTAAACGAGTTGCGTTCATATTCTGCTCATCTGCTTTTCTTTCTTATGCATTATTAGTATGGTGGTTTCCCAGACAGCAAACTGACATTGAATCAACGTGGAAACGACGTCTCTCATGACATTGAAACAACGTTGATTTTGCTCATCGAATTAACGTTGAACCAACGTCAGACGCGGCATTCTTCAAAGCTAAATGAAAATCGAAAATTGGTTTGCTTTCATAACGTTGAAACAACGCGTTGATTTTAAGTTGATTTTCCGTTAGTTTTGAAATAATGACGCGTCTGACGTTGGTTCAACGTTAATTCGATGAGCAAAACTATGTCAGATCAACGTTGTTTCTATGTCATATTTCCACGTTGATTCAATGTCAGTTTGCTATCCGGGGTACTAAGTGTTATAATATCATTTATTTCAGTCTAATGTATTAATGTTAGCGTTTCAGAACATCCACGAGGAGATCATTGTGTACAATAGAAGTCCCATTTCATTGGCTGGGTGCCAACCAATAACACGGCTCGTTTGAACACCCCGCTCCCGCCTCCCTCTCTCTCTCGCCGCCACTAAGCTGCAAGTGCACAAATCAGTTTTGGACCTCATATATCGCGAAAAGAGTAGCAAAAGTCAAGGCGCGAAATTTGAACTTGCAGTGACAGATTTGAGAAGTTGCAAGTGCCAATTTGAGGTTGTACTGCGAATTTGAAAGTTAGAAGAAGTGCAAATATATTTTACATGTTTGTGACTGCTTGTCTGCAGCTTCAGATTCAGAATACAGGTTTGTGACTGTTGTCTGTGAGTGCAAATCTCAGCGTTCAACTTCAGATTTTTATTTTACAGGTTTTCACATCGGAGCTGTAAATGTTTGCGTTCACGTACGAATATTTATTGTACAAGTTTATCTCAAATTCACATCTACGTGCTCGAGTTTAGCTACTAATTTACCTTCATAGTTATGTTGCCCGCCCGCATACCGCCTCCCATGGCCGAAACTGGTATTATGACACCTGCCGGGCCGCGGCTAGTAATTTAGCATGCTAATTCAGGTTAATATCTCGGCAGCACTATAACTTGTAATTTTTTTAATGACATCATTAACCTTATTTCTTCTCATTCTTTTGATGCAAGTGGCTCATTGTTTGGATATTTTAACCTCAATTTTTACAGATGGCACCTTTAAAGAAAGCAACACCTCCCAGATCTGTAGCATACCAGTCAAAGATAAGGAAAGTCACCTATATGGATTACTATGATGAAAAATGAAGAGGAGAGATGCTTTATAAACTTTAATTTAATTAGTGATAAGACAGAAAAAGCTTTATCAATGGCTCAGAGGGATTTATCCTTGAAAGGACGAGTTTTGTTGAGAAAGGCAGAAGGTTTATCCCGTCTTACATATGCAGATATCTCCCTGTTTGTCAACAAAAAGCTCTGCAAATCCATTGATACATTTCTTTTCAAGTTTATTTGGAAAAACAAGACATGTTATGTTAAAAAATATGTTATTATGAACACATTTGAACGTGGTGGTCTAAACTTTCTTAATTTTACAACCCTCAATAATACTTTTTTCTTAAAAATCCCAAATCTACATGGAATTTTATACCTATGTCCTTAATTTGATCCAAATTCCATCAACAAATGCTCTTTGCATGTTCATTAATCTACAAACATAATTTCTCCCCACAGAGATGCTTCATCTGGAATAATCAGTTCATTAAATTCAAGAATAAATCCTTATTTTATAAACTAATAACATATCCCAACTGTTTAACAATAATGGATCATTGCTGAATTATTCTGAATTCATTCATATTTTTGGCATCCCAAGAGAGTTTGCAGTTGTTATGGATGCCATCCCATCTGGTATTTTAGCTCTTTTAAAAGGGACTGGAAAACCAGATTGCCTACTTTGGACCCTAAGCTGACCTCAGTTGGTAATATATGTTTTGCAACCACAACGAGGAACTGTAATTTTCGCTCTTTATTCCAGAGAGATGTCACCAGCACACCTAATGTTGTCCCCTATTGGTCTAATTTTGTTGACAACCTGAATTAACAACAAATACCTTCTTACGAATAAAGTAAGAGAAATCTCTTTCAAAATTATAGATATTATCCTGCTAAGCGATATCTCCTTAGGTTTAAGCTTGTCATGTGTGTTAACAGTTCTTTATGTGGAGTATGTCCAGAAACAATGGTACACCTGTTCTGGCAATGTCCCTACACCATCACTTTCTGGAAAGATCTGTCCCGTTTTATTACTGTTAGACTTATTGCTGATTTTTCTTTGTTTTGTGCAGGGATGTGCTGTTTGGTCTTCATGTTAACAAAGGAAAAAAAAAAGAACGAAATATATCTAATTAATCTATTGATCATTTTAGGGAAATATCATATTCACAAAGCCAAATTTAATCATTCCAAACCTTCCTTTATTGCGTTTGGTAAGGAGACTGAACAGTGCATCAAATCCATCTATGATTCAAAAGATAAGGAGGCTGCTAAAACCATTCAGTTTAGCTCTATTTTTAATGCATTTATTTGATACTCCCCCTGGCTAATGTTCCTGTCTAATATTTTGTCTTCTGCATTATTGACTTTATTTGTGTGTTTTTACTGTTTGTATCATAAAAAAACAAGCTTGCTTCACTACGTCACTAGTCACATGAAAATGCCGTCTGAAGCAAACACACTGAATCATTCCCGTAGTGAACCACCTGAATCTGCTTTGACAGAGCCAATCCAGTGTTGACAGGTTTGAAACCTGGCATCTGAGTATCTCTTATAAAAGTGAAGCCAAACCATGGCAACACCGTGGGTTAGTAGTCTGTGTTTGGATTGGCGTTATTTTTGAGGAGAGTGGATTGAGTTTATTTCAGTGTTGTGATGGAGCCAGCGAGAAAGAGAAGTCATTCCCAAGTTTGGGAACACTTTAAACTTATTTCCCCGAATAAGGCTAGTTCTTTGACATTTCTGCATACAAATATTTTTATAGGCCTATGTACTGAATGATATGGAGAAAGACAGAAACTTCAAAAACACCTCATTACATTATACAAGTATAACCAGTTACATAAGCACGTCCTTTTCAACATAAAAATCCAGTCCCACCAGTTTACAAGTTCTGCACTTCATGATACATGATACTGCCCTGCTAAAAAAAAAAAAACAAACAAACAAACAAACAGACCAAAAGAAAAAAAAAGTATAATTTCTGTGATGGTTTCTAACTTTTTTTAAGCTGGTCTGATCTTCTGTCCTTGTCTGTTTATGTGTCAGAATATGTGATCGTGTGACATAGGCTTATTTAAAAAAGAAAATGATAGCAAATGGACTTAAACTTCCACAAACCTGTAGAGTGAGTTCAAACATTCCGACACGACTAAAAAAAATAAATTGAAGCTTCATTTCTCGTTGATCACGTGTTTCTCTGTATATCGCGGCACTTCGAGAGATTGCGCTGCGAATACGCGCTTTGAAGATTCAGTGTCTATAACAACTGTTGACACCTAAACCTGTCGCTCACTGGATTTGATTTCATCTATGATTCAGAAAACATGTCTACAGATTGTCAATTTAGCACAAAGACTACAAAATCTAATAACACTCGCGGGCATTCATGTGTTTAATCCACAATCCATCGAGACCAGCAAGAGATTCTGAGAACGACGCGCGCGGACTGACAACAAGCGTTACTGTTTAAAATACTGATAAATTCTCTTCTTAGTGGACAAGACTGCAAGTAAGTTTATTACATTCTCCATTACAGTCATTATTTATTATTAGGAACTTCATATTGTATATTAAGCGAGATTTAAATGTGAAGTTACAGAAGGCTGTTCTTCTGCTACTCTGAACAGAAGAAGAATCTGCCAGAAATTACAATCTTTTGAAGTAAAAACACAAAAAGTTTTATTGAGAAACGTTTATTCAACACAAATATGTTTATAAAAAGTTTTCTCCCATTTCCTCTTCCGTGTTACTTAGGCTGTTGTTTGTGTGATGTAAAATGGAAAGTATTTTTGAAGCAGATTTAGACAGACAGATGAAGCCTAACGTCAATCAACGTTAGGCTATATATATATATACAGTGCCCTCCACAATTATTGGCACCCCTGTTTAAGATGTGGTTGAGGACTTTTAAAAATTCTCCCTTTTTTTAAACAACATAGAACCCAAATGCAAAAAAAGAGAAAAATCCAACCTTTTATTCAAGTACATTACTTTGGTGGTAAAAAAAAATGTAAAAATTTAGAAAAATAAAAACTTCAAATCCTGTGTCCCACAATTATTGGCACCCCTAACAATTCCGCTGAAAAATGTAATTGATTTTTAAAAAAATATATATTTTCTGTAGTTGCTAATGTTGGTCAGGATATCTAGGAACTTTTAATTAGTAATTCATGACTTCCTATTTCCCTGGGGTATAAATATGACATGACACAGAGGCCTAATTCTCTTACCCATTTGTCAACATGGCAAAGACAAGAGAACACACCATTCAAGTAAGGCAGATGTGTGATGACCTTTATAAGTCAGGCAATGGCTACAAGAAAATAGCCACTCACCTTATATTGCCCATATCTAAAGTTAGAGGAATCATTAAGAAGTTTAAAACAACCGGAACAGTGACAAACAAGGCTGAAAGAGGTCCCAAGTTTATCTTGCCACAACGCACTGTGAGGAGGATGCTAAGAAAAGTAAAAAAAAAGTCCTAAGCTCACTGTCACAGAATTGCATCAAATAGTGGCATCTTGGGGTCACAAAATCTCCAAAACAACCATCAGACGCTCTCTACATGCCAACAAGATGTTTGGGAGGCATGCTAGGAAAAGGCCTTTTCTCACTAACACTGACAAACGTAAACGTCTGGAGTTTGCCAAGCGGCACTGGGACTTCATCTGGGATCGTGTGCTTTGGTCGGATGAGACTAAGATTGAGCTTTTTGGCAACAAACACTCTAAGTGGATCTGGTGTAAAACAAAAGATGTGTATGCCGAAAAGTACCTCATGCCCACCGTGAAGTATGGTGGAGGATCTGTGATGCTGTGGGCCTGTTTCTCTTCCAAAGGCCCTGGGAACCTTGTTAGGGTGCAATGGCATTATGAACGCTTTGAACTACCAGGACATTTTAAATAAAAACCTGATGGCCTCTGCCAGAAAGCTGAAGATGGGTCGTCATTGGGTCTTTCAGCAGGATAATGATCCAAAACGTGTGGCAAAATCTACACAAAAATGGTTCAGTCACAAACTCAAGGTCCTCCCATGGCCATCTCAGTCCCCAGACCTCAATCCAATCGAAAACCTGTGGGGTGAGCTAAAGAGGAGAGTGCACAAGAGAGGGCCCAGGATACTGGATGATCTAGAAAGATTTTGCAAAGAAGAATGGTCAAAGATCCCTCTCTCTGTGTTCTTCAATCTTGTGAAATGTTATAGGAGGAGATTAAGTGCTGTCTTGTTGGCAAAAGGGGGTTGTACAAAGTATTAACATCAGGGGTGCCAATAATTGTGGGACACATGATTTGAAGTTTTTATTTTTTTAAATTTTAAATTTTTTTTTTACCACCAGTAATGTACTTAAATAAAAGATTGGATTTTTCTCTTTTTTTGCATTTGGATTCTATGTTGTTTAAAAAAAAGGGAGAATTTTTAAAAGTCCTCGACCACATCTTAAACAGGGGTGCCAATAATTGTGGAGGGCACTGTATATATATATATATATATATATATATATATATATAGCAATTGTGATTAGTAGCCTAGTAATACAGTCAATTATTATTCTAGTTACTTTCATTTCGGAAAAACTTAAATTAAATTAGATTTATTCCAACGCAAAGCAAAAGGTGCCTTATAAGGTCAAGAAAAAGGTGGATTGAATAAGGGGAGCAGAACTCTGCCTATTTTTTTCAGCTCAGAAAGATATCATGGACAATGTAATTTAATCCAGCAATTTAAAGGCAAGGTTGGTACAATTCCCCAAAAAATCTTTTTTTCCAAATTTGTTTAAACTGTCTTTATATATCAATGCATAATTAAAATGTAAGTACGCTGGAAAGGAAATTATAAAAATCGAGTTTGTCTCATAAAGACAGTTTGAACAAATTTGGAAAAAAAGTATTTTTGGGGAATTCTACCAACCTTGCCTTTAATATTAGCGATACTGTAACTGATAATCACTGTAAAAAATTATTGATGGTTTAACTTAAAAAAGTAAGTAACCTGGTTGCCTTAAAATTTTAAGTTCATTGAACTGGAAAAAGTGAGTTAATACAATGAAGGAGATTAATTTAACCATCAGAAACTCAAAATTATATGTTATTTGAACTAAATAAATTAGTTAAGTTGATTTGACAAAAGAAAAAATTTTGTGATTACTACACTGCAAAAAAATGTTGTTGGTTTAACTTAAAAAAGTAAGTAACCTGGGTTGCCTTAAAATTTTAAGTTGATTGAACTGGAAAAAGTGAGTTAATACAATGAAGTAGATTAATTTAACCATCAGAAATAAGTTGTTATCTCAACTAAATAAATTATTATAAAGTTGATTTGACAAAAGAAAATATGTTGTGATAACAAATCTTGAAAATATTTTTTACAGTGTATAGCTGTTTTCTGTGCGGACTTCTATAGAAATTTATACAAATCCAAATATTGCCATCAATCAACCGCTATATTCTTGAACTCTCTTAGCGTCACTCCAATCTCTCAAGAGGATAGGAAACCCTGTGATGACCCTATAACCTTGCAGGAAATTACATTTGCAATTGAATATTGCAAAACTAACAAATCTCCTGAAGTTGATGGCCTCTGTGCAGAGTTTTATCAGGCTTTTACACAAGATTTCACTCCCTTTCTGGTTTAGGTAATATTAGAAAATGTTGGAGAAGGTTCTCTACCCCCTTCGCTGACCCAAGGCTTAATTACGTTAATCCCCAAACCTAAAAATCCACTGTTTATAGATAATTGGCAACCTATTTCATTACATAACACTGACTACAAAATATTTGCCTCAATTATTGCAAAACGTTTTAGACTCTATTGATGAAGTCCAATCAGGATTCATGAGAAAAAGACATATAAAAAGACAGATATAATTGTTAATTCATTTTTATGTAAAGATCATAGGGATTACTATGATGAAAAATGAAGAGGAGAGATGCTTTATAAACTTTAATTTAATTAGTGATAAGACAGAAAAAGCTTTATCAATGGCTCAGAGGGATTTATCCTTGAAAGGACGAGTTTTGTTGACAAAGGCAGAAGGTTTATCCCGTCTTACATATGCAGATATCTCCCTGTTTGTCAACAAAAAGCTCAGTAATTCCATTGATACATTTCTTTTCAATTTTATTTGGAAAAACAAGACACATTGGGCCCTATTTTAACGATCTGAAACGCAAGTGTCAAAGCGCAAGTAACTTTGTGGGCGGATCTGTTTGTGGGCTGTTGCTATTTTCCTGTCGGGATAAATGCCTCTTGCGCCTGGCACAAATCTAAAAGGGGCTGGTCTGGAGTAGCTTCATTATTCATAGGTGTGGTTTGGGAGTAACGGAAATAAACCAATAAGAGCGTCATATCACATTCACTTTAAGAGCGTGAAGAACGAGGTGCGCTTGTTCCATGGCGTAATTCTATTTTAACGGCGCATTTACCAGACGCACTTCACAATCGGTTCACAGCCGAGGAGATCGATGTTCTCGTCAGAGGCGTAAAAGAAAGAGAAGGGACATTGGGGATGGGACAAACCCACCCAAATTAGCTTCGGTTAAACATGCATATAATAATTTGGGTAAATGTGTAAGTTTTATGCCTATTTTTCCCATCGTCATGGACACAACAATGATTTCCCTCATGTTTATATTTTTGTCTTATAATAATGTATCATTTGCAAAAAGTAAAATGCATCTGTGTAGATGAGAGAATCATCTACAGTGTATGCGCGTTGTTCACTCTCTGTATTATGGCCAAGCAGCCGCGCTTAAAATAGCATCTGAATGTACTCGCAACGCGCCACTGACTTTAGATCAGGTTTTTTCTGGTCACTGGCGCAATTGTTTTCTGGAACTGCAAAATAGCACCAGGGATTGTTTGCGCCGACACACGCCTCATTTTTGCGCCAACCCGCCCAGGGAGCGCAAGTTCATTTCCTAGTTTACCGACGTGCGTCTGTGGAGGAAAAAAAACTGCTTTGCGCACGTGCAAAATAGGAATGATAAATGCGTCAGTGTATAAAGTCATTTGAGCTGGGTGCAAGATGTCACAGTCCTCATCTGCACCAGTCTGTCTTCGTCACGTGCACTACACTTCCCAGGATCCTCTTGTCTGCACACCTGAACTCACTCCCTCAATCAGCCACCGGTTCGTCGTCTTGTTCATCTGTATCACCTGTCTTCACTCTGTTATGTTTGATTCATGCGTGTATTTAGTTTGCCTCTGTTCAGTCTGTCCTTGTCGGTCGATGTTCATGTTACCTTGTGTTGCTTCCGTCTGCCTGTATCCGTGCCTGTGATTTTGTGAGTAAAAGTAAAAGTTATATTCTTTGGATTCTGGACTCTGCCTGTTCTTCTGCCTGCACAACACCGTGACAGATCGGCCGACCGAAACGAAATATGGACAATCCCGCTGTGGCTCTCCTCTGCCTAGAACAGGAAGACCGTTCCCTGGAATCCCACACCAAGGATTTTCTGGAGTTGGCGTGCCTCACTCACTGAGACCACTCGCTGAGTGTATTCTTCTGACCACTCACTGAGTGTATTCTTCTGACCACTCGCTGAGTGTATTCTACATCGCCAGCCTCAGCGAGCGGCCCCGGGCACGCCTCCCAGGGAACGGTCCTGACGAAGATTTCGCCACATGTGTTGAGTGGGTGTTGGAAAATAATGAATCTTCATTTACTATCGGTCCCGTAGAGTCTGCCAGCACCCCTCGACACATTTTCAGGTCCTGTACTGTCCACGTCCCGTCTGCCCAACGAGAGACTGTCCACGTCCCGTCTGCCCTGCAAGAGACTGTCCACGTCCCGTCTGCCCAGCGGGAGACTGTTCACGTCCCATCAGCCCAGCCAGAGTCTCGTTCCGCCGAGACCATCCAGACAGAGCCAGAGACCGTCCAGCCAGAGCCAGAGACCGTCCAGCCAGAGCCAGAGACCATGTTCCCTCCCAGCCTCCCTCTCTCACCTCCTCCTAACCATCATGTTTTGACCGTTCCTCCACCACTGCTTGGCAGCCCCACTGCTTCCCCGGAGTGCTTCGAGGAGGTGGAATCGCTGTGGGTCTGCCTGCCACCAACTCCATCAGGGTCAGGGGATCCCCGGTCTCCTCCTCGGACCTCCTCGACCTGGACTCTGCCGCAGCCTTCCGGTCCATTACCTCTACCATGGCTCTTACCTCCCTCACCGCCGCCATGGCCCTTCAGCCCACCAGCTCCTCCAGGCTTCCTCGTACCCCCGGTTCCACCTTGATCCTTCATCGACCCGCCCTCGCCCTGGGACTACCCTCTTCTGGCTTCGCCTCGTCACTCAATCCTTCAGGCTCAGTTGGGCTCTTCACTCTCTCTGGCTCCACCTTGGTCCTTGGTCACTCTGGCTCCACTGTGGTCTTCAGGATCCCCGCCTTGGCCTCGGTCGCCGGAGCCATCAGTGTCACCATGTCCCTCCTACCTTTCAACATCACCCTGTCTAGCTGGCCCTATTGCTTCACCCTGGTCTCCTCGATCACCTGCTCCGCCTCCATCAGTCGGCTCCCTGGAGTCGCCAGTCCCGCCTCCTCCATGGCTCCTCCCTCCGTCATCTTCGTCTTGGCCACTCAAAGGGTCTTCACCATCCTGGCCACACCTTCAGCCTGCTCCGCCACGTCCTGCTCCACTCTGGCCACGCCCTCACAGTCCTCGTCTGCACCAGTCTGTCTTCGTCACGTGCACTACACTTTCCAGGATCCTCTTGTCTGCACACCTGAACTCACTCCCTCAATCAGCCACCGGTTCGTCATCTTGTTCATCTGTATCACCTGTCTTCACCTTGTTATGTTTGATTCATGCGTGTATTTAGTTTGCCTCTGTTCAGTCTGTCCTTGTCGGTCGATGTTCATGTTACCTTGTGTTGCTTCCGTCTGCCTGTATCCGTGCCTGTGATTTTGTGAGTAAAAATAAAAGTTATATTCGTTGGAATCTGGACTCTGCCTGTTCTTCTGCCTGCACAACACCGTGACACAAGATAGAATAAAAAATCTGTTATTATGAACACATTTGAACGTGGTGGTCTAAACTTTCTTGATTTTACAACCCTCAATAATACATAATAAATAATAAAATAAATAAATTATTTTCTAAAAAAATCCCACATCTACATTGACTTTTATACCTAACTATATTTGTTCTAAGGTTGGTGGTCTAGAATGTTTACTTTTATGTGATTATAAAATAGATAAAGTGTCCTTAATTTGATCCAAATTCCATCAACAAATGCTCTTCGCATGGTCATTAATCTACAAACATAATTTCTCCCCACAGAGATGCTTCATCTGGAATAATCAGTTTATTGAATTCAAGAATAAATCCTTATTTTATAAACTAATAACATAATTCTAGTATCCGTAACTGTTTAACAATAATGGATCATTGCTGAATTATTCTGAATTCCTTCATACTTTTGGCATCCCAAGAGAGTTTGCAGTTGTTATGGATGCCATCCCATCTGGTATTTTAGCTCTTTTAAAAGGGACTGGAAAACCAGATTGCCTACTTTGGACCCTAAGCTGACCTCAGTTGGTAATATATGTTTCGCAACCACAACGAGGAATCGTAATATTCGCTCTTTATTCCAGAGAGATGTCACCAGCACACCTAATGTTGTCCCCTATTGGTCTAATTTTGTTGACAACCTGAATTAACAACAAATACCTTCTTACGAATAAAGTAAGAGAAATCTCTTTCAAAACTATACATAGATATTATCCTGCTAAGCGATATCTCCTTAGGTTTAAGCTTGTCATGTGTGTTAACAGTTCTTTATGTGGTGTATGTCCAGAAACAATGTTACACCTGTTCTGGCAATGTCCCTACACCATCACTGTCTGGAAAGATCTGTCCCGTTTTATTACTGTTAGACTTATGCTGCGTTCACGTGCTATGGAAAATAGGATATTTTCCACTTGTGAACTGGTATTTACTGGTATTTTAATCAATTTTAGATTGCTTAAGTCATCTGCAACATCAAGAAAATGATTTATCAAAACTCAAAAGGTATAATATGCTGTAGCCTATATTTTCTAGATCATGAATAGTATATATTTTTACCATTCACGACTCTCGCGTGCTCTCCGCCATTTTGAAAAGATCAAAGGTTATCTCATCTCGGCAACTCGTCCATCAAAATATTCTACGAGTTACCCATTGGAAAATACCACATGAGGGGGTGTTCATGTGCATTTTCCACGTCGGCTTTTGGTAATCACCATAATTACTATAGCACATGAACGCAGCATTATTGCTGATTTCTCTTTGTTTTGGAGGGATGTGCTGTTCATGTTAACAAAGGAAAAAAAAACTGAACAAAATATATCTAATTAATCCATTGATAATTTTAGGGAAATATCATATTCACAAAGCCAAATTTAATTCCAAACCTTCCTTTATTGCTTTTGACAAGGAGACTGAACAGTACATCAAATCCATCTATGATTCAAAAGATAAGGAGGCTGCTAAAACCATTCAGTTTAGCTCTATTTTTAATGCATTTATTTGATACTCCCCCTGGCTAATGTTCCTGTCTAATATTTTGTCTTCTGCATTATTGACTTTATTTGTGTGTTTTTACTGTTTGTATCGTAAAAAAAAAAAGAAAAAGAAAAAAATGCTTGCTTCATACGTCACCAGTCACATGAAAATGCCATCTGAAGCAAACACACTGAATCATTCCCGTAGTGAACCACCTGACTCTGCTTTGACAGAGCCAATCCAGTGTTGACAGGTTTAAAACCTGGCGGCTGTATGTCGAAAAAGAGAAGTCCTCCCCAAGTTTGGGCTAGTTCTTTGACATTTCTGCATAGGGCCTACAAATATTTTTACATATGTACTGAATGATATGGAGAAAGACAGAAACTTCAAAAAACCCCAACCAGTTACACAAGCACGTCCTTTTTCAACATAAAAAACCAGTCCAACCAGTTTACAAGTTACAGAGTTCTGCTTCCCACAGATAAACAAGATAAAGCGTTCACACGTGATACTGCCCTGCTAAAAAAAAAAAAAAAAAAAAAAAACTATAGACACTGTTACAGAAATTCTATTGGATTTAATGGTTTTCATGGGAATTTTATTGGTTGTAATGGGAATTAAAGTGATCTCTAATGGAATGTCCCAAACACACTACAAAATAATAATAATAATAATAATAATAATAATAATAATTCTGTAGTGGTTTAAATGGTAAAAGCCAATGGTTCCTATTAATATTTTGATAGAAACAATTAGAATTTCTGTGATGGTTTTAACTTTTCTAAGGTGGTCTGATCTTCTGTCCTTGTCAGAATATATGATCATGAGACATAGGCTAGTCTCTGTAATAAAAACAAAAAAACAATGTTAGTATGGACTTAAACTTCCACAAACCTGTAGAGTGAGTTCAAACATTCCGACACGCAAAGTGAAGCATTCATGGACTAAAAAAACAAACAAACAAAAAAATGTCTCGTTGATCACGTTTTTCTCTGTTAATAATAATACGGGCTCCGGCACTTCATGAGAGATTGCGCTGCGAACTCAATACGCGCTTAGAAGTGTAACCCTTATCTCTTGATGCTGTAACTCTTTGTGAAAATAATGAACTAGTATAGCAAATATAAAGGTTACAGAAGCTTCAGTGTCTAATGTAACAACTGTCCACACTCAATGCCTACCAAATCTATAACACTCGCGGACATTTATGTGTTTAATCCACAATCCATCGAGACCAGCAAGAGATTCTGAGAACGACGGGCGCGGACTGACAACAAGCGTTACTGAGTTTAAAATACTGATAAATTCTCGTCTTAGTGGACAAGACTGTAAGTAAGTTTATTACATTCTCCATTACAGTCATTATTTATAACTTCATATTGTATATTAAGCGAGATTTAAATGTGAAGTTACAGAAGGATGTTCTTCTGCTACTCCGAACAGAAGAAGAATCTGTCAGAAATTACAATCTTTTGAAGTAAAAACAAAAAAACTTTTATTGAGAAAGGGTTATTGAAAACAAAAATGTTTTTGAAAGTTTTCCCCCATTTCCTCTTCCGTGTTAGGCTGTTGTTTGTGTGATGTGAATCGATGTGAAAGTATTTTTGAAGCAGACATTTACAGTAGACAGACAAAAGAAGCCTTGATTGTGTATATATTTTAAATGAAACTGAATATTTCAGTTCATATAGCAATTATTGGTATGACAGTATTTTTTTTTTTATAATTCTGGTTACTTTTATTTAATCAGATATTGTGAACTTGAAGTAATGAGGGACGATTCAACAATTAATAAAGATTGGGTAAATGTGATTGTAAAATGATATTATACTGTAATAGAGAATATAACAAATTGGGTTCAGTTTACCAGCACATTTGTACATTTCTGTTCCCCAATGAATTCATATTTAGAGTCAGTTAAACTCATTAAACAATCAGAAATGTTTAAGAGCATTTGGTTATTTTACATGGCAATATATTTGTTTGTAACTCACTTTATTTGATAGATTGTTTTTGCTGTTGTTGATGATAAATTAATTATTCAATAAGATGTTGTTGATGTGTGTAAATGTTGTGATTTGCAGGTGATGCTGAAGGATTGAGTGTTTTCTGATCAGTTTTCAGGGTCAGTTTAGCTGCAGTATGTCAGAGGAAAGAGGAAAGGACTCTCTCTCTCAGATGAGTCTCTCAGAGAAACACAGGTGAGACTGCGTCTGTTTTCACACTCTCACTTTAAACTCCACTGGACTTTGTGTTTCCCTGTCAATAACACAACTTTAAGCATTGCGCTGTATTTGCAAATCTTAAAGTAACTCTGCAAGTGTCCATAAAGCCCTGTTTGCTCTATAGAAAATATCACAGTTAATAATTTGTTAATAACCTTCTAGACGCTGAATTAATCCAAATAAATTACTTTAGTTTTTAGATCATAAAATTATTTATAGACATTAGAAAACAACTATACACTTAATTTAATTCAATTTCTGCTCTCCATTTCTGTCAATAAACAAACACTTGACATGTTCTCTTAAATTAAAGTATTTTTTAAAATGTTTAATCTCAATCATGTATATTAAAGAAATTGTTAAACTAATGTGAGTCAGTAAATAAAATGATGGTTAACTATAAAACGGTAAATTGTGTGAGTGTGTGTGTTTCTGTGGAGGATTAGATAAAGACAGATGTGTTTCAGACACAGTTGATCCTCCTTTACTAAAGTGTTTTCTCTCTCTCTCTGTTCTTTGTGTCATCAGTGTAAGATCAGGCTCACATGTGTCCAGCTCTGTGTCTCTGAAGAGTGACTGCTCTAAAGGTGATCCACCATTCTTCAGTGAGAAAACACCATCATCTTATAAAAGGTTTTTTGTGTTACTCATTTTTTTTTTCACGTTGACTGTTTAAAAGTTGTATCAGTGAATACCAATCATGAAACATGTTTAGATCAAATGTTTGTCAGAGTATTCACAGCTGATGCTTATTTTCTCTTTCTGTAAAATATCAGTTAGTATTTTATTTTACTAATGTGATTACAGGCTTCAATATGAGACATTAGACTCAGACCTTCAGACTCACAGGAACCACGAGAATTTCAAAGACAGTCTTCTTGGGATCTTCCAGGTAGGAAAACACATTTTATAAATGTTTAATATTTATAACAAACAAATATGTTATTGAACAAAGAAATTTAATTAGGACTTATTTTTCCTTTTAAACACATTTTAGCACAACTTGGTTAGCATGTTATTCTTTTAACTTGATTTTATAATGTACATGTATTATAATCATTGAATAAATAGTGTTGACCAAATGTAGTTGTAAATTTGACTGAAAATATGTTATTCTGTCTTTTCTCTTACTTTTGTTTGTAGGATCTTGAGAGGAAAATATTCACATTTCTGAAGAATGAACTGGAGAAGTTAAAGAAAATATTACAACATGAGAACACAAAACACTTTGTGAAGGACTTTAATGAGAACAGATCCAGTATCAAATCAGCAGCTCTTGATCTCACACTACATTACCTGAGAGAGATGAAGCAAGATGAAGCTGCTGATGCTCTAGAAGGCAAGAGACTCGTGATCATCTGTCTGATTGTCTCTTATAAATGTAGGAGAGAAAATGAAGACTAAAACTATCTATTTTCTGTTCCTGTGTTAAGGTGAGCTGTTCTTCATTCATCAGCTGAAATGTGGCCTAAAGAAGAAGTATCAATGTGTGTTTGAAGGAATTGCAAAGCAAGGTGACTCCACACTCCTGAATAACATCTACACAGATCTCTACATCACTCAGGGTGGCAGTGAACAGGTCAATACTGAACATGAGGTGAGACAGATTGAAGTTGCTTCCAGACGTCATGAAGCACAAGAGATACAGGTTGAATGCACACATTTGTTTGAAGCGCCTGAACAATACGAGGAGATCCGAACTGTACTGACAAAAGGAGTCGCTGGCATCGGGAAATCAGTCTCTGTGCAAAAGTTTGTTCTGGACTGGGCTGAAGGAAAAGAAAATCAAGATATCAGCTTCATATTTCCTCTTCCTTTCAGAGAGATGAACTTAAAGGAGAAAGAAAAACTAAGTTTGATGGACCTTATAACTCAGTTTTTCCCAGAGACAAAAGGACTGAACCTTACAAGAAGGAATCAGTTCAAAGTGCTGTTCATCCTTGATGGACTGGACGAATGTCGCCTTCCTCTGAAGTTTGATTGTAATGAGACGTGGCGTGATGTATCGTCACCAGCCTCTCTGGATGTTCTCCTGACGAACCTCATGAAGGGAAATCTGCTTCCTTCTGCTCTCGTCTGGATCACCAGCAGACCAGCAGCGGCCAGTAAGATTCCTCCTGACTGTATCGACCGGCTGACAGAGATACGAGGATTCAGCGACGCACAAAAGCAAGAGTACTTCAAAAAAAGATTCAAGGATGATATTCAAGCCAACACAATCATAGATCATGTTAAACAATCAAAGAGTCTCTTTATCATGTGCCACATCCCAGTCTTCTGCTGGATTTCAGCCACTGTTCTCCAGAACATTCTGGAGGAGAAGAGAAATAATGATGTGAGAAACACTCAGGCTGATGAGATCTCTAAAACACTGCAGGAATCAAACACTGAAGACACTCCCAAGACTCTGACACAAATGTACACACACTTTCTCCGCTTTCAGATCCAGCAGAGCCGCCGGAAATATGATGGAGAATACACACCAGATGTTTCCTGGGATAAAGATGCCATCCTTTCACTGGGGAAACTGGCATTTCACCAGCTGGAAAGAAACAACCTGATCTTCTATGACACAGACCTGGAAGCCTGTGGTCTTGACGTCTATAAGGCATCAGTGTACTCAGGCATGTGTACCCAGATCTTTAAGGAGGAAACAGGGATCGTACTTGGTACCATGTACTGCTTTGTTCACTTGAGCATTCAAGAGTTTATTGCAGCCCTTTATGCACATCTGTTTCTAGACATCAACAAGACAAGTGTGTTTGATCATGAGTCTACAGAACAGGAAAACAGAAATGAATCCATGATTGATTTTCTCAAGACTGCAGTGGACAAGGCGCTGGAGAGTGACAATGGACACCTGGACCTTTTCCTTCGTTTCGTCCTCGGTCTGTCACTCCAGTCTAATCGACGACTCTTACGAGGTCTGTTGACACAGCGAGACGGCACTGACCGGAGCAACAAGGGGACAGTTCGACGACTCTTACGAGGTCGGTTGACAAAGAAAGACGACACTGACCGGAGGAACAAGGAGATAGTTCAGTACATCAAGCAGAAATTAGCAGATAATCTTCCTGCAGAGAGATCCATCAATCTGTTCTACTGTCTGAATGAACTGAACGACCAAACTCTGGTGAACGAGATTCAGACCCACCTTAGCAAAGGAAGTCTCTCATCTGGTGACCTTTCACCTGCCCAGTGGTCTGCTTTAGTCTTTGTGTTGTTGACATCAGAGGAAGAGCTGGAGGAGTTTGAGCTTCAGAAATTCAAGAAATCAGACGAGTGTCTCATTAGATTATCGGCAGTCATTAAAGCCTCCAGAAGAGCTCAGTAAGTCTTTTATATATTTTGTCATGTTTAGCTCTCATCTGAAAAATGCATTTATCTCTATAAACATGAAGCTATACCTGTAAAGCTGTGTGTGTGTGTGTGTGTGTGTGTAGACAGTTTATCACAATTTAAGACAAAATATTAAATATCTTGTAAAAATGTGTGCATGATTGTTTTGTATCATATGGTACACCAGACTTGTATGACTTGTTATATAGAATTATATTATCAGATACTCATACTTGAGGTAGAAAAAAAATGCATATTTTATTCATATACCGAAACTGGGGGGAAATAATGTAATTTGGTACAGAATAGATGTTATTTATATTGCCAAAACGTAATATGAAATTTTGAAAGGTTATAGATAAAACATTGAGATTTTTATAAAACAGGCTACTAAAATAAAATACCTACATCTCACCACATCATATACTAGTTGTCCCTCAGTTTCTCCCAGTAATTATATATTTAAATGCTTATTTCTATGAGTACTTCTGTAGTTTAAAGGGTTAGTTCGGTATTTTACACTTAAAGCCCTGTTTTAAGATCGTTTCTGATGAAACAGAACGGTTAAGATTGAAATTTTAGGTTTGTGTGTTAGCAGCACCTTCCACCTACACAATGGTTGTCTATGTGCACTGGAACAATCATTCATAAAACGCATTAAACTTTAGTTTACTAAGACGTGAAACTCACCGAGGGGTCTGGGGTGTTCACTGATATGCTCACACAAAAATCACTGCAAAAGATGCTTTCCAACAGGTTTTATTGTAGTTTTTGCAAAAACAGTATTGCAGTAGACATACATTTTAAAAGAAAAAAAACAAAACAAATTAAATGTATTTTGCTATTACATTATATCTTCATACAAAAATAAAAACTTTTGCAACTAAAAAGTGCAAAATGCCAAGCTTTGGCCTGCTTTCAAATACATTTAATTTAAGTTTAAAATAAAACTTAAATACACAGCTTTTATATTTAGCTTTAAAGTGCTATAGTCAGATCAAACAAACAATCATGCTAAATGAAGAACTTAACCACCAGTCAACCTGGTACTTCATACTCTTGTGGGGTGCGCACAGTCTTCACTCGGACACACTCTTCAATCTATTGCTGTATCACCGATGAAATCACAAAATAAAATGCACATAAATGTGTCCCTGCTTGATATAGACTGTAACCACTGATGAACATATTCGGTTTTGATGAGAGAGGAAAAAAACTATATGAGTGCAGATTATAACCTGCAACTTCTGACACGCTTGGCAAAAGATCTAGCACTAGACCATTTAAGAACTCAAACAAAATATGCGGATCGACGCATTCATTTACGGATTGAGCAGAGAGGCTGCACAGTTTGACCAGCGGGCAGCGGCCGCACACCAGTCCGCCGGATGCTGTTGCTAAGAACTTACAATTTATCACTATTATCAGCAGGGACGTGCACAGGAATTTTGAGGGGCAGTTGCTCTGACCTGAAAAAAGGACACCCCCCCCCCCCCCCCCCCAACGGGCTATATGAAGGAATATATTCAGTTGAATTTGCCCCCTTCCAAATTGCCTTATCTGGCCGTGTTTATGTCCAAACGCAATGCCTCATCTTATGGTATTATAATTATTTATAAAGATTGCGAAATGTTTGAGATGAGTCAAATGAGCAAAAGAGTTCTTCATATTGTTGTTTATTGTTTTTTAAATTATTTATTTATTTATTTATTTGAAAAGAAATAATCTGGATTGAATGGAAAAAACTCGAAAAAATAAAAAACACTTAGATTTCGGGAAAAAATACAATTCTTTTTTTTTGCCAATCCTGACCTCCCCCTGGGGCCCTAAGCAAAATTCTGCTAAGGGGCCCTCTACCTGATCTGTGATGCCGTGAGCCATTTAAACCATTTGCCATTGCCACTCAATACCGCCCAATACAATCCTCCCTCCTTTAAACAAAACAGTCAAAGAATAACAACAATATAGAACAGAATGAGGTTCAAACAAACAATATTTACTGAATAAAGCATTTTTATAGAATGTTAAGATAACATTAACATTCACATAAGTGAATATTAACGTAAACATAAACAAGAAGAAAATAATAAAGTACAACCCTGAACTTTGGCTTTTGGGATTAACTTTGGTTCTCTCTACAGCCAGGGTATTTTCGGAATCAGTAGCCTATGATTTTTATTTATTTATTTATTTTTTTATGCATGTTAAAGCAAATCTTGATTTATGGTTATTTACTGAGGGATTTGCGTTCATATTGACCAGAATGTCCATCTAATCATCATTTTAAATTCAATATAGCCTATAAATCAATAGTCAATCAATGTCAAATTGCCAATACATTGGTTTATATCTTGCATAATTAGTGCAGTTGTTTAGAGTTTTTAACTACACTGAGACTAGATAATCAGTGTCTTTATAATGTGTACTTTGATTGGAAGTGCCATCATTTCTCTGGTCTCCACATTTCTGCTTGAAAAATGCGAGTTTCATTTCGTGCACGCGCATATTCCGCAACACACGCGACGCGGTTATGTTTTCCGAGCTGCAGTAAACAAACACTGTTGTTGCACTTTGTCGTTTATCAAAAACAAAACGTAATAAATAATGGTATTTTACTCTCACTTTTGTCGGGCAAAAAGTGATGCAAGAGATGCAATGCCTGCCCAGTGCGACTGTATAATGTAGAGAATAATTACGAAAATGGAGAGAAAATATAAATGGGGCGCATTAAAAGGAAAAGAACGAGATAGTCTTTATGTTTTATTAACATTGTCACCACCCTTGGACTATCCGTGTGTTTTGATTCACCACGTGTTCCCCTCGTCTGAGTTCTCCGCCCTCATCTGTTACCATGGACACTAATCACCTCCCGCACAGCTGACTGTCATTTGTTAATCATCTTCACTGTGTATTTAGTTCCTGCCTGCCTTCACTCCCTTGTCCGGTATTGTTTGTGTTTTACACGCTGTCTTCCTGTCTGCCTGTTCCTGAGTGTCATTTATTAAAACCAGTGTTTATTCTATCTTCCTCCTCGTCTTCCTTGACCCGCCCCGTGACAAACAGGAGCTTACTTGGCTCAACAAGTGACACTTTATTACATATGGTAGCAGAGAGCCCCATGATGAAGAGTCTAGCTCTGCCTCTGCTCATCTTACAAACTACCTGCAAGGTTATTTATTTGGGTAGCATACATATTCTGGTTCACCAGTTCTTTTACGTCATCACGTAATGACGTCAATTCTATCATCCCGGCGGATAAAAATACTTCAAATTAAAGGGCATTTGTAATCACAACTTCAGTTAAATTATAATCATCTTGGATAAGTTTCTTACATTTACATTTTGAAAACGAACCCTGCTGCAGCCTAGGCGATGTGCTAACGCGGATGTTTTACATGTTTTAAATATATAAAATGCATAAATGGTCTTCATCATTTTATTTGTTATTAAATAAACTTACATTTCGCCGATTCGCCCTCTTATTTAAGTCCTGGGTTCACCCGTACTACTGCGTGCTCGTATATCAGCACAGGATCAGCCGGCCGAAAGAAAGTTCTGTTCAGAGACGGTGCTATCACGCATGCGCAGTATCTCCAGCTCATCGGTTCACCGTATCGAACGTGTCCGAAAGAAACAGTTCTCAGTTCTGTACTAGTGATTCAAGAACTGCAACAACCAGTTCTCAACTCGAGAACCATAGCATAGGCCTGTGTGTGCTGACCTGAAACCTGATACAGTCCACAAAACTAAAAAATCGATGCATGTCTGTCTCCAATATAGCCTTCTGTAGCCTATACAGTATATATCATGTTTATAATGTGTTAGCATAACGAATTAAACATGTTTAATTCGTTATTTAACACATTATAAACATTTACTAGTGCACCAAACCTTGGCAAGAGTTTACATCAATGATTTATTGTTACTTAGAAATTAAATGAGCTAGCTGTTCCTGAAAATATTATTTTAGTATAATAATAATAAATGTTTAGTAGTTTGACAGTTTTAGAATCCAATCATTATTTCCAATCGTTAAAATAATACAGTGATACAGTAATGTGATAAACATGTT
Source organism: Pimephales promelas (assembly GCF_988280905.1). Lineage (NCBI taxonomy): Eukaryota > Metazoa > Chordata > Actinopteri > Cypriniformes > Leuciscidae > Pimephales > Pimephales promelas. Next base: position 32,430,434 of record NC_142770.1, read on the forward strand.
TCCAAAATGTTTTATTTTGTTACACTTACTGATGTTCAACTAAAGACATGGAAACTAGGGATGAGCGAGTACAGCATTATCTGTATCTGTATCTGTATCTGTATAACCATATGAATTATCTGTATCTGTATCTGTACTCGGACTGGGCGGGGCCTAAACCCGGAAGTGGGTCGGGTAGTCTTGAAATGGGCGGGGCTTTAACCGGTATGTTATTTTAAGCATGCAATTGATATGGGTTGATCAGAAATTGTTATATTTATTGCTGATAAGAAAACTATTTACATGACAGCATCAGCATTGAGCTTCAGATCAATGGTTTTGATCACGATAACAACGAACTACAGAACAAGTTTTGCAACAATGAATACAACACATGTGGTTGCAAATATGAAGTAAAATGTAACGAACAAGAGTTTTCATCTCAACTACGGCTGGGTGATATGGACCAATAGTCATATCCCAATATATTTAGGCTGAATTTCAATATACAAAATATATCCCGATATTTTTTCTGCAAAGTGAGAGCAAATGTTCAGTCAAAGCCAAATATGACATGTCACAAGTAGTTTTATTGAAACATGAACATTTGCAAAATCAAATGAATAAATAATTAACAGGTTTCTTCACCTTAGGGCTGCATGATTATGACAAAAATCTTAATTGCAGATTATTCCCTTGGAATTGTAATTGTGATTTATTAATTGGTTTATTTATTTTGTCAATACAACGTTGGTATGAGCCATTACATTCATTTAAAAAATATAAAAAATAACACAAATAAAAATAGGGGCATTAAGGGGTTAATATAGACATGACAGTTACCTTGGTGAATAGACAATACTGTTAATGAAACATTGAAACTGCTCCTGGTGAATAGAATTAAAATCATACCTGCTTTGTTTTTATTTCGTGTTATTTACAACGCAACAGTGTTGCATGCTCGTTGTTTCTTTTGCACTTTATATACAGTGAGGCGATCCAGCGCGCGCCGCCGCATTTGCGCGTGCAATTGAGTGTGCGCTACGACTAACGTTACAGTATAACGGCTGACAGGACAAAGTCCGTTTTGCTGAGGTGAAAGACTTTATTTCATGTTATAACATAACATGCTTTAATCAAGCACGCAAAGTGGAAAAGGAGTGACTGGGGCGCGGGGAGCAGTGCAGAGAGCTCTGGGTCAGCACTAAGCAGCTTGCTTGGAGCAAGGCGTGCAGCGCAAACTCTAATTACATATCACATTTAAAATATATATTCTTTATATTGATATATCGCTCAGCCCTAATTTCAACATTACTTTTTTTTTCTTTTTTTTTCTTTTTTTTATCCGAGCACAGATATTGACTCGTATTACTCGTATAATATTTGTACTCCTGGAGACTAATATTCGTATAATATTTGTACTCCAAAGTCCTGGAGAGAATAATATTGAATAGGTTGGAACATTTTGTTTTGACATCTGACAATCAGTTTGGCTTCAAACCCAAGCATGGCACTGACATGTGTATTTTTGCCCTGAAGGAGATTTTAGATTTGTATAATAGGCATAATTCAACTATTTTTCTGTGTTTTATTGATGCCTCCTTTGATAGGGTTAACCATGAGAAGCTATTCTACAAATTGTACAACAGAGGGGCCCCTAAATATCTAGTGAGAATCTTGGCCTTCTGGTATGCCCATCAGTCTTTTTTTGTGAAGTGGGGTAATGCTGTGTCTGCCTCATTTAATATAGGTAATGGAGTTAGGCAGGGAAGCATTCTATCTCCCTTTCTCTTTAATATCTATATGGATGATCTATCAAATCTGTTAAACAGCTGTGGGACAGGCTGTAGGGTTGGGGACACTGTTATTAACCACCTAATGTATGCGGATGACTTGGTCATTTTTTGTCCGTATAGTGCTGGTCTCCTACAAATACTAAGGGTCTGTTCCCAATATGGTTTGGACTTTGACATTACTTACAACTCTAAGAAGAGTAATATAATGATTGTTAGAAGCAGGGAGGATAGTAAACTCTCATTTCCTGCATTTTATCTGTCTGGTACTTTACTGAAAGTGTGTGATGAGGTCAAATACACTCTTAAAATGGATGTGTTAAAAACAACACAACCTGTGTTATATCTTAACACATCTGTGTGTTTAGTTAAGGACAACACATTTTGTGTTACTTTTAACTCAACCAGTGTGTTATTGTTCTTAACACGGAGTGTGATTTCACTAAGTTTGCACTTTGAATTAGATTAAAATGTAGCAACTGACAAAATATTGTGTGTAAATAAGTTTTATTTACACTGGTGCACTCTTATAAAATGATTTTGTAAATAACACAACCTGTAAAAAGAGATGTCAAAAATGACACATGCTGTGTAGATTTTAACACATAAAGTGTGTGTGCTTAGGGACAACACATTTTGTGTAGATTTTAACACATGCTGTGTAGATTTTAACACATGTAGTGTGTGTGCTCAGGGACAACACATTTTGTGTAGATTTTAACACATGTTGTGTAGATTTTAACACGTTTTGTAGATTTTAACACATTTAGTGTGTTTGCTCAGGGACAACACATGTTGTGTCAAATTTAACACACAACCTGTGTCGTTTCTTTACACATCTCTGTGTTTATAAGGATTACACATTTTGTGTTACATTTAACACAACTAATGTGTTACACAGCAGCAGTGTGTTGTTGAAACCTTTTACACACTAATGTGTTATAGTAACACAACTTGTGTCAGATATGCGTCACATGTGACTGTAGTCGGAGAGTATTTGCCAGAGTTACTTCCCGTGTGCTTACAAAAGTGTTTGGATGAACACTGACACGTATTGGTAACTTGTGTTTATGTAGTCCAGTGATGTTTAATAGAGTTTGTTTGAACATTTGGATGTTTTAAACATCATTAATCTACATAGACAAGCTCTTATTGAGAATTAACAGAGGTTTGATGTTTCATTTCAGTTTTATTTCAAGTCACCATAATCGTGATTAATGGCTCCTTTATTTGGGCTCTTGACCCTTTACTCTTGTTTTAGTGTTTCTCTGCCTGCTGTAACTGTATTTTAATAAAATACATCTGTTATGGTGACAGAAAATATGATCAGATGATTCTTGATGATGTCATAATCAGCAAGTTATGATCAAGTTTTTGAGTATATGGATGGAGTGCTTTATTTTAATGATTTATTGTTAGTTCTGAAAGTTTTGTGAAACTACATCCAGCAATCAAAAAGTGCAGAATGACAAAAAAAAGTTTAAAGCTACAGCAGAAACCTGTCAAACACAGATATCAAGAATCAGCGTATGGATCTCAATAATGGTGACAAACGAAAAATTCAGGCCGCAATGCATGCTGGGACTTATTCATGAGCTTCATACTAGAGACATGAAGCTTTGCCACCATTGTTGAGAGTCATATGCTGATTCTTGATGTCTGTATTTGACTAGTTTCTGCTGCAGCTTTAAACGTTCTCTAAACATATATTTTTTAAGAATTATAGAATGAGGTAGCATACACCATAATATCATGTAAAACTGAGTATCTGTAATCAAATATAAGTGATCAAATATAAGTTATCTCTTAAACATTAAACTTATCTTGCTATGTTAAAAAAACATCATGTTGAAAACTGATCATTTAATGATCTTTTTCCTCAAGATAATTTCAACTGTTTCAGATGTGCAATAAAAATACACAGAAACAGCCAACAGAGAAACGAATGATAAAGAGTGAAGGGTCAAGAGCCCAAATAAAGCTGCCACTAATCACGATTCTGGTGACATCAAAACAAACATTCAATGAATTGTCTACACAAAACCTGGTAATTCTCAATAAGTGTATCTGTAGACGTCTGACAGAAATAAATTGTTTGTTATAATAAATTAGTTATTAATAACAACTGAAATCAGCATTTGAAAAAACATTGAAACCGAGGCATGATGTGATTGGCTGCCAAAAACACTCATTAATCTGAAGTTTTTTTATGAATTAAGATTTTATTTATTTATTGTAATGTATTGTTTCGTTTATTTTAGAGCTTGTTATGGGATACCATATAAAATATACTACCTCTAATTATGTTCTTAAACACAAACTTCCCTCCTCCACCCATTAAAATTCGATCCAGTTACATTTTAACACACGTTGTGTGTTAAAAACTACACAACTTGTGTCAAAATACCATCAACACATGATGTGTGTTGTTTTTTAACACATCTCTTTTTAGAGTGTACTTGGGACATTATATCACTGATGACCTGTCTGATGATAGGGACATTCATAGACAGTACTGTATGATATATGCACAAGCTAATATGTTGAATCGCAAATTTAATATGTGCTCACTTTCTGTAAAGATTAGACTTTTTAAAGCTTTTTGTACTCCGATGTACACTGCTCACTTGTGGCGGCGTTATAAAAAAAGTAGTCTGCAGAAACTCAAGGTGGCATATAATGATGGGTTGCGGTTGCTGCTTAAATTGCCACGAGGGGGCAGTGCGAGTCAAATGTGTGTAAGTGTTAACGTATCCACATGTCCTGCTGTACTCAGGAATCTCATGTACAAATGTATGTGTAGACTAGCAGAGTCACATAACAGCATCATCAAAACACTAGTGAATCCGGCATTGAGTGCTGTTAGGTTCACTTCTGGTTTGTGGAATCATTGGCGTTTTAGTTTGTATGTTAACATTTGAACACTTTTTTGTATGTATTGCAGAATACTGACTATGTAGTCATTTTATAGAACTCTGTTCTTTTCTCTTCCTTTTTTTCTCTCTCTCTCTCTTTCTTCTTTTTCTTTTTAATGCACTTTGTAATATTATGGTATATGTATAGGGCTATGGACCATCTTGTGTGTCCTGAATAAAGATTATCATTTCATTTCATACTCGACAAAAGTGCTTTATCCGTACCGGATACTCGTTTCAGCCGAGTATCCGGCTCAACTCTAATGGAAACGTACATTTCGTCCCTCAGAAAAAAATGCACGCATGCTCAGCTCATCAACTCATCAGTTCTCAGTATGTCGAACGTGTCCGAAAGAAACAGTTCTCGGTTCTGTACTGGTTATCCGACCGCTGTACCTGTATGTTCGGTAGTACACGCATGCGCAGTATCAGCTGCTCGTGCTCATCACTTCTCTCAGCACCAATATATGTCTCCGTTCAGTGAAGTTTTTGAGTTACTGGAATAAAATGTACTAATGGATATTGGTTTATTTCGATTCGGAGGGACTGTCAGGCATGTCTAAAAGTGAGTAACTTTAGTAACTTGTGGTTTAGCGCTGACGCAAGACGCGAACTGTTTCGAACGATTCAGTCCGATTTAGTGTACTGGTTCGACCGGTTCACTAAAAAGAACCGGTTCAAAAGAACGATTCGTTCACGAACCGGCCATCACTATTATTAACTTTATATTTTAATTTGCTGTTGCATCTGAGTTATATCTATCAGATGAACAAAAATAAACAATAATAAAATGATTTTGGTCATATAATGACATTTATCATTTGAAATTTATGTAATTATACATATACATATATGTGTGTATATATATATATATATATATATATATATATATATATAAACAATAATAAACAATAATAGTTGTTTATGAGATAATTAAGTGATTAATATATATATATATATATATATATATATATATATATATATATAATTTATAATAAAGTTTATTTATAAAATTTATAACATATAATTTATTCTGTTGCTTAGTGTATGACTTAGATTCTGAATAAATGTCCAGAATATTAAAAATAATAGACAGTTTTCTCAAAAGTTGCTTAAAAGGAAAAAAAACCCTTCCTTTAGGCACACACAGACCTCAAGATTCAGTCAATGCTTCTCAACAACGGTGACGAGTAGAATATTGAAGTAGGAAAAGTAAATTTCATCGACAATTCAGATCATAATTTATTCAAAACGCAATGCATGATGGGAGCCATTAATGAGTTGTGATGGGTGGCAACAATGATTAATATCGCCACCACAGTTGAGATAGACAGGCTGATTATTGATCTCTGTGTTTCTAAATAAGCATGAAAGTGATTTGAGCAGAATAATATTTATTAATTATTTTAGGTTAATAGAAAAATGCAGATATGCAGTACAATCACTAAAATCTTGCTAACAAGTTAAGCCAAATCATCTGAAAAGTTTCATTAAAAAGATCACAGCATGATTATGTCAAAACATAACCAACACTATAAGATCAAATATGTCTTATTTGACTGTTATTAATCAATAACAGCAGACACAAAATTTAAAGTGAAAGTATAAGTGTCAAGAGCCCAACTAAAGCAGACACTGATCTCCATAACGGTGGCTTACAATTTGTGATTTTGTCCTTCAGCGATTCTGCTTGTGATCATCAGGTGTCTTCAATAATGCTCAATCACCACTAAATTAATCACTTAATTATCTCATTAACTTTAACACTCATATCGTCCATTTGAAAGCATGTGAAGGTTATTTACTGCTAATCAAGGAACCGGCTTTACTGATTAGATGAGCATAACAATATCGTGCGATATATCGCCCAGCCCTAAGTGAGATTAATCTTGATAAAAAAAATTTAAAAATCCATGCCCACCACTAAGGCATAAAAAAAAAAAAAATTGTTCGGTTCCAGTCTCCGACTGACCCTGTCAATTTATGTGTGACCCAAATTTATTTTATGAGCTTGGGGAAGAAATAATACACATTTAAAATCAGCTTGTGCACAGTAAATTCCCCGGTGTTAAATTTAACACCGCTCGGTGTTTATATGGGAACCACCAGCAGGGTGTTAAAAGTAACACTGATACAGTGTTAAAGTTAATGAGATAATTAAGTGAATAATTGAGTGATGATTGAGCATTATTGAAGACACCTGATGATAACAAGCAGAATCACTGAAGGACAAAATCACAAATTGTAAGTCACCGTTATGGAGATCAGTGTCTGCTTTAGTTGGGCTCTTGACACTTATACTTTCACTTTAACTTTGTTTGTCTGCTTTTATTAATTTATAACAGTCAAATGAACAAAGAAAACAGTGATCTGACATTGTTGGTTATGTTATGACATAATCATGCTGTGATCTGAAAAATCTAACTTTTCAGATGAATTGCCTTAACTTGTTAGTAACAGTTTAGTGATTGTGCAGCATATCCGTATTTTTCTTTTAACCGAAAATATTTAATAACAACTATTCTGATCAAATCACTTTCAACTTTATTTAGAAACACAGACATAAATAGTCAGCCTGTGTATCTCAACCATGGTGACATTATTAATCCTTGTTTCCACCAATCACAACTCATTAATGGCTCCCATCATGCATTGCGGTATGAATAAATTATGATCTGAATTGTCTATGTAATTTACTTTTCCTAATTTAATATTCTGCTCGTCACCATTGTTGAGAAGCATTGACTGAATTTTGAGGTTTATGTGTGCCTATAAGAAGTTTTTTTTTTTTAACAACTTGTAGAAATCCATTATATTATATCTGACATTCTGGATATTTATGTAGAATCTCAGTTATGTTGTGACCTACAAAATGAACCACGAACATATATTTCAAATGAATTTCATAATATGACCAACACCATCATATAAATTGTCTCTTTGTTCATCTGGCAGGTATAACTCAGATGCAACAGCCAATTAAAATGTAAAGTTAATAATAAAAGGGTCAAGAGCCCAACTAAAACAAACACTCACCTCCATAACGGTGACCTGAAAGTTAGGTTTTCTCCTTGTAATTCTGCTTTAGGTGTCTTCAATAATGCTCAATTATCACTCAATTAATCACTTAATTATCTCATTAACTCTAACACTGCCTCAGTGTTACTTTTAACACCCTGCTGGTGGTTCCCATATAAACACCGAGCGGTGTTAAATTTAACACCGGGGAATTTACTGTGTGTGTGTGTAACATGCTGGGACACACAAGGTGGTAGAGTACATGTACAAGTAGGCTATGTTATTGAAAAACAGAGTCGCCTATCCATCGCTACTGTAAAGTAAAATTAAAAATAAATAAATAAATAATAAATAATTTCCTTTCTATCCCTTGCTGCCACTGGAGAAAAAAACAAAAAAATCTACCAACCCATGATCTAAACTGACAACCAACCGTAACCAAACTTTTTTCAAAAAATGTTATGCCTAATATATATATATATATATATGAATCTTTTTTTTTGGAATTCTATTAATCGATTTTCAATCGGTAAAGCTTGAATTGCGATACAAATGTGAATCAGTTTTTGTGCACACCCCTAATATTAAGTGTCCCCAATTAAGAAAGACAGAGGCAACACTGGCAAGAACCTAAACTCTATCACGTGACATAAATAGAGAAAATATCCTATAGCTATAACAGCTTTACACAAATATTTTTTCAAACATGCTTCAATTTGTCTTGGAAATTTGTCACTGTATAAAAAACACTATTGTTGAGGAAATTGTAGTTTTTAAAGGTAAATGTTAGTTTAACTCAGCCTCTTTGCTGTATATGCTGTTTATGTAAAAAATAAGTGGAAAATTTCATTAATATTAGTATATAGAAAATGTATTGTATGTGTTCAATCTAATTCTGTGTTGTGACTTTATTGTAGGTTAAATGATTGTAACTTAACAGACAAAAGCTGTTCATCTCTGGCTGCAGTTCTTGGATCAGACACCAATCTGAAAGAGCTGAACATGAACAATAATAAACTGCAGGATTCAGGAGTGAAGCTGCTCTGCACTGGACTGAAGAATATAAAGTGTAAATTGGAGATACTGAGGTAAGTTGAGCCACAGGAGTCCAGTGTTGTATAAAGTAGAAGTAGAAGTAGAAAAAAAGTAGAAGTCCTGCCATGTGTTTATTCCAGCCATGAACTGATCGACAGTTGATTAGGGCTGATGTCTGTCTCCTGGCTGAAAAACTGCTAATAAGCAAATCCAGGTGATTGGAACAAAATACTGAGGCGGACTTTTACTTTCTGAACCTGGACTTTACTCCTCTGAAGAGAACAGAAAAGGAGATGACACAGTCTTAGATGAAATCACCTGAAGAGAAGACATTAAATCTCTGAAGATCTCAGCAGAGGAGGATTAAACAACTCCACAAACAGCATTACAGCTTCACTTATTACTAACCAGACTGACTTTATTTCTGTCAGACTTCTACAGAAGATTTCATTGAGAATTAACAGAGGTTTAACTCTGTGTTTCATTTGAAGTCACCATACCATCAGAATCTCTGAAGGTGAAAATCGTAATTGGTTACCATTATAGAGATCAGTGTAGAGATCAGAGATCAGTCTTTAGTTGGGCTCTTGAGCCTTAAATTAACTTTAGGTTTTGTTTTGCTGTTGTATCTGAGTTAAAACAGTCAGATGAACAAAGAAAAAAACATACAAACTAATAGTTTTGGTTATATTGTGACAATCGTCATTTGAATTTGGTATTTGTGATTTATTTTGTTGGTTACAGCATAACTGAGATTCTGCACAGATATCCAGAATTTATAATGTAAAGGATTTCTTAAAAGTTGTTAAAAAAAAATCTTTATTGAAGGCACACACAGACCTCAAGATTCAGTCAATGCTTCTCAACAACGGTGACGAGCAGAATATTCAATTAGGAAAAGTAACTTACATAGACAATTCAGATCATAATTTATTCATAATGCATGATGGGAGCCATTAATGAGTTGTGATGGGTGGCAACAAGGATTATGTGGTCACCACGGTTGAGATTCACAGGCTGATTATTGATATCTGTGTTTCTATATAAATGCATTTGAAAGTGATTTGATCAGAATAATTTATATTAAATATTTTGGAATATCAGAAAAATATTGATAGTCATATGCTTTATAATCACTAAAATGCTGCTATCAAGTTAAACCAAATTATATGAAAAGTTTCATTATACAGATCACAGCATGATTATGCCAAAACACAACCTACACTGTCAGATCACACTTTTTTTGTTCATTTGACTGTTATAAATTAATAACAGCAGTCAAACAAAGTTTAAAGTGAAAGTAAAAGTGTCAAGAGCCCAACTAAAGCAGACACTGATCTCCATAACGGTGGCTTACAATTTGTGATTTTGTCCTTCAGTGATTCTGCTTGTGATCATCAGGTGTCTTCAATAATGCTCAATCATCACTAAATTAATCACTTAATTATCTCATTAACTTTAACACTCTTGAGTCTTAATTTAACACTCATATCTGCATCATATCTTCCATCTTAAAGCAGGTGAAGGTGATTTACTACTAATCAAGGAACCGGCTTCACTGATTAGACGCGCATAACAATATTGTGCGATATGTCGCCCAAGCCTAGTTACAGGTTTTGTTTTTTTAAATTAATTTGTCAAAATAATTATTATATTCAAATACCACAGTGAATCAGGCTTTTTCATGATGATTATTAAACCATCACCAGGTAATGTTCTTCACCTGATTCCGTTAAACTTTGTTACTGTAAATGTGTTTGAGAAACATACTGTCACAGCAGACAGAAGAGATCAAATATATAATAAGTGTAAAGAGCCTGTCTAATGGAAACACTAATCACTGTTATGGTGACTTTAAATGAAACCGAGATAAACCTCTGTTAATTTTCAATAAAATCTTCTTAGAAGTCTGACAGAAATAAAGTCAGTCTGGTTAGTAATAAGTGAAGCTGGTAATGCTGTTTGTGGAGTTGTTTAACCCTCCTCTTCTGAGATCTTCAGATTTAATGTCTTCTCTTCAGGTGATTTCATCTGTGTCATCTCCTTTTCTGTTCTCTTCAGAGGAGAAAAGTCCAGGTTCAGAAAGTAAAAGTCCGCCTCAGTATTTTGTTCCAATCACCTGGATTTGCTTATTAGCAGTTTTTCAGCCAGGAGACAGAAATCAGCCCTAATCAACTGTCGATCAGTTCATGGCTGAAAGTAAGACATGGCAGAATTTCTACTTTCTACTTCTACTTTATACAACTCTATGTGGGAGCCCTGGTGGTCTGTGAGTGGTGTGTGCATCTGGCTCCTCCTAAACGGGCATCCTTTACTGTTCTGATCTGACAATCTTTGGTGGTTGCCACCGGGTATTAATTAGCCCTAAGAGCATAATAATCCTTTATACACAAGAACAATAAAATAGCACAATGACAGGATTAATATGGTATACCCACGTTGTAACAAATAAATAAAAGATATTTTTCACAAAAGTTATTTTGCACTTTTGCCTCCGGCATCGCCTTGTCAGTCATCGCACCTCACTCTAGTCATGTGACTCCTGCAGAGTTGTATAAAGTACACTCTTAAAATGGATGTGTTAAAAACAACACAACCTGTGTTATATCTTAACACACCTGTGTGTCTAGTTAAGGACAACACATTTTGTGTTACTTTTAACTCAACCAGTGTGTTATTGTTCTTAACACAGGGAGTGTGATTTCACTAAGTTTGCACTTTGAATTAGATTAAAATGTAGCAACTGAGTTTTATTTATTTATATTTATTTACACTGGTGCACTCTTATAAAATGATTTTGTAAATAACACAACCTGTAAAAAGAGATGTCAAAAATGACACATGCTGTGTAGATTTTAACACATGTAGTGTGTGTGCTTAGGGACAACACATTTTGTGTAGATTTTAACACATGCTGTGTAGATTTTAACACATGTAGTGTGTGTGCTCAGGGACAACACATTTTGTGTAGATTTTAACACATGTTGTGTAGATTTTAACACGTTTTGTAGATTTTAACACATTTAGTGTGTGTGCTCAAGGACAACACATGTTGTGTCAAATTTAACACACAACCTGTGTCGTTTCTTTACACATCTCTGTGTTTATAAGGATTACACATTTTGTGTTACATTTAACACAACTAATGTGTTAGACAGCAGCAGTGTGTTGTTGAAACCTTTTACACACTAATGTGTTATAGTAACACAACTTGTGTCAGATATGCGTCACATGTGACTGTAGTCGGAGAGTATTTGCCAGAGTTACTTCCCGTGTGCTTACAAAAGTGTTTGGATGAACACTGACACGTATTGGTAACTTGTGTTTATGTAGTCCAGTGATGTTTAATAGAGTTTGTTTGAACATTTGGATGTTTTAAACACCATTAATCTACATAGACAAACTCTTATTGAGAATTAATAGAGGTTTGATGTTTCATTTCAATTTTATTTCAAGTCACCAGAATCGTGATTAATGGCTCCTTTATTTGGGCTCTTGACCCTTTACTCTTGTTTTAGTGTTTCTCTGCCTGTTGTAACTGTATTTTAATAAAATACATCTGTTATGGTGATAGAAAATATGATCAGATGATTCTTGATGATGTCATAATCAGCAAGTTATGATCAAGTTTATGAGTATATGGATGGTGTGCTTTATTTTAATGATTTATTGGTAGTTCTGAAAGTTTTGTGAAACTACATCCATCAATCAAAAAGTGCAGAATGACAAAAAAAGTTTAAAGCTACAGCAGAAACCAGTCAAATACAGATATCAAGAATCAGCGTATGGATCTCAATAATGGTGACAAACGAAAAATTTCATGCCGCAATGCATGCTGGGACTTATGGATGAGCTTTATACTAGAGACATGAAGCTTTGCCACCATTGTTGAGAGTCATATGCTGATTCTTGATGTCTGTTTTTGACTAGTTTCTGCTGCAGCTTTAAACTTTCTCTAAACATATTTTTTAAAGAATTATAACATAAGGTAGCGTACATTATAATATCATGTAAACACTGAGTATCTGTAATCAAATATAAGTGATCAAATATAAGTTATCTCTTAAACATTAAACTTCTCTTGCGATGTTAAAAAACATCATGTTGAAAAATGATCATTTAATGATCTTTTTCCTCAAGATAATTTCCTCAAGATAATTTCAACTGTTTCAGATGTGCAATATAAATACACATAAACAGCAAACAGAGAAACGAATGGTAAAGGGTGAAGGGTCAAGAGCCCAAATAAAGCTGCCACTAATCACGATTCTGGTGACATCAAAACAAACATTCAATGAATCGTCAACACAAAACCTGGTAATTCTCAATAAGTGTTTCTGTAGACGTCTGACAGAAATAAATTGTTTGTTATAATAAATTAGTTATCAATAACAAGTGAAATCAGCATTTGAAAAAAACATTGAAACCGAGGCATGATGTGATTGGCTGCCAAAAACACTCATTAATCTGAAGTATTTTTATGAATTAAGATTTTATTTATTTATTGTAATGTATTGTATTATTTATTTTAGAGCTTGTTATGGGATACCATATAAAATATACTACCTCTAATTAGGTTCTTAAACACAAACTTCCCTCCACTCATTAAAATTCTATCCAGTTACATTTTAACACACATTGTGTGTTAAAACCTACACAACTTGTGTCAAAATACCATCAACACATGATGTGTGTTGTTTTTTAACACATCTCTTTTTAGAGTGTAGAAGTAGAAAGTAGAAATTCTGCCATGTCTTACTTTCAGCCATGAACTGATCGACAGTTGATTAGGGCTGATTTCTGTCTCCTGGCTGAAAAACTGCTAATAAGCAAATCCAGGTGATTGGAACAAAATACTGAGGCGGACTTTTACTTTCTGAACCTGGACTTTTCTCCTCTGAAGAGAACAGAAAAGGAGATGACACAGATGAAATCACCTGAAGAGAAGACATTAAATCTGAAGATCTCAGAAGAGGAGGGTTAAACAACTCCACAAACAGCATTACCAGCTTCACTTATTACTAACCAGACTGACTTTATTTCTGTCAGACTTCTAAGAAGATTTTATTGAAAATTAACAGAGGTTTATCTCGGTTTCATTTAAAGTCACCATAACAGTGATTAGTGTTTCCATTAGACAGGCTCTTTACACTTATTATATATTTGATCTCTTCTGTCTGCTGTGACAGTATGTTTCTCAAACACATTTACAGTAACAAAGTTTAACGGAATCAGGTGAAGAACATTACCTGGTGATGGTTTTATAATCATCATGAAAAAGCCTGATTCACTGTGGTATTTGAATATAATAATTATTTTGACAAATTTATTTAAAAAAACAAAACCTGTAACTAGGCTTGGGCGACATATCGCACAATATTGTTATGCGCGTCTAATCAGTGAAGCCGGTTCCTTGATTAGTAGTAAATCACCTTCACCTGCTTTAAGATGGAAGATATGATGCAGATATGAGTGTTAAATTAAGACTCAAGAGTGTTAAAGTTAATGAGATAATTAAGTGATTAATTTAGTGATGATTGAGCATTATTGAAGACACCTGATGATCACAAGCAGAATCACTGAAGGACAAAATCACAAATTGTAAGCCACCGTTATGGAGATCAGTGTCTGCTTTAGTTGGGCTCTTGACACTTTTACTTTCACTTTAAACTTTGTTTGACTGCTGTTATTAATTTATAACAGTCAAATGAACAAAAAAAGTGTGATCTGACAGTGTAGGTTGTGTTTTGGCATAATCATGCTGTGATCTGTATAATGAAACTTTTCATATAATTTGGTTTAACTTGATAGCAGCATTTTAGTGATTATAAAGCATATGACTATCAATATTTTTCTGATATTCCAAAATATTTAATATAAATTATTCTGATCAAATCACTTTCAAATGCATTTATATAGAAACACAGACATCAATAATCAGCCTGTGAATCTCAACCGTGGTGACCACATAATCCTTGTTGCCACCCATCACAACTCATTAATGGCTCCCATCATGCATGACTATCATCATGTATGAATAAATTATGATCTGAATTGTCTATGTAAGTTACTTTTCCTAATTGAATATTCTGCTCGTCACCGTTGTTGAGAAGCATTGACTGAATCTTGAGGTCTGTGTGTGCCTTCAATAAAGATTTTTTTAACAACTTTTAAGAAATCCTTTACATTATAAATTCTGGATATCTGTGCAGAATCTCAGTTATGCTGTAACCAACAAAATAAATCACAAATACCAAATTCAAATGACGATTGTCACAATATAACCAAAACTATTAGTTTGTATGTTTTTTTCTTTGTTCATCTGACTGTTTTAACTCAGATACAACAGCAAAACAAAACCTAAAGTTAATTTAAGGCTCAAGAGCCCAACTAAAGACTGATCTCTGATCTCTACACTGATCTCTATAATGGTAACCAATTACGATTTTCACCTTCAGAGATTCTGATGGTATGGTGACTTCAAATGAAACACAGAGTTAAACCTCTGTTAATTCTCAATGAAATCTTCTGTAGAAGTCTGACAGAAATAAAGTCAGTCTGGTTAGTAATAAGTGAAGCTGTAATGCTGTTTGTGGAGTTGTTTAATCCTCCTCTGCTGAGATCTTCAGAGATTTAATGTCTTCTCTTCAGGTGATTTCATCTAAGACTGTGTCATCTCCTTTTCTGTTCTCTTCAGAGGAGTAAAGTCCAGGTTCAGAAAGTAAAAGTCCGCCTCAGTATTTTGTTCCAATCACCTGGATTTGCTTATTAGCAGTTTTTCAGCCAGGAGACAGACATCAGCCCTAATCAACTGTCGATCAGTTCATGGCTGGAATAAACACATGGCAGGACTTCTACTTTTTTTCTACTTCTACTTCTACTTTATACAACACTGCTCCCACATAGCAAACAGATCCGGAACGGATCTGCCGCGGAGGTAAGAACCAGGTCCGGAACGGAGTCCACTTGCACAGCGCAACGGATCCGGAACAGATCCGGATTGCGGATCCAGACTAGATCTGCGGCAGACCCTATCCGGATCCGATCTGGACCCGTTCATTTTGGAATGAAAACCTATCAGATCACTCATTCAAAACTAGTAATCTGGCCAAAACTACAAAAATATTTCAAATCTATTGGTGGGCCAACATTAGATAGACTGCCCACTAAACAACATGATGTCCAAAAGATGTCTTTTCAACGTCTTTGTCACAAAAGTCGGATGCTGAAAAGACGTCCACTGAGGAGCCAGAATTAAAGTTTTTATGACGTGTTTTTTTTTTACGTGTTCTGCACGTCCGATGTAGACGTTCATCGAACCTTCGTACAAGTTTAAAAACTAGGTCAAATGTGGCCATCGTGTTTAAAACTCATGTTTATATCAATGTCATTTCTTTACATTGTTTAGATGAGGTTTAGATGTTGATATGTTTCATTTTAAGAAACCATTGTGGTGATGAGTGTTTGCTTTAGTTGGGCTCTTGGTCCCAATTCATCTTACTTTAACTTTACTTTGGTTGTAGTAACTGTGTGATTGTATAACACTATTGTTGTTGCACAGAAAGCCAAGAAAAAGTGAGATGCTGGCATCAGCTTGTTGATTATCATTGCTAAGTCACAAAGTGAGCATTTGATGTTGTGTTTAGACTTTAGTCTTTATTTCTGCCATTTATAACCACCTATCTTGTGGAACTGTGTTATTTGTATACCATTAAAATTAGCACTTATTAGAAGATGAATAAAAAAAAGCTTGTTAAACAATGTTATTAGGAAATTTACCTTATAGTCACACACATACATCAAGATTTTGCGTATGTATCACAAGAACGGTGACAATAAAAAAAGCTTCATGCTGCAATGCATGATGGGTAGTTTTCAAAGTACAAAAAATCCTTGATTCCCTCCCAAGCTTTTTTTGTTTTGGTTGTCACCGTTGTTGAGAATCATATGCAAAATCGTGATGTCTGTGTGTGACTATGTGACATATTTGCTCAAAACATTGAGTACACATGATTTTTATTGACCTTCAAATAAGCAACAATTGTAATGGTGCTGGTCCAAATAACGCAGTTCCACAAAATAGGTGGTTATAAACAGCAGATATAAGGACAAAAGTCTACACACATCATTAAGAGCTCGCCCTTTGTGTTTTTGTCATCATCAACAAGGAGCTGATGACAGCCGATTTTACTTTTTCTTGGCTTTCTATGCAACAATAATAGTGTTATACAAACACACAGTTACAACAACCAAAGAGAAGTTAAAGTAAGAAGAATTGGGACCAAGACCCCAACTAAAGCAAACACTCATCACCACAATGGTTTCTTAAAATGAAACATATCAACATCTAAACCTCATCTAAACAATGTAAGGAAATGACATTGATATAAACATGAGTTTTAAACACGATGGCCACATTTGACCTAGTTTTTAAACTTGTACGAAGGTTCGATGAACGTCTACATCGGACGTGCAGAACACGTCAAAAAAACACGTCATAAAAACTTTAATTCTGGCTCCTCAGTGGACGTCTTTTCAGCATCCGACTTTTGTGACAAAGACGTTGAAAAGACATCTTTTGGACATCATGTTGTTTAGTGGGCAGTCTATCTAATGTTGGCCCACCAATAGATTTGAAATATTTTTGTATATTTTCATTCCAAAATGAACGGGTCCAGATCGGATCCGGATAGGGTCTGCCGCGGATCTAGTCTGGATCTGCAATCCGGATCTGTTCCGGATCCGTTGCGCTGTGCAAGTGGACTCCGTTCCGGACCTGGTTCTTACCTCCGCGGCAGATCCGTTCCGGATCTGTTTGCTATGTGGGAAAATACCAAAACCGAAGAGAGAATGCAGCATAGATTTTTACTGTAACAGCATAAACATTTTTTTCTGTTGTTTTGTATATAGACCACTGTATGTGCAACTTTGTGTTGATTGGGGAGTATGAAATGTGCAATCTATTTCCCATTGTTTTTGTGGGAAAAATACAGTAAAATATATTTGTTACCGTGTATGTCTGGGTATAAAAACAATATTCTCAAATATTTTACAACACACTTATGTACGTAATGTCTGTAGTAAGTGTAACCCTGAACAAAAAAGGCCCAAGTCATTATGATGAATGGAGAAGAAGTGTTTTACATTGAGCACATCAGTGTTTAACTAGCTCTTATAAATGTCTATTCATATAATGGTTTGTGTGTGTCATTTGAAAACAAAATAACATTTTGAAAATATATAGCATCGTTTTGAATGTAAAGTTTCATTTTGCACTAGAATTGAGGGGTTTTGCCGATTGTGTGTGTGTTTTTAGATTTGTGTGTAGAGTTCTGAGAGTATGAGGCATACTTGCAGGAAATGTGTGTATTGGGGATTGCCCCACTGAAAACTGGTGGACTATGCTATTGACCGCTGCAGAACTCTGGTCAAGGAGTCGGAGTCATCAGAGAGAGTTTAAGTGTTTAATGCACAAGAGTGACCATACTGGTACATGGTAGTTTTTTGTCATAAACTTTCTCTTGCACATGAACGCTGTACATGAACGCATGCACAATATGATGCTCAACTGGTGTAGCTTAGTGAATAGGCAATTACACTTAGATCGTACGTGCTGAGAACGCTGCACTACGTTATCTGCGTACAACGCAACTTAAAACGTCACCCACGTAACCAGTTCAATTTCTAAAGGGAGAGAATTCGCAACAGCCGCCCCCACAATTGATCAGCAATTGGGTAATCAAGAGAATTCTCTAACTGTCTGTGGTGTTACCTTCTAGAGCAGGCAACTGTATCAAGCGTGCAACTGGTCTAATGTAAGCTTTACCGTCAATGACAACTTCAACAGTTCGCACACATCCATCACTGCTGGGCAATGTCTTCCGAACTCTGCCTATGGGCCACTGAGCTCTAGGGAGTTGCGGATCCACAATCAGTACAACAGAGTCGACCTCCAGGTTTTCGGAAGCTTTATGCCACTTCTGCCTTGTCTGAAGTGT
This sequence comes from Pimephales promelas, assembly GCF_988280905.1. Taxonomy (NCBI): domain Eukaryota; kingdom Metazoa; phylum Chordata; class Actinopteri; order Cypriniformes; family Leuciscidae; genus Pimephales; species Pimephales promelas. The sequence continues at coordinate 32,449,172 of NC_142770.1, forward strand.
AGGCAAGTAGTTTTTGGTGAACTGTATCCAGAATTGATCCGCCATGTGTTGACAGTGACGCCACCTCCGCCGCCCCATGTCTCCTGGAGCATACGCCACCTGAGGGAGAGAGGCATCCCGCCGCCCCATAAGGAGAAGGTTTGGAGTATTCGGATCGATGTCGGCAACATCTGTCGATGCATATCCCAGAGGTTTTGAATTGAGAATTCCCTCCACTTCCACTAGGATTGTGGACAGAACATCCTCTGTGACTGCTTGGTTCCCAACGGCTACCTGGAGAGCATTTTTTATAGAGCGGACCTCGCGCTCCCATATTCCGCCAAAATGAGGAGCGCTGGGCGGGTTAAGCTTAAAGTCAATTTGGTGGTCTGCAAGACGGATTTGGAGTTCTGACTCCATACTGCAGAAGGCTTCCCGTAGCTCTCTTTCTGCCCCGCGGAAGTTGGTGCCACAATCAGAACGGATCTCGCGAGGTTGTCCTCTTCTGGCAATGAGCCTGCGGAGTGCAAGAAGGAAGGCATCGACATCCATCGAATTAAGAAGCTCGATGTGAACTGCCCTGGTTGTGAGGCATTTGAAGATCAGGCCCCAGCGTTTCTCATTTCTCCTTCCTATTTTGACCAGGTACGGGCCAAAGCAGTCAACACCCGTTGAATAAAAGGGTGGGCAGAGTAGACGGAGGCGTTCGGGTGGCAAATCTGCCATTTGTGGTACCTTTGGCTGCGCTCTCCAGCGCTGACAGGGCTGACAATGGAGTTGATGGTGCTTGATAGCCTGGCGTCCTCTGAGAATCCAATACTGCCTACGTATCTCAGCATAGACTCTCTCAGCTCCCGGATGTAACAGACGCTGGTCAAATTCTTGAATAAGGAGCTTTGTTACTGCATGTCTTGGGTCCAGTACAATGGGATGGATTTGTTCTGGGTCTGAGTTTGCAAGCCTTCTTAGACGGCCCCCGACTCGTATCAGGTTGGTCAGGGGGTCCCACTCTGGAGCGAGGTTAACTAATCGACTGTGCGCAGGAATACATTTCTTTGCTTTAAGGGCAGCTACCTCTTCCGGGAAGCTCTGAGCTTGACATGCCCTCAGCAAGACAGCTTCCGCCTCTCTGTTAGTCATTATTTCACTGTTTGATGCGGCCGCCCCTTGACAGGCTTGTAGAGTTGCCCTTACTAACTCTCGCCAGGTCTTGAACTGTGTAACATCGGGGAGGTTGGACTCCATTCCAACTGCCATAACAGAGTAGCATGTTAGGCCTTTCAATTCAGAAACTACTTCTGACGGTGCAACTTCAGGTCTTTTGGGCCAGTGCTCTGGGCTTTGTTTCAAGAATGGAGGCCCTTGACTCCACCGACTGGGCTCGGACAAACTTTGAAGGGTTTTGCCTCTCGTTATGTCGTCAGCTGGATTATCCTGCGTGTTAACATACCTCCAAGAGCTGTAGTCTGTTAATTCTTGAATCTCGGTGACTCTTGTTCCAACGAACACCTTGTACCGGCAAGAGTCTGACTGAATCCACTCTAGCACGGTCATGGAGTCTGTCCACAGAATTGTCTGACTGATGGAGAGTGTCAGCTCATCCCTCACCAGTTTGGCCAGCTGAGCTCCAGCTAAGGCAGCGCAAAGCTCCAGGCGGGGTATAGACTGCTGCCTCTTAGGTGCAACCCGTGATCTGGCCATTACAAAGGAAACATGAATGTCACCGCTGGTTTGAATGGCCAAATATGCCACTGCCCCGTACGCTCTTTCAGAGGCGTCGCAGAACACATGAAGGGAGCTGTGCTGTTCTGCTGCAGTTGTGGAGGCTGGCGTGTAACAGCGAGGAATGGAAACTGTAGCGAGTTGTTTAAGCTCGCTTTCCCAGTCAGTCCAGGTGGCCTTAAGGTTTGGCGGTAGATCTGGGTCATCCCAGTCTCTCTTTTTAGCCCACAACTGTTGGATGATCACCTTTGCTCTGGTGGTGAATGGCAATATGAACCCCAGTGGATCATATTGGGACGCCAACACCTGGTAAGTAGCTCTCATCGTCAGTTCTGCATGCTCAATGAGTCGATAATGATAGCCGAGGGTATCAGCTGCGCAATTCCACCTGAGGCCTAATGTAGGTTCCACAAGGTCAACACGATTTTGCACCAACCACTGCTCTGTGGCTGATGACCGGGCTTCTGTCGGTAGATGAGCTACCACCGCTGGATGACTGCTAGCCCACTGTCTTAAGTCAAACCCTCCTTCTGCTAACATGCTGCGCAACTGGTCCACAGCTTGCTTGGCTTCTGAGACAGTAGGGAAGCTTGTCAGGCAGTTATCCACGTAGAAGCTTTGGTGGACTAGCCGTTGCAGCCCTGGATATTTGGCTTCAGAATTGCAAGCGTGATGTTGCAGAGCAAAGATGGCACAGCATGGACTGCTTGTAGTACCGAATGGAAGAACCTGCCACTCGTATACATCTGGAAGGTTTCCACTCTGCAGATCTCTCCAAATGAAACGGAGAAAGGGTCTGTCCTTCGGCAATAGACGGACCTGATGGAACATGCCCTTGATATCTGCGCTCACTGCCACAGGATGCTGTCTGAATCTCAGGAGTACTCCTAACAGCGATGGTCCAAGTGTGGGACCTGGGAGGAGCTGGTCGTTCAAGGACAGGCCATGGTATCTGAAAGAACAGTCCGAGAACGAGTTCTGAAAGAACACCAGTCGATGTTTATTGTTATGACTCACGAGATGATGGGGCAGGTACCATGCCTCTGTTTGTGTCGCTTCCGTCTGGTTGAGCTTGACCACGTAACCTGCCTCTATGAGTTTGTCAATCTCTCCTGAATAGATTGAGGCCTTGTCAGGGTCCTTCTGGAGTCTCCTTTCAGTGTTCCTCAGATTTGCAAGGACGGACTGCATGGAGCCCTTAAGTTCTGGAGTCCCTGGGTTCCACAGAAGAGGTGTGGCGTAACGCTGTACTCCCTTGACATTGACTCGCTCAGTTTCAGATGCAAGCAACTGCATAGCAGTGTTGTATAAAGTAGAAGTAGAAAAAAAGTAGAAGTCCTGCCATGTGTTTATTCCAGCCATGAACTGATCGACAGTTGATTAGGGCTGATGTCTGTCTCCTGGCTGAAAAACTGCTAATAAGCAAATCCAGGTGATTGGAACAAAATACTGAGGCGGACTTTTACTTTCTGAACCTGGACTTTACTCCTCTGAAGAGAACAGAAAAGGAGATGACACAGTCTTAGATGAAATCACCTGAAGAGAAGACATTAAATCTCTGAAGATCTCAGCAGAGGAGGATTAAAAAACTCCACAAACAGCATTACAGCTTCACTTATTACTAACCAGACTGACTCAAGTCAGTCTGGTTAGTAATAACCCAAGTTGGCCTTCTAGAGGAAAGTGGGGTACAAGAACTACCTGTCATCATGATGCTCATGGAAGTAACCGCCAATGCGGGGCAGAGGGTTGGAACTTTGGTAGATCTTGCATCAGATACTAACTATATAACCCACAAGGCTGCTGGACGCTTGAGGTTAAGGAGCGAAGATGTCACACTGATAGTGCATGGAGTTGCTGGAATGGCCATCAAGGTGAAGACCAAGCGATATCTGCTTCGAGTCAGAATAAAGACTGAAGAGGACAAAGAAAGAGCACATGAGCTTCTTTGTTACGGCTTGGATGAAATTGCTAAAGTGCACAAGGTCATAAAACCTAAGCAATTGCAGAGATTCTTTCCGGAAGTCAAGCTTGAAGAGTTGGTAAGACCTAAAGAGATTGAACTTCTTATTAGCCATCGAGAAGGGAGATTAGCCCCACAACGAGTGAAGGTTGTGGGGGATCTTGTCTTATGGGACAGTCCTTTGGGAAAAACAGTAGGTGGCGCTCATCCAGACTTATTTGAAGAGATTAATCTATCTGCATATGAGTCCAAAACCCATTTTGCTCGCTCCATGAGAACAGCCGCTGTAAAATATGAAGAGGAAGTGGGAGGAATTGAAATGCAAGAGATGTCCAAGTCAGTCCAACTACCCCAAGAAACCAGAGCTGAGACAAACATTGCAGCTGTTAGCAACCGTGAGTTCTTGGAATGGTGGAAGTGGGACAGCATAGGGGCAGCTTGTGAACCGATGTGTGGAGCTTGTCGCTGTGGGAACTGTCAGCCAGGTGGTAAGGAGATGACACTGGTAGAGGAGAGAGAACTCGAAATTATAAAAGGGTGTCTTACCTATCTAGAGAATGATGCTCACAGCAAGTCTCCTCATTGGCACGCAAAATATCCCTGGACTGAAAATCCAGCTTCCCTTCCCAATAATAGAAGTGGAGTAGAGGCAACATTTTTGAGAACGGAAAAGCAGCTCAAGAGGGAGCCAGAGTGGAAAGTCGCTTATACAGCTCAAATTCATGAAATGGTGGAACGCGGAGCAGCAATCAAGCTCACTGAAGATGCAATTAATTCCTGGAATGGACCAGTATGGTATGTGAGTCACCTGATTGCACCAAATCCTCACTCCGTTACGACTCCAGTGCGCTTGGTATGGAACAGCAGTCAGAAATTTAGAGGAGTAAGTTTGAATGATCTTCTTCTGAAAGGCCCAGATTTTCTTAATCCAATCAGAGCTGTACTTCTGAGGTTTAGGAGAGGAGTGTATGCTGTCCTTGGAGATATCAGGAAGATGTATAACTCTGTATGGCTGGAGGAGAAAGAAATGCATCTACATAGGTTTCTGTGGAGAGATGATCAGAGTGAAGAAATAGGAGAATATGCAATCACCAGAGTTAACATCGGTGATCGACCGGCAGGGTGCATTGCACAGTTGGCCATGCGTGAAACTGCAAAGCTGACTAAGTTTTCTCATCTACATGAAGAGCGCAAAGTCATCGAAGAGGATAGTTATGTGGATGATATTCTGACTTCCCACAATGATCGGAAACAGCTGGACAAAATAACCGAAGGTGTTGAGGAGGTCTTAAGAGCTGGAGGGTTTTTCTTGAAGCACTGGATTCGGTCAGAAGAAAGTTGGAAGCCTGGTGATGGTGAGTCAGTAGAGTCAACAGAAGAAGACAGAATTCTAAAACTTCCAAACCAGCTGAGGGATAAAGACAACAAGGCCCTTGGAGTTGGGTATCTGGCAGAAAAGGATACACTTTACATCATGACATCAATTAACTTTTCCAAGCGAAAGAAGAAAATGAGGATAGGACAAAACCTCCTCAAAGAAGAGGTCAGGACCAAGACTCCTAATCCTCTGACCAGAAGAATGCTACTGAGTCAGGTGGCAGGATTGTATGATCCGATTGGCCTGGTCACACCGGTTAAGCAAAAAGGGGCCATCCTTGTACGAAAGGCATTTCAGGAGGCAGGACGTGGAAAGTTGGCCAAAGATACATGGGATGAACCACTGTCAGAAAACCTCAGAGAAGAAGCTATTGAAGTGTTTGAGGAGTATGTTCACCTAAGCAAGGTAACGTTTCCCAGAGGCATAACACCTAGAGGCTGGAAAGGAAAACCGTTGGGAATCACGTTCTCTGATGGAAGCGATAAGACCTATGGAGCTGTAACATATTTCAGGTGGGAAACAGACCAGGGTATTGAAGTGAGGCTAATTGAGTCCAAGGCCAAATTGACTCCTTTGGATCAAAAAGGGGAAGCAGTCAAGGCTGAGATGTGTGGTGCAGTTTATGCAGCAAGACTTAAAAAATATATTGAGAAACATTGCCAAGTGGAAATTGACCAATGGTTCCATTTGGTGGACAGCCAAACAGTGTTGGGAGCTATTCAACGGGCTAGCTATGGCTACCAGTCCTTCTTTGCCAATAGGATTGGAGAGATCCAGAGAACAACGCTAGTTAAGGATTGGTGGTGGATCCCAGGTGACATAAACATTGCGGATATTATCACAAGGGGAGGTAGTCCAGAAAGCCTAAAACAAGATTCTGCATGGCAGAGAGGGCCTGTGTTCTTGAAATGGCCAGTGGAGGATTGGCCAATTAAGTCAGCTGCTGAGATTGCAACTGCTGCAAGAGAAGCTATTAACAGACTTCAGAGGAAAGCATTCTCTGCAGTACTAACCAGAAGTCTGGCTAAGAAAAAGAAAGGCTCCGTCCTCCTGGAGAAAATTAAAGTGGGCGTTCATGAGGGAGGAGGAAATGACCTCATTGCAGATTCAGGCAATTCTGCAAGTCAGAAGGAAAAGGCTAAGATTGCTCCATCTGGAAGGATATATGACTGCATAGTAGCAAGTAAGTTACTTGAAGTTGAAAGATTCAGCAAATTGTCCAGACTGATCAGAGTTACTGCTTGGGTGCGTCGAGCTGTGAAGAAGTGGCTGAAGATAAGAACTAAGACCTTGGGTTCATCAAAGTGGGAGGTAAAGTCTTTGGAAGAAAGAGTCAATGAAGCTATCTTGACGGTAAGAGAACAGGAGGATGCCCTTGAAGATCTCTTTCTAGCAGCCCAAGAGAATGTGATTTTTTTCTGATACTACCCTCAGTAGGTTGGCAGTGTACAAGGATGAAAATTCTGGACTGTTTGTTTGTGGAGGAAGAATTCAAATCTTCAATGAGGATAAGACTGCAGTTCCAATCTTACCATATAATGCATATGTATCTACACTTTTGGCTCAGGAAGCTCATCAAGTAAACCATGAAGGAGTGGCTGGAACTTTGTTGAGAATGAGAAGAAAAGCTTGGATTATAAAAGGCCGCAGACTAGCTAAGAAATCCGTAGACTGCTGTGTGACCTGCAAGAAGGCAAGGTCGAAGCAATGCCAACAGATTATGGGAGACCTTCCACCAGAGCGGTCAGAACCAGCTGGACCATTTGAGTTTACAACCTTGGATTTGTTTGGACCTTATTGGGTAAAAGATGAAATAAAGATGAGGGTGAGACTCAAAGTTTGGGGAGTTGTCTTCTGTTGTATGGCATCAAGGGCTATCCATACTGATATTGTCAGTGACCAATCAACAGAAGGATTTCTGCTGGCATACCAAAGATTCACAGCTTTAAGAGGACATCCTAGGAAACTGTGGTCAGACTCAGGATCAAATTTTATCGGGGCCAAGCCTGTTCTTGAGGATCTTCATAAGTTCCTAGAGCGACAAGACAGAGAAAAGTTAGGAATTGAAGCAGCCAAGAAAGGCACGGAGTGGTCTTGGAAAATTCACCCGGCAGGTTCCCCTCACCGGAATGGTGCAGCAGAAGCGGCTGTCCGTTTAGTTAAGCGGGCCCTACTGAATCTAGGCTGTAACAAAGTTATGTCATGGGGGGAATTTCAAACTTTTCTTTACACGGCAAGCAATTTGGTCAATGAAAGACCTATTGATGCCAGGACACAAAGTCGAGAAGACTGTGTGGAATATGTAAGTCCAAACTCTCTTCTCCTGGGTCGTACTGGGAGAAAGGGGGATCAAGGAAGTTTTGAGTTTGAAGGCTATCCATACAGAAGGCTAAGAATCATCCAGGAAGAAGTCAACAAATTCTGGAGAAGTTGGTGTCAGCTGGAAGGTCCTAACCTCTTTGTAAGAAACAAGTGGCATACTAAAGAGCGGAACGTTGCCGTGGGAGATGTGGTATGGGTGGCTGACCAGAATGCTCTAAGAGGTCAGTACAAGATGGCCAGAGTCGTCGATATAAATGCAGACAAGAAAGGAACCGTGAGAGATGTAATGGTCAGAGTATTCCCCAGCTATCCTGTCTCGATTGTTAAACCAAACCAAGCAGAAACCGGCAAGAATGTCAAACCAACAAAAAAGCATTGTGACAAAATTCCAGCTACGATTCTGCGTAGGGATGTGAGACGTTTGGTAGTTCTGATTCCCATTGAAGAACAGTAAAGACATTTCAGCTAAGAAGTGTGTGTGACCTCCTTCGGTCAGTTGACCAGGAGCTCAAGTGGGAGGTGTTAAGTTGAATTTGAGAGAAAGAAAAAAAAAAAAGGAAAAAAAAGAGACATGGTTAAAAAGTATAAATTCATCATTGGTAAAGAAGATTTAAGATCAAAATGAGTGCAGCCTATTGGTTGGGAGCACATGGTGCAACCTGGGAGAATCAAGGTAGCTGATTGGTCATTGAAACTCCACATCTCCAAACTCCACCAGGTGTGTGTGATTACTGGGAGCAAGAGGGAACTTTGTTTGCAGTAAATGTGCTTCTCCTACTGAAGTTGGTGGGTTTTGGTGTTCAAAATACCAAAGGAGAAAGACTGTTGAAAAGCCACAATGTTTCATCAACTTTGAGATGCAACTGGTAGGACAAAGACTTATTTTTATTTAATGACTACATATTTTGTGTATGTTTGAAAGGTGTTTAATGCTAGTAGTTTAGCATTTTACTTTCTAACTGCATAACAAGCTTCTTTATTTACATTGCTGTTGAGTTGCTGTGTAAATTGTGAATGTTTGACAATGGTGTTTGTACTTTTGTTGCACTTTGTAGTGACTCGTATCACATATCTGTTTCTGTGTAGGTTATTAAGCTAACCTTCTGGAATTATCATTGAGACAAGTACAAAAGAAGATCTAGTCAATGATGAGAGATTTTCAATAAACTGCTTCTATGATGAAGAACCAGATGGTTTGAGTTATTCCATGCACCTTCAGAGTTGATTGAGGCCTTTTTCAAGTTTGGGCAGACATTGAGGCAAAGAAAAACCCAGATAACTTGACACACACACAGACCTCAAGATTCAGTCAATGCTTCTCAACAACGGTGACGAGCAGAATATTCAATTAGGAAAAGTAACTTACATAGACAATTCAGATCATAATTTATTCATACATGATGATAGTCATGCATGATGGGAGCCATTAATGAGTTGTGATGGGTGGCAACAAGGATTATGTGGTCACCACGGTTGAGATTCACAGGCTGATTATTGATGTCTGTGTTTCTATATAAATGCATTTGAAAGTTATTTGATCAGAATAATTTATATTAAATATTTTGGAATATCAGAAAAAATTGATAGTCATATGCTTTATAATCACTAAAATGCTGCTATCAAGTTAAACCAAATTATATGAAAAGTTTCATTATACAGATCACAGCATGATTATGCCAAAACACAACCTACACTGTCAGATCACACTTTTTTTGTTCACTTGACTGTTATAAATTAATAACAGCAGTCAAACAAAGTTTAAAGTGAAAGTAAAAGTGTCAAGAGCCCAACTAAAGCAGACACTAATCTCCATAACGGTGGCTTACAATTTGTGATTTTGTCCTTCAGTGATTCTGCTTGTGATCATCAGGTGTCTTCAATAATGCTCAATCATCACTAAATTAATCACTTAATTATCTCATTAACTTTAACACTCTTGAGTCTTAATTTAACACTCATATCTGCATCATATCTTCCATCTTAAAGCAGGTGAAGGTGATTTACTACTAATCAAGGAACCGGCTTCACTGATTAGACGCGCATAACAATATTGTGCGATATGTCACCCAAGCCTAGTTACAGGTTTTGTTTTTTGAAATTAATTTGTCAAAATAATTATTATATTCAAATACCACAGTGAATCAGGCTTTTTCATGATGATTATAAAACCATCACCAGGTAATGTTCTTCACCTGATTCCGTTAAACTTTGTTACTGTAAATGTGTTTGACAAACACACTGTCACAGCAGACAGAAGAGATCAAATATATAATAAGTGTAAAGAGCCTGTCTAATGGAAACACTAATCACTGTTATGGTGACTTTAAATGAAACACAGAGTTAAAATCTTCTTAGAAGTCTGACAGAAATAAAGTCAGTCTGGTTAGTAATAAGTGAAGCTGGTAATGCTGTTTGTGGAGTTGTTTAACCCTCCTCTTCTGAGATCTTCAGATTTAATGTCTTCTCTTCAGGTGATTTCATCTGTGTCATCTCCTTTTCTGTTCTCTTCAGAGGAGAAAAGTCCAGGTTCAGAAAGTAAAAGTCCGCCTCAGTATTTTGTTCCAATCACCTGGATTTGCTTATTAGCAGTTTTTCAGCCAGGAGAAATCAGCCCTAATCAACTGTCGATCAGTTCATGGCTGAAAGTAAGACATGGCAGAATTTCTACTTTCTACTTCTACTTTACAACTCTGCTGATATTGCTTTGGGTGATGTACATTTTTCCTTTTTTAATGTTTATGCTCCAAATATTTGTCAAGAGCGTATCATGTTTTTTAAAATACTTTATAATGCTTTATCACAATGTCCTCAGGAAAATATTATTGTACTTGGTGGTGATTTTAATTGTACTGTTAATCCATATATGGATAGAAATCATGATGAACCTCATCCACCTTCTGCTGACAGTTTAAAGAAACTACTTAATGATCATTATTTAGTTGATCTATGGAGGGAGGCATATCCTGGGGTTAGACAGTACTCCTGGTTGAAAGCTAATTCAAATAATATGTCAGGGGCTAGACTTGACCGTTTTTATGTTGCTAAAGACAATAGGGGAAAGTTCTTTAATAGTTCAATTTCGCCATCTTTTTTATCAGATCATCACTATGTATCTATTAAAGCTTCTATCTCTCTTCCTAAATTCTCTAATTCACAATGGCACTTTAATAATAGATTATTGCAGGATTGCACCTTTATTCACTCTTTTAATCTTTTCTGGAAAACTTGGAGAGAGGAGAGATGCAGTTTTCAGTCATTGAGTCAATGGTGGGACATCGGCAAAGTTCAAATTAAGACTTTTTGCCAGCAATACACTGCACATAGTACTAGAGCCCTTAAAGAAAAAATGAAGTCTCTGGAAGAAGATATTCTTGGGCAAAGCAGTGATTCTACCCTTAATAATTCATCTTCTATTGACTCTATTGCAAGAGATAAGATCCTTTTAAAGAACTTATTGGAGGAACGAGGAAAAACAGCCCTTCTAAGGACCAGGTTTGCCCAGCTGAATGACATGGATGCTCCAACAGTTTTCTTTTTTGGACTCAAAAAAAGCCAAGAGAACAGAAGATTTTTCATCAGTTGAAGATGCCATGTGGTGGAGTTACAACTGACCAAAGGGAAATTCAGGCATATGCTCTTTCTTTTTATGAGAATTTATACTGTTCCGAGAAATGTGATGGAGCTGTCGCTGATGAACTTTTATATGATTCAACTAAACTATCTGAAGAGGATCAGGATGACTTGGATAGTCCTTTATCATTTGGAGAACTTTCTCAAGCAGTTCAGGAGATGTGTTCTGGGAAATCGCTTGGGCTTGATGGACTTTCTGCTGAGTTTTTCAAGACCTTTTGGAATTTAATTGGACAAGATCTGTATGGTGTTTTTCTTGAATGTATTGAGAAGGGAACTCTTCCTTTGAGTTGTCGAAGGGCAATCTTAACACTAATCCCAAAAAAGGGTGATCTTGGGTGTCTAAAGAACTGGTGTCCGGTATCTTTGATCTGTGCTGATTTTAAGATATTGTCAAAAGCATTAACTAATCGACTTAAAAAATGTATCGCATCAGTCATTCATAATGATCAAACATTTTGTATACCCAAAAGATCGATTTTTGACAATCTCTTTTTATTGAGAGATATTATTACTGTTGCAAAAATGCATAATTTGGACATTGGTTTTCTATCACTAGACCAGGAGAAGGCGTTTGACAGGGTGGACCATCAATATTTATTTAAGACCCTGGAGGCTTTTGGTTTTGGTCCTTATTTTGTGTCTCTCATCAAAATGTTGTATAATGGAATTTTCAGCATGTTAAGACTTAATGGTTCCCTAACTAGGCCTTTCTCTGTAACCAGGGGAATAAGGCAAGGTTGCCCTCTTTCAGGTCTTTTGTATTCAATATCAATTGAGCCTCTCTTAGCTTCTCTTAGGAGGCAGCTAAATGGTGTTAATATTCCCAGTTCCCCCAGAGTAGATCCAGTTAAGCTCACGGCTTATGCAGATGACATAACAGTAGTCATAAAAGACTCGAAAGATGTTTTAAAATTGATATCTTCTCTAGATAGATTTAAAAAAGCTTCATCTGCATGTATTAACTGGGGGAAATGTGCATCTTTGCTGTTGGGAGATTGGCAGGGTGGGGGACCTTCCCAGCTCCCACCACAATGCAGATGGGCCCGAGATGGCTTTAAAGTCCTTGGTCTTTACTTTGGGACTAATGGATACACAGAAAAGAATTGGGAAGGTCTTTTTGATCGGGTGATTCTTAGAATTCAGAAGTGGCGTTGGATTCTTCCGCAACTTTCTTATAGAGGGAGATGTCTGGTTATAAATAACTTGGCAGCTTCATTGCTATGGCATAAATGTACTGTTTTGGATCCCCCCAAAGAATTAGTTGTTGGTGTTCAAAAAGCATTTGTTAACTTTTTTTGGGATGGTTGCCATTGGCTTCCTCCAGGTGTCCTATATCTCCCTGTGGCAGAGGGAGGACAGGGACTAATACATTTAGAATCTAAGATTATGTCTATGAGATTGCATTCACTGCAAAAACTCCTGTACTGTTCAGATCATGTGCCTTGGGTTGCTGTTGGTCTTCATATACTCAAGAGTCTTGGAGGAATTGGTCTTGACAAGCAGTTGTTCTTAATGCAGAAATCCTTTGTGATGAAGACGCAATTTTTGCCTTTCAATTTTTATGGATCTGTTTTTAAATCATGGGATTGTTTTACACTGTTAAGAGAAGAGGATAAGCATTATGGTATTGCAGAACCTCTTTTTTTTAGTCCTCTTTTTGAAGTGCCATTTAATATGTCATCATCTTTAATCAACAAATTTTTGAATGCTGGCATCACAAAAGTAATGGACTTGATTGATCTAATAAAAGGTCAGTGGCGAACTGAACTGGAAATTGCTAATCAAGTTGGGCTAACTTCGGTTAGAATTGTGGAGGGATTTGTTAGGAAACTTAAGACCTCTTTTCCTCCAATGTTGACTTCTTTTATAAATAATGTTTTTCTGAATGGTTTTACTCCTCAGACATTTCCGGAATTTAAGGTGGTTCTTAAAGATTGGGAATCAGTTGATGATACAAACTTAACAAACTTATTGAAAGGTTATGGGGATTTGGCTTTTTTTGGTATTGAGAAAAAAATGTTATATCATATATGTGTGAAGTCTGTACATCTTGGGCAATTGAAACAAAGACTGGACACTAAATGGAGGACTGTGCTTTCTATTCCTGATGAGGTATATCCATCTTGGAGATTATTGTACAAACCTCCTATCTCCAAGAGATGTGGAGACCTTCAGTGGAGGGTATTGCATTGTATTATTGCCTCAAATTCTTTTGTCTCAAAGCTTAATGAGACTGTTTTACCGATATGTCCTTTTTGCAATGCAATTGACACTGTTTTTCATGTTTTGTGAGTGTCTTAGACTTTGTTCATTGTTTGAACTGTTGGGTGAAATCATTGCAAAATTGGGTTTTTCGTTTACCAATAGTCTATTTATATTGGGTTGCTGATACAGGAAGTCTTGGCAACAACAGTGTACACTTGCCAATTTTTTAATAGGACAAGCTAAACTAGCAATTTTTAAGACGCATCAGTGCAAAAATGCTGGAGAGGATGTAAGCATGGTGTCTCTTTTTAAGTCTTTGGTGAAGTCAAGAGTGATAATTGAATATACCTATTATCGTAACACCAATAATATCTCTTATTTTGAATGGAGATGGGGTGTTGGAGCAGTTCTGGTGACTATAAGTGAATCAGGGAATTTGTTTTTTAATTGGTGATTTTTGTTTTGTTTTTTATTTATTGGATAATTTTTGTTTTGTCTAGTTTATTTTTGTAAATTAAAGAGTGTCTAAAAGTCTCTCTCTCTCTCTCTCTCTCTCTCTCTCTCTCTCTCTGCTAATGTAGGTTAAGCTGCTGTGTTATGACAGATGAAGGTTGTTCTGATGTGTCTTCAGCTCTGAAATCAAACCCGTCACACCTGAGAGAGCTGAACCTGAGCAGGAATAAACTAGGAGACTCTGGAGTGAAAAACCTCAGTGATCTACTGATGAACCCACAATTCAAGCTGGAGAAACTACAGTTAGTGTCATTATACTGTACAGCAATTACAGTGTGACTGAAGTTTATTTATTTGAAGACAGCAGGGCTTATGTTTCATTGGTTATAGCAGTGCACTTTCTGGGTTTCCCTATTGCTCACATTTTTATGTTTTGTTAATCTACACTGTGTAATTATTCTGTGGCTTAGTAAATATCACAGTAATATTTAACTTTATTAACTTAATAAAATCTCTGAATATCATTTGCTTGATTGTTTGAGCTAAACGTACCAAAATAATTGACTAAAAATCCAACAGTTAATTTCATCTAAAATTTACAGTTATATATTTTTTTTTTTCACTATTAGAATTTATTATTTGACTAACCAATAATTTATGTATAATACACTTAACATAATTGTGAAATTTCTATCAAAATATTTGAGATTGGAGAATTAAACTTATATGTTTCAAGAACCACAAATATTACTTAATTCAAATCAGTATCATAAATATATTTAACACACTCTTGAGAGATTGAGCAGATTTACTCAGTTAAAACAATTTTATTTGTTAATGTACAGATGCAGTTACTCAAATCTACTTAATTTTTTACTTACATTTGCTCAGTTTATACAGTGTATTGTAATTGATTTCACTGCTTTAAAATGTAATCAATATTTTTGATTGTTTCACCAAAATAAATTAGTAAATCATATAAAACCTTTTAGAGTGTAGATAGTAATTGTTTAATTCCCAGCATCTGATACAATGCACTGATTGTGTACACACAGAAATCTGCCTTTTCAACAGAGAATAGAGAAGAGAGACGACAAATAAATAGTTAGAAATGAAAGAGAAGAAACAGTGTCTTCCAGCGCACAGAACTAGTGTGACTGGGTTTTAAAACAGACTATTCGAAACTAAATGCTGCTGTAGCTCTTCAATAAGATGATCATCATAGATGTGAACTATTGTTATTTCTCTGTCTTCAGTCTGAGTGTATGCAGTATTACAGAGAAACAGAGTCTCATCCTGACTTCAGCTCTGAAATCAAACCCGTCACACCTGAGAGAGCTGAACCTGAGCGTGAATAAACTAGGAAACACAGGAGTGAAGCACTTATGTGCCGTACTGAAGGATTCACACTGTAAACTGGAGAGATTGAGGTCAGTCACATTCACATACAAGAATCAAAATGCTTAAAATCACTTCAACTGTTTAAACTTGAACACATTAACATTATATTTGAACAAACATTTTCACCTTAGTATTTTGTGATCTGGTGAAATAAAGATGAAGATCTCTCTTCCTTTGTCTGTTTTATTTGCTGATGAAGATGATGTGACTTTACAGAATAAAGAGTGTCTTATTTTCTTCATTCTCTCTCTCTCTCTCTCTCTCTCTCTCTTTCGGAGCGGATGTTGGGAGTGAGTGCGTGTGTGAGAGACACGTGTGGGAGAGCGTTTTGCGTTTTTCAAGCTTTTCTTTCTTTTCTTTATTTCTTTATTTTCCTTTTTGTTTTACACCTCTGATCACATATTTAGGGGTTAGGGCAGGGGCGAAAATTTCATCAAAATGTTGGGGGTGACAATAAACATAACAATTCTCAAGAGCAAATTTTGAAGGGGACACCAATAATACAGGCAAAAACATACAGAGGAAAGCCTTACTACTATTATTAGTGTAGCATGGAGACCATTTCATTATAATTCTTAAAATTTCTTTCTGGTTTAAGCCAGCGGCGAATCTGTTTACATACTCTCCTCACGCAGCGCAGCGATTTCATTTCATTCATTGACTCATTATTTAACTATATTAAATGATATAAACCAACTAAATCACAGTAAAAGCGTTACAATATAAATGCACAGCGCACCCGGACTTTCTCATCAGTGTATGGCCAGCAATATTGTAATGTTTAATGACATGAAGATAATGTCTGTTCTAAGTTATTATTGTACTGTACAATTAAATATAATCGTTGCTGAGTTTGCATTCTGAAAACTTTACCTCAGAGCATCCGTTTACTGAATGAATTGAGAATCTCACCTGAAAAATCCAATAACACCAGCAATTGCATTCAAGCAGCTGATTTCTGTAAATAAATGCAAAACTAAATGCATATTGCAGCATAGGGCGAAGTCAGGATCCGTCAGCACCGATTTGAGACAAAAAATAATTTAAATTGTATATAAAACTATGTAAATGGCGCTCTGTGGCGCAGCAGGGTTTTGAACACGGTCCTGACTGAGCCGTTGCTGGGCGCCGCGGACAGACGCCGAACGGCGCCGCCGGTGTGTGTACACTCATAGAGAATAATGTGTTCGAATTTTAAAGACGTGGCGCTGCGCGACGCGACGCTTCTCGTCCGGTGTGCGACCCCTTTACTGGAGTTCCACAACTACTCAAAAACTATGTTTTTCTCTCCGGCCACCGGAATGTGTGTGTCTAAGGGGACGGAGGCGTCTGAGGTAAAAGGGACGGAGGCAGTGGACCAATGCACTGTGAGGCAAGGGAGGGGGGTCTCAAAATGTTTAGAACGCTTTTTTCGATATTGCCCCGTTTGCATTTGTGTTATTTTATTTCTTAATTATTTTAAGAATATATCATTACATTATTTACAATACACATATTTTAATGTTTTTTTTGCGGGGGACAACCCTCAGATAGGGGGGGTCCTGACCCCCCCGACCCCCCCGCGATTTCCGCCTATGGGTTAGGGTAGGGATAAGTTCAACGTGGGGTGGGTGTGTGTGTGTGAGGCCGTATGACGTCTTCCCCCGCGGGGGGAGCGTCGCCTCTCACCCTCCGAAATGGTTTCAGGTGCGCCCCGGAGGCGAATACTTCTATTGAGGATGTTCTCCTTGCGGTAGGAGCCAAGGTTGGTAATGATAATATTAGTTCTGCTTCAAGAATGAACAAGGCGGTCGTTGTTTTTTTGAAAAGTGAAAATCAAGTAAAAACCTTAATTGAAAGTGGAATATGGATCAATGAAACGTATGTGCCGATTACACCGTTGTCAGCACCGGCAACGAAAATTGTAATCTCAAATGTGCCCCCATTCGTCGGCAATGAGATTATTATTAAAGAGTTGACTAGATTTGGTAAAATTGCCGGCGCTATAAAAGAGATTCCTTTAGGGTGCAAAAACGCTGCACTGAAGCACGTGCTATCTTTTAGAAGACACGTTTACATGTTTTTGAGCTCTCCCACTAAAACGCTTGACGTATCTTTTCGGATACCTCATGGAGAGAGCTCATATATGGTGTATGCTAGTACGGAGACTTTGCGTTGTTTTGAATGCGGGGATATTGGTCATAAACGTTTCACTTGTCCGCACAAAGCGCGTAATGATGAAGAGCGAGGCCAAACTGAAACACCTGATGAGATTGTGATGGAAAGCACACCGCAACAGTCTGGAACGGCAGATACAAATACCGAGGTAAGGCCAATTGTTTTGGAAAATATTGTCATTGATGCTGTGGTTCCAGGCTGTAGTGGTGGTGGTGGTAAGAGTGATGTTTGTGTTGGGGTAGTAGGCCAAGTACAGGAAAATGAGACGCATGAGGGGCAAAGTGAAGAGATGGATGATTCGTCAGAAGCAACTGTAGAGAGTTGTAGAGATGATGAGTCATTGGCTGATGTTGATGTGGTAAATTGTTGAAGTGATCTGTATTCAGTTGAGCAGATTAATGCATTTTTGGATGAGACTAAGGGTAAAAGTGTTGAAATTGGTAAGTTCTTTCCAGATGGGGATAAATTTGTGTTATCTGTTATGAAAGCGAGACAAGAATGCAGTCTAGAAGTATTATCCCAGCAGAAAAGGTTCAGATTAAAAAAATATATAACAACAATTAGGCAAGGAGGAGTAAAACCAGGCAGGGCTGTGAAACGCCGGGCTGCGAAAGGAAAACAAAAATAAGTGCACAATGGGTATCTATCCTTCTCCTGGTATTCTTTTCACAATTCTGTTGATTTCTGCTTTCCTACACTATTTCACTATGGATGTCCTAAGAATGGGGTCCCTTAATGTAAATGGTCTTAGGGCAAGAAATAAATGGGCGATGTTAAAAGAATGCATAAAGCTAAAAGAATTTAATGTGATGTTTCTACAAGAAACACACAGTGACATAAACAATAAAGTAGACTGGGGTTTGTGGTTTGATGGTCAGTGTGTTCTTAGTCATGGGACAAATTTTAGTGCAGGGGTGGCAATTTTGTTTTCTCCTGAATTAGATGTAAATATTTTATCAATTGATGAATTAGAAAAGGGGCGACTTCTTCTAATTAAAGCTAAAATAAAAGATATGTGTTTTGTCTTTGTTAATATCTATGCACCAAATATTGGTAAGGATAGAATTAAGCTTTTTGAGATGTTAAAAGATACTCTTGTTTCTCTTTCACAAGAAGATGTTTTAATTTTAGGTGGAGATTTTAATTGCACCCCTGATTTTGTTATTGATAGGATTGGAAAAGAACCACATCCTCCTTCTGTTAAAGTTTTGAAAGCAATAACCTCTCAGTTTGGGCTAGTAGATGTGTGGAGGGAAAAAAATAAAAACGTGAGACAATATAGTTGGCTTAAAGTGGCAGTAGATAGAGTTAGTGCGGCACGCCTGGATCGATTTTATTTACATAATAGTCTGTGTAATAGAGTGATAGGTGCATACATAACACCCTGCATTATCTCTGATCATCAGCTCATTTCAATGAATGTTGTTTTATCAGAAACAAAACCACAATTCTTTTATTGGCGTTTTGATATTAAATTACTTCAAGATGTTAATTTTTATGAGAATTTTAAAATGTTTTGGAATTGTTGGGTTGAAGAAAAAAATGATTATGAAAATCTGCTTCAGTGGTGGGAAATAGGGAAAACGCAGATTAAGGTTTTCTGTCAACAATTTATGGTACATACCTCTTGTAAAGTTAAGTATGAAATGGCAAAATTAGAGAAAGATATTTCAAAAATTCAAAATATGTTAATTGATCAGAATAATGTAAATTTACAAGATGATCTTAGCCAGAAGAGACAAGAGCTAAGTCAAATGTTAAATGAAAAAGTAAAAAGAGCTCTTGTAAAATCACATTTTGTTTCTGTACATGACATGGATGCTCCCACAACATTCTTTTTTAATTTGAATAAGAAGTGTATACATACTAATTATATGCATGCATTACGCACACCTGATGGGAATGTTACTTCAGATCCTTTGGAAATGAGGAGACTTGCTGTTGATTTTTATGTGGACTTATATGCTAAAGAGTGCACAGGTAATTTTGACACTGATGAACTTTTTAACAACTTGCCTGTGCTGGATGAAGAAAACGTAAAGGACTTAGACTCTGATCTGTCTTTTGAGGAAGTTACAAAAGCAGTGAATCAACTTTCATCTGGTCGTGCACCAGGGATCGATGGATTACCAGCAGAATTTTATCAAACTTTCTGGGGAATAATCGGAAAAGACTTTTTTAAAGTTGTACAAGAAATCTTTAAAGCTGAGGCTCTACCTAAAAGTTGTCAACGAGCAGTGCTCTCTCTGATCCCAAAGAAGGGAGACTTGTGTCTGCTAAAGAACTGGAGACCAGTAGCTGTTTTATGTTCCGATTATAAAATATTATCTAAGTGTTTGGCAAACAGACTTAAAGGTGTTCTTGATGTTTTAGTACAAAAAGACCAAACATACTGTGTACCAAAAAGGTCTATTTATGATAATTTATTTTTAATGAGAGATATTATGGTTTATGCTGGAATATATAATGTTGATTTTGGTCTGCTTTCTCTGGATCAGGAGAAAGCCTTTGATCGTGTAGATCATCACTATCTTTTCAAGGTTCTTAAGTGTTATGGGTTTGGAGAACATTTTTTATCATGGATAAGAATATTATATGCTGATGCTGTTAGTATGGTTAAAATAGGAGGAGGTTTAAGTGTACCAATTCAAATGAATAGAGGGATAAGGCAAGGGTGCCCTATGTCAGGTCAATTATATACTTTGGCAATAGAGCCGCTACTTTGTTTGTTAAGAAGAAAATTGACAGGTATTCTTGTGAGTAATAAGCCAGAAGCTGATACTATTAAACTTTCTGCGTATGCAGACGATATTACTCTAATGGTTAGGAATTCACATGATGTTCAAGTTATAAAGGAGGCTTTAAAGATGTATGAAGGACAATCATCAGCCAAACTAAATTGGCAAAAAACAGAGGCATTATGGTGTGGGTGTGAAAGAAACCCTTTGCCTGAATTACCAGGAAATGTGAAGTGGGGGATGACTGGTTTTAAAGTTTTAGGAGTTTATCTTGGTAAAGATGAATGCAAGATGAAGAACTGGGAGGGGTTAGTAGAAGGAGTGCTTGTAAAGTTGTCTAAATGGCAATGGCTGCTACCCCAGTTATCCTACAGGGGAAGAGTCCTGATAGCCAACAATCTTATAGCTTCCACCCTTTGGCACAAGTTGATGGTTTTAGACCCTCCAAAAAACATAATTGAAGATATTCAAAAGACTCTTGTTAAATTTTTTTGGTCAGGACAACACTGGCTAAAAGCTGCTGTCTTATACCTTCCAGTTCATGAGGGAGGACAAGGATTAATTGACATTTGGTCAAGGATTGCTGTTTTCCGATTGCAAGTGGCACAGCGTTTTTTATATGGTCAGCATCAGCAGTGGATGGACGTAGCATGTGCTCTGCTGCAAAAAACCAGAAGAATGGGGTTGGATAAGCAATGGTTCGTCATGTCCTTGGATGGACTAGCATTGGAAGGATTGGTGGGCTTTTATAAGAGTGACGGGAAGGATCCAATCAGTGGATATATGAAGAGCCTTTATTTTTCAATCCTTGTATCTCTGTCGAGTTGCTGAGCTCTGCCACTGTAAGATCGGCAATGTTGAAAGCAGGAGTATCCAAAATCTGCCATCTACGCAGGGGACTGAGCTGGATATCTGTGGAGGAACTGGCACAAAAGGTGGGCTTCAGGTCTGAACGGCTTATCAAGAAGATGTTGGAGGATCTTGAGGAGGTCCTCCCTGTTCCCATAAGGGATATCATGAAAGTTTACCCAGTGGAGAACTGTTATGATGGTGGTAATGCCCATTTTCCTGAACTGCATGTTTCCATAAAAAAAGAAGACTGGCAGGAAGATGGCAGAAAGTTGCTTTCAATGGAGATACCAGAACTGAATGTTTTTAGCAATTTGAGCAGACAAACACTTTATAGAGCTTGTGTAAAAACTATAAATTTCCAACATCTTAAGGATGTAAGAGACACTAAATGGACAATGGTGTTTGATTCAGGCTCTTCCCCGAAAGGTAGCTGGCGGTCCCTGTACAAAAGACCCATTGAGAAAAGGGTGGTTGATCTTCAGTGGAGAATTGTGCATGGGATTTTAGCTACTAACAGACACAAAGCACTCCTTAATGTCTCAGATGATGAGGGTTGTCCTTTCTGTGGGGTACCTGAAACTGTTTTTCATCTTTTTATTGAGTGTCAACGTTTAGGAATAATTTTGGGTTTTATGGAAAGCTGGAGTTGACAGCTCATGGGAAAGTTTAACCGAGAATTGTTTATTTTTGGTCCCAAATATACAGCAAAATATAAATCCAAAGTGGTTTTACTAAACTACTTGTTTGGTGCAGCAAAGCTGGCAATTTGGTGTACAAGAAGAAATAAGGTGGAAGGGAGGGAAAGTGTGGACATTGTTTTGATGATGAGAGGTTTTATAAAGAAGAGATTAATGATGGAATTTGCGTATTTTAGCCTCATAAATGATGTTAACTCTTTTTTTCATGTGTGGGGAATTGATGGTGTTTTATGTGAAGCTGATGATCAGAGTGGTTTTGTATTAAATTTATGAGTGTTCAGGTTTTTTTTTTTTTTTTTTAATGTGAATGTTTTAAGGGTTTTTTTTTTTAAAAAAAAATATGTTAATATTGATTAATTAAAGAAGATCTAAAGTCAAAGTCTCTCTCTCTCTCTCTCTCTCTCTCTCTCTCTCTCTCTCTGCTAATGTAGGTTAAGCTGGTGTGATATGACAGATGAAGGTTGTTCTGATGTGACTTCAGCTCTGAAATCAAACCCGTCACACCTGAGAGAGCTGGACCTGAGCGGGAATAATCTAGGAGACTCTGGAGTGAAAAACCTCAGTGATCTACTGATGAACCCACAATTCAAGCTGGAGAAACTACAGTTAGTGTCATTATACTGTACAGCAATTACAGCAGTGGCGGGCCGTGCATTTCACACCTAGGCCGTCTTTCATTGGTTATAGCAGTGCACTTTCTGGGTTTATTAAACTAAAACACTTTATTCTCAATATCTGACAGTGAGTCTAAATTCACATTATATCTGTGTAAAATTCTTCACATTTGTTTGTAAGATAATCTCTCTTCCTCTGTTTGTGTCTCTCTAGTCTATATGACTGTGGCATTACAGATGTTTCTTCTTTAACTCAGTCTTTGACGAACTCAAAAGCTCTGCAGTTTTTAAAAGAGCTTGATCTGAGAGAGAATGAGATCGGAGACTCAAAGCAGCGGCTCAGAGACGAGCTACGAGACTCAAACTGTGTCCTGAGGTGAGGAAACATCACTGAGATATTAAAGACATCTTCATTTATCTCTGATATGTGAACAAACCTTTCAAACATTCGTGAAAGGAAATTATCATTAAGATTTGTTGCAACAAAGGGTTTGTGTGAGAACAAAATGTGAAGTTATTGAAATGTTGAACACAAAGGAGGAAAGAGAAGAAAAGCTCACTGTCACAGCTTTATACATCAACACCTGCTTTATGAACTGTGTCAGTAGAAGTGAATCATTTGAGTGTGAAACAGACTTGGTCAGATTGTAGGAAACGCTGCACTCCTGCTAAAATCAGTGCAGTTCCAGCTTCAGCTCACAGCGTCCAGCTCACATGAGCAATGTCTCTGTCTCTAGTGTGTTTTTACTGTGACAAGCAACACGTCACACTACTCTACACTTACTTTACTCTCAGTTATTTACTAAGAGCCTACAAACATGTTTAAACTAGAGGACAAACGGCTTTAACTAAAGGTTTGTGTTTAACTCAAAATAACATTAGTATTTGCTCGCTGTGGTTTA
This sequence comes from Pimephales promelas, assembly GCF_988280905.1. NCBI lineage: Eukaryota > Metazoa > Chordata > Actinopteri > Cypriniformes > Leuciscidae > Pimephales > Pimephales promelas. The sequence continues at coordinate 32,472,189 of NC_142770.1, forward strand.
TTCCATACGCCGTACACTCATTAGTTTCTCCTTTACAGAGACTCAATAGGAGTCGCACCGACACACACAGGCACACACATGAACATGATTCAGGCTTTACATCTATTATATTTAAATACACAAATATCTCTATCCAAGATCATGTAAAGTCAGTCATTAATCTGATTACAGGAATTCAATTTAACTTACTTTTACTAAAGAAAAACAGCACTTTGTTCCACTGAACACTGATTGTTTTCTCTTCTGTTCCACTTTACAGTATATGATTATAGATAAAGATCGATCATAAAACGTCAGTGGATTTCCATCAAGGTTTAAATCTGTGATACGGAGATGAGAGGAGCAGAAACCATCAGGTGATCCACAGAAGAGTCTCACTGCTGTCTAAGAGGAGAAATACATGTGTAAATGTGTTTCATACAGGTGGAAGAGACTCAGACTTCACTATTAAATAAAGCAGCGTGTGTGTTAGCATGCGTATTAGAATCATGTGATATTGAATGATTAATGTTGGTTTATTATTCAGCCAAATGATGGTTTAGTTGTAATTAAAGGTGGAACAGAGGAAGAAGCTCAGATGAGTGTCAGCAGAAATCTTCACTATCAGGCCTGCAAATATAATAATGTTTAGACTAAACTCATCCAGAATTATTCAAATATTTCTAATCATGAACGTGACTGATATAAAGATTACTTGAAACTTTTAAACATTTACATTATCTCTCTAACATTTTATACACAGAATAAATGTATTGTTATTGTTTTATTGTATATGAAGTTAGTTGTGTGTCATGGTTATGAGGGTGTAGACTTGAGTCTACACCCGTATGACTCTCTGACAGCAACACCCGTTGTAACTGCCAACGTTAATGCAGGGAAGTGTATTTTTGACAAATGGCTGACTTTTGGCTACTACTTCTGACCATGTGTCTTATAACAACAATAAAGGGAGCGTTCAAAGACGCGCTCCAGACCGGCAGGATTTACAAACAAAGCTGGACTACCCGCGACTCTGTGCTTAATCAACCAGCGGGTGGAAATTACATAGACTTATCAATGATTGCAAGACCACTAAGCCAGGATGAGTGGATACTATTCCAAAATCGGGAAAGTGCATTTAGAAAGACCTTGGATACGAAACACCTCGAGGATAAACATAACTTCCTCTTTTCCGGAGAAACGCCGACTAAATGGATCAGACTCGTCCGCATTTTAAATGGAGTTTACTTTAAGAATGGAACTTTTACAACCACCTGGCAAAATGAAAGACAGTTTGGACTACCTTTCCTGAAGTTCACAGTCCGTGTATTAAAGAGAATGCCGCGAGTCAGCGGAGGTCTCCCTGAGATGCAAACCGCGGACTCCCTTGCCGGCTGGATCGAGGCGGAGCTGTGTTTTTTGCAAACATCGAATGGCTTTACACCGCTTCTAGAACAGGACATCTTCTAAATATGCTCAATAATGACGATACAACTGTTAGAGAATTAGCACGTGAATCGCTGTTTTTACATCTACAGCGTCGCAAAATACCTGCCGCTTCCAGCAACGAGCCTCAGTTTCTTGGATTTAAACTAAAGCAGAACAGAAAGTTAGACATCAGAGCAGCCGGATTTGGAGTGCACTCTGATTGGCTGGACTTAAACGAGCTCTGTGGCCGTATAGGAATACAGCTGTCCTGGCTTGGACCCGACGGAGAAGTAGTTGCACTTGACGATAACAATCACCAATCCGCTGGTTTCCACCTTGGCGATCCTCAATAACGACGGTACACTTCACCAACTACAGATTAAAGGCCTGTTCACACCGGGACGAATTTCGCGCGCGTTATTCGTCGACGCTTAACGCCTCGTGACTAAACAATGGGCGCCAATGTGAGTGTTCACACCGACGCGAAAAACGCAACGCGTAAAAGCGTCATTTTTAAAAAAACGCCTCTGGTTCGTTTTTTTGGTTTGACGCGCCACGTCAAAACCTATCCAACCAACGAGATTGGCGGGTTTGCTCACGTGTCTGGTACTTCTGAAGTTACAGTAAAACACAACTTGGGGGCGCTCAAACACAAAACGGTCTTGAGCACACATACGGCGAAGAAGAGATAAGATACCTATGGGCAAGATGAATGTTGAGCTGCTGGTCTCGGAGCATAAAGAGCTATAAGATAATATTTATATTAGTATTTCTGTAATAGTATAGTATAGGGGTGGCACGGTTCACGAAACCGACGGTTCGGTTTGTATCACGGTTTTAGTGTCACGGTTTTCGGTTCTGTACGGTTCTTGTTATTTTTTTTCTTTTAATCTTTAACACTCCAGAAATGTACTTCAGCATGTGATATATAGCTTAATTATCCACACTTTAGGATACAGTATAAAAAAAATTATATTCATGCAATCATGCACAAACTGAATTTGACTCTTTGACTTTAAGCACATTTTAGGGACTATCTCAGAGGAAAGCTAGGTGAGATTTAGATACAGCAAGAGAGAAGACATTGACATGCTTTTCATTTATTTTGAAAAAAAAGGAGAATGTGTATCACTATCTCTACAAGAACTTGAGCATTTTTATCACACAAATCGTATTTACACAAAGAAATTAACTTGCATTTATCAACTGACAACTTTTGTAGCTCTTACAAAAATTCTATCTTTTAAAAGAAAAAAAGAGGAACTACACTGTCTTTTATGAATAAGTTAATATACATGAATACCTCATTGCCTATAATTAGGCTATAGAAATAGCAAAGGCCATAAACATAAAGTGAAACATAAGTTCAACCTCAACACAAAAAACAGTATAAACAATGCTTCTATTCCCAAAAAGTGAGGGTACCTTTTTTCACTTGAAATTAAAGTGCAGGATTTCGAAACATATGACTGGAGCTCTTATCTAAACATAAAGTGCCACTGTAACGTTATATTAAAATATCATAACATGAAATCCAAAATGTTCCCACACACCAGACTTATACCATAGACTTATAGGACGCTCGCGCTTCCTCCAACTGCCTCATCTCTCCCACTTGCCATTTCTCCGCGTGCCGTGACCTGCAGCGCTCCATACTCCACTTTTACTGGATTTTTTACTAACTTGAACCGGCATACAGAGCGATCGGTAATGACATCAAATACCGCGAAAGGGAGCCGTCGTTCCCGCTCTAGTTTGATGTTATTCACCGGTCGCTCTGTGCAGCGCCGGTCCAAGTTGAACAAGCTTATGTCGTGCGAAAAGAAAACAAACATGCGGGCACGAGGCTACATTGCGCATGCGGCGAACCGTGAGACGCACACGCTCCGAACCGAGACGAGCGAACCGAACGGTTCGGGTGTTTTTTCATGTACCGTGCCACCCCTAGTATAGTATAGGGTGACCAACAGTCCTGTTTTCTCGGGACATGTGTAAAACGGTCACTTTGTGCTTTATAGAAATCTGAGTGGAGATGAGAACTGCACATATAGTGTGCGTAATGTCAGTTAGATTTTGACAAGTGAGGAGAGGAGAACCGCTCTGCCGACTCTTTGTATTCTTTCTTTTATTTTATTTTTCTATTGTGACCAGATGTTTGTTTGTGTTTTTTTTTCTCGCTCGATCCCCATGTATGAGGAGGACGAGTGTGACGTTTGAGTGGTTTTATTAAACGCGGGGAAATACGACAACTCTCGTCTCTCGTGCACCTGTTCATCCGACAACTGCTATGTTTTTATCTCTGGGCAACATCTCAACTTTGCGTTACACATGTCCTGTTTCCACATCCTGTCCTGACTGTTTTTAAGTGATGAAAATGTCCTGGTTTTCAAACAAAAACTGCTGGGAAAGATCAGTTCTACAGCAAAATATAGATGGGCAAACAAGGTGGACGAGGAAGAAAAACAAGATAAAGAGAATGAAAACTAAAGATATAAATAGATTTTGTTAGTTCGTTTTTGTAAGTTTGTGAGAGCTATTTTTTGTTACATTTGGATGCATTTCTTTTAGTTATTTATTATTTATATATTTATTTTTCTAATACAGAAGACATTATTTCTATCATTATTTCATTCGTTTTTTCTATCTGTCATAATAAAACATTGAGACATGGATATGATCACCCTAGTATAGTATATTATTATTTCTGTTTTTACATTAAGCGCCATCTAATGTCAAGGAATGAATTTGCATATTCACTCGGCTCATCGTCAGCGAAAAACGCTTGGGTGTGAACACAAAAAACGTGTTGAAAAACGCTGACGAATAACGCGCGCTGATATTCGTCCCGGTGTGTACGGGCCTTAAGCATGCGAGAGCTTCAATTCTTCATCTCAGACAAAACCAGAACGGACAGCGCTGGACGGGCCTCAGACTACAAGGAAAACTTGCACTACTTCAATTCGCTGACCATTCAGTGTCTCATTCTGTACTGAAAAACTCTTCAATCTCAGATGATATCAAAGTATTCATGATTAAAGCAAGATTACAGTGTCTCCCAACAAAGTACAATCTGGCAACATGGTACCCATCAAAGCATGAACCCTACTGCATATTACATCCAACTCAGCAGGAGAATGAAACGGTTGCTCACATATTGGATGCTACAATTATAAAGGACTGTGTGTGGCCAGACACCACCGTTTAGTTGGTCTGGTTGCAGTGGCGCAAAAAGTGGGTATGCGCTATATGCGGCGCATAGGGGCGCAGCACAATGGGGGGCGCCAAAGCGATGGTAAAAAAAAAAAAACAATTATATATAGGCTATATTGTATTTCTATATGTAGCTGCCGTCGTGCGTTTCTAAATCATTTTTGCATTCCTTCAATGTTATATAAAATTTTAGAGGACTAACAGCCAGGCTAGAGTATAGACGCTTTCATCAGACGCGTTGCCATGGTGATGAGCTGGCCCAAAGTTAACTTCCGTTCTGTTCGTTTATTGGTGTTTACTGGATAATATGGCATTGACTACAAATGCAGTGAAAGTTAAGGTGATGAGCAGGTTGTTGAGCTGTGGGGTGCAACCTGACCTAGGGAGCAAACGCAATTTTTAAAAATAAAAATGTCAAGGTTTCCTATGAGGGAGACGGCGGTATTAAAATAGCCTAGCTATTTTTATCTGAGTGATAACCGGTACAGTGTTTCCCATACATTTATTAGTGGCAGTCCACCACATAATCAGCGCTGACCGCCACATATTGATTTCCGTGTTTTTAACAATTTAAGATGGGAAAAGTTGTAATTGACTGCAGAGTTGCGTGCAGCGCATATTCGCACGCTCTCTCTCTCTCTTGCAAACACATTGACAGCGGACCAGTCTGTGTATTGAATGGTTAGTATCATAAACAGCGCTGCACAGATCCATCCAACATGCTGTCAATGTGGAGACCCACCTTAAAAAAAGGTTAGCAAGGATGTAAGAAGCCTATAGCTAATAAGGAGAGCTATGTTAACCTTATCAAACCCCGCCGTCGCGCTCGCCACAGTTTTTTTAACACTGCGGTAAATCAGACCTGTCTATGAATCAGACACGTCGGTAGACAAACATCTTGTCTCCAATTTTTGTTCAACGGGTCTGGCAGTGTCACATTTCAGTTTGGCCAGGTAACATTTTTTTTTCTTTGACTGGCAAGAAATACCAGCTACTAGGATATTTACTTGTTATGGATTGTCTCCGCAAGTCTGCCGGAAGTTAAGTTTGGGCCAGATTAATGCACATGCGCAGTACCGTTTGTTTATGTTGTCACTGCTGAAAGCGTCTATAGGCGCCCTCATGGAGAAGGGGGGCGGGTAATATCGCGAGCGGGCGGGGGCGCCGTGGGCGCTGAGCGAGCAGGTACGAGTAGTGAGTTGTCGTCGAAAAAGATGGATAAAACAAAATGTTGTGGGGCTAAAAATAGATAAAGAAAGAGAGAAAAGGAGATGGCATGTCAATTGATGCGACAGCAGCTAAATAACTGCATGCATTGCTGAAAGCCAACAGGTAGGATTTAAAATGTGACATCCAGGCAAGGCTATCTATATCTCGGTGGCCATCGGGACTACCGGGAGATTCCCGCTGGGCCGACGTGCTTTTCAGCCAATACATTTCATCCTTTTTTAATTTATTTGTCTTAACAGCCCACAAAACTCATACATCGGCGGCCCATTTGTTTGTTGTTTGTTTTTGTTTTGTTTTTTGCTTAATTGGCGGCGCTGTGCTGGTGTAATGCATTGGTCAAAAAAAGTCAGCTTTAGTTTTTTTTTTCTGACACATGAAATATGTCATTATGCGCTTATATCTTTCAAGTATAGAAATTAGTGCAAAACTATTTATGAAAGTTTCCTTTATTTTTCTGTGCATTTGTTTTACAATAGCCTTTATGGCTATTACTATCATGGGATTAATATTATAACTATTATTATGTAGTAGTGTAATGTAGACAGACACTTACTAAAAGAGGTTCAAATTTTTCTTTGTTTAATTTGCACCCTGAATATGGGTTGGAGCTTTTAATTTTGAACTCTCAAAGTGCACCAGACTGCTGAATTTAACATTACAGAACACACAATTTTCTTACGGGGGAGCATGCCCTCGAACCCCCCTAGAGAAACAGAGGTCCACCTACCACAGTTTTACCTAAAATCCTGTGAGAAACACTGGTATTGCTGTTCCAATGGAGCTTATAATTTTCTGCAGGGGGGGTTCATCAAGGTGGAGTAGCTATAGTTTAATTGTGTTAATAAGCGACAATTTCGCACTTATTTTTTTATGTTAGCTCTCACTTTTTTTATGTTAGCACACTTACATTACATTTATTTTTCCTTTTTTGTGTGTGTGTGTGTGTGGGGGGGGGGGGGGGGCTAAAATTGTTGCTGCATACCCCTCTGAAACTGGGTAGTTGCACCCCTGTCTGGTTGCAAAGGACTTGAACAAGGTAATCTGTGGACATGATATTAAGATTCATAAGCATATAGTACTGTACAAGTTAACTGGTTTCATCAAAATACATCTGACAGTGAGTATTTTAAAAACATTCCAAATACTCCTGATATTGTGATTGTAAATGAGGTTATGAAATCTGTGTGTATGTTTGAGGTGGCCTGCTGTTTTGACCTGTATATGGATACGTGTTACTACTCCAAACTATTGAAATATCAACCACTTGTAGATCTCATTTATCAACTTGGTTACAATTGTAAATTAATAATTCTGGTGTTTGGAAGTTTAGGCCACGTCCATAAGAGTGTGGTCCGGGGGATGCAGTTAGGACGGCTGCAAAAAAAGGAGGCAAAAAAGCTTGCAAAATTTTGCTCTGTTTCAGCCACCATAGGGAGCTTGCAAATCTGGAGACGGAGATGCTTTGTTTATCCTTAATGTGTTGAGTATTAAATGGATGGACTCGTATAAGTTTGTGAGCAATGAATTGTAGATCTGTCACCTTGTCAAAGACCCTTCCCAGAGTATTTGGATCTTGTATTCTTTGTAATGTCTTTTAGATCCAAATAAAAGTATTAAATGTGTGTGTGTTGCTGATGCACAGATGTACAGTATATTGTCTTTGTTCTGTGGATGAAGTCTCTTCTCCTCTACAGACCGACTAAACATTTTCCCCAGTTAACAGCATTTGTGTGTGTTTCACTCGCTCCTCAGATAGCAGACGGATGTGGGCCACTTCAGGCGATGATGCGGCACTGCAGGCCTTCTTATGGGCCGACAAAATGTGTGTGAGCCTGAAGTGGCCCACTAGCCTAGAAATCTAGACGCATCCTAGCGGCAGCAAAAATTATTTTGCAGCAAAGTGTGGTCTAGCAACTCTCCATAGACGTTTGAGCTGGAAAAACTCAACTCTGGTAGGGCCAATCACATCGTGTATAGAGTCGGCAGTTTTAAGTCGTTCATCCTCGGATGCGGCCGGCGCCGCGCACGCCGTTACAAAAAAGCTGTGGCGAAACGATCAACTTGTCATATTTGCCGCCCGCGCTCGTGCTGTCACGTCGAGTATAAAGGCTTTACTCCGTGTCAGCGCGCGCTCTGATCGGTATAGGTGCACGGACCTCTCCCGAATCATCTCCAGCACTCCGAAGCACCACTACTCCGCCTCCGCTTCCCTCGTAAGCTGATATTAATATTTAAACAATCTCTATGATATTATTTTTTTAATGACACACTGTCTCTTTCTCTCTCATACACACACAAACACACACACATACTGTCTCTTTCTCTCTCACACATATGTAGGCTAGTTATAAACTCTTTAGAATTTTAATGATTAGTGTTTTATTTTTAAAGTTTGTGGGTCGTGCAAAAAACAAAAAAATACCCCAAAAATAATATTTTGGGGATGGATTCTGGGAAATCTCCCTTATTTTCAATGTTGACAGCTGGACTGGATGCGGTAAAAGTTTAATATATCAACTTGCTCCGCTGAGTACGTCGCCTTCTTCGTTGCTCTGATTGGCTTTAGCGCTATCCAATTGCGTGCAGAGAGAATTTGAAAGACAACCGTTTATCCCGCCCCTCGGATTGAGCCCTGTCAATGATGAGTTTCCAGACCTAACATCTTGATATAGGTCTGGCATGCCAGGCTAGTGGCCCACATGTAAAATGGCAAATATGCCCAAATATTTTAAATCACATGTGGGCCTTTTTAGGCAAAGATGCGGCACTCATGGCAATGTGTAATCTGAATGTGGGCCTAAAGTGGCCCATATGATAAATAATGAATATGGCCCAAATATCACAAACCAAATGTGGGCCACCTATGGCAAAAATGTGGCACAATCGACAATGACTAATCTGGGTGTAAACCAAACATGACCCACATATGTTGCAGCAAATATGACCCAGTTATCTTAAAACAAATCAGGGCCAGTTTTGGCAAAGATGAGGGTCAGTAATCACTGTGAATCTGAATGTGAACCCATGGGCGTCAGTGTGGTCTGAAATGTGCTGGGGACAGAGACACATTCATTTATTTTTGTCTCTTTCGTGCAGGTCATGTTTTGAAAGACAATGTCATGTAGCTTACTAATGAAAATAAATAAAAATGTATACAAAAATGTGATGATGTCCGACTCGTTTTATGAAGAAGAAAGCCTTTAAGCATTAGACATATATGGCCCACTATTCTGCTTCAAGTAGCCGGCCATGTTGACAATATGACAACAGTCAAAAAAATAAGTACAATTATTATGGACGTTATCTGATATTAAGCGTTTCTGCTTCACATTTTCAGCAGGGCAGCTCGCTGTTCATTGACAATCAGCGACCCATTACATTGCTAAATAATGACTCTGAGATTTTAGCATCTATCTTAGCAAAACGTCTCAAATCTAAATTACACACTTTAATTGATGAATGCCGATCTGGTTTCATGAAAGATCGTCACATAGCCAATAACATTCGCTTCTGGATCTGATTGAAGACAAGGACTTTATAGATGATGAACAACACCTTATTTTATTCTTAGACTTTCAAAAAGCCTTTGACACTGTAAGCCACAAGTTTATTATTGACACTTTAAACTGTTTTAGTTTTGGTAAGAATTGTATTAATGCTGTATAAACTCTGTACATGAGGAAACAGTTGTGTTAGATTGGCTAATGGAAGCTCATCTAGATTTCACACACACAAAGGTCTCCGCCAAGACTGCCCCACCTCGCCTCTTCTATCGGGGATTGAAGCTCAAACTCTGTCATTTAATTCACAAGAGTTCATTCAAAGGAATTACATTAAATGAAAGAGAAATACAAATCTGACCGCTAGAAAAGTGCTTCAAACATGATATTCTACTGGTATCCCAATTATTAAATAACTCAAATCAAATTTTAACTTATGATGAAGTTAATTTCCATCCTGCAAGAAAAGAGTTTGATATTGTATCCAGAGCTAAACCCCGTGGGATCATCACCCTACTTAGAGATGGACAGATTTGATCAAATTAATGTATTTTTCTCCAGCAGTGTTTCAATAAATAGTCTATCTTTTCTAGACAGAAAAATCAACAAAGTAATAAAAAGCTTTTATGTGTGAAATCTCTCCCTGCCTCCAGGTACAAATGGTCCATTGTATGGAAATATTAATGGGAATAGAGCATGAAGTAACCCACATACATTTATAATTACAAACAAAGTAAAATAAATATCATTTAAAGTTCTTCAGCACTATTACCCCTGTAACAAGATTATTTGGAAATGTATCCCGACTGTAGACGAGAAATGCAGCTTTTATTCTACATCTGTTCACATGCTCTTCTCTGGGGAATGATATACAATGTTTTATCAATGGACACTGCCTCAAACTGACATTTATATAGTTTTGACATCTTTCAATTTTCTGACTCAAACTCCGCTGTACAATTATATAGTCAACTTATTACTTTTGCTTGGAATATTCTTTATTCATTAATCGAAATTTATGAAGAACAAATCTCTTTTCAATGTTTTTAAAATTCACTTAAATTATATAGACTTCTGGATTAGATGGTAAATCAGCATCAGATTGTATGTAATATTTACCTAATTTAACTTTATAATTAATTTAACTGATATTTACTGTCTGATATTATGTTGTTTATAATTTTTATACAGATTATTAGTTTTTCATATGATATTTGTTTCAAATGTACAGTATATATATATATATATATATATATATATGTGTGTGTGTGTGTGTTTATTCTTTATGAAATTGTGAACTGTAACTAAATGATTTATGTATTACAAGGTCAATCTCTTTCTCTTTTTTTCGGCAAATTGTAACGAATGTGATCTGAAAAAAAATAAATAAATAAAACATCAAGAGTGTCGAAAAGTCCGGAATGGAGCAAAAATAATAAAAATCATTCTTTCTCTTTCCTTTAATCTGTCTTCTGCTACTCTGAGCAATGCCTGAACTTTGTATTTTAGCACTTCTGCCGTTGTTTTTGCCTCTTCACAATGACTCGCTTGCTTTATACCATAAATAAAAGGGGTCATATGTTTCATGTGGAAACGAACGATTTATTTAACACGAAATCAATGTAAAATAATGTAATGCAAAGTTTTCCTTTGACTTGAATTAACTAGAAGTAGGTAGACATTTTTAGGTAGAAATAATTAACAGTGTTGTATAAAGTAGAAGTAGAAGTAGAAAAAAAGTAGAAGTCCTGCCATGTGTTTATTCCAGCCATGAACTGATTGACAGTTGATTAGGGCTGATTTCTGTCTCCTGGCTGAAAAACTGCTAATAAGCAAATCCAGGTGATTGGAACAAAATACTGAGGCGGACTTTTACTTTCTGAACCTGGACTTTACTCTTCTGAAGAGAATAGAAAAGGAGATGACACAGTCTTAAATGAAATCACCTGAAGATCTCAGCAGAGGAGGATTAAACAACTCCACAAACAGCATTACCAGCTTCACTTATTACTAACCAGACTGACTTTATTTCTGTCAGACTTCTACAGAAGATTTCATTGAGAATTAACAGAGGTTTACTCTGTGTTTCATTTAAAGTCACCATACCATCAGAATCTCTGAAGGAGAAAATCGTAATTGGTTACCATTATAGAGATCAGTGTGTAGAGATCAGAGATCAGTCTTTAGTTGGGCTCTTGAGCCTTACATTAACTGTAGGTTTTGTTTGACTGTTGTATCTGAGTTAAAACAGTCAGATGAACAAAGAAAAAAAACATACAAACTAATAGTTTTGGTTATATTGTGACAATCGTCATTTGAATTTATTATTTGTGATTTATTTTGTTGGTTACAGCATAACTGAGATTCTGCATGAATATCCAGAATTTATTAATGTAAAGGATTTCTTAAAAGTTGTAAAAGAAAAAAAAAATATTTAGTAAAGGCACGCACAGACCTCAAGATTCAGTCAATGCTTCTCAACAACGGTGACGAGCAGAATATTCAAGTAGGAAAAGTAATTTACATAGACAATTCAGATAATAATTTATTCATACCGCAATGCATGATGGGAGCCATTAATGAGTTGTGATTGGTGGCAGCAAGGATTATGTGGTCACCACGGTTGAGATTCACAGGCTGGTTATTGATGTCTGTGTTTCTAAATAATTGCATTTGAAAGTAATTTGATCAGAATAACTTATATTACATATTTTGGAATATTAGAAAAATATTGACAATCATATGCTTTATAACCACTAAAATGTTGCTATCAAGTTAAACCAAATTATATGAAAAGTTTCATTTTACAGATCACAGCATGATAATGCCAAAACAACCTACACTATCATATCACAGCTGTCTTTGTTCATTTGACTGTTATAAAAAAAAGTTTAAAGTGAAAGCAAAAGTGTCAAGAGCCCAACTAAAGCAAACACTGATCTCCATAACGGTGGCTTACAATTTGTGATTTTCTCCTTCAGTGATTCTGCTTGTGATCATCAGGTGTTCTTCAATAATGCTCAATCATCACTAAATTAATCACTTACCTATCTCATTAACTTTAATACGTTTTAGTGTTAATTAACACGCGTATCGTCCATTTGAAAGCAGGTGAAGGTGATTTACTACTAATCAAGGAACCGGCTTCACTGATTAGACGCGCATAACAATATTGTGCTATACATCGCCCAGCCCTAGTCACAGGTTTTGTTTTTTGAAAATAATTTGTCAAAATAATTATTATATTCAAATACCAGAGTGAATCAGGCTTTTCCATGATGATTATAAAACCATCACCAGGTAATCTTCGTCACCTGATTTCGTTGAACTTTTGTTACTGTAAATGTGTTTGACAAACACACTGTCACAGCAGACAGAAGAGATTAAATATATTATAAGAGTAAAGAGCCTGGCTAATGGAAACACTAATCACTGTTATGGTGACTTCAAATGAAACTGCGTTAAACCTCAGTTAATTCTCAATAAGAACTTCTGTAGACGTCTGACAGAAATAAAGTCAGTCTGGTTAGTAATAAGTGAAGCTGGTAATGCTGTTTGTGGAGTTGTTTAATCCTCCTCTGCTGAGATCTTCAGATTTAATGTCTTCTCTTCAGGTGATTTCATCTGTGTCGTCTCTTTTTTTATTCTCTTCAGAAGAGTAAAGTCCAGGTTCAGAAAGTAAAAGTCCGCCTCAGTATTTTGTTCCAATCACCTGGATTTGCTTATTAGCAGTTTTTCAGTCAGGAGACAGAAATCAGCCCTAATCAACTGTCAATCCGTTCATGGCTGAAAGTAAGACATGGCAGAATTTCTACTTTCTACTTCTAGTTTATACAACACTGCTGAGGTGCCTGTTGAATCATTTACATTGCTTTTGTTTCAGTTTCTCCCCCCTCAATGTAAACTCCTCCCCTCTAAATGTATAAATTGTAAGGAAATGTTTTCCCTTAGTTAGACTATCCTTGAGATGACTACAGCTACGCAATAAAGAACGTCTGCGTGAAAGATACCTCAAGAGTCTCCTGGTCTGTTGCGTGGAAGAAGAAAAACTTCACTACAGATGGTGACCCGGATAGAGAAATCTTACCTGAATCCAGAAACTTAAACTTCAAGCAACAAAAGATTTCAACAGAGAATCTTAACTGAATCTTGAAAACTTCAAGCAGAACAAGATCTCAAAGCGGACTGAGTTCCAGAACAAGAACAAAAAGAACTTTTCTGACTGAGGTCCAGACTGAATCTTTTCATACAAGCAACGATTCGGTGAGTTTTCACTCTATTCAAAGAACCAGACCAGTACCAAAGTTGTGCCTCTGTGCCGTCAGAGAAAGAGTTATCAGGCAGCTGTAGTGTTTGATTAACTAAAGTTATCCTTTAAAACAGTGGTGTAGTCTAGTTTTTTGTAGTGAGTATACTGTGATTTACCAGCAGCCCCCCCCGCCCGCCCGCCGCCGCCGCCGCCACCACCACCACCCATTTGCGAAAAATTTTCCAAACTTGTGTGATATTCCTTTAAAGTTCTGTCTTAATAGATTTGATTATTATTATTTTATAAATTACATTTTACTATGCAATTTCTTTCATAATTCCATTGAGTTACTTTATTTATCACTATAAACTGTTTTAAATTAAAGACATTTGAGCTTCTGTGTGTTTTAATAAACTATTATCGATATCATTAGGCCTACTTGAAGTAGGCCTATACTCTACTGTGCAATAGTAATATATTTCTTTTAAACTTTGATTTTGACAGGTTGCATGAAGCAGGGGCGTCACTAGGATTTTGATCATCACTTAGGATTTTTTCTAAAAAAATAAAAATAAAAAAAAAAGTGACACTTTAGTTTAGGATCTAATGCTCACTATTAACCAGTTTCATTACATGCAAAGGCAGGATTTTATAATCACTGTTGTCCCAAATGTGAGGTAGGTTAGTTAGGGGAGTTCAGGGTTTCCCGGAGAAACATTTTATTTCTCTGATCTACATATGTGCATTTTAGAATGTTTTGAAGGCCAAAAAAAATTAGCTTTAAAACCATGTCAGTGGGCAGCTGAGCAGCTGATTATTTTTCTCTCCTCATCAGCATCACCCTCTTTTTCTCTTTGTTTTTCTCTTGCCCTGTCTCTTCCCCTCCTAAAGATTATTGATTTCTCTGATGTGCATTTCAAGACGTTTGAAGACCAAAAAAAGAATAAGAAATAGCTTTAAAACCATGTCAGTGGGCAGTAAATTCTCTTCCCCTTCGAAGGCTGAGCTTTTTTTAATGTAATAGCCTAAAGGCTACAATTTGTATTATATTCTCAATATGTACACATTCGTTGTTACTCTTGTGGCTAAAATGATGAAAAGGTCTTTGTTAATGTTTCTTGTCCCATCGCAATGACAGTAAACTATTAAATTTCATGAGTCACGTTACAGGCCTATTTATTTCACTTCAAAATGGCGAAATTAGACAAAACGATAGCCTATTAGTTTGCCTGATTATTTTTTGTCATTCGTTTAACGTTTATGACCTAAAAAATGTAAATATGAAATGTTAAGTTTAGCCACTTACATCTTTTCTCGCACTTGCCAGTAAACTGAAGCGTCGAGTCGCTCTGCTGAAATTCGCGCTCAGCAGCGTCTTTGAAATAAAGCCCGCCTACTTTGATTTGATTTGTCATCTCAAATATTCTGACATTGACGAGCAGTGACAGACCAATGAGGCTCAGATCAACACGAACACGCACATACTACACACACCCTGTCCTCTGTTTTTGACGTGCTCTGCTCGCGGCTCGCGAGCTGAATCTGATTATAACAGAACTTAAGGGAACACGAAATTCTGTCGCCTTACGTTTAGGGGGGCTGATGTTGTAGGAAATTTATTTCACAAAACGATGTTGTTACGAATCCTCACGCTTTTTAAAGTGGGCATACGGAGATCTTTGACATTTCCTAGTGGGTATACGCAAATCCTTGACATTTTCTAGTGGGTATACGGCGTATACCTGCGTATCACGTAGACTACACTACTGCTTTAAAAGTTGTCTTTTAAAGATGATAGATATCCTCTGTTGTCAGGCAGGGAAGATTGACATTAAATGTTAATATTTTGGGATCCTCTGAATAAGTCAGGGAAGTTGTAAGATATCCTCTGAATGAGTCAGGGAAGTTTTGTCGAACGGAATAGTGCCTCTACGTTGCTAGAGAAGGTATCCTCTAAACTTAGGGAAGATTAACATTACGTGTTAATATTGCTGATAACCTCTGTTCGCAGAGAAGGATTAGCATTTTTTTTTTTGCTAGTTATTGTGGTCTTATCCTCTAAAAGTTAGGAAGGTGAAAGACCCTTTCCATTTTCTTTCAGGGAAGATTAGCGTAACATGCTAATATTTGTGTTGTTTGTTTGTTGTTGTTTTGTGGTGTTACCCTCTAAAAATGTATTTTAGAGATGAAAGTTTGATCCTCTGTACAAGCAGGGAAGGTTAGCATAAAGTGCTAGTAATATTGTGGATTTTCCTTTGCTTTGTCAAAGAAGGTTTACAACAGTCGATCTGTGTAAACAAGTGTAGCCTCTGTTGATCAGAGAAAGTTAGTAGTTGTTTTGTGTGATAACAAAGAAACTCACAAAATGGTTGTGACGAATACTAGGTTGGTTCCTACAACTGAGAAAAGTGGCCTTGCCGCTCCATTGTGGTCAGATAGTGAATTTAAGTCATTGATAGGAGAGCACATGGACTCCATAGTGACTCAGTCAGTCAGAGTGAATTTGACAAAGAAATTTGGCATTCACCCAGAAAAAGTATGGTCGATGGAAGATTGTAAAAAAGTGCTTGGAGCAAGTATTCGCAAGAACAATATGAAAGCTATTATCTGTTGTTACAAAGAATACAGTTTATCCATTGCACAAGAGCAAGCTAGGTGTATTGCTAAGTTAAATGAACAGAACAAACAATTGCAGACTCAATTGTCCTGTTTCAAGACAAAGGTGGGCCATAACCAGGCCTCAGCCAAATGTAACACTGAAGACCAACAGTCAGATGAAACTTTTCCTGACTTACAAGCATTGTTTGAAAGAGATGTAGACATCCCATCAGTAACTGATAAGCATGTAAATTCAGTGAAGGTGTGTGCTGCTAGAAAAAGACAGCAGGGAATTGAACAGTCAGAAAGTGTTCCTTCCAGTGCTTCTGTTGTTCAAATCCAAACTGTTGCTACAACGCTCGGACCTAGAGACATAGAGAGATTGTCCCAGAGTTTACCGCCAGCACGCACACAGTTCACTGAATTTAGAAGAGCATTGGTCAGCAAAATGCGTCTCTACGACATGTCGTTAACAGAAGTCACACAGTTAATGTCTCAAATTCTAACTGAATCTGAATTCAACAGTTTTGAGTCTGCTGCTACTTCTGAACTGCAACATGCCAGAAAAGATGAATCGAGAGAAGGTGTTCTGAAAATCCTAAAGAATATCCTAGGACCCAAGATAGATTGGTCTAGAATTACTAACTGTGTACAAAAGAAAGAAGAAACTGTAAATGAATATACTGAGAGGTTTTGTCAGTCAGCTGTAACGTACAGTGGAATAGTGGATGATTCTGAAAGTGTACTCAATGACAAAGGACCACTGGTCCGCATCTGGTCAGATGGCCTTATGGCTGACTACAGAAGTGCTTTGCCATTTTTGGATCTGACTTGGTCTCACAGAACTCTTAGAAGTAACCTGGACAGGTTAACTGCTTGGGAAAGAGATTTTGATGTTAAGGCAAGAGTACAAATTGCAGCAGCCTCTTTTAAGGTCAGCACAGAAAACCCACAGAAACGTAAATATCCTAAGAGAGAGGGCAGGTGTTATTACTGTGGTCAGCCGGGACATTTGAGCAGAGAGTGTAGAAAAAGCAGAAAGAACGTTAACGAAGTCAACCTTTTTGCCCAACTTCTCAGTTTGCTTGCTATTCTGAAGCCGCCATTCCCCACGTCTTTAAACGGGTGGGGCAGCTTGTTGACGTGTTAACCATTTGGACTGTGAGTGCTTAATTTCCCCAGTAACTTACAACAGAGATAAAAAACTTATGTTTGTTTAACGGAACAAAAAGAAAGTGACTGTCTCAGCTTTTCCTTTGGGGGACTGCTTTAAGTAAACTCACAGCCTTAAATGTTATTCTACAGCACAGGCCTTTCATCAATAATAGTGTTAGGTCAGACTGTAAATGCCCACATGCAGTGTCTGCAATAATGAATGAATGAAAGTAAAATTTCGTCACCTTTTCCCTTTGGGGAAATTGGTTTAACTACCCTCACCCATTCTCACGTATGATGTCTACAACGACTGAGGTTTTGTTAGAGGATGAAGGAAAAATAACTCATAATTGGGTTACGCAGATCAAAGTACACATGTCCCAGGACAGGTCAAGCCATTAGAGCCTAAGTGGCATGTGCCCCATCAAGTAATGTTGATCGGCAGTATTGGGTCAAGGAAGAAAAAGCTTGGTATTATGTGTCACATTGAAAAGGGTTCTGTCACATTGCAAAGTATTCTGCAAAATTCTGCCCACTGACAGGGACATAAAAAGGACATGAACCAGTGAGGAACCCAAGGGAAGAACCGAAATGCCATATGCGTCGGGGGTCACCCCTTGGGCGAAGATTCCCTCATAGGCCTTCCCCATCCATTTAGTCTCATCCTCACCTCACTGTTTTCTTTAGGTGTCAAGAATTAAGAAATAGGGAAAGAGGGAACAATAGCAGACTCAGTGTTTACTCAGCAGGATACAACCCTTGTCTTTGAAGAAATACTGCTCTCCTGTCTTTTGTCTTCCTGTATGCAGATACCACTTGATGGCTGTCCCGAGACCCATACGCACAGACGTCTTCACCTGCGTATGAAGACACCACTTCCAGAAAACAACGAGACCCACTGCCGAGCCAACTCTCACCAAAGTAAAGAAAGAAAAAAAAATACACAACACAGAGAAAAGACTTACGGAACCTTCAGTCATCCATCAACATTATCAAGATGTAGTAACCATCAGGACATCGCACAATGTGAAGACTCCAGAATCCTTGTTTTGCTGGAAACGTTGCAGGCCACAGCCGAAGATGGCTGCATTGACTCACTTGTGCACAAAACATGATGGTTAAACAGTCTTGATCTTTCAGCAAAAATTACACCAGATGTAACTGAAGTTTAATTTTTCCATAAGAGCTTCACGGACTCTAATTGCATGTTTGTTTTCTGTGTCAGCATGCAATTACAGAAAAAGCAAACACAGAACATGAGTATGTGCCTGTAACTAGCAAAAGTTACTAGAGTGAACTTTTAATTGTTTAAATTTGTACTTAATGTGAGAGTTATTAGTACTCTCAAGAGGGGGAAATATGAGATTACAAATTTTATTAACATGTTTAATTTAATGTTTTAAATGGAGAAAGTCTGAAAACAGTAGGAATTCCCAGTGTGACCCTCCTGATTGTCCTGTGACCACACGGGAAAGCTAGGCCTTTCCTGTTTCTCGTCTCACCGTGTGAAAATGCCTGTTTGATGTTAGAACAGCTGCTACTGTATGTTAATGTCTGACACCATTTGCCTTGGAAGTTGGAGTTCAAGGGTCACATGCATTTCCATTTGCTTTGTCTCTTCATGTAATCCCACCCTCTTTGAAATGTATAAATTAGAATGTAAGGTTCTTTTAAATCAGACTATCCTTGAGATGACTACAGCGACGTAATAAAGAACTTCTGCATGAAAGATACCTCAAGAGTCTCCTGGTCTGTTGCGTGGAAGAATAAAAACTTCACTACAGCGTACATAAACCATCAAGATGGTCTACGCTCCTGCCGTATGTTGCAACTTGCACGCCACCTCCTCTTATGTAGTCAGAAGCACCTGAGGTCCCTTCGTGCTATTTATATTCCAGAAGATCAGAACTTTACAGCTGATGAGCTGTAATGGTTTCGGCCCATCTCCGGCGAATGGCGACTCCATCCCCAGTCGGTCCAGCTGATTTGGGACCAGTTCGGGGACGCACAGGTAGACCTGTTTGCCTCCCACGACTCATCCCACTGGGCCCTGTATTACTCCCTGACCGAAGGCACGCTCAGCATTGACGCACTGGTGCACAGCTGGCCGCGGGGCCTCCGCTTATATGCGTTTCCCCCAGTGAGCCTTCTTGTATGGACCCTGTGCAAGATCAAGGAGGACGAGGAGCAGGTCATTCTGTTTGCACCACACTGGCCCGCCCGGACCTGGTACTCCGAACTGATACTCCTCACGACAGCACCTCCTCCCAATTCCTCTGAGGAAGGACCTCCTTTCTCAGAGACAGGGGACCCTATGGCATCTTGGAACCTCCACCTGTGGCTCCTGGACGGGACGAGGCAGGTTTGAGTACCCTGCCACCTGTGGTGGCGGCTACCATCACTTCCGCTAGAGCATTGTTCACGAGACATGCCTATGCGTTGAAGTGGAACCTCTTGGTCAACTGGTGCTCTTCTCACCGAGAAGACCCCAGGAGATGCCTGATCAGTGTCGTGCTTTCCTTCCTGCAAGACGGGTTGGAGCGAAGGCTGTCTCCCTCCACCCTGAAGGTGTATGTGGCCGCTATCGCCGCATATCACGAAGCAGTGGAAGGTAAATCTCTCGGAAAGCACGACCTGATCATCAGGTTCCTGAGAGGAGCGAGGAGACTGAATCCTCCTCTCCCTACTCTCATTCCCTCTTGGGACCTCTCAGTGGTCTTAAATGCCCTGCAGAGGGCTCCCTTTGAGCCTCTGCAATCAGTTGAGCTTAAGTATCTGTCTCTTAAGATGGCGCTCCTGGTTGCACTGGCCTCCATAAAAAGGGTAGGGGACCTGCACGCATTCTCCGTTGACGAAGCGTGCCTGGAATTTGGGCCGGGTTACTCTCACGTGTTCCTGAGACCACGGCCTGGATATGTGCCCAATGTTCCTACCACTCCCTTCCGGGACCAGGTGGTGAACCTGCAAGCGCTGCCCCTGGAGGAGGCAGACCCAGCCTTGGCACTGCTCTGTCCAGTACGCGCACTTCGTGCTTACGTAGACAGAACGCAGTGTTTCAGGACCTCAGACCAGCTCTTTGTCTGTAATGGTGGGAGCCAGAAGGGAAAGGCTCTCTCAAAGCAGAGGTTGTCCCACTGGATAGTGGACGCCATTGCTTTGGCTTACCAGCAGCATACATCTGTAACCGAGACGTTTCTACTGCTGAAGCAAATTAATGTCTTTCCAATGATAAAGCTGCTTATACAAATACAATGCTAAATATGAACATATTGCCAAACAGAGTACATGTCATGGATATCAAATGAATATTAAAGAGTGGGATAAGTTACATTATCAGAGTGGAATACTGTCTTAAAACATTCTGCACACTTAATATACAACAGTACATGGTCTTACAAGTACAAGTATATAAAAAACTCAGGACGCAAGTATATAAAAGCCTATAAAAATTTGTTGCTGCTTGTCACTTTATGAGAATAAATATGTATAGTGGGATTAAAATGTAGTTAGATCTAGCTACAAAGTCACAAAATAAGCAACATACTAAAGCACACATAAATTGGAGTTTTGTAAACGCCTACTCCTGTTTTAGTGGGAATTAATAAGGGAGCTTTTTCCTGTAATTTTGTTGAAATTTGTATGTTTTTGTATTAAAATTAAAGAATAGAACAGCAAGCCTGAGTATTTTCTGTTAGTCTGTTTTATATCAAACTTGTTTTATTATTAAGATTGTTATTAAAAGATTGGATCATGCAAATAGAAAAATACAAGTACCAGTTCAGTCTAGGCCTGCTGTTTTATTTCGTGCCACCATTGCCTAAATACCTGTGAAGGCCTGCTTTTAGATCCTAGCCTTCATTTTTACTGAACATTTATGGAAGACATGGCAACCCTTTAGTCAACTGGAATTGTTACATTCTTTGCTGAACTGTAGGTATAAATACTTTCGGTTCACTTTGACCTTCAACTTTAATTTTCTCTAGACAGTGGGAAGATTGAGCAGAGCACTTTATAAAGTCTTGGTTATTGTGTCTGCTGTGAGTTTTTTATATACTCGGACTCTGCGTTTTCTTAGTAGTAACCTGAGTTTGCAATAATTCAGTAGACTATACTTGACATGGAGTCAGACGATGAGTGCGAGTTTGACTCCACATGGGAGGAAGAATATGAAAGTAAAACACCCAGAAAGAAGGTATGTTTGGACATCAGTGCTGTATTGTTTTGTTTTTAGGTAGGCTACATGTTGTTTTGAATAAAGTTAGTCCCTGAACCAGAATCGACCTTCTTTTTTATTCATTCCCTAGATGTCTAGGGATGCATTGCTGTTTTTATTAATCCTAAAATAATGCATAACCAAGTGCACATAACAACAACTTTCCATTTGGTGATAAGATTGTTTGTTACTAAGTCGTTGTTTATCTATGATTTACTACAGGCCTACTGGCCTATTATAACGCACCTGACTGGATTATTTAATGTTATTCGTGCAGGTACTTTTCTTTTGTCTTTCTGTCAGGACCACTATCGTCAAATACGATTGACTATTAGTATACAGTTTGGATTGGCGGTATGGTTCTGTTCTGGGCGAGAAGCTGCTGGGGATGTAGGATTGCATTTAGCCCCTGAGAAACGCGAAAGCTGCTGATAATACTGAAGGAGCTTATATATGTATACAGTGATAGGCATGGTAGACGTGGATCAGCTGATGCGGGCTTGATTAACGTGACCTGCCAGAACTGACTACGCTTGATTTATGATACTCAGGCTAAATTTTCACCTTAAAATCTGCGAACTAGGTCTATTAGACATTGAATTTAAAATGCACAATTAATAGCTCAAAAAGAAATATTTTTATTACTTTTATTTAATTTTATTTGTTTATTATTGTTATTAATATTATTGAATCAACCCCACCTAAAACATTGTAATATGCTAATTAGCCTCCCATTCCTCCTACTTTCTATTTCTGTGAATATTATATATATAAAGTAAATAGAAAGTAGGAGGAATGGGAGGCTAATTAGCATAATACAATGTTTTAGGTGGGGTTGATTTGTAATTTTTTTACAATCTGCTGTCTCATATGGGATTTGTTTTGTCAAGGTCTGCAGAAGGAGTCGCAGGAACATGTGTGCTGCAAAGGACATGCAAGACTTTCGGCATAGTGTCCGGGTACGTTTAACTCTTTTCAAACAAGGAAGAGTGGCATAAGTTGTCTCACTTTTTTATGAAGATATCATCTAATCAAGGGACAAAGGAAAGATATTTCAGAAATATTTATACTAAACTAGAAACCTCCTAAATTAGAACAAAAAATAAAAATAAAGCATGCCGTCATAGAAATGTGATTTTCAAAAAGGAAAGCTCCTTGACATATGGTGTCATGACAGCTTTTCATAAGTCAAATTAACATGCCAACTCACATTCCTCCTTTGATACACATTATATGACGTAAAACAGGTGAGAATCTAAATCATACAAATATGTCTAAATATTGTCAGAGCTGAGTCTTACATGATAACTTTGTATTTGTTTTTAACTCTAGAACCTTGATAATGATGATGATGATGATGAACCAGGTCACGTAAGTAATCCATCACAGTGTTTATACTATTCAGTATACACTCAGTAGCCATGTCTGATCAAAACTGGTTTGATTTGGAGCAGATGCTTAAGTATAGGGTTTTTTTTTTTTTTTTTTTTTGATGTCAAGGGCCGCTTCTATAACCTGGAGTTTTTCCATGGTCGAATAAAATCTTCACCTGATGGTATGGCATTTTGCTCGTTCTATATTTAAATTACACAATGTATTGTTATTTGTCTAATACAAGTGTCATTCAATAAAGGCAAATGCTGTAACATATTAGCTTTATTTGCGCAGATGTTTACATTGATGAATTTCACCAAAAGTGGAAGGGTCAATATCACTTGCTGGAAGACTGTCACTCCTACATTCAATGGTTAGATACTGTAACACTTCATTATTGCACTCTTAAATGTTTTAACTATTACATTTACTGAAAGTGTTTTAACACATTTGAATGGCCATCATTCAGCTAACCATTTCACAACTTTTTAGGTTGTTTCCAATACAAGAGCGAGGGGTTAATTCATATGCCCATGTGCTCACAAAAACGGAAATAAAGGTCAGTTTAAAACACGCAATTAGATGTTCTTCAACTCTATTTACCACCCAGCTTAAAAAATAAGTATTTGGCTGACAGGATTATAATATTTTGGAGTGCACATCAGTCTCGGTTCAGAAGCTGGTTAAGGCATTTTAAAAAAAAACATATATTGATATAATATATTTTATTTTAATTAATCTGATGAATTGATTTCTAGCTTTTTCGAAAAGATGAAGAAGCAAAGAGGAAATTGGTGAAATCATATAGGCTCATGTTGGATTTCTATGGTATACGCTTGGTCAACGAAACAACAGGAGAGGTGGACCGTGCTCCTAACTGGAAGGATCGCTTTTGGAACCTGAACAGGTTTTTACTGTCATGTTTATGCTTTGTAAACTTCTAGGCATTTCCAGTGGTCAGAGATTTTATTTGATTTTGCAGATATTCACACAATAACCTGCGCATCACACGCATATTGAAGTGTTTGGGGACTCTAGGATTGCAGCACTACCAGGCCCCACTTTGTAAGTTCTTCCTTCGTGAAACCCTTGAGAAGAAACAACTTCAGTCTGTGAAACAAAGTGTTCTTGATTATTTTATTTTTGCTGTATTGGACAAATCAGAGAGACGAGAGCTGGTTAGATTTGCCTTTATTCATTTTAAGCCACGAGAACAGTTTGTCTGGGGCCCAAAAAGTTTCTGTCTGGTGAAGTAGATAGCAAAAATGAAGAAAATAAAGACAATAACACGGCAGAACATGAGGAGCAAAGGGAAACAGATAAGATAACAAATGAGATAAACTAAATGGATGACAATAATCATGTCAGAAGTATTGAGAATTAAATAAACAGGGAAAAATATCAGCATCCGGTACATGTGCAGCCAGACGAAACAGGTAGAAAATAATACAGATGAACATGATTCAGATGATAACAGTCAATGCAACTCCGAAAACAACGATGTAAAGAAAAATCAAGAGTTGAGTGTTAGTGATGCCGAGAAGTCAGAAGAGGTACATAGTGAAAATGAAACATTTTGACAAAAAGTTAGCAAGCCCTTTATGTTAGTGTCATGAGTTTCCATGTTTGTTCCCCAAAACTGCAATACACAAAATATATTGGAACTCCCTTTATGATTCAAGTTAAAGACTTCTTAAAAAAGAATATTTTGATTTAGCAGATTGTTAAAAGGAAATGGTAAATGGTAAATGGACTGCATTTATATAGCGCCTTCATAGACCTAATGGCCACCAAAGCGCTTTACATTTTGCCTCACATTCACCCATTCATACACTCATTCACACACCGACGGCGGTGTCAGCCATGCAAGGCGCCAGCCAGCTCGTCGGGAGCAGCTGGGGTTAGGTGTCTTGCTCATGGACACCTCGACACTTGGTCAGGTGGAACCGAGGATTGAACCACCAACCTTTCGATATGTGGACAACCCACATGAACCACTGAGCCACTGCCGCCCCAAATAATAGCATCATAAAAGTACATTTGCCTGTCTTGTAAATGGAATTGTATGTTGTTTTTGTTGCTATATTTGTTTTTTCTATTGTTTATTATGGATTGAACTGCTAAATTTAGACAATTCTCTTCACAGACGAACTGACAATTTTGACTCTAGAGCCTGACTTCTTCCCAAGTAATTAATTAAAGAAAATTGTGATGATGAAGCAAAGGTTGCACTATAACAGTTATCACCAGTAAATGTTAGATATGTGCGTTCTCTGATATGATCTACTCTGATTAATTGTTTTATTGAAATTACTGGAAATATTGGATTTGTTTTGCCTTACGGTGAAGTGTGGAGCTTTTGAAAGTCGAATTACATGATTTAGCTGATTAATTATGTGATTAAAAAAATATACTATAAATTGTAATTTGTATGCTGTGTATAAATGCAATACTAAAATATCTTATTCTGTTGAAGAATGTAAAAACTATTCTGTTTTGATTTGTTATTAGGGTTTCTACTGCTGAAACAAATGAAAGTCTTCCCAATGATAAAGCTGCTTAAAGGGTTAGTTCACCCAAAAATGAAAATTCTGTCAGTATTTACTCACCCTCATGTTGTTCAACCCCGTAAGACCTTCGTTCATCTTCGCAACACAAATTAAGATATTTAAGATATTAAGATCGCTCCTGCATACAGTCCATAGGCTTCTTGAGGGACTGGCTCTTGCTGTCCCCGAAAAGTCATTAAAGACATCGTTAAAATAGTCCAAGTGACTACAGGGGCTCAATCTTAAGTTTATCAAACGACGAGAACACTTTTGTGCGCAAAAAAACAACAAAAATAACGACTTTATTTCAACTATTGGTTTATTTCTCCCTCTGCGCGAGTCAGGTTACTAGTTTAATAGCGTAAGCTTCTGTTATTGTACGTCACACGCATCACACACACATGACCAGCGTCGGCCAATAGTGAGCCTACGTGTGACGTAACTCTACGCAATCACACTACGTTAACTGACTTACAGGCTCATGGAGAAGGAAGTGAATAGTTGAAATAAAGTCGTTATTTTTGTTGTTTTTTTGCGCACAAAAGTGTTCTCGTCGTTTGATAAACTTAAGATTGAGCCCCTGTAGTCACTTGGACTATTTTAACGATGTCTTTAATGACTTTTCGAGGACAGCAAGAGCCAGTCCCTCAAGAAGCCTATGGACTGTATGCAGGAGCGATCTTAATATCTTAAATATCTTAATTTGTGTTCCGAAGATGAACGAAGGTCTTACGGGGTTGAAACAACATGAGGGTGAGTAAATACTGACAGAATTTTCATTTTTGGGTGAACTAACCCTTTAATACAAATACAATGGCAATATGTTCAGTGCGGTTTATAACAGGCTCTATTTTAGCAAACATGTCATGAGTACATGTCATGGATATTAAATGAATATTAAAGCTCTTACAAAAATCAGAAATGAAATGGTTTAATTTCTGTTACATTATCAGAGTGGAATCTTGTCTTAAAACATTCTGCACACTTAATAACAGTACACGGTCTTCATAAGTAGCCTATAAAAACTATTAAATTTGTTGCTGCTTGTCACTTTATGAGAATAATTATGTCTAGTGGGATTAAAATGTAGTTAGATCTAGCTACAAAGTCACAAAATAAGCAACATACTAAAG
The DNA here is from genome assembly GCF_988280905.1 of Pimephales promelas. NCBI lineage: Eukaryota > Metazoa > Chordata > Actinopteri > Cypriniformes > Leuciscidae > Pimephales > Pimephales promelas. The sequence continues at coordinate 32,498,807 of NC_142770.1, forward strand.
CACACATGTAGAGATTCTGATCGGACAATCATTAACTAGTTTTCATGCGTACGGTGTACATTTTAGGACATCCTCAGACCTCAGACATATGAAGACAAGGCATCATGCCTCAGACTAAAAGGCTTCAGTTATTGGAAAAAACGGCATCACGCCTCAGACTAAAAAGCTTCAGGTCTCAGGAAAAACAATGTCAGGTGTCAGGTCTCGTACAATTAGGCATCAGACAAAACAGCCTCAGAAAAAAAGGCATCAGGCAAAACAGCCTCAGACTAAAAGGCATCAGACAAAACAGCCTCAGACTAAAAGGCATCAGACAAAACAGCCTCAGACTAAAAGGCATCAGACAAAACAGCCTCAGACAAAAAGGCATCAGACATAAAGGCATCAGGCGAAACGGACTCAGATGGAGGTTCGCATTGCCCCGCCCCTTGTGATGTCACGTGTACATGCGGTTCAGAGCTCGAAAGAACCAAAGAAAGCTTTACTTCACAATAGTTTGCACAAATATGTCATCTAACATTTTAAACGTGCAAATAAAACTCGCGAAATGCATGTTCTCTTCTGCATAAAACGAAATAAGTGCAACATTTAATTAGAGCATATGAAGAGTTCAGATGCAAAAGCCTCTAAATGCCATTTGAAATTTTCTTCTTTAATGATGATTTTGATCAAACTTGTATATTTAAGTTCAGTAATTTCACTTAAATAACAATTAATAGGTAATCATCATTGCCATTTAAGTGAAATCACTGAACTTAAATATACAAGCTTGATAAAAATGATCATTCTAGAAGAAAATTTCAAATGGCACTTAGAGGCTTTTGCATCTGAACTCTTCATATATATCACTAAGATTTTTTCTAATTTTGTAAAGTGTAGCCTAATTTATTCCTGTGATTAAAGCTAAATATTCAGCATCATTTCAGCATTACTCCAGTGTCACATGATGATCCTTCAGAAATCACTCTAATATGATGATTTAATGATCAAGAAACATTCATTATTATTATTATCAATGTTAAAAACAGTTAAAAAAGAACAGCATTTATTTAAAATAAATTATTTTCTAACATTATAAATGTCTTTACTGTAACTTTGATCAGTTTAATTGTATAACGTAATAATAATATATGAGCGATCTTACAAAAATACAAACTCTTGATAGTTATTATAGCATTGCAGTATTTGTTTTGAACAGATGTAAATAAATCTCTTAATCAAATTCAAAAGGGACTAACAAAACCCCCTTCAATGAAAACTATATATAATCTAATAAGTAAATTGAAGCCATCATGTTCACCTTGAATGCCCACTACCTTGTAGTTCACATTAGTTTTTCATGTGATGTGCCAAAATATATGAAGACGTTTCTTTAACTCCTTCCCTTTGAAGAAATCATTGTCCCCAATATATATATATATATACACACACACACACACACACACATTTAGTTTTACATTATTTTGCTGTGAATAAATGCAAGGCAAATATAAATAGGTAATTACAATAATAACAATTTTGATTATAAATGTTAAAGGAATTAATATCTAATATTGTAATTGAATATTTCAAACACCACTACATTTAAGTGACATTATTAAGGAGTATTCTGTTGTTTACCAAACAAATAGATAAAGTAGACTTACCTAAACTAAAAAAAAAATAAAAAAAATTAATAATTCCTTTGGGAATTCCATTATGTCAAACTCCCAACTGCACTAATTTTCTCCCTTATGATCTGTGCAGTTCATGAAAAAGGTTGTTTTTTAAACACCATTAAGCAAGTAAACACAAAAGAGACTGGGTATTGTGCAAAAAACTTTAATGAACAAAAGCAAGAAAAATAAAATAAAAAGAATACAAAAAGAAGAAAAAATCTGCTTAAGTCCAGCTGACTAGGCTCACGACACATCATGCTGAAAGCTGGTTGGGATGTGGGGAATTAGGCATAAAATGTGCGAATTCACAGGCAGGCTCCCACGTATCATCCCAAGTTTTGCCACTGTAAAATATCATAAGTGCAAAAAAAAAATTCATTAGAACACAGAGAAAACAAATCTAAATCACTGTTGGGTTCAATGTAGATAGTTCATCAAAATGTAAAAGTGTTTCAGATGCTGAAAGATTAATTTATGTATGCATGATAATACTTTTGTAATGCATTACCGAGTGGATGTCCTGCAGGCTCAATAAATAAGCTAGTTCAGAGCTAGAGCTAGCCACTACAGTACTTACTAGAAACAGAAACCATGATAATTATAATAATAATTTTTACATGTATATAGCACTTACATGATCACATCAGGACCATTTTATTGTCCATACATTGGCTGTCTGTCAGCTAATTTTAGAACTATATTAATTACTTTAGAAAGTACTGAATGTTTCAGCTCCTTGTTACCTACAATCCATTGTGTTAATCACACAATTCCAGGATATAAAAAAAATAGAATATTCTAAATAAAAACAAGGAGGTAGATCATTCTCCCCTTGGTCTTAAAAATGATGGAATAGTCTTACGAGCATTTCAAATTCAGATATTTGTCTTAAGTCTGTACTAAGAGAGTGTGTCTGAATTTGGAATGCTCGGAAGACTATTCCATAATTTTTTCATCATTGGAATGCTTGTCGTAAAGGTTACTACCTCCCTAGGACCTACCTGCGGGATCTAGCACTTCTAAATGCCTCCACCTCATTGCTATTTGCTTCTGAGTACTGATAATCGACCTCACTCCAGTTTTTCAAAAGGCTACCTCGGAGGATGATTTACTGACGGGAACAACTACAGACCAGTGAGTTTTCTCTTGTCACAGAAAACACTGACATGAACTTCCACGCTGCTTGCAAGACACCAGAACTTTGCCTACATCATATTAATCATGGAATAGACTAATTTGCATTGCAACATGGAATTGAATAATTAATAAAACATGACTTACCACACAGTGCATGGCAACCAGTGGACTTTCAATTCAGCTTTCCCCTACACACAAACATGAATAATAATATTTTTAACTGTTTAAGCAATCACGGAATAGGACATAACATGTTGTATTATCTTTGAAAGGTCCAAATCATTAATTTAGAAAACTAAGCAGCCTAACAGAACACATTTTACCTCATTTATCCGTTCCCCAGTTATTCGATCAAACTGGAAAACCTTCTGCCTACTACATTTTCGGCAACCTGAAATGATGAAAAGACAAAGAAAGTTTATTTAGCCATGATGCCATGATTTGTAGCGGAATCTGTCCAAATTTATAATTTCACATGCGAGGTGATATGCAGTCCTTTCCATTTAGGTCAAAGTAAATTCATCCCTTTTTTTGCTAATCAAACAAAAATACAGGACTGGTTTCCCAAAAGTCCTCTTAAAGGTTCTTGTGCACCAACTCCGTAATTCACGTCTGAAATTTTCGCACATTACAAAATAAATACAACAAATAAATGTTTAGTCAATCACGTTTACACACTGCCTATGAAACTTTCATCTGTTATAAAAAAAAAAAAAGTTTTTGGATCATTAGCAAGAATTTTGAATGGTGTTTTGACAATTCAGAGCCACCGAATGACGAATACGTAAAAACGCATACCAAAATTTCAGAATCAGTGTGCAAGGGACCTTAAAGGGATACTCCAACTTTTTTTTCATTAAGTTGGCTTGAGAAAGCCAACTTACTGAAATCCTATTTAAACTTATTAGTGGTGCTTGCTGAAAGCAAGGCAACACTATTACTATTGTGTTTTTTGAGTCGGCCCAAAAGTTTGGCACGCTACTCCTCCCGCAGTTTTTGTCACACACCCATGAATGAGGTCTCAAAACGTGCGGAATATTCGGGAATGGTGTGCTATGACTTTTCTAAGCGATCGGGGGTACGATGTTCGCCCGAAGGGCGAACAAATTTCCCAAAAATCCCATAGACTTAACATTGCGACAAACTTTGACGACTCATAGCTCCGAGCGAGGATTTCACAGAAGCCTGCGATTTACCACATTTGAAGAGGCTGACAGGCTCTGTAAGAACATACCTCACAATGGGGTAAAAGTTGCACCCCTGGGGGGCAGGAGCTGCCCAAATTTTCCCCCATTGACCCCAATGTTATTTAAAATTTCTAGTATAGCATTATACTATTCCAGGAAAAAGTTTGGCGCACTCCTACGTCCACAGTTTTTGTCACAGACCCATGAATGAGGCATCAAATCGTGCGGCCTATTGAAGAGAAGTGTCCTATCACTTTTATCAGAGATCGGGGGTACGGTGTTCGACCCAGGGGCGAACAAATTTCCAAAAAATCCCATAGACTTAACATTGAGACAAACTTTGACAACTCATAGCTCCGAACAACGATTTCGGAAAAACGTGTGATTTGCCACATTTGAAGAGGCTGGCAGCCTCTGTAAGAACATACCTCACAATGGGGTAAAAGTTGCACCCCTGGGGGGCAGGAGCTACCCAAAATTTTCCCCATTGACTTACTATGGTGAAGGATGTCCCATCAAATGCATGTGTTTTTCCTACTATGGTAAATTGCATAGGGATTTTGTATTGAACATAGCTCTGGATCATAGTGTCATAGAGACAAGGGGGCGGGCTCATTTTACTCAGACGACCAATCAGTCTCTCAGGATCATTGTGAAGCTATCAAGCCACGCCCTAGCAACCATATAGAGCACCTTAGCAACAACTCCCATAGACTTCCATTGAAAGAGATCAAAGGGATATCTCCGGATAGAAGTGTCATAGAAACACAAGGGTGGTCTCGTTTGACTCGGGGTAGCAAACAGCCAATCATGAATCACCTCAACAATTTCTGGACACACCCTAGCAACCATTATCGAGCACCTTAGCAACCAAATTTTAAAGAGGGATATCTTCCATTCTGAATGTCATACAGGCTTGGGAGTTGTATTATATCAATTATACTGACAAGCAGCCTTTGGAGATTCATGATTGGCAGCTGCCAAGCCACTCCCTAGCAACCAAAAAGAGTACCCTAGCAACCATTTTGCAAGGCCTACATCTCTGCATCAGAACATCGTATAGAGATGGGGGTTGATTTATACATTCACATTGACTTTGGAGCTTCATGATTGGAAGCTGCCAAGCCACTCCCTAGCAACCAAACAGAGTACCCTAGCAACCATTTTGTAACACCTATATCTCAGCATCAGAACATTGTATCACGATGGGGGTTGGGTCTTTTGACTCATGCTAGCACATAGAACTTTCAAAATGCTAAACATGCTAGCTGTGAATAGCTACATGCTAATATTGATTAGCTAAGTGCTAAATCATGCCATGAACAATATAAAAACTCTATAATAACCATATGTGAACACTACCAACCACCTAGTAATACCATAGCAACTACCCAGAATACCCTAGCAACAACCTAACAACACCATAGCAACCATCCAGAACACATTAGCAACACCCTAGCAACACCCTAGCAACCACTCAGAACACCCTAGCAACCACCTAGCCACATGCTAGCAACCATCTTGCAACACCCTAGCAACCACTCAGAACGCCATAGCAACCACCTAACAACACCCTAGCAACCACCCAGAACACCATAGCAACCACCTAGCAACCACCCAGAACACCCTAGCAACCGCCTAGCAACACCCTAGCAACCACCCAGAACACCCTAGCAACCACCCAGAACACCCTAGCAACCGAGCGAGCTTTTTGCCACTGCAAGCACCACTTCACATTTTCCTCTGGAAATGTACATTCTAGTTATTATTATTCTTCTTACTCAAAATTTTCTGACTGCTACTCCTCCTAGAGCTTTAACTCTACAAACTCCAAACTCGGGTCAGACCTTCAGACTGTTCTGACTCGAGTTGCTATATCTTTTTAGACTGATTCGACTTTCAGATTTCTTAAAAATTAATATTAAAAACCATAAAAATCCCATTGACTTTCATTGCAGCATGGTCAAAATGAGCCAAGACTACGGTGGCCCAATAGCGTACAACAAAAACTCAAATCTAAATTCCCTGAAGCCCTAGACTCAATTAAACTACCATTCTATATGAGCTAATGAACTATCTATCTATCTATCTATCTATCTATCTATCTATCTATCTATCTATCTATCTATCCATCCATCTATCTATCTATCTATCTATCTATCTATCTATCTATCTATCTTTCTTTCTTTCTTTCTACCTAATCTTTCTTTCTTTCTAACAAATCTATCCATCTTTCTTTCTAACTAATCTATCCATCTTTCTTTCTAACAAATCTATCCATCTTTCTTTCTAACTAATCTATCCATCTTTCTTTCTAACAAATCTATCCATCTTTCTTTCTAACAAATCTATCCATCTTTCTTTCTAACTAATCTATCCATCTTTCTTTCTAACTAATCTATCCATCTTTCTTTCTAACTAATCTATCCATCTTTCTTTCTAACAAATCTATCCATCTTTCTTTCTAACTAATCTATCCATCTTTCTTTCTACTTAACTAATCTATCCATCTTTCTTTCTTTCTAACTAACTAATCTATCCATCTTTCTTTCTAGCAAATCTATCCATCTTTCTTTCTACTTAACTAATCTATCCATCTTTCTTTCTAACAAATCTATCCATCTTTCTTTCTAACAAATCTATCCATCTTTCTTTCTAACTAATATATCCATCTTTCTTTCTACTTAACTAATCTATCCATCTTTCTTTCTAACAAATCTATCCATCTTTCTTTCTAACAAATCTATCCATCTTTCTTTCTAACTAATCTATCCATCTTTCTTTCTACTTAACTAATCTATCCATCTTTCTTTCTAACAAATCTATCCATCTTTCTTTCTAACAAATCTATCCATCTTTCTTTCTAACTAATCTATCCATCTTTCTTTCTACTTAACTAATCTATCCATCTTTCTTTCTAACAAATCTATCCATCTTTCTTTCTAACAAATCTATCCATCTTTCTTTCTAACTAATCTATCCATCTTTCTTTCTACTTAACTAATCTATCCATCTTTCTTTCTAACTAATCTATCCATCTTTCTTTCTAACAAATCTATCTGTAGACTTGGAATTAAAGCCTCTTGTGTTTCCCCGTTATTATTCAATTTACGGGACCGGACACCAGTTATCTTGCCAAGAAAGTTTTATTATATATTATATATATGTCAGGAGAGAAACTTCATGATGTTGTGTTCATGCCTGGTCTATGCGTTTCTCCATGTTCCTCTACCCTCTCACCCGGTCATGCCTACATGTTTCTCTAAGGGTGGTACAATGTGACATTGAGTTTTATACATCACACAGTCTTACAGCTTCCTTGTAAGGTAACAAACATGTTGCTCTGAGCCTCTCAACTTAGAACGTAAATGTCATACGTGCGCTACTTTCCTTGTTGTGTACATCTGTGGTACACTTGCATCAGTGGAAACATTTATGCTGAGTGAACATGTTACATGGCACACATAACTCTCTGAGCAATATATAGCTTTCCCCTGACATATGTTCCTCATGCTTTTAACTCATGCTTTTTGAAACTCCAAAAGGATAATACAGTGATCATGAAAACTAATAAAGAATAATAATACAGATACATAATATTTAATAATGAAATAATATTAAAAGATGAAATTTTAGTCTTCATCTCCCTCCACTGGAACTACGGCCGTAAGTTCCACACCATCATTCCCAGGTGGCCAACCTATAGAAGTGATAGTGAGGAGAAGAAATAGCAGACCAAGAAAATAGACAGAACGAACAGAAGAATAGAAAAGGAAAAACAAAACAAAGAACAAAAAGAACAAAAGAACAAAAACCCCAACCCGTGTTATGTCCCCGTATACTATGTGTGTTTTAATATCTATGTGTATGTATTTAAAATGAACCCCAATCATCTAAGAAAAGGAAAAACTAATAATTCTTCCGCTCGTGCCTGGACTCATTAATTAATTAACTCGTAACTAATTAAATCCCCCAGTTCCGAGCCAAAATAAGAAATTAAAATAAACGTTGATGTTAAAGGGTCCTATCCCTTGGGGTTGAGAATCAGTAAGCGGGTGTTCATTGTTTGTGAGGTAATGTTTTGTAAGGAATACATAATAACTTGCAACCATCTTTAATAAATGTCAATGGAATTGATTCCTGAAATGGAAGCAGAAAAATAGTTAGCATCACTTATTTGTTCCCAATCTTTAAAACTAATCGATGAACATTGCTCAGTCTCAACAGTTTGTTTATTCACTAAGCAAGGTTTAACTTGTGACCAATGATACCATCTATCTGTTCCTACACCCTTCCCTTTGAGACAAACACTTGTATGTTAAGAGTATCTCATAAGGTCCTTCCAATCTAGGCTCTAAACCCTTCCTAGCAATTCGTTTGATCATAACAAAACTGCCTATCTCGGGAATGTGTGGAATGTCAGTAGTGGTGTGTTTTTCATCCCATTGCTGTTGAGCTTCTCGCGCTTTCTTATTATTGTCCATGATTACAAGTATATATTGATACCCTCCACTAGGTGATAAAGGTCCTGTGAAATCAATTTGGAGATGTGTCCACGGACCTGTTGGTCTGGGTGCATGTGACATTCGCACCTTTACAGATTTTCCCACATTTGCTTTGAGGCATATCAAACATCTCCTACAATAATCATCAATGTCTCTCATCATTCTTGGCCACCACCAAGTTTCACTAATTTGAGCTTTCATTGCTTTTGCTCCAGCATGCACTTTTCCATGATACAGCTGCATTAGTTCTCTTCTTGTTCCGATAGGCATCACTACTTGTCCTGTTGGAATTCTCCAGATTCCTTGATCATCCTCTTTCGCTCCCGCTTTTATCCATTGTTCTTTCTCTTCATCTGTCTCCAATTGATATGACAGAAGATGGAGCTCAGGATTATCCTTGGTATTTTCCTTTACCAGGGTAACAGGAGTAGGATGGAGTAGAGCTGCTTCTCTAGCTGCTGCATCTGCTGCCGTGTTTCCTTGAGTTTCTTTGGACTTGTCAGATTGATGTGATTTCACTTTGATCACGGCTGCTTCTCTAGGTAAGTGACATGCTGTAATCAAGCGACGAATTATGGAAGCATGTTGTATTTCGCTCCGATTGCTGGTGATGAGTCCACGTCTCTTCCACAGGGCAAGGTAGTCATGGACCACACCAAAAGCATATCGACTATCTGTATAGATGTTGACTCGTTCTCCTTCAGATAATTCAAGAGCTTCTGTAAGTGCTATAAGCTCAGCTACTTGTGCAGAAAGTTTGCCAGGAAGAGCTCCTTTCTTCACAACAGTTCCATCAGCTTGCACTACAGCCCATCCAGTGTGTCGTTTTCCATCAACATAGTAACTGGATCCATCAACCCATAACTCCTTGTCTGGATTTTCAAGAGGGATTGGATTAACAGGACCAAGACTATCTTCTTCTACTTGTTTTACATACTCATGTGGTATTCCCTCATGTGGTTCCAGCATCATTGTTGCAGGGTTAAGAGCTGTGTCTCTGATGATTTCCACTCTCAAATCCTTGTTCAACAAAGTAGCTTCCCATTTTGCTCTTCTTGCATCGGTTATGGTTTTGATGTTTGTGTTGTTCAACAATGTCACTATACTGTGTGGAGTGTGCAATATGATAGTTTGTGCTCCTATCAGATTCTCAACAGCATCCACTGCCCATGTGGCACCATCGAGAGCTTGTATACATCGTGGTTGCCCAATCATAGTGACAGGAATCTTTGTGGAAAAGTATCCAACTGGTCTGTATCGATCACCTGGTTTTTGACACAGTACTGCTGAATACGTCTCATCTCCTACACTGATCCACAAATGAAACGGCAATCGTCCATCGGGAAGTCCCAAAGCTGGAGCTGAAGTCAGTTTTTCTTTCATAGAAGTAAACGCTTCCTCAGCTTCTGGTGTCCAGTTAATCTGTTCCACTCCCGGCTTTCCTCCCTTGTACAGGTCAATGAGAGGGCTGGTGATGCTAGCAAAATCGGGTATATACTGACGACAATAGTTGAAAAGTCCCATCACCTTCCGCATTCCTGTAACTGTTAGAGGTTTTGGAAGATGTCTTAATGCTTCTACACGCTCTGTTGTCATTCTCCTTCCCTCCATAGATATTTCTTGGCCCAAATAGATAACTTTGGATTTGGCCAGCTGTGCTTTGTCGGGGTTAACTTTAAATCCCCCTTTCCTAAGGGCTTGTAGGACAACATTCAGAGCAAATATATGGCTTCTTTCATCTGGGCTTGCAATCAACAAGTCATCAACATATTGGAGGCAGACACTTCCTGATTTCTCAATTTCAGCTTTTTGCTCCGTTAAGAACTGGTTCAAAGCTCTATGAAATACAACAGGAGAAATATTAAGACCTTGTGGGAGTCTGTTCCAAACATATTGTTTTGCGCCTACTGTAAAGGCTAATTTCTCTTGAGATCTTTTGTCTATAGGTATAGACCAGAAAGCAGACAGTACATCCAGTACCGTAAAAATTTCAGCATTTCCTGGAATATCATTCAGAATAGTGGCAGGATTGGCTACAATAGGATGCGGTTTTGGTGTTACACTGTTAAGTCTTGTGTAATCAATGGTTAATCGCCATGAGTTATCTGATTTCTTGACAGGCCAGACAGGACTATTAGTGGTAGATGACGTTTGTCTGATGATACCTTCAGCTTCCAAGTCAGCCACTATCTCCTCTACGGCTTGTCTTGCTTCAGGTCTGATAGGGTATTGTTTATGAGGGGCATGTGTCGGTCCCTCAATAACAATGGGGTCAATGTTGGCTTTACCACAATCCAGTTTGTGTTTAGCCCAAACATCTGGATACAAACTGCATAGAAGACCCCACACACCATCTTTTGTCCAGTTCCTGATAATTGGTTTTGCTGTACCAACAGACCTTAGATTACATGTGCGATCTTCGTGTGGTATTATCCCAGCAGTTGTGGCGATATGACGACTGTCAGTGAATATGATCATGTTTAACAATGGAAGAATGTCCATGCCAATTAGGCTTCCTTGTGAATTCGGCCCCACCCAAAAAGATGTCCATAAGACTTCATCTTCATGTATTTGCAGTGGAACTTGAATACTTTTGCGAAATTTTGTGATACCACCTCCAACACCTTCAACTTCCATAGTTTCATCTGTTGTAGGTAGGTTCAAATCTGTTATTGAAATTGAGGCGCCTGTGTCAACCAAAACATCACATGGGTGGCCCCCTATTAATGCATTAACGAAAAGGCGATTGTCTTTTTTCTTACTAATACAGGGGGCCGCTAATTCCTATTGCGGACGCATAATTCCCTCAATGAGCTGACGGACTTGTGCTTCAGTCAACGTCTTCTCTTGAGAATTTTCATTATGGTCTTTGGTACTGACCTGTTTAAATGATGGACCTTGACCTTCTGCTCCACCTCCTTTAGCCCAGCAATCTCGTCTAACGTGTCCACGTTTTCCACAATTGCTGCAGAAAACCATCTTATTCTTTGTGTCTTTGTTGTATTGAGCTGTCGCCACTCCTCTTCGGTATGGCTTGTTTCCTTCTTCTTTGTTTGACCTCATAGCCATCTCCAAACGGCCAGCCCATTGCATGATTTGGTCAAATGTCTCACCTGGGTTGACTCCAAGTGATAAGGCTTGTTGGTATTTTGGGCCAAGTCCATCCACAAGTGTGTCAATGAACTGTACATCATCTCTGTCAGGTTGTTTCTTAGCACAGAGAGCCCATCTCTCATAAGCATTCCACTTACGTAGAGCATACTCATCTGGAGATTCATCATCCTTTTGCTTAATCAATGTCACTAATGTGAAGGGAATTTTACCACTGCCTAAGATTTCCTGGATTTCTTTTCGGAATACATCTAAGGCTTGCCAAAGACCCAGGGGTCGTCCCTGGTCATCAACCCAGAAATCTATCCATTGGGCAGTTGTTATTGAAGCTGGCAAGCGTTCCCATCTGTCTCTTGGGATTTTAGCTTTCACAATGGTGTGAATGTCTCGTAGTGTCATTTGATGTGCTTCGACAAGAGAGTCTAATTCTCGCCAAAACTCTGTGTTTGGATCTTGTCTCTTCAGAGGAGGCAAGGCTGTGAGAATGGCTTGTCGTTCACCTGGAGTGAATGGTCTCTCTTCTGTCATTAATTCAGATCCTTCCTTTTTAATTACTGGTGAAGAAAGTTCAGGACCGATCTTGTCAATTGTAATCATGTCGTCATCTCTTGTCTCATCACCCCAGTCGGATCCATAATTACAAGCTGGTGTACAGCGCAGCATGTCTCTGTTGGGATGAACTGTTTTAGATCTTGTTATTATTGGAGCTGCTTGTGCAGATGCAATATACATTTTGTCAACTGGACCATTTGATCTCAAAGCTTGAGGCTGCGTCAGAGGTTTAGATGAACTTGTATATTGTTCAGGCAAAGGTGGATAAATTGGTTTGTAAGGAGGAGGCGTTACAGTGGTTGCAGATTTCACTGGTGCTTGTGAATATCTCTTTTCAGCTTCAGTTATTATATTTGTCCAATCTGGATCAAATGAATTATCATTGGTTGTGTTTTCTTTATCTGAACAGTTAATAGACATAATTTTGTTCAATTTGTGAAATGCTTCAATTTGAGGCTTCATTGCTTCAAAAAGTGGGGCTGGACATCCATCAATGCCACAGAAGATTCCACCTTGTTTCACAATCCAATGAGCTGCCAGTATTGGAAATGCTTTTGACTTGATGGAGTCTTTTTGCGAATCAAACCAGCTTAGCTGCACATCCAAAGATGCATTAACATCCAGTCCTTTTTTCAAAAGCTTAGCTTGCTTTTTCTGTTTTCTTTTTAAATACCAATCAGCAATTGTTCGGCTGTTAAGACCACTTTCTGCCATTGCAAATTATTTGTCACTCTGTGACTGTGCACTCAAACAGCAGGGATATTTTGGGAGTGAGTGTGTGTGTGTGTGTGTGGATGTATATCTACTGTGCGTGAATTCCAAGGGGGGGGGTCCCTCTGCTTCTCCCTCTCTCTCTGCTTCTCTCCTTCTCTCCCTTTCGCCTTCTCTTATAACTCAAAGAACAAAGAAGGGGAAAGGAAAAAAAACAAAAAACAAAACAAAGTTAACTCTAATAATTTGTTTTCTTTGTGTATTTGTTTGCTCTATTTTTTATTTTAAAATTTTATTTAGTTTATTTGAAGTTGCTCTCAGATCAACCTCTTCCTCTCAATACTGAACAGCTTATTGTCAAAATCGAAAAAACACACAATTCTAGCTCCTATTTCCATTGATACCCATCTTCTAAGGGCTCAATCAGCGTGTTTAAAATTTTAGGGCGCCTGTATTTCTAAATACGGAATCCTGTGCGTCCTATAGCACAGACCCGCCACTTTAAACCGCTATAAATCACCGCTTTGACACACTATCCTCGTTTTCTAAAACGATTCTTCGGTGTGTTGGAAATATTTTAGAGATTAATCTGCCATCAGTTTTTACAGTCTCGCCATATTCCAACCACCTTCCAGTCATGCCAAGCAAATTGCTAAATTGCTTTACTGCTATTCCAAATATTTGACTAAATGGTCTTTTTTCTAAAAAAGATCCACTTTTCCTAAAGTCTTTTCAAAAATGAAAAAGACTTCCCCAGCATCATTCAATATTTCAGAGGTTTACTGAACAGAGCAACTCAAATAAGCCACATCAAATTCTAATTATTTAAATTATTTTCCTTTTGCTGACACATATATTCATTGGCAAAACAACTGGTACTTTAAACAACACAGTTCTTTTAAGCAGTTTCAGTCAATGTCCAATCATCAGGCAGACTTCAAATTATTTTTTAGAATAGGAAAAAGTCTTACCTTGAATGATTGAGACAAATGCCTGAATGCTATCCTGTTCGTGACGCCAAATGTAGACTTGGAATTAAAGCCTCTTGTGTTTCCCCGTTATTATTCAATTTACGGGACCGGACACCAGTTATCTTGCCAAGAAAGTTTTATTATATATTATATATATGTCAGGAGAGAAACTTCATGATGTTGTGTTCATGCCTGGTCTATGCGTTTCTCCATGTTCCTCTACCCTCTCACCCGGTCATGCCTACATGTTTCTCTAAGGGTGGTACAATGTGACATTGAGTTTTATACATCACACAGTCTTACAGCTTCCTTGTAAGGTAACAAACATGTTGCTCTGAGCCTCTCAACTTAGAATGTAAATGTCATACGTGCGCTACTTTCCTTGTTGTGTACATCTGTGGTACACTTGCATCAGTGGAAACATTTATGCTGAGTGAACATGTTACATGGCACACATAACTCTCTGAGCAATATATAGCTTTCCCCTGACATATGTTCCTCATGCTTTTAACTCATGCTTTTTGAAACTCCAAAAGGATAATACAGTGATCATGAAAACTAATAAAGAATAATAATACAGATACATAATATTTAATAATGAAATAATATTAAAAGATGAAATTTTAGTCTTCAAATCCATCTTTCTTTCTAACAAATCTATCCATCTTTCTTTCTACTTAACTAATCTATCCATCTTTCTTTCTAACTAATCTATCCATCTTTCTTTCTAGCAAATCTATCCATCTTTCTTTCTACTTAACTAATCTATCCATCTTTCTTTCTAACTAATCTATCCATCTTTCTTTCTAACAAATCTATCCATCTTTCTTTCTACCAAACAAATCTATCCATCTTTCTTTCTAACTAATCTATCCATCTTTCTTTCTAACAAATCTATCCATCTTTCTTTCTACTTAACTAATCTATCCATCTTTCTTTCTAACTAATCTATCCATCTTTCTTTCTACTTAACTAATCTATCCATCTTTCTTTCTTTCTAACTAATCTATCCATCTTTCTTTCTAACAAATCTATCCATCTTTCTTTCTAACTAATCTATCCATCTTTCTTTCTAGCAAATCTATCCATCTTTCTTTCTACTTAACTAATCTATCCATCTTTCTTTCTAGCAAATCTATCCATCTTTCTTTCTAACTAATCTATCCATCTTTCTTTCTAGCAAATCTATCCATCTTTCTTTCTACTTAACTAATCTATCCATCTTTCTTTCTAACTAATCTATCCATCTTTCTTTCTAGCAAATCTATCCATCTTTCTTTCTTTCTAACTAACTAATCTATCCATCTTTCTTTTTAACTAATCTATCCATCTTTCTTTCTAACAAATCTACACATCTTTCTTTCTAACTAATCTATCCATCTTTCTTTCTAACAAATCTATCCATCTTTCTTTCTAACTAATCTACCCATCTTTCTTTCTAACTAATCTATCCATCTTTCTTTCTTTCTAACAAATCTATCCATCTTTCTTTCTAACTAATCTACCCATCTTTCTTTCTAACTAATCTATCGTTCTTTCTTTCTACATAACTAATCTATCCATCTTTCTTTCTAACTAATCTATCCATCTTTCTTTCTAACAAATCTATCCATCTTTCTTTCTAACAATTCTTTCCTTACTCTTTCTTTCTTTCTTTCTTTCTTTCTTTCTTTCTTTCTTTCTTTCTTTTTAACAATTCCATCTTTCTTCCAAACAAATCTTTTTCTTTCTTTCTTTCTTTCTTTCTTTCTTTCTTTCTTTCTTGATGCTAATAACATGCTAATCATGCTAGCTTCTTGCTAAAAACATGCTAGCTACATGCTAATCATGCTAGCTTCTTGTTAAAAACATGCTAGCATGATGCTAGCTACATGCTAATCATGCTAGCATGATGCTAGCTACATGTTAATCATGCTAGCTTCTTGCTAGCAACATGCTAATCATGCTAGCTTCTTGCTAAAAACATGCTAGCATGATGCTAGCTACATGTTAATCATGCTAGCATGATGCTAGCTACATGCTAATCATGCTAGCTTCTTGCTAAAAACATGCTAGCATGATGCTAGCAACATGCTAATCATGCTAGCATGATGCTAGCTACATGTCAATCATGCTAGCTTCTTGCTAACAACATGCTAATCATGCTAGCTTCTTGCTAAAAACATGCTATCATGATGCTAGCTACATGCTAATCATGCTAGCATGATGCTAGCTACATACTAATCATGCTAGCTTCTTGCTAAAAACATGTTAGCATGATGCTAGCAACATGCTAATCATGCTAGCATGATGCTAGCAAAATGCTAATCATGCTAGCATGATGCTAGCTACATGCTAATCATGTTAGCTTCTTGCTAAAAACATGCTAGCATGATGCTAGCAACATGCTAATCATGCTAGCATGATGCTAGCTACATGTTAATCATGCTAGCTTCTTGCTAGCGACATGCTAATCATGCTAGCTTTTTGCTAAAAACATGCTAGCATGATGCTAGCTACATGCTAATCATGCTAGCTTCTCGCTAAAAAACATGTTAGCATGATGCTAGCTACATGCTAATCATGCTAGCATGATGCTAGCTACATGCTAATCATGCTAGCATGATGCTAGCTACATGCTAATCATGCTAGCTTCTTGCTAAAACATACTAGCATGATGCTAGTAACATGCTAATCATGCTATTATGTTGCTAGCAACATGCTAATCATCTTAACTACATGCTAATCATATTAGCATCAAGCTAGCTACATGCTAATCATGTTAGCTTCTTGCCAAAAACATCTATCTATCTATCTATTTATCTATCTATCTATCTATCTATCTATCTTTCTTTCTTTCTAACTAATCTATCTTTCTAACTAATCTATCCATCTTTCTTTCTTTCTTTCTTTCTTTCTTTCTTTCTTTCTTTCTTTCTTTCTTTCTTTCTATCTAATGCCATCATTAAAACTTCATTCAAACTTCAAGATTCTTCAAACGCTCTGGTCCGGCTTTCTCAAGCCAACTTAAAGTTTGTGTCATCAAACTTTTTTTTCTAGTTAAACTATGTTATTTCCTTAACTAAGATGAGTTGATACACACCTCTGTCGTCTCAGTGCGTGCTCTCAATCGCTCTGCCGTGCGAGACACTTTGATCGCACTTAACTAGCCCAGTTCATTCAATATGGGCCAAGCAGAGAAGCGACCAAACACCTCCATGTTTTCCCTATTTAAATACAGTTACATGAGCAGTGTAACTCGACCTAGGATGGTGACACAAAATAAAACGTTGCGCTTTTCTATGCGTGTAAAGTGGATAACTATATTGTATGGCGGAATACCACAGCAAGTGCTTGGGAGCACTTCGACTCGGCACAGTAATATCATCACTCGTGAAAAGTCCTCTCCCTCGACAGAGTGAAGATATTACTGCGCCGAGTTCATAGATATATGAACTTGCACTTGCTATGGTATTCCCCCATACAATATAGTTATCTACTTTACACGCATAGAAAAGCACAGTGTTTTATTTTGTGTCACCATCCTAGGTCGAGTTACACTGCTCATGTAACTGTATTTAAATAGGAAAAACATGGAGGTGTTTGGTCGCTTCTCTGTTAAGTGCGATCAAAGTGTCTCGCGCGCCAGAGTGATTGAGAGCACGCACTGAGACGACAGAGGTATGTATCAACTCCTCTTAGTTAAAGCAGCGCTCAGTAAGACTGGAAACTTCTTTGCTGTTTTCTCGCAGGTTTCTCTCTCGAGCTCCCCCTACAGTTTCGGAGTATATATATATGAGAAAACTGTCGTAAACTCGTCAACTCCCCCTCCCATCTCGTTCAGGCAGGCCATGTGCATTTGTTTTCAGAGAAGCCGGCGAACAAACGGATTTTGTCCCCACCATTTTTGAAACATCTCGCGGCACAGATGTACCAATGCAAATAAAACATCTCCAGTTAACAGCATTCGTTTCATTTGTTTGTTAAATAACAGGCGATCTAGCACTGAAATGTGTTGGCTTCTCTCAGAAACGCGCTTCAATCCGTTGCGGAGATTCTTTCCGGTGAAATCACAAATCAAAATGCACACAAACGTGTCCCTTTTTCTCATGGTTTCTAATTCCTCTCTCGTATATTTTTCCCCACTCATCAAAACATATAAAACCACTGATAAACATTATATCAATTCAACCACTGATAAACATTATTGGTTTTGATGAGGGGGAAATAAAAACTATTCGAGTGCGGAATTCTACCTTTGGACGGACCATCACTGTACATATCAAGGGCGAATATTTTCTATATACCCACTATACTCGGACATTTTGCTCATTTTTATTTATGTGCATCAGGAAGCTACAGGACATCGTCTTTCAAAACATTACCTACTCGAAAGAGAAAAAAAGAATGAATGCGTTACCCAGCACTTTTGAAAATGCCCTTCCGAATGCGTCTCTGTCCCCAGCACATTTCAAACAAAACTGACGCCCGAGCCATGTCCACTGAGGTATGTATGATTCTCAGAACAATATTATTCAAATGTTGAGATAGTATATATTTTTATTGTGTTACCAAACGTTATCAGTAACATTATGGTTAAAAATCAATAATAGCCTACTATAAGAAATATTTCCGCTATTTATTTATTTTTAGTTTAGCCTACAGCTATAGCTACTTTGATTATGCATTATCAAAATACATGTTACGTTACATTCTTCTATCATTTTTCTGGTGATCCGAGTTGTCTATCGTAACGATTGACCAAAGAAAGTCAAACACATTTAATTTGTTTATTACAAGATTGTTTATTTTATTATTGAAGCTTGAGACCGGTGGTACTGGTGGTCTGGGGTGCATCGGAGTTGATAACACTTGCCAACGCTTGTAGCTAAAAAGGAAAAAGAAAATGTATAAAAAAATTTTATCAACATATCATTTATACACAAGGTCAAACTAGCACAGATGGAGTTGCATGTGTGAAGTTGCAATGCAATTTCTCGTTTACTTATTGTTCTGTTTGTGTAAATGTGGGTAAATAAATATAAAAAAGTTGCATTATTAGCTAGCAGCTCTCGTGTCGGTTTATGCATTATATATCAAGTCAGCAGCACAGTATAACGTTACTAATTCTGAGGCTGACGACAAGCTAAACTAATGCATAATTTGTAGAATTTCATATCGATTTATAGGCGATCTGAGAAACACAAATAAACCCTGATAGAGGAACGGACAAAACACTTACTTACAGAAAACAAGTTTGTTTGCTAATGAAAATGCTAACATCTAACGTACTAGTAAGCCAGTAAAAGACAGCGAGCATAATAATAATAAAAAAAAAAACAGACAATAGCAAACATCCCGACTCCCGAGGTCACAATTACAAGAAATACAAACATTAAACACAGTTTATTATAAAGATACTTACAAGTGCAACAGCAAGAAGGCCAGGTCAGCATCGGTTTTGCAGGCTTCACTTTCTTTCAGTTCTCTCTATTCTGAAAAAGCCGGTCCGTTTTCTCTTTCTTTGTTCCTCTGATAAACACTTCCGAGCTTTCTTCTTCTTCTTTTACATCAGCCATCACGAAAACGTGAAGAATTCAATATCTAGCGTTACCTTTTTCTTATAGCTAGCCGGCTCCTGGATGGATGGGGACCATAGACTGTAAAAAATATGGACGTAGTGTCCGTGACGTCACCCATAGGTTTCTGAAGAGCGTTCTTGAAGACTAAAGTGGGCGGGGCCGGCCGTCGCCATCTTGGCAGTGCGTCACCTCTCGTCACTACCGGATAAATTAAAATGGGCAAAGAGGCGTGACGCGGGTGGAGCTAAGGTGCTAATGCTATGCTACTGCCGCTGAATTGACAGCTGATTGAAAAAGTAAAGCCAATGGTTAAAGTTCATGTTTTGCCCTTCGAAATATTATAATAGTTAAGACGTAACTAAAAGTGAGACTATTTACTTTACTTTTTTATCAACTTTATTAATCTCACAAGGGGCAATTAGTTAAGAGCATGTATACAAATACATTAACACAGATCAAACACATTTCTCACAACATACAAGCAGTCAACTATGTGCATCGTGATGCATTATTATTCTGCTAGTTAAAAATGTATTAATTACTTACAATATTGCTCTAAGCTTGTGCATGACAGTGATTCAATGCAAGCACACATGTCAGTCGGCATCTCACGTCAAGTTCGTAAAGAGCTTTAATTCAGTCCATTTTACAATCCGATTTTGGCCGCCTCTCAGTTTCTCGGATGGGTCAAACCAAAGACATTACTTCAGAACTTCAAGTAAATGAACTAGAAATCCGCGCTCATTCAAGGGTGTGAATCTATTGCATGGACGGAGAGAAAGCACTGAAATTATCAGACATCCATTAGTGCATGCGAGGGAAACAGCTGGAAACACGGCGCTGGTCGATCTCTCCATACTCAACACGACGGAATCCAACGGCGTGCACGGGCGAAGGTATAATACATGTATTAAATTGTATGAAATAATCCCGGAAAAAGCACAAACACAGCTGAGGGTGACGTTAACAGACAGCAGACAAACGACTAGCAGTGAAAGCGGCCGCAAGAATCCACCTGTCACTCAAGTGGCCACGCCCTTAATTATGCAGAAATTTAAGGCTAAAAAATAATTTAAACAGATGAGTTGTAAAAAAATTCACCCCCCTCACAGTTGTCATGAAGGGAAAAATGAGCTCAATAGACCAAAGCCACTTTTTGCTCCAGGCTGTAAACATGTTTTTTTCTGCTGTAAAGTTGGGCATTTTAACATGGGGGAGATACAGATTTGACTCGCTTCTGCAGCCTGCCTCAAGCGGCCACTCGATAAATTGCAGTTTAATTCACTTCCGTATTGGCTTCAAGAGAAAGACGGGGAGGTTGCCGCTTGATGGGGACGTGTACGCATGCGTGTGCGCGTATAGTGCCGTAAAGCAATTCGTTACCTCGCGAGACCTGAAATCTCACGATACTTCCTAACACTGAGGCCGGCGAGCCGCCGGCCTAAAGTTGCAAGGGTGGTTTTGCGGCTCACAGGCACCAGGGGGGTGCGAGATGATCACCATTCAACACGAAATCAGTAATATTAACATTACAATGACTCCAAAGCTGTTCAGTTAAGGTAAAAAAAGTTACTTAGTTCTGCTTTAAGGGAATAACATAGTTTAATATGAAAAAAAGTCAGGCCACAGCTAAATACCTAAATACTGCAAACTGGGTACCAATAACTGTTCGCTGAATTATTCCAATTCACATGAAGTCAACTCTAACTGGAGCAAAATTATTTAGTGTGGAGTAAGATGTACCATGCAAGTTACCTTTTCTTCTGTTCTTCACACGTATTTTTTAGCCCTTCCTGACTCAAAGACGTGGAGATGGAAGAGGCAGACAGAGATGGAGGAGAGACAGAGCGAGAATAGTGTGAAGAGGTAGAGGTGTTTTTACGTTTAATTTGTCGCAAAGATTTAGAGCATGGCAGTGAAAGTGGGGAAGAAAGTGAAGGAAGAATATATGTAGAAGTAGAAGAGGAAGTAGGAGAGAGAGAGGTTGGAGAGAGTGGGGAAGACAAAGGAACAAGGTTAAGAACAAATACAGTCTCCTCCACCGCCATTTGACCCTCCGCCGCCGCTTGACCCTCCACCGCCATTTGACCCTCCGCCGCCGCTTGATCCTCCGCCGCCACTTTATCCGCCGCTTGATCCTCCGCTGCCGCTCGACCCTCTGCTGCTTGACTCTCCGGTTGCTGTGCTAAGGAGGTTGCTATAATACAAGTTTACTTTAATTTAAAACCTGAACATATTAACAAAGAAATATACATGTATCTTAAAATATTCATAATTGCTAAACCAAAACATTACTTACATTTTGTCAAGATAAATTCATAGGCCCTCCGCATTTTATCCAAAAGAGTTTTAGTGACAGGAGTGGGGTGCAGATGGGTAATTATATCTGCAACCCATTTATTTGAAGCCCTTTTGTCTGAAAATGTTCACCTGAAATGAACAAAAGCAGTTATCACACATTATTAAACCCACTGAATTATTAGAAACTTTAGTACTATATAAAGCAATTTTATTTTAAAAACATTTGATGGAGTTGGAGTACAATGCAAGAAACATTACTCTTAAACTGTACAATCAATGGCCAGTTTCAGATAAGGCCAGAGGTACTCTGCAGTTTCTGTCATTGCAATCATGCCTTACTTAAAGGACTAGTTCACTTTTAAAAAACTTTTGCTGATAATTTACTCACCCCCATGTCATCCAAGATGTCCATGTCTGTCTTTCTTCAGTCAAAAAGAAATTAAGGTTTTTGATGAAAACATTCCAGGATTTTCTCCATATAATGGACTTCAATGGGAACCAAACAGTTCAAGGTCGAAAAGACACTTTCAGTGCAAACTGTTCAAAGGGCTTTAAACGACACCAGACGATGAATAAGGGTCTTATCTAGCGAAACTATTGGTCATGTAATAAATAAATAAAAAAGTTTAAGTTTTATAAGCTCAAATGGTCGCCTTGCTCTGTTCTGTGATGAGCGTTCGCGACTCTCCTGTTCAAACTCGTTCATCAAAATGAATGAATCTTTTTTCGAGTCATTTTTGAAATGACCGATTGTTTCGCTTGATAAGACCCTTATTCATCTTCTGGAATCGTTTAAAGCAACCCGGTCTCATTGGAAATACGTACCTCTGCACACTTTTTTGCAGCGCCAGAAATATGTACCAACCGCTACGTATAGCAACAGTTTTGAAACACAAACGTCCACTGGGTTCGCTAAAGAGACTGTAGGCTATGTGACATCGTGATCGACAGTTAAAGGTATGTAATACTCGTATCCCATTATCCTAAAACTGGGTTATTTTAGTAATAAATGTTAAGTGTTAACTTTACGTGTTCTTTTATTGAATCATGTTTGCTGTAATGGTAAATGGAAAGTTAGAACCATGTGAGTGCTCATGACGTCAGAAGGACAGATATGCGAATGCCTGTGTGATTTAGCTAACGTTAGCAGCTAGCTGAAATTCATCCGCATAGCTAGGCTACATCTCCAGAACCCCGGCAAAGTAGGTATGTTTGTAGCCAGGTGGGTAGTGAGCTAGCGCTTGCTAAGGTATTTTTTTAGCGATACGTTTGCTGTAATGGTAAATGTGACGATAGAATCATGTGTGAGCACTATCGATTAACTCAATGCTCTGTTACATATCCTGTAGTATGTTTTGTAGTTAACGTTAGGTGGATAACGTTAGTGAGATAAGTTAATGTTAGCTACCCTGTACAGTCTGAACGATTTACACATACAAATATTCAACAAATAAGTGCAAACAAATGCGAGATATTGCATTATGTATATAAGCTTAATCTGCGTCCATATCCAAAGAACTACAAATCGATGTCGACCAATTAAGTTCGTGTTGCCATAATACGGCAATATACAACATGTATACAACATGGTGTAATTATTATTTTTTGTACAGTAGGAATTAGGAAACTATATTCCCGTGTAGCCAATTGCCTTATATCACCAACATTTTTTAAGTGTGCTTGCAGGTACCCGCCACATCAATTAGAGGAGGAAGAGTGACGTTTTTTATCCTATCAAGCAGGTTAGTCTTTCATGTAGCACCAACTTTAGCCATGGCCATGATTGCATGTGACTTATGACTGTGTAGTACTACATTTATTTATTTATTAATTTATTACTACATTTATTTCTTACGGCAAAGATGCCTTATTAATTTCAAAACATTTAAAGTAGGCTATGGACTAATTACGGCCAGGACAGGATGTGAAAACAAGACATGTCCTGGGAAAACAGGACTGTTGGTCACCCTACATGCAGTTTATGTAGTTAGACTAGATGTTTCGGTTCCGTTTCCCAAGCAACTAGCCTACTTTGCCAGGAATTTCTATAGTAAAATGTTTACAGTTCCCTTGCTAAAATATGCTTGGGTACTTTCCTGTTATTCGGACCCCACCATATACCATTTCGGAACTATAGTCATCCCTCATTGGTCTTAACCCCAGTGACGGGTAGGTTTAGGGGCGGGGTTAGGGGTAGGCCATCGTGGGGTCCGGATAACAGAAAAGTACCAACTTTCTTTTAAAATATTTGAAGATCATCTGTAATCTCACTATTAATGTTAATTAATGTTAATTAATGCTAGTTGGTATATCACCAACGAATCACCGGCACCCAATTACCCAGCATTGAAAACATTTATCTATGCACTGCCTTCCTGGGTAGGAAAAGAAACCTTATCACTGATGTTTCCCACCTTAACCATAGACGTTAAACCTTTCAGGAAGTTGTATGCAAACCACTACCCAGATATTTTAATTTGTTTTTATGTGTACTTTGTTTTGTATGGCCCTCAGGTGCAAACAATTAAATAACTTTCAGAGAATCATCTGAACGGCCTATTGTACATCATTGAAAGAAATATGGAGGAGGAATTAAACCGTGACGTTGAAGAAATAATGGCTGATTTGGAGGAGATACAGGTATTTTACAGTGCCCTCCACAATTATTGGCACCCCTGTTTAAGATGTGGTCGAAGACTTTTAAAAATTCTCCCTTTTTTTTAAACAACATAGAATCCAAATGCAAAAAAAGAGAAAAATCCAACCTTTTATTTAAGTACATTACTTTGGTGGTAAAAATTTTTTTTAAAATTTAAAAAAATAAAAACTTCAAATCATGTGTCCCACAATTATTGGCACCCCTGATGTTAATACTTTGTACAACCCCCTTTTGCCAACAAGACAGCACTTAATCTCCTCCTATAACATTTCACAAGATTGAAGAACACAGAGAGAGGGATCTTTGACCATTCTTCTTTGCAAAATCTTTCTAGATCATCCAGTATCCTGGGCCCTCTCTTGTGCACTCTCCTCTTTAGCTCACCCCACAGGTTTTCGATTGGATTGAGGTCTGGGGACTGAGATGGCCATGGGAGGACCTTGAGTTTGTGACTGAACCATTTTTGTGTAGATTTTGCCACACGTTTTGGATCATTATCCTGCTGAAAGACCCAATGACGACCCATCCTCAGCTTTCTGGCAGAGGCCATCAGGTTTTTATTTAAAATGTCCTGGTAGTTCAAAGCGTTCATAATGCCATGCACCCTAACAAGGTTCCCAGGGCCTTTGGAAGAGAAACAGGCCCACAGCATCACAGATCCTCCACCATACTTCACGGTGGGCATGAGGTACTTTTCGGCATACACATCTTTTGTTTTACACCAGATCCACTTAGAGTGTTTGTTGCCAAAAAGCTCAATCTTAGTCTCATCCGACCAAAGCACACGATCCCAGATGAAGTCCCAGTGCCGCTTGGCAAACTCCAGACGTTTACGTTTGTCAGTGTCAGTGAGAAAAGGCTTTTTCCTAGCATGCCTCCCAAACATCTTGTTGGCATGTAGAGAGCGTCTGATGGTTGTTTTGGAGATTTTGTGACCCCAAGATGCCACTATTTGATGCAATTCTGTGACAGTGAGCTTAGGACTTTTTTTTACTTTCCTTAGCATCCTCCTCACAGTGCGTTGTGGCAAGATAAACTTGGGACCTCTTTCAGCCTTGTTTGTCACTGTTCCTGTTGTTTTAAACTTCTTAATGATTCCTCTAACTTTAGATATGGGCAATATAAGGTGAGTGGCTATTTTCTTGTAGCCATTGCCTGACTTATAAAGGTCATCACACATCTGCCTTACTTGAATGGTGTGTTCTCTTGTCTTTGCCATGTTGACAAATGGGTAAGAGAATTAGGCCTCTGTGTCATGTCATATTTATACCCCAGGGAAATAGGAAGTCATGAATTACTAATTAAAAGTTCCTAGATATCCTGACCAACATTAGCAACTACAGAAAATATATTTTTTTTTAAAAATCAATTACATTTTTCAGCGGAATTGTTAGGGGTGCCAATAATTGTGGGACACAGGATTTGAAGTTTTTATTTTTCTAAATTTTTACATTTTTTACTTGTAATGTACTTGAATAAAAGGTTGGATTTTTCTCTTTTTTGCATTTGGGTTCTATGTTGTTTAAAAAAAAGGGAGAATTTTTAAAAGTCCTCAACCACATCTTAAACAGGGGTGCCAATAATTGTGGAGGGCACTGTATATAAAAATAAGTATGTAGCACACATTCTGCATCAAGCAGTAGTTTACTAATGTGTGAAAAGAAAAATTAATCATTGGAATTTGGTACCACTGTTTGTATTTTTTGCAACTTCCAAAAATGATATTCTGAATCATGTTATTGTTCTACCTCTTAAAAATGTATATACTGTATATTATCTCTAGCGTTATATTTTGCCAATAAACTAAAATCGAAACCATTATATGGCTTTTTGCCTTCATAAAACAGCAAAAAACTTTAAGAATAGGCATTCTGTGTGCACAATATCTCAGATTAATAGAAACAACAGAAGAGAAATTAATATTTTTAAATAAAAATCTATAAGAAAGTGAGACATTGTGGCTTGATTTGTTTTATTAATATTAATTTTTCATGACCAAAATAACATTATTCAATGTGAAGAGACTACAGGTTACAAGCATCATATATTTAAAAAATACAATAATAAAAAAACCCATTGTTGTAAAGGTTGTTTCAGATCAACACCTGCAATTGACCACTAGGTGTCACCATGGAGACGGGTGTCGGATTGATTCGAAGCCTCGAATCAATATAGCACATTTGCTTCATCTGTTTCATTGCTTCACAAAGCCTCGATCTGCCCATCACTACAACAAACACCTGGCTCCAAAATATTTAATTTCATTGGCTGGATCGTACAAGACCGCCGAGCTTCTCATCGATGGTTGGCCAGTTTACATGTCAGTCAGAAGCACTAGCCTGAGTGGGCGGTTCTTGTCGGTTGTGAATGACAATGCGTATGTTGACGGACGCTGTGATGCGAGAGTCGAGAAATATACATTTAATTAATTAAATTCTCTCAGTGAGTGATGGTGTGTACAATGCAAGGAAATAAAAACATTCGGGGCTTTACTGAAAACAGCCCCCTTAGCCCACCCCTAGCGCCGCCCCCGTCTGCGATATTCTGTTGAAAATGGAGTTTAATCGCCCTCCTGTGGTGAACTGTGTGAATTACACTGCTGAACCGTATTCAGAGCGCCAGAGGAAAACTGCACTAAACTCTGCACTTACTTTGCATTTATTTCACATTGTTTGATAAATTATTAATTTAAATCGACATAGTAAAAAAAAAAAAAATATAGAAAAGTTTGCTTTTGTTTAATGGAAATATATTCTTATATCTGTAATATCAATTTAAAGACTCACGTCTAAACTCCCTCCTGTGGTGAATTGTGTGCATTACACTGCTGTTAATTATCTCATTTCTGTTAAAACCTTTTATTAAATTATTTGCATTGATTAAAATCCTTGAAAATAATCCTTAAATAATTGAAAACCTCTGGCAAACATGTAGTTTTAAAATGAAATATATTGTTGGATGTATAAACTAAGGGAAAAATATGAAAAATTGATTGTATCATTCTCTGTGTATTGTATACTGCCTCCCGATTTGTTAAAATAAACAAATACACAGCAAAAACTCCAGTGTTAAATTAACTCTCCTGGGAGTTTATTTGACTCCAGACTCAAGAGTGTTAAAGTGTTAAAAAATGAGTGTTAAATTAACACTCAAGAGTGTTAAAGTTAATGAGCTAATTAAGTGATTAATTTAGTGATAATTGACCATCATTGAAGATGATGACAGGCTGATGATCACAGGCAGTCACACCTGATGATCACAGGCAGAATCGCTGAAGAAGAAAAATCTCATTTTCGAAGTCACCATAATGGTGATCATTATTTGCTTAGAGAAAAGGTGATCAGGTGGTGCTGATTATAGTTTGACATAACTCACTAAGCAAAATGATGTCCAAAAGATGTTTTTCAATGTCTTTGTCACAAAAGGCAGAGTTTGAAAAGACTTCCACTAAGGGGCCAGAATGAAAGTTTTTATGACGTCTTTTTTGACATGTTCTGGACATCTGAAAAAGACGTTAATGGATCCTTCGTGCAAGGTTAAAAATTAGTTCAAATGTGGCCATTCTCAACATTATTTATGGTCTATACTGGTTTATACTGTTTCTGGACCAAATAAACACTCTCAGGATGCATTAAATTAAAACTTATGTTTATTTTTTTTCCTTACATTGTTTAGATGGTGATATTTATTTCATTTTGAGTCACCATTGTGGTGATCAGTGTTTGCTTTAGTTGGGCTCTTGGTCCCAATAATTTGTACTCTAGCTTTTCTTTGGCTGTTGTAACTGTGTGTTTAAATAACACCATTGTTGTGACAGAGAAAGCCACGAAAATTGGCTCTCATCAGCTCCTTGTCGGTTGTTGATGATGATGATGAAATCAATATAAAGTGGGCATTTAATGTTGTGTTTAGACTTTTGTGTTTGTATCTGGAGTTTATAACCACCAATCTTGTGGAACTGCATTATTTGGGCTAGTAGTTGGACAAAAAGCAAATTTACACAATGTTTTGAGAAAATGTAGCATATAGTCACACACAGACATCAAGATTTTGCATATGATTCACAAAAATGGTGACAATAAATAAAAAAATGCTTCATGCCGCAATGCATGATGGGTAGCTTTCATAGTACAAAACATCCTCGATTCCCAGGCTTTTTTGTTTTGGTTGTCACCGTCGTTGAGAATCATATGCAAAATCTTGATATCTGTGTGTGACTATGTGTTTCACTTTCTTAAAACATATTGTATGCAGTGGTCATTATAAAGGTACTGGTCCAAATAATGCAGTTCTACGAGACGAATAATTATAAATTTCAGATATAAAAACATAAGTTTAGATGATGTTTAATGCTTGCATTGTGTTGATTTTGTCATCATCATCAAGCATCTGAAGACATCTAATTTTTAATTTTCTTGGCTTTCTCTGCACAATCAATGGTGTTATGCAAACAGTTACAACAGCCAAAGAAAAGCTAAAGTAAGAAGAATTGGGACCAAGAGCCCAACTAAAGCAAACACTCATCACCACAATGGTGACTTAAAATGAAACAAATATCACCATCTAAACCACATCTAAACAATGTAAATAAACTAATTTATTTCAAATTGTAAATTTAATGCATCCTGAGAGTGTTTCTTCGGTCCAGAAACAGTTTAAATTGTCTAAATAAGACCATGAGTTATGTTGAAAACATGTTGAACTTGTTTTTAATCTTGTACGAAGGATCCATTAATGTCTATATCGGACGAGCAGAACACGTCACAAAAAGATGTCATGAAAATTTCATTCCAGCCCCTCAGTGGATCAGCCCCATCAGACTTTTGTGACAAAAACAATATCTAAAGTATAAAATGTAAGGGTTGACAGACTGCCCCACTGAAGCAAACACTGATCTCCATAATGGTGACTTATAATTTTGATTTTTCACTTTCAGTGATTCTACTCGTTAACATCATGTCTTCAATGTTGGTCAATCATTGCTCAATTAATCACTTAATTATCTCATTAACTTTAACACTGCTTTAGAGTTAATTTAACACTCTTGAGTGTGGAGTCATATAAACTCCCAGGAGAGTTAATTTAACACTGGAGTTTTTGCTGTGTACATTATGTAATTTTAAAAAGTCCAATGTCTTGATCGAACTGTGGTGAATTCATGTGAATTACACTCCTGTTAATTATTTCTACCTAAAAATGTCTACCTACTTCTAGTTAATTCAAGTCAAAGGAAAACTTTGCATTACATTATTTTACATTGATTTCGTGTTAAATAAATCGTTCGTTACCACATGAAACATATGACCCCTTTTATTTATGGTATAATAGTTGTACGTACTTTTAAATTTGAATTGAAAACGCCCTCCTGTGGTAAAATGTATTAATTACACCACTGAAACATTTTTTCTACAGCAGCAACTCTAGAGGAAAACTAGCTTGATTAAGAATTATTCTTATAAAGCCGTTGATTCAGACGTTTTAATAACAGAAAAAAATATAAGCGCAACAGAATAAAATATGCAGCGAGATCATTTTAATGTTATTTTAAGTTATTTTGTGTTCAATGTAACAAAATATGGACTTTAATCCACGATGTAGTATTTGTTGGCAAATGTAAAACCTAAAGATGAAGCGACTTTGCTGTCACCCGGTGTCTTATTTAGGCTTATTTTAGAATGCTCTAAATTACAGTTTTTCCCCATTAATTTCTATGGGTGCCCATTTTTGACCCAAATACAAGATTAAGAAGGTTTTTTTTCCACCCACTTAAAATTGTAGAATTGAGTCAAAAAAATATCGTGTGTGTTCAGGAGGCAAACTTAGGAAAAGCAGCCAAGTCTTGTACCGCTCAGGTCAAGGGAAGTATATTTTAAAAATAAATCAAAACTATTTTGATTTGTCCACAATACGGTTTTAGGGTTAAGACGAACATTTGTTTTTATCTGGACGCCCTCCTGTGGTGAACTGTGTGAACTACACTGCTGTCATTTTACCCATAAACATTTAAAGATTTGAGTCAGCGGAATAGATAAATCGACTCTGCAAGAATTCTGGTGTGTGTTCACGTGAAATGAAAAAAGTTCAAACGAATATTATTCTCTCCACGAGCCAAAGGTAACGTTAAGTTAGAGTATAATTTAATATTGAACCAATTGAATGACGAGTCACGCAGGTCCTGTGCTACTCCGCAGCGGTAAGACCAGAACCAGTATAAAATAGTCCGAATATAAACACTTATTATAGGTGTACCACAGTGATTCAGGATAAGACAAAGCACGATTTGGACAACTGATACATGTACTCGCTCACTATATAAACCTTTGAACATTTTAAACACAAAAAGCTAAGCACTAAAACTTTAAAACAAGACAACTTAGCCAGTCACCCTCCTGTGGTGAATTGTGTGAATTACACTGCTGCAACTTATTTCTACAGCTGTGACTGCAGTCAGAGGAAAACTTTGAGTTACAATATTTTGTAACATTTAATAAATTGTTGGTTGCCATGTGACGCAGTAAAACATCTGGCAATTACCTTTCAAATTTTCTATAATATATTTTGCATCCGCGATCAGGGGCGGTTCTAGGGTGAGTGGATATCTGGGGCTTAACCCAGAGAAATCCATGTGTCACGATACAAGGAATAAACTTTAAGTACAATTTTTGTATTTTTTTTTTTTTTTAACAAGGTGAATATTTCTTGATAATTAAAATTAAAAATCACAATGCCACGCACCGTCTTCTTTCCTTGCTGACTCATCTCATGGTAAAATAGCAAGCTCAGCTCTATTATTGTTTTAATAAATAGCATTTACTTAACAACATGATTTTTGTGAGAATAGATAAAAAGAGGTGACTA
Source organism: Pimephales promelas (assembly GCF_988280905.1). NCBI lineage: Eukaryota > Metazoa > Chordata > Actinopteri > Cypriniformes > Leuciscidae > Pimephales > Pimephales promelas. The sequence continues at coordinate 32,530,018 of NC_142770.1, forward strand.
AAGCATCTCCGTCTCCAGATTTGCAAGCTCCCTATGGTGGCTGAAACAGAGCAGAATTTTGCAAGCTTTTTTGACTCGTTTTTCTGCAGCCGTCCAAACTGCATCCGCCGGACCACACTCTTATGGACGTGGCCTAAACTTCCAAACACCAGAATTATTCATTTACAATTGTAACCAAGTTGATAATGAGATCTACAAGTGGTTGATATTTCAATAGTTTGGAGTAGTAACACAAATCCATATACAGGTCAAAACAGCAGGCCACCTCAAACATACACACAGATTTCATAACCTCATTTACAATCACAATATCAGGAGTATTTGGAAGGTTTTTAAAAGACTCACTGTCAGATGTATTTTGATGAAACCAGTTAACTTGTACAATACTATGCTTATGAATCTTAATACCATGTCCACAGATTACCTTGTTCAAGTCCTTTGCAACCAGATCAACTAAACGGTCGTGTCTGGCCACATACAGTCCTTTATAATTGTAGCATCCATTTAATATGTGAGCAACCGTTTCATGCTCCTGCTGAGTTGGACGTAATATGCAGTAGGGTTCATGCTTTGATGGGTACCATGTTGCCAGATTGTACTTTGTTGGGAGACACTGTAATCTTGCTTTAATCATGAATACTTTAATATCATCTGAGATTGAAGGGTTTTTCAGTACAGAATGAGACACTGAATGGTCAGCGAATTGAAGTAATGCAAGTTTTCCTTGTAGTCTGAGGCCCGTCCAGCGCTGTCCGTTCTGGGTTTGTCTGAGATGAAGAATTGAAGCTCTCGCATGCTTAATCTGTAGTTGGTGAGGTATACTGTCGTTATTGAGGATCGCCAAGGTGGAAACCAGCGGATTGGTGATTATGTTATCGTCGAGTGCAACTACTTCTCCGTCGGGTCCAAGCCAGGACAGCTGTATTCCTATACGGCCACAGAGCTCGTTTAAGTCCAGCCAATCAGAGCGCACTCCAAATCCGTCTAACTTTCCGTTCTGCTTTAGTTTAAATCCAAGAAACTGAGGCTCGTCGGTGGAAGCGGCAGACGCTGTATATGTAAAAACAGCGATTCACGTGCTAATTCTCTAACAGTTGTATCGTCATTATTGAGCATATTTAGAAGATGTCCTGTTCTAGAAGCGGTGTAAAGCCATTCGATGTTTGGGGCGCCGAGGCCTCCGTCTCCACACGGCTGGAAGATAATATCCCGAGTTGTACGGCTATTAAGACAGAACCATTTCCTCACCATCTTTACCGTTTCATCGTTCATCAATGTGCATTGTGGAATATGTACGTTTGGGAAAAGATGTTGAATTTTAGCCACTGCAATCAGCCTGATGGCTTCAACTTTCATCATTATGGGGAGTGGGGCATAGTGGAGTGTACTCGTGACACAGCTCTGTGATCTGTTCCTCCCAATCACCACTGATGTTAAATTTATGTCCCAGATAAGGATAGGTTTCATGGCGTTCTGCATTAATGAAAAGGCAGGGGGTTTATCAGACTTTGCTTTATATACCATCTGTTTCCTCCACTGCGTCTTTCGTAGAAGCAGCACATTTTGTATGTCTAAACCTGACCACCTTATGAACTCGTCTGTGCGGAGGAGCATGTTGGAAATTACACTTTCATGATCTCTTGAAGAGATTTCCACATGGTCCGCATAGCCTTGCACTGGGTTTGGAGACCTGCAGGCGCGCACGGGCACAGCCACTTCATCCAGGAGTTAATCGCCAGAATGAAATTGATGGCACTCCACGGGCACCCTGTTTTGATTCCCATTTTATGTGGTATAGGGACAGTTAGGGCACTTCCACATATTACTTGGATGTAAGAATTATTATAAACATCTTTAATTATGTCTGCATATAGCTGTGGTAGTCCTATTTCGTCCAAAACATGATCTCATGGGGTAATGTGCCAAATGCATCACGAAAATCCAAAAAGACGACAAAGAGCTCGGTAGACGAGTGTTTGAAGTTATCTATTCCCGTTTTATGACAGAAGACATGTTCATTCATCCCCTGCCTATTGATAGAAGCTTTTTGCTTTGGTGAAAGTATTCCCGTTTCTACTAGCCAAGGAAGTATTCTTGCCAGTATACACTTCATAAACACTTTATAGACTGTTTACACTTTATATGACACTTCTGTTTATATGTCCATAGCCTACTCCCTTAATAAAATCCAGTACGTCCAAACATTAGAAGTCTACACATGCATTTTATATTTAATATGAGGGAAATACACACACGTACACGGACGCGACACAAAACATCTTTAATATTTAGGTGGCAAAAATATAGCCTATATTTTTTATAATTCTGTAAATTAAACTGTACAAACCAAAAGTAATAATAGGCTACCCACCAGATGAAGGGTTAGGTCTCACCAGAACATAAAATATTTATTTTGTTTTATTTTTCGTGTTCGAGGAAAAAAAAAACAATGTCGTGACAGTTCTCTGGAAGCGGCACTAGTACCAAAGCGAATAAAAAAAAAAGTATTTTGATGGATTAAAGTTTTGGCTAATTTACCCTCAACTAGTTTTGTGGTGTAGGTCTAGGCCTACATATTTTATAATGTTAACTTCAAATAGGCCTAATATTAATAGTAATTTAAAGATGTGGTAGCATTGGATCTGGACTGGAAGGGGTGTGTCGCGATTCTGCCTTCCCACATCGCGATACAGGATCGTGGACCTGAGTATCGCAATTTCGATTTTATATCGTATATCGTTACAGCCCTAGCAATTAAAATATTGTTGTAGACACTAGGCATCGCTCAGCCCTATTTTGTGCACCCTCACTATTTTCAGAAGAACCCTCAGTGATTTTGGTTCTAGAACCGGGCCTGCCCTCTGCTGGTACAACACACACACATTCAGGATCAATAGTTGCTCTAAAACTCCAACATTTTTGAGTTTATACAAATAAAATGGTTAATCTATGAATGAGAAAGTGTAATTTGCTGTGAAATAAAAGGTGTTTCACTGCCGCCTCATCAGGTCTGTCAGAGGATGGTTGAAATCTAAATGAAGTCTTAATTTCTAACAGTCAAGTCACTGTATCTTCAGTCTCTGTTGATTCTGTTGACTGTGAGTCTCTGTAGTGGATCCTTATTCACCATCAGATGATCAGCAGAACATCAGACTGTCATCTATAACTAAAATAAAACACACACACAGTCACATATGCAGTATGAGATATTACATCTGTCACATCTTTTCATAAGAAAACTAACTAGATAATCTATATTAATTCCTTCTCCAACATGATAATATAGCTTCTATCTGATGCTCAAAGTCACTTTACAAAATCAAAAGCACATGAAAGGTCACTTTCACACAACGGACAGCTGATCCAGAACCAGCAGAAATCATCATTACACTCACTACAGATTTAATATCAGTTAATAACAACCCAAATCTCAGATTATCACACACATAAGGCGTCTTTACACAGAAAAAGCGGCACAGAAACCAAATCTGAAGCGCCATAAAATCACTAAATGTGCATTTACACAGCATGTTTATTGCTTCTCTGATGCGGCATAAATGCATTTACACAGAAAACGCGGCAAAGAAACGACAGGCGTCAGTTTTATTAGCGTGTCAGGCATGTCATGTGTGTGTGTGTTTGTGTATGATTACACACGTCGACGACTCTGATCTTTTGCTGGTTTGTGGTTTGAGTACAGGACACTTTTACTGTATTGTCTCTTGTTGGCCGACATGTTTTAATTTGGCTAAAACAATATGGAGCTCGGCCTATATGTGTTGTCTTCCGCTTCTTGACTGTCGCGCCGCGTGTTTGGTTGTCATGACAATGGCGTAGTTTAGAGCGGCACAAGTTCCCGCTCATTTACACTGAACCAAAACAATATCAGAGTCATCTTTGACACTAGCGGCTGAGGCGGGTCAGGCCGGCATATTCTCAGTTTGCTTTTATGCGGCATTGTGTCTTTACACAGAACTTTGAGCAGACACAGAGCCGCTTTAGAGCAGCCTTAACTCGGCTGTGTAAAGATGCCTATAGAGACAGTTCAAGGGGAAAAGATGAACATAACATTCATATTATTCTCACAATCAGTCACAACAGTATGAGCAGAATTACACTCATATTAAACAGTTTAAAGTTCAGAGACCGACAGAAACTGAAGCTGAATTTAAGACTCATTATATGGTGATCTCAGACACAATATCTATACATACAAACACACGCACACACAGTGTTACTGAACCAGAACCTTTACTTGTATTTCTAGCAAGAAATACAGTCATTTAAACTTTAAATGAAAATCTGATGATGAAATTCGTTAAGAATTATTCTTACTCTAGTGTCTCCAGTTTATAATGTGGATCATCCCTCAGATCCTCCAGCTGCTTCACTCCTGAGTCTCCTAGTTTATTATCAGACAGATTCAGATCTCTCAGGTGTGAGGGGTTTGATCTCAGAGCTGAAGCCAGAGCAACACAACCTTCATCTGTGACTCCACAATCCATCAACCTGTAGAGAACAATGACACACATTAAGCCTATATCCAGAGATAAACACAACACTTAAACAACACTTAAACCCGGGGGGGTATGCCTACCCAAGGGGAGGACTTAAGAATACACATATGGCCCGAGGGGCTTCATATGGGGGAATCACTGGAGTCAACCTGCCGGTGGCTAGAACTTAGCTCCAGGAATGGCAGATGGCTTGCCAAGGGAAGACACATGCTCAGAGAGGCTTACAGTGGATAATACACATCTGACAGCTACCGTAGGGAGCCGTACACACGGAGGCATCTAGCCGACGACCCAGTAATACTCTGGCGCCAGCGTCAGAAGTGCTGGAGGACTCAGGGCTTCAACAGAAGGCTCAGCTGAGGGAGTATCGCACTTATCCAGTCCGTGGAGTGGAATGGCGAGCAAGCGAAGACACCTGAGCGGTTCCAGTACTGGCCGGTTGAGCGAGTACAAGAGAGGACACAGGCTCCACTCTGAAGTTATAGAATCTCGCGAATGTGTTAGGTGTCGCCCAGCCTGCAGCTCTGCAGATGTCTGCTAGCGAGGCGCCATGCGCTAGAGCCCAAGAGGAAGCCACACTCCGAGTGGAGTGGGCCGTCACACCAAGGGGGCACGGTCGACCTTGCTGCTGGTAAGCTAAAGCGATGGTGTCCACTACCAGTGAGACAGCCGCTGCTTAGAGAGAGCCCTTCCCTTCTGGCTCCCCCCATGACAGACAAAGAGCTGGTCTGAGGTCCTGAAACACAGCGTTCTGTCCACATAAGTACGGAGTGCCCGTACCGGACAGAGCAGTGCCAAGGCTGGGTCTGCCTCCTCCAGGGTCTCTTACCGGATCTCTTAGCGCGGTCTGTTAACAGTGTTGCTTGATCGAGATCGGCTCGCGCTGCACAGATGTTGCTGGTCTGAACTGATAAACGATCCGTGAAGCACATAATGAGTAGCGCAGTTTCGTTCTGCTTTCATTCGCTTGCCATTACATGTTGCGCAACATTGTGTTGGCCGCGCCAGCACAAATTTTGCGGCAGGAAAAATTTTCCAAGCAATCGTTCGGTTTATATGCGTACCGAACCGGAAGCCTCGAACCAAAACGGTTCAATACGAATACATGTACCGTTACACCCCTAGTAATAATAGTTATTTCCCTGAATTTTATTCCATTTGATTATACTTTATGAATTCACAGTGACAGTTTAATGTGAGAGTTGTGTATGATCTTACCACAGTGTCTCCAGTTTACAGTGAGGATTCGCCAGTAGATCAGAAAGCTGCTTCACTCCTGAGTCTCCTAGTTTATTATATGACAGATTCAGTTCTCTCAGGTGTAAGGGGTTTGATCTCAGAGCTGAAGCCAGAGCAACACAACCTTCATCTGTGACTCCACAATCCCACAACCTGTAGAGAACAATGACACACATTAAGCCCATATCCAGAGATAAACACAACACTTAAACTATAAATAACACAGGCAAGGCAAGTTTATTTATATATTATTTAAACTATGGCAATTCAAAAGCTTTACATAGAAAGGAATCAGCAATTCATAGAGCTTTGCATAGAAAATAGACAAAATAAAAGCATGTTTAATAATGTATTTCTAAGCATTTTAAGGAACGTGTGTGTCTGTGTTAGGTCTGCGAGAAAAAAAACTATTCACCAAACTATCTAAATTTTTTTGATTATGATTTTAAAATAGATTTTTTTTTATTCCAGAATTGATATTGATTCAAATTAAATTGCTTTATTGTTGTCGTTGCTTATAGACGAGCTTGACAGAAGTTCGCCACTCTTGCTACAACAGAGGATGAAACGTGTCGTTATCTATGAGTGCCGTAATATAAGACATAAGACAGTAGAGCTGCACGATTCATCTTTAAAATACTGTGATCCCCATTCAAACACACACACAAGATCTTCTTCCAATTCCTCTGTCTATTAAACCTTTGACCAAATCATACAGCGGCGGATCAGTTATTCACTGTGCAAACGCATCATAATATGTGAATGCACTAACAGCACGCTCCTGCACCGCAACACACACTGCAAACGGGTGTGAAACGGACGTTAGATCCACTACAGTTCTGAGAAACTTAGATGTGTTTTAGAACTCTTTTTTTCGTACAACAGCAGCACTCATCTTCTTTGTTTATTAGTGGATGCGGATGACCAGTCGTAGACCGGAAACTGATACGCCAACTTCTGACAAAAGCGGAAGTTCGAAACTACGGTTGTGCACATAGCCTATTGGATTTTCAGGTGAGATTCTCAATTCATTCAGTTAACGGATGCTCTGAAATCACTTCATACGTTTTCTGTATCCGATCTTGAAAAGACCAGGGGCCTCATGTATAAAACTTTGCGTAGATTTCATCCTTAAAGTGTGTGTACGCACATAAGGCAGAATTTGCGTACGCACAAAAGTTTTCAGATTTATAAAACCGTTCGTACGCCAGAACCTGCGCAGAATTCACTTTATAAATCCCAGTCAGCGGGAGATTATGCGCATGTGCGTCTCCTCCCCGAAATAACCATATATGGAGATTACAACGCCTTGTTTAAATATGCATATCCTCATCTGCATATCATTTGCATATGATTATTCATCCACGTGATACCAAGTTTAACGGTACAAGACGTTAGGAAAATATGAAATGCGGATGTGCCGTCACATTATTACAAAAAAAAATTTTTAGTAGCCTATATCCTTGCCTTGTTTTTGAATAAATAAATCAAATAGTGTTAAATACATTTCAGAGAAATTTTTTCTCAATCTTTTCCACTGGCCAAATAGTATTTTTAATTGATTTATATTTTAATGGAAAGCGATAGACATGGTTGTGCATTATTTGCACGAAACAGTTCTCTCAGACAATCTCTAGTTAAAACATTAAAACACAACATGCCAGAAGAAAAGTGTTCAAAAGCAATGAATCCACAACAAATAGGTATATTTCTATTTATTGAATATATATATATATATATATATATATATATATATACAGTATATATATATATATATATATATATATATTGTAACTTCTCAGTAATGATTTCATGTAGTTTAAGAGTTTAACTCCATTAATGAGAATGGCATATTTAATCTAAATGTTTATATCAGAAAACATAGTTTAAACCATTCTTTTATTTATTTAAACTATTATTGTGAATATGGACTGTATTTATGATTTGCACTCATAATGAAGATTTACGGTTTTACTCCATCTGCCGTTAGATTATAGGCTATATGTGCGTCAGTTTCACCAAACGGTCCAACGCGCGTGCTGGCGCGGTCATTTAAGAAGGGATGGATGTTTGCTTCAAGTGATGATAGGTTTGTGAAATTATATTTGTATATATATTTATATCTTTCTGTAGATGTATAATTTTCTTTAGATTCTCTGTCTAATAGTAAGCAAAAAGACATTTGACTCCAGCTCACCATCGGTGTCGCCAAAACCCATAATCTTCTAAAAGAGTGCGTACACACGGTCAAGAGCATCCTTACGGTGCGCACTTATTTACGGCAAGTTTATTTTTTATAAATCCCGATGTGCGTGTGGAAAAATGCGTACGCATATTTCTATGCCCATTTTGTGCGTACGCAACGTTTATACATGAGGCCCCAGGTGTAAATGCCGTCCGAAACGCATTCGAGACGGATTTGAATCCGATCACTCAAACCACATCAGGAAGTAGTCTGGGCTGCATTCCAGACGAAATGCATCTGGTTGTTAAAACGACATATGTAAATGTTACTACTCCCAAAAATGCTAAAAAATAAACGTGTGAGAGCGTGTTATAAGCCATGTGTCATGTTATTTTAGTCAGATATGACGGCGCTGCGACACGCATCACCTCAGATGAGCAGCTGAGCGCCTATCAAGCCAATGCGCCGCAATCTATCACAAATCAAAGTGAAAGTAAGTCGCAGATGATTAACACTACAATAAGTAAAAGTAAAGAAATGAACGGATCTTACCAGTTCTGTTCCCGCTCTCTCTTATTGCTGTCTTTGCTGATTTTGAAATTAGCCGATGATCAATAAAATGCAGCTCATATCTGTTGCTTTCGGTGACGTGCACTTCATGAATTCTGTAGCCTATATAGCACGGGAATTGAAGATCAGATTATATCCGTTTTGCAAAAACACATGTATGTGACCAGCTGTAAATTAAATCGTTTTGATAAATCAGATAGCAATCCAATCTGAGAAAACGCATGAAGTGGCCAGGTATAAACGTGGCGCGGCGCTTCTCTTTCAGTGTGCGACCCCCTTTACGGATGTGTACTTCCCTCATGTTAAATATAAAATGCATCTCTGATATTTTTCTAACGTCTGGATAAACAGACGTTTCAATATATTGGTTTTAAATGGCCCTTACAGTGCAATTCGACTATCTGCGCTAAAATATCAAAGTAAAAGTCATCATAGCTTGCGTGGTGTAGTCAGCTCCATAGGTCAGCTCCCAACTCAACTGTGAGAATAGATTAACGGCGATATATTTTTTTTATCGCCCGACAAGAGTCTCACGTTAACGCAGCACGTTAACGCCGATAACGGGCCACCCCTAGGGCTGTCGCGGTAACCGCAATATTGTAGTACCGCGCTTCTGACAAGTCAACCGCAGAGGATAGCACGTAACCGCAGCAACCGCGATATTCACGTTTTTTTTTTATAAGGCTATACCCTTCTTGTTTTGAACTTAATGCATGTGTATTGAATGTTAAACAAGTTCATAACGATAACAAGACTGTTTTTCATGGTGATGTGTAGCTTACAGGCTTCACACAGACAGTGAATGAAAGAGATCGGCAGAGCGCGTCACGCGCTGCGCGTGCAATTGATCTTTCGCCGGCCCCTCCCACAAAATGGCCATTGTCCAATCACACATCATAGCAACCGTTACTGTGTGAGCTGTTTCGTCAAACAGTAAGCGGTGCGCCCACGGCGTTAGTAAATCGGACACATGATACCCCGAGAGATTGTCTGGAGAAGTTGTGTTTTTTCCCTTTCCAAAGCCCAAAACACAACGCGAGCGGTGCCTAAGATGTATTAAACAGTGTGGACGCCCCAATTCCAGTTAAATGTGTCGAACATGGTTAACTCGTCTCGCGTGCAGCGTGCGTGCAACTGAGATTAGTCAAAGAAGCACGGAGAAAGCAGATCAAGAGGATCCACAAAGGACTTACTGTACATTTTCTAAAGGGTTGTTGTTAACATACCATAATATTCTCTGGGAAAATGAGCAGCAGTCAGCTAAGTTAGCAGTGCAGCACCGTAGACTTACAGTTTAGAGGACGTTCGCAACGGGGAAAGCATGAAGCTTACATGACAACATCAGTTCATATATCAATATCGTAACGAATAGAAATAACCTTAAATAACGTATGGTTCTCTGCCTCTTTCCGTCTCTTATGCATAACGTTAGTTACTTTTTAAACACGAAAATCGCATTCAGCATGAGCATGACACGCAATCGGTTGCTGTGGTAATGAACAACCTGCTTGTTAAAGCGAACGTGTACTCCTGTATCGGAGGCAAAATGAATCAATATGCAGCGCAAGTTATATATTTCGAACTCCAAACAATTAGCCACTGAACCAGTTTATAAAATCTTCAAGGCTGTGCTGGTTGCATTTGAGGTAACTTAGCATGGTCATGGGGTTTTTCTGATTTTTCTTGAGACTGGTAAGCATTAGCATCAATAGTAGTCATGTCTCATTCATTTCTTAATTTTATATTTGGAATAAATCCCTCCACCGCATACCGTAACCCCTTTTGCTTCGATCTTGCTTGATATCGCGGAGGTATTGCTCCAAAAAAGGTCACTGACACGCACGGGAATACCCTTTGCCGTCATGGCAATCTGTCGCGCTGCCCGTGTTTGACCATTTGTTTGACGGAGGTATCAACAGTAACTAAGGGGGCGGGGCTCGGCGAAAGGCTAATTACCTGCGTCTGTCTTTGAAGTCGTGAAAAGCTTGTCGTGTCAAAGGGAAGCGAAAAATTTGTCGCATCATCATTTTAACGTTCTCTTCACGGGTATTTTCCCATAAATCCGCGTCAGCAGCAGCTCTGGTCAGCATCCCACAACACAAGGAAGCCGAAATAAAATCAGTGAGTCACGCATTGAATCAATGGGTCTCTAATAAGTGAAGCATCGGCTTCAGCATTGCCTATGCGACGCATTGCTGCTCAGCTGAGCCTTGAAAAGTTGAATCTCAAAGTTAAAAATAAATAACATCTTGTTGAATCAGCTTTTTTAAACGTGTTCGTTGAATGAACGGTTCAATGACTCGCTCAAAGTCCGTTGTCATAACAATATGCGCGCTGAGTGAAAGTCTTACAATGCGCATATACTGTAGACGCTGTTTAGTTTCGGTTACATTGGTTACTGAAAATGTCCTCGTTTTTGTCCACATCGTAAACATTATTTATATAGCAACAAAAACATATAATTAAATAAATAAATAAATGGCGGTAATACCGCATATCGCGCTATTGAGCCACTCAACATTACAGCAAGGGAAATTCCATAACCGCGACAGCCCTACCCACCCCTAATAATTACTATGTTGTTGGTTTTTTTTCGTTTTGTTTTTTTACAGTGGGTCATAATACATCATATCTTTTAGTTTATCAGTGCGTTTTGTGGTGTTAGGAATTTCTCTGCGCATTTCCGCACTAACTCAAAACATGCGTAAACCACCTCCTGAGCTGGTGTAGGATTTGAGCGTGCCGTACGCCAACGTTGGACGTTTGGTGTACGCACTTTTGATAAATGAGGGCCACTGTGTTTTGTGGGATAATAATATAGTGAGATGTAAATGTTCCTCTTCAGGGAGACTCCTCACCGCTGTCTTCTACCGCCGGCAGGATCTGACGGTTCAAGCAGGAATCTGTCGCTGAACCACCGGATGGGGCTTACGCCAAACATATACTGTATACACTATCTACATATTAATCCTTATTCACTCAGAGTCTTTATGGTAGAGATGATCTTACCCCAGCCTCTTCAGTTTACAGTGAGGATTCCCCAGTCCATCAGAAAGCTGCTTCACTCCGGAGTCTCCTAGTTTATTATATGACAGAATCAGTTCTCTCAGGTGTGAGGGGTTTGATCTCAGAGCTGAAGCCAGAGCAACACAACCTTCATCTGTGACTCCACACTCAATCAACCTGTAGTGAACAATGACACACATTAAGCCTATATCCAGAGATAAACACAACACTTAAACTATAAATAACATAGGCAAGGCAAGTTTATTTATATAGCACATTTCATACACTATGGCAGTTCAAAGTGCTTTACAAAAAAAGGCAATAATCACAACATAAAAGCAAGGAAAATTCAAACAGTAATTAAAAAAAATCATTATTTCTATGGAAAATCCCCATAAAACAGGGAAACCCAATGGTGTGTGTGTGTGTTTACTGTATTTGTAAACATTTAAAAGAACGTGTGTATGTGTGTGTGTTAGGACTGAAAAAAAATCGATCCACATAACTATCACAATTTTCTGGTTAAACTGTGATAGTTATGTGGTTAAATTGAATTGCTTTATTTTTGTAAAAAATATTTTAAAAATTACTTATTTTACATTTTTTTTGTTGCTTACAGACGAGGTTGACAGAAGTTGGCCAATGAAACGTGTCGTTATCTATGATTGTCGTAATATCCTGTTCTGGTGGACGTGTGGAAGCGGCGTAAGACTGAATCACTGAAAAGCCCTTGCGCTACTCATATGCTGAGAGAGAGCGATAAGACAGTAGATCTGCACTATTCATCTTTAAAATACTGTGATCTCCATTCAAACACACACACACACACACACACACACACATGATCTTCTTCCAGTTCCTCTGTCTATTAAACCTTTGACCAAATCATATCGCAACATTTTAAATCTGTGTTGGCGCTGCCGCTGACCCAGAGAGAGTTGTCATGAAACAGCTTAAATAGAAGTAATGGGATAAAAGTGTAAAGCACAAATCTAAACACTGATGTCTAGCGATCAAAATAGAGGAAGTCAGATTTTGATAGAAACAATCATCAATACATACAATCAACAATACATATCATATCGTATCGGCACCCAAATATCGTGATATCAAATCAGCAGATAGGTGCATCATCCCAGCCTAGTGTCTATTTGCGTGTGTGTGTGTGTGTGAGTGATGGGTGGCACCAACACTGATATTGCAAACCCCTCAACAAATGTGCAGCTGTGCCCCTGACACACACACACACACACACACACACACACACACACACTCATACATACTTCTCTCTCTCTCTCTCTCTCTCTCACACACACACACATGAATATGAAATATATATTTCATATTGACAGCATTATGTTATTTATAGTTTAAGTCAGGGGTTCCCAACCTTTTTTGTGCCAGGGACCGGCATATTCATAAAAAAAAATTCCAGGGACCAGTTGTCAGTTTGAATACCTCAATTTTAAGATGCACCGTTTGGATTCGGAACATATCAGATATCACTGTGCAAAACAGTAACAGGATATAATTTATTTGCATATAATGAACTAGGTGGCAACAAAGGCTCCTTGCACACCAATCTTTTAAAACTTTCAGAAAGGTTCACAAAAAGTTTCTCTTTTCTGCCATTCAATTAGGTCTACTTCAAAAGCAACCCACATAGCACTCACTCACTAGCAGGTGCATAGACGTTGGAAGTTGACAAAGGGGCTTTAAACATGCTAAAATTTACTAACTCTGTTGTAAAGCTCCTTTTTTGAAAACATGTTGTCTATTAAGATAGACATACAGTAAAATAGCTTTTTACATAAAATAAAATTGCTGCATCATTTTTTTTAACAGCAGCAAATACTGTAATACAGAGTAGAATAAGTATCTGCATTAGAAACAATGAGCAAAGAATACATTATTTTTTTCTAAGAAAAAATCCACAATTAAGGCAACAGGATTATACAACTTCACATGGGCCTTTATGACAGTTTTGGGGACTTTGAATTGTTTGTTTTGCATAATTTCCTCAGAGCTCTAACTTAATAATTATCATCAACTGGATATGTCCATCTGAAACAAGTACAGGCCTACAGGTTTTTATTTTCCAGATTATTCCCACAAACGCATCTCCTGCTTTCTTTCATTGCATGATTAATTTTAAACATAAAATTAACTCTGGAAATATAGTTGTGATATGACGTGGCATAAGGGCAGCCCTGCTAGTAACACAGTGTCCATAAATCATGAAGATTATTTTTTCTTTATATCGGCCACGCACACTCACGAACTGACTGAATGCTGTGTTGATGTGTGTGTGCATACGACCAGTCGCGTGTGATGAGTGTTTTACAAAAGTCTGGATGTCATATTTGGCGCGGGCACCCTCGCGCAGCGGCACTGCAGTAGAGCTTGAGACGTGCGTCACGCGCTTATGTTCTGGATTCCCCTGCTTTTAAAAAAGATCGCTATATTATCACATTAAGTTGATAATTAAACGCAGACGAAAACAGCCTTCAGTCCAACGGCCAGTCCGCGAGTTTAATCTTCTCTAAATGCAATTCGTTTGTTATGTCAGATGTCTTTTGACAAGGCTACAATTTTTCAACACGCCAAAGTGGCTAGTAGGAGCGACTGGGTTACCGGCCGTGGGGGAAATCCACCCGCATTTGGCGGGTTGGCAGGTGTTAATGTCAAATATAGTAACAGTTTCAGAATACAATAGCAAACACACCGTGATTTGGATGTTTGGTGAAGTGCCGCTGCAGTTTTGACGGCTTCATTGCTTCATTGGAGAGTTTTTCAACACAAATTACACACAACGGATTTGACGCACGGAATCGCCTGTTGTCGTGAATCCATACCTATGTATGAGGTATCGTATTTACGATTGAAGCTTGATTTTTCTTTTTCTTTCTCTATATTTCAAGTTGGTCATCGCCTTTCCTTTTACCGGAACTGTCCGCAATGAAATTAGCCATTAAAGTCTGCTGAGCCCTTTCATCTCTCCGCACTTCTGTCACTTCAGCTGCACGCACCCATGCACTCGCCGCGCTCAGTCTGTTTAGATATGATGCGTTGCTAAGCAATCGGAAGGCGCTCAAAGAAACACGTTTTAATATTTTTATTTATTGTATTCATTTATTGTTTGTGTTTTGTATTAAATAACATGACGCATTAAAAAGCATCTTAAAAACACAAATATTATTATGGGGAAAAAAAATTCTGGGAATATTTCAAGGCCCGGTACTAACGTGTTCACGGACCGGCACCGGTCCGCGGACCGGGGGTTGGGAATCACTGGTTTAAGTGTTGTGTTTATCTCTGGATATAGGCTTAATGTGTGTCATTGTTCTCTACAGGTTGTGGGAGTGTGGAGTCACAGATGAAGGTTGTGTTGCTCTGGCTTCAGCTCTGAGATCAAACCCCTCACACCTGAGATATCTGAATCTCTATAATAATAATCTAGGAGACTCAGGAGTGAAGCAGCTGGAGGATTTGAGGGATGATCCACATTATAAACTGAAGACACTAGAGTAAGAATAGTTCTTAACGATTTTCATCATATTTTCATTTAAAGTTCAAATCTCTGTTTTACTTGTTTTACTTGCTAGAAATAATAATAAAGGTTCAAGTTCAGTAACAAACTAGTGTGTGTGCGTGTGTGTGTGTGTGTGTGTGGAGATTGTGTCTGAGATGATCAGATAATGAGTCTTAAATTCAGCTTCAGTTTCTGTCGGTCTCTGAACTTTAAACTGTTTAATATGAGTGTAATTCTGCTCATACTGTTGTGACTGATTGTGAGAATAATATGAATGTTATTTTCATCTTTTCCCCTTGAACTGTCTTTAACTGTGTGTGATAATCTGAGATTTGGGTTGTTATTAACTGATATTAAATCTGTATTGAGTGTAATGATGATTTCTGCTGGTTCTGGATCAGCTGTCCGTTGTGTGAAAGTGACCTTTCATGTGCTTTTGATTTTGTAAAGTGACTTTGAGCATCAGATAGAAGCTATATTATCATGTTGGAGAAGGAATTAATATAGACTATCTAGTTAGTTTTCTTATGTAAAGATGTGACAGATGTAATATCTCATACTGCATATGTGACTGTGTGTGTGTTTTATTTTAGGTATTCGAGGCCAGTCTGATGTTCTGCTGATCATCTGATGGTGAATAAAGATCCACTACAGAGACTCACAGTCAACAGAATCAACAGAGACTGAAGATACAGTGACTTCACTGTTAGAAATTAAGACTTCATTTAGATTTCAACCATCATCTGACAGACCTGACGAGGCGGCAGTGAAACACCTTTTATTTCACAGCAAATTACACTTTCTCATTCATAGATTAACCTTTTTATTTGTATAAATGTACAATATAAACTCAAATATGTAAATATAGATCCTGAATGTGTTTGTGTTGAACCAGCAGAGGGAGACAAACACTAATGAAAGATTAATTTTCATAATTATGAGAAGAAAAAACAGTTCAAGCTCATTTTTGGAAAACAATGGAAGCTTGCACTGCATGAAAAGACTCAAATCCGGCAATATCCGGGCATGGTAAACTCCTGTGCAATTTGATGTTTGCTGGATGTATGTGGGAAAAAGCGGATTAGAGTAACACGGAACAGTATATTTCCAGACAAACCCGGAAACCTCACCTAAGCGGGCATATACAGGAATCCACTGCTGGGTGTGAGAGGTGTGAAGAAGACCTTTCATATGTTAATGACTGACACTAAAGGGTGCTGGCTGTTCTCAGAGGGAGGAGTGGCAGAGGACTTCAGGATTGAAAATTATCTCTGGTCTACAGCAAACAAGTTTTTTGTACAGAAAAGTAAATAAATTCTTAAGGCCCTGAAACAGAAAACCGACGTCAAAGAACTAGCAATGACTAAAGCCAACTCTAGGGTTAGCTTATGTCGCCTGTGGGGCCTTAAAACCACTGTATGAAAAAAAGTATCCTAATCAAATATTCTTTTATAAAAACAGGACAAAATAAACACCATGAATATACGTTCACAAAAACATCTGAATATTTAATGAAATAAAAAATACAGGGAAACATTTCAGAATATCTAAATTTTTATTGTGAAGTTTTACCAATTGCAGACAACAACATTTGTCGCCATTGGCTTTGCTTAGTTGGGGACATTTTTATTTAATATTCAACAATGTTATTGAACTGCCTGCATTGACACCATTATATGAGATCTGAACTGAGATGGACAATGACATCACGGTTTTGGCAGAGTTAATTCTTTGGGCATGCATGATGTGAAACGAGTGGTCGCAAAACCACCGGGCTTTCCCGTGTTATTGTCAGCAGCTGGTTATCCTTCCATGTTGAAGAGTCCAGCTGCATCATATTTATTTACAAAATTAAATAGATTCACTTGCAACGCGTCATACCGAGGTTTGTGGTTTGAGTGAATAAGTCCTTCCGCAAACAAACAAGCTGCAAGAAAAGGGGGCGTTTTGAGGTTTGAAATTCACCACTCACAACCATAAACACAACAAATGTGGTGACGTAATGGAGGTGCAACCAATAACGTTAGTGTATGGCTTCAAGCGCGAGAAAAATACTTTAAAATTACAGCATTCCCGAAGCAAAGAGAACAGTTCGAGGTTTGGAAACAGTTTTCTTCTATTCACCTTATTTTGCACGACAACAAGGGTGACGCCATTGCGTTCGTTTTGTCATCTTACTCCCGTCTGAGAAAGACTTCAACTTCCGGCTCATGAGAGGGATGAGATTCTGCGCTAGTTGAAACGAACGGTAAAATATGTCAAGTATTAAATGTTCAGTTAGGTGCTGCCATAACAGTTGGATTAAGAGGAGAGAACAATTGGACCAACGGTGTAACGAACATAATGTGAGGCGGTCAGATTGTTGTTGTGGTGCACTTTACGATTTAGCTACACCCACCACAGACGAGGAGCACCGGAGGCAATGGCGGAAGGCACTACATTTGGAAGCATAGGCTTGAAAGTGCCCAACTGAGGCTAAACACGGAAACGATTCTGATGAGAAAACGCAAAAGTGGCGTTGCGTCATCTTTTTTTTTTATTCTGCGTTTAGACGAGCGTTTTGTGTGAGAAATCCGCGTGCAAATGGAGACGCAAAAGTGTGTGAAATTCAATGTAGTATGCACTTCAGGCGGCTAGGAGTGCATACTACAACAACACCAAGTCCACGCGCCTGCGTACAACTTTCACCGTCAAGCAAACTTTTGCGTTTTTACCGTTTACACGGGTAAGATTTAAGATTTCCACTCTGGAGGGTGGTTTCACTTTTTTGCTTTTTTGAGCCTCAAAAACGCCATCGCCGTGTAAACGAAAGGCACATCCGATAAAATATTTTTACGTTTTCACCCGCGAGCGTTCTCGTGTTAACAGGGCCTAAGGACGGGAATCCGATTGAGGAACACCCCAGAAATGGCTCGGCTACGATGTTCCGATAAAGAAGTCACGCCGGGTGTTGAATATTGTCAGATTCAGGTAAGCTAACTTGCCTAACTGTTATGTGCTTGTTTGCCTAACTTTAGATTCGTGAAGTCCGTTCTATGAATGCTTTTAAGATCAGTAACAAGCCGTAAACAAAATACAATGAATCTTGCATGATTACCATTGCCCACATATACATGTTATTTATTTAACTTTGTGATATTGACCTAAGAGTCTGAAAGAATGAATGAATGAATATTCATGGTAGTACAAGATAGTATGGTAACTTACATTAGTCTTACAATAGCTCACATTACTGCTATTGCACATTACGAGATGTAAACAACACTGGTCCAGATGCACTTCCTGTTTCAGTTTGTAAAAGGCTTCTTAATTTCAAATGTAAAGAAAATATCTTGAATATGTTTGTTTAACTTTTTGATTCAGTTGTTCTGTTGGTTGTACTTTAACCCAACGTTTATACAGTGTTAAAACTGAAACAGGAAGTGCTTCTGGACCAGTGTTGTTTACATCTTGTGAAATGGTCTATACAGAGATTGCTGATGCTAGTAGGCCAGCTAGCTACATCTCTCATTCAGATATTGATATTGACTTATGGCGAGTTAGGAGATTGTGTATTGTTTCGTTTTTAATTAATGTATCTTTCTCACACACTGTTCTGTGTAACTATGGGTGCCATCATCAATGAATTCTCCATGATCTATTTTAAGTAGCTACTAATGTAAAAAATGTTTATGGTTATAATATTTCCATAGATGCATCAATGAGAGTCAGTAATGCAGTGGATAACTATGAGGATGATCACATCCACATGCCCCACAGCTGTGATGCAGAATCACAATAGGAGGATCAATCTGTCTTTGGCCACAACCTGATCTTCTCAGAGACTCTCCAGCGTCTTGATGCTCTTTAGCGAAAGTATGAGCAGCACAGACTAACGTTACATGAAGAATCTTACAACGCTTCGAAAAGAATAAAAAAGGCACATGACGTGAACATTGCGGTAAGTCCAATTATTGTTCTATAACGTGGCTGTAAGCCATAGTTCGGTTACAATTATTGTTTTGTCTCTTGCGGTTACTGTGATGGTCAGCTTATTCCAACTGAAAATTCAGTTTTGTGGTTCTTGAAGATTGTGAATCAATTTAATTGCTTTTTAATTTCAAACTTTACAGGAATCTGTAAGGCGCCTCCATAATTCAGAGAACAACCCACACAAATACGTTCCACAAACCAGGTAAGACTGTTTCTTATATACTATAGCCTAAATGTTAGTTTAATCTACTACTCTATGGATTTGGAATGCCAAAAGTGAATTTCAGTAATGATACCTGCAACTTTCCCCCCCAGAATAAATTCATCACATAACCTGGCTGTGACCACTTACCTCTTCGAAGAATTAAGGTCAACTTTTACAGACGTTGACCCTGAATGTGTAAAAGGTAATCTTAAAGATGTTGTAATCATTTTATTGTCCTCTGTTTTACTTATTTTTTATTGCCATTACATTTATTTATGATATATTTAGCAGGTTGGAAGATGTATTTTGAGACTTTGCGGAGGAAGTATTCTTTGGCTCAGCCTGAAAAGGCCCAGAAAAGAAAAACTATGACGAGCATTGCAAAGAACCTTCAAAGAAAGCGACTGGTAAGTTAAGAAACTGGTTAAGCACTTTTTTTTCTCTTCAGAATGTAACTATCCTCCTCTCTGTGTTTTAGTGGTTAAGTTACTGTCATGTTTTTCAGTTGCTGGAGACCAGGTCCGGGGTTGTACAAACCAACACAGAAAAGGAACTTTGGAAGACCGCAACAATAGAACTGATGTCTGATGAAGATGATGCTATTGTTGATGGAAGGCCAGTGTGAATGGTGAGGTCTCCACCAATCTGCTCTCTGCTAGGTACTATAAAACAGACTAGAGGCTGACCCACACTATGCGTCACACCACCAGCGTATCATGGCAGTTTGAAAAATGTTAACTCGTATAAAAAAAAAAAAAAAAAAAAAATATATATATATATATATATATATATATAACCGTTCAAAAGTTTGGGGGTCGGTAAGATATTATTTTTTTTGGTTTGGGGGGGATAGCTCAAATTAACTCAATACTTTTATTCAGCAAGGATGCATTAAATGAATCAAACGTGACAGTAAAGACATTTATAATGTTACAAAACATCATATTTCAAATAAATGAAATATAACTTTCTATTGATCAAATAATCCTAAAAAGTCTACAACTGTTTTCAACTTTGGTAATAATAATGAATATTTATTGAGCATCAAATCATCACATTAGAATGATTTCTGAAGGATCATGTGACACTGAAGACTGGAGTAATGATGCTAAAAATTCATCTTTGATCACAAGAATAATGTATTCCAATAGAAACGTTTATTTTAAATTGTAATAATATTTAACAATATTACTCTTACTTTTTTTGTATTTTTTATATATTAAAAAAAAGCAGCCTTGGCGAGCATATGAGACTTCTTACCGATCCCAAACTTATAAACGGCAGTGTACACCTTGAATATTTTATATACACTTTAATTTCTTATTTATTTTTCTCGTATTATTTCATATATTTGTTCCTTTTTTTGTTGTCCATGTTGCTTATCTCCATTTTGTTTACTTGTTTGCATTTTAATGTATGTTTATAATGCACTCTCTGTAATGTTCTATTTATTTATATTGTTTACTTGGAATATCTACGTATATTTTATATATATATATATATATATGAAGAGTTCAGATGCAAAAGCCTCTAAATGCCATTTGAAATTTTCTCCTTTAATGATGATTTTTATCAAACTTGTATATTTAAGTTTAGTAATTTCACTTAAATAACAATTAATAGGCAATTATCATTGCCATTTAAGAGAAATTACTGAACTTAAATATACAAGTTTTATAAAAATCATCATTAAAGGAGAAAATTTCAAATGGAACTCTTCATATATTTTATATATATATATGTAACTTTTTATATACACTGTGTACTTTATTCCTTTACATCTGTCCTTTAAAATGATTGGGTAAAAAAAAATTAACGAAAATAAAAAGTTAACAATTTATTTAATGTATGTTTATAATTTTCTTTGAAATGTCCATGATTTTTTTTTCTTCCTTTCAGATGTTATTACTTCATACTTTTTTTTCTAGTTTTTGTTCCCAATTCCTCTGTAATGCTTGTTTATAATGCTATTTGGAATGTGTTATATACCTTAATAAAAATTTCAGACTTTCCCATTGTTCTTTGTGTGTTTAAATATAAATATATATATATATATATATATATATATATATATATATCAAATTTATTTTAATGAATATATTAAAATTGGGGGAGGGAGGTTTGGTATATATTTGAGCAATATCTGCATAGCTGGTATATAACCAATCAAATCAGTATGCTACAAGGCCTAGGGTGGGCTATGTTTAAAAGTAACCAATAAAGTCCGTTTACTGGGTTTTCAATGTGTCCTGCCCTCCAATAGTGGTCTGGGTGTTGGGAGTGGCTTTAAAAGAACAACCAATCCAGTTTGGTTGGAAGGCAAAAAGGTGTGAATGTTTCCTGCAAAAAGGTGTGATTTTTTCCTGCTAAAAACTTTAGGATTACTTGCCATGGCAACAAATGGCTCTAGCACGGAAGTATACATCCACAACATACATCCGATTTGGTATCATTCCGGATGTATGCGGATATATACAAACCCATGGAATTTGACATATCCGGCCACTATACTCCTGGATTCTTCCGAATTTCAGCAGTGTATACAGGAGTATACTGGTCCGGATACACCTATTTTCATGCAGTGAAAATTACCATTAAGTAGAATATTTTTGTACTTCACTTTCACCATGTTTATTATTATAGTGTGGTGACTCGACATTACAATGAACAAAGTAATTATGAAATTATGAAAATAAAAATACAAATAAAATAATAATAAGTTATTAAAACATCTATGGCCACCACAAACGCATTTAATTTGTCTTCTACTTTTGCCAGCACTCTCTACTGCCTTTTGCACACTTTGAGTTGTTCCCTGGCGTTTTAATTAAAGACTGAAATTCGGCATAACCTTGCATTAAAAGCGCTTGCTCTGCTTGGGAGAAAAACTGGGCGTGTTCTTTGGCCATGCTGAACAGCCAATAGCAGCGCTGCTGATCACTGGTTCTGCTATCGATACATGTCCCCTTTTAAACCAACGCGAGAACGCGCAGTTATCTCAGATAACTCAATCCAGCGATATACTAATCATAAACAACAGGTGTGTTCGAAGAACCCAATTAGCCGGATCATGATTAGCACGATGATATCATCTTAGATGTCTCATTTGATCTCGGATGTTTTAAGCAACGTACGAAGAACGAGCCCCTTATCTCCGAGGTTTGTTTACATACCGGTGCATATATGTCTATGCCGGTGTAACAGCTCAGTAATGGCGTCGCCACAAGATGGCAGCCTACACAAGAACGCTCGTCGGATTCGTCTATAAGCTGAGGTCTGTGCCCTGCATCGCGCGCACACACCGCGCGAGTGAGAGGAGTGAGAGGACTACGCCT
This sequence comes from Pimephales promelas, assembly GCF_988280905.1. NCBI lineage: Eukaryota > Metazoa > Chordata > Actinopteri > Cypriniformes > Leuciscidae > Pimephales > Pimephales promelas. The sequence goes on from NC_142770.1 coordinate 32,552,579, forward strand.
GACAAAGTTTTATTTGAGGTAAAGTACTTTTTCTTTCAAATTTATTTAAATTACTGTTTGAAATTTAGCATTTACCGTTAATACAAGTATCATTGACCTTTAAAAATGTTAAGAATGTAATTAATAAAACGAATTGAGTTACTAAACAGGACAATCAGACCGGAAACCGTTTGTTTTTCTAAGCTATTTGTATCATGAAATATAGGCAGTTTTCGAATATGAAACCATAATAAATTATCATAAAATTGCCTTCCAGCAGGCCTTGGCCTACATCTAAAACATAATTCACACAAACAGTGGCTTTCCGTCTTTTTTTGCTACCATCATTTCAGTCTTCAACACTGTTTATAGCGTAATGTCGTTATATTTATGTGACGTCATTCACAGGTTTCGCTGCTAGCGCTGCCTTCCAGTCATCCATCATTTATAATAATAATGAAATGTTTTAAAATGTATAATAATAATAATGTATGAAACATCCTACAATATGGCCAGTGTATAAAAATAAAATAATGTATCTTAACTGTGACTTTTATGATCTATTTTTTGTTGGTGGGTTGGGAAGTCTGCATTGGGCTTTACATTCTTTGATCTCTCTGTGCAGTTTCAAATGTTATTTTATATATTCATGAATCACTTTTTAACTTTGGACCTTTAAAATAATTATCCCTTTCTCTCTTTTTTTAGTGCCGATTTCCATCTGAGCCATCTGATTTTTGTAAGTGCAGTCATCTTCTGAATTGACATCCCAGCTAGCAAAATTTGTCTGGCCCACCTCTGGGCCTCATCCTTGCTTCAATTCTGGCCCAGTTCTGGCTGGGTCCCCGGCCCAAAACTGGCCCAACGCACTGACAACGGACTCAAACAACTTCCTCTGGCCCAGATGTGGCCCAGGCACTGTAAAATTGCTCTTATTCATTGAAATGGCCCAGTTCTGGCCCAGGCACTGTAAAATTACTCTTATTTATTGAAATGGCCCAGTTCTGGCCCAGGCACTGTAAGGCGGATCTGGCTGAGAGTCGGCTGGGTCCCCGGCCCAGATGTGGCCCACAAACTGTTGAATGTAATTCATTTTATCAGGGAAACACAAAATCAATCATTGCAAAAATGTTTTTGTTTTTAAGAAAATAATTGTTTATTCAAAATTAACAAATAACACTACATTAACATTTTGTTAACAACATGGCAATATAAACATTTGAACATTTAATATAAACCAAACATTTATAACAATTAACATGTGCACTTATAGTTATATATGCAAGTGAACATTAATGTTATTTGTAAAAACAAATTAAAACAATAATTAAAAAGAGCATATTGCGAAATAGGAATATTTCATATGCAGAGCAAAAAAACAATAACAACAAATGCACACACAAAAGGTTTCACTATCTTTCTAACACACTCACTCACACATACGCACTCACTCACTTACACACACACACACACACACACACACACACACACACACACACACACACACACACAAACACACTTACGGACTCACACAAGGTACACTCACTCAGACGCGCACTCACTCGCACACACACTCATGGACTCACACACAGATGCACACTCACTAGCACAAGCACGCAGTCACTCACGCACGCAGTCACTCACACATGCGCACACTCACACAGACACACACTCATTTACTCTCATACACAGACACCCACGCACTCATACACTCAAGGACTCGCACACTCGCGCGCACGCACAGACACGCACTCACAGACACACACGCGCACACACAAACGCACTCACAAACTCACACTCACTGACTCACTCACTCACACAAGCACACACTCACATACATACACTCGCGCGCATTTGCACTCCCTCACACACGCGCGCACACACACGCACTCACATACGATTTCGCACTCCCTCACACACACGCACACACTCACACACACAAGCACACACTCACATACATACACTCGCGCGCATTTGCACTCCCTCACACACGCACTCACATACGATTTCGCACTCCCTCACACACACGCACGCACACACTCACTCACTCACTCACACAAGCACACACTCACATACATACACTCGCGCTCATTTGCACTCCCTCACACACGCGCGCACACACACGCACTCACATACGATTTCGCACTCCCTCACACACACGCACGCACACACGCACGCACACACTCACTCACACAAGCACACACTCACATACATACACTCGCGCTCATTTGCACTCCCTCACACACGCGCGCACATACACGCACTCACTCACATACGATTTCGCACTCCCTCACACACACATACGCACACACTCACTCACTCACTCACTCACGCACACACACGCTCAGACACACGAGCTCAGACACACACACTCACAGGCAGACACTAAACAACTTCCTTTTGCAAAAGTCTCCTTTTACGTCCACCCTCTCGATCTGATGCCAGCTGAAGCCACCTCTTCATGGCCCCTTCAACCAACATCTCAGCAGCATTAACAGTGAGGGGGTTCTTCCGAACTGCAGCTTTAAAATAAAGGGATAACTATATTAAGGTCACAATTAAAGCTTAACCATTACAGTTTTTTATAATCCCTAGGACCAATTATTCAATACACATGTAACTTTTTATGTATGTGCAAAAAACAATTCAGTTACTACATCTTTCAAATTACATGAACTCCTTTGTCATGCAGACACAAACACTACTACGGGTCAATTTCCACTCGTTTCAAACCAGTTAGTTTTTTTTTATGATCGCTAGCTCAAATTTCTCTATAGTTGTACAGTTTTTTTTACTCTCCACACAGTTCTCCTAATCAACTGAGATTATCATTCTTGTATTGTGAAGAAGATTTTTTTTTAAAAAATCATTATGTAATAATACCTGTTTGTGTTTTGTAGTCATTGTGACCAAGTGACTCTGTTTAGGTGACAATCTTTGCTAGTTTTATGGAAGAGTGAGTTGATTTGGCACATGTACAAAGTCATTTGGTAGTTATAAGTGCTTTTTGGATGTGAAATTGACTGCTGTGCCAAGCTTGTAAGGGGAACAGCCAATTCAGTATGTACACAGATATACTTACAAATCACTACTTCTCTGAGTTGGAGAGTGGCCAGTGATGTCTTTCCGTTCACTCCCCTCCAATTGATGTTCTTTGCCAGGCTGTTGGTAATCACCCTCTTCATGATCCGCCATGTGCAGTCACGCACATCTGCCCCACCAATAAGCCCCAACCAGTTTACCTGAAACCAATTAAAAAAATATATATATAAAAATTATTAATAAGTATGTTTTGCCTCATCATCTGTGTCAGCGCTCCTGCTTACACCTGGCAGTAACCCTGCCCTATGTCCCCTGCCCTCTACCAAAATTAGGTCAAAAAGTGGTAGTGCATGTAAAAACACTTTCAGTATCTATGTAATTTTACAAGTAATTATTTACAGTTATTTCTTTTTTACAGTCAATATGACCAATTATTCAATTCTAATGTCAGTTTTTCAAAACTCTTCACACACTGAGCACAAAAAACGTCTAAAATGGTATCAGTGCATCCCCAGCAGAAACCCTGTCTTGGACACGTATTAAAGGGATAGTTCACCCAAAAATGAAAATTAAGTCATTAATTACTCACCCCCATGCTGTACGAACCCCGTAAGACCTTTGTTCATCTTCGGAACACAAATGAAGATATTTTTGATTAAATTTGAGAGCCGAATCACTACCACATAGACTGCCTAAGGGACTGAAACTTGACGGCCCAGAAAGTCAATGAAGAAAATGTTTAAATATTCCATGTGACTGCCGTGGCTCAACTATAAGTTTATCAAGTGACGAGAATACTTTTTGTGAGAAAAAACAAACAAAAATAACGACTTTATTCAACTATTCCTTTTCTTCCTTCTGGGCCTGAGACGAGAGTTGAAGAGATTTCCATGACGCATGCGTGAGAACTGAACTGAAGTAGTGGAAAAAGATTGCAGTTCTCGCGCATGCGTCATGGAAATCTCTTCAACTCTTGAAATAAAAGTCGTTATTTTTGTTTTTTCTCACAAAAAGTATTCTCGTCACTTGATAAACTTATAGTTGATCCACTGTAGTCACATGGAATATTTAAACATTTTCTTCAATGTCTTTCTGGGCCGTCAAGTTTCGATCCCTTAGGGTGCCTATGCCTATATGGTTGTGATCCAGCTATCAAATTTAATCAAAAATATCTTCATTTGTGTTCTGAAGATGAACAAAGGTCTTACGGGATTGGTACAGCATGGGGGTGAGTAATTAATGACTTAATTTTTATTTTTGGGTGAACTAACCCTTTAAGTGATTTGGTAGTTGTAGTCCATTTTAAATGTAACATTTATTGCTGTGCCAAGCTGGTAAGGAGAACTGTATGAAGAGTATTGGAAAAAGTGACCCAAACATTGAATGTCCAAATTATAAAATAAATAATTAATAAACTAATTAATTCTTAATAATTAACAAACTGACAATTAACTATTAATAATTAACTAGAAAGAAAGAAATTTTCACCAAAGTTTGCTTGAAAGAGTTGTCCTGCAACCTCTGCTCCAGACTGAGCAGTTGAGGGAGGTCTTGAAGGGGCAGTAAACCTTCCTCAATATCTGAAGGCTTCACCTGGTCATCCCGCAGTTGCAAAAGTCGTAATATGGTGGTTTGTTGGTCTAGCACCATCTCCACTTTTGTTAAGACCTCCTTTAGCATGGCTATAATAAAGAAGTTAATGATTTTGAAAAACATATATAAAAGTAACAAAAAATATGCAACTTGCATCCTTCGCAAATTGCCAGCTGGTTTAACACATGCTTTTTTTGGCCACTAAATAATGGCACAAATACCAGTAAACCGACAAGCACAAGTCTTATTAAAGGAGTAGTTCACTTTTGAAAAAACTTTTGCTAATAATTTACTCACCCCCATGTCATCCAAGATATCCATGTCATTCTTTCTTCAGTCGAAAAGAAATTAAGGATTTTGATGAAAACATTCCAGGATTTTCTCCATATAATGGACTTCAATGGGAACCAAACGGTTCAAGGTCCAAAAGACAGTTTCAGTGCAGCTTCAAAGGGCTTTAAACGATTCCAGACGATTAATTAAGGGTCTTATCAAGCAAAATGATCGCTCATTTAATAAATAAATAACAAAGTTTAAGTTTTATAAGCTCAAATGCTCACCTTGCTCTGTTCTGTGATGCTCCGTTTGTGACTCTCCTGTTCGAACTCGTTCATCAAAATGAACAAATCTTTTCCGAGTAATTTGGTTCATTCAACCATTCAACGAACTAAATGATCAAAAATTGACTTGGAAAAAGATTTGTTCATTTTGATGAACGAGTTCGAACAGGAGAGTCACTAACGTGCATCACAGAACAGAGCAAGGCGAGCAATTGAGCTTATAAAACTTAAACTTTGTTCTTTTTTTAAATGAGTTATCGTTTCGCTTGATAAGACCCTTATTCATCGTCTGGAATCGTTTAAAGCCCTTTGAACAGTTTGCAGTTTGTACTGAAACTGTCTTTTGGACCTTGAACCGTTTGGACCCCATTGAAGTCCATTATATGGAGAAAAATCCTGGAATGTTTTCATCAAAAACCTTAATTTCTTTTCGACTGAAGAAAGAAAGACATGGACATCTTGGATGACATGGGGGTGAGTAAATTATCAGCAAAAGTTTTTTGAAAAGAGAACTACTATCATGTTCTGATTTATTTAAAAACTCTCCTCCCATAAATTTTGCATCTGATAGTGAAACAAATGCATATGCAACTTATTGCATAAGAATATTTATATATTTAATATTAAGAATATAACAATATTGCATCAGCCGCAAAAATACCCTGTCCATGCCTTTTCAGCACAAATTTTTCATTGTCATTACCTATTTTAACTATATTTATTTACTATATTTACTTAGGTTATAGTTATAGAAACATAAGTTATAGTAATATTCCAGTATGATGGCTGAGTGGAATTCACTGTTAGCCCTACCTGAATCTGATGACTGCCGGGGGGGCACTCGAAATGTCTGATAACCTGGCAGTGCTAAGAAAGAAAACTTGAATTAGAATAAAATATTCTACAAAATTAATACCTACAAGAAAAGCAAATAAAAAGCAAAAGAAAACTCACATGGGATATTGTCCATCGGCTGCCAGTTTTGTAATAATTCAGTGAATGTACCATGCGGTGCTGGTGATACAGGTAAAGTGGTGGTGGGAACAGAGGGGAAACTGGTGTTTGTGGTCACTGTAGGGCAGTTTATAATTGGGGCGGATGGCACAATTTGTTTGGCTGGTGGGGCAGACTCATCCTCAGAGTCTAACAAGCACTGCTCCTGACCTCCAGGTGGACCAATACGGACACTCTTGCTAATTTAATAATAAACCAAATTGATCAAAATAAAGTCAACAATATTGACAAATTCTGCAATGTTTCATGATAAAGATTGCTTAAAATACAGCATGAATGCATCAAGGAATAGTAATGTGCTGAAAAAATATCCATACATTTTACGCCTTGATGGTCTTTGCCCAGACACTTCTGCCTCTGATTGGAGATCTGACCAGGTCTCTGCGTCTTTGGCCTTCCTCCTGCCCTCTTCATAGCTGTCTGTAAATTTTTTAAAAATAAAAAAAATAAAAAAGTTGTATTAAACATTAATCAATCCTCTTAGGATAAATCAAAAAGGTAAAATGTATTTTTGCAAAACTCAGACTAATAATTTTACAAACAGCATACAAAACACTATGAGCCTAACAACTGTCTGTTAAACTGCTGGTTGGACAATATAATCTAATAATGAACCACTTGCTTGATGTAATGCTGCAATCGACCAGTCAAAGCCACGCATTCCAGAGGGTAGTCTAATAATGTAACTTAGCCAGTGGTCATCTATACACTAAAATGGCAGAATAAGTGAAACCTAGCATGAAAATGTCAAATTTACCTGTTGAAAACAATGTTCGAACATCCCATCGGTCCCAGTCAAGCTTAGGAGCCAACTTGTTTTTAACCCTCTGAGACCTAAGGGTATTTTTACAATAAATTTTCCGTCTGGTGTCATTTACTAAAAAAGCTTGTAAAATATCAACCCTTTGGTGCACAGACAATTGACACACCTCTTTTTTTTTCAGGACAAATTGAACTTTCAGCATATTTGTGTTACATTGATGTCACCTGAATGTAAAATAAGTTATGGGACCATAAAGACAAATGAAAAAATAAATCGGAAATGGAATCACTCAATTATTTATTGAAATCACACACAAATAAATAAAAGCTAAGCAATTTTCCTCTGGAAAATAGTTTGTTCATGTCTTTGGAGTCCTGGAGCACAGGAATAAACATTATAACTTGTACAGAACAAAAAATATTGACATTTTTCCAAAAGAAGTCCAGGCGTTTGGGGCCTCATGAAATTCACTGGTGCCAAGCCTCAAAACAGTAATCACACAGAGGGCCACATCACAGGTTTTGCATTTCTATTTTATTTATTCTTTTATTTATTATGTTCTTTTTATTCTTTTATAATACATTTATACTACTATAATACTTTTTTTACAGTAAATAAATAAATGGCACTTCAGCTGGGTCTATCCTGGTAATCTAGTTCCTCATCTGTCAAAAAGCTCTGTTCTCCTGAAAATCCTTCATCCTGCAATGCACCAAAATAGACCAGCGCTTTATTTACGTCCATTTCGCTGTGTTTCTCTGTGAATCGCGCGTCTCCGTGAGTCTCTCTATCTCTCTACACTATATCAGCGCTTGGTTCATGCGTAATGACGCACACCAATGTTTACAACGAATCAGCCTGTAATTGGTCAAAAACCATCACGTGAAAACATCACGTGATATCAAGGATGTCCGCTAGCATCAAGCTAGCGGCAAAAATGACCGAATATTTATGAATTATGGGCTTCAAGATTATCAAAGTTTGACATAAAGCGTTTGGATTTATTGCTGAAAACCTCTGGAAGGAAGCACAAGTTCCAGGCTGGATAGAAAACCTTCTGTAAAGGCTAGAAAGACCCGAAAGACACCCCCGTGATGGCTAGCTCGTTAGCTTTCTGCTGGAAAAAACGGTAAGAAAATCGATAAATCTGTCATCGAGTTATGTAAACATTTATCGGAGGTGACGTGTGGCATCGTCGACGACGCCGTCGGGCTCAGGGGGTTAATGGCCTGGTAAAGGGCCATGCCCCTTAATGTTTTAGGCCAACAGCACTGGCCATTCTCCACCCAAATGGCTGGTACCAGCTCCACCTCCAGAGTTTCAGTAAATTCAACAACCTTGAACATATCTGTTAAAACAAGATCTATTTTTGATAAGCATATGCACAAATATAAACATATGTTGGCGCATATGCATGTTTTCCACACATTTTTTTGGCCAAATTTCCTTTTTACATTTTTTTTTTTTAAATCAACACCAAATATATTTGTAAATGCACGTGTGGCAAGGGCATTGTTATTAGAGGCCTGATGTGAAGTCAGAGACTCAACCTCAGTCGAGCGGGTGGACGGAAATCCAGAAGCAGTGCTGGATAGCTACATGGAGCAAGTGGTGGGGGAAGAGGAGAGGAGCAGGACGGTACCAGTGGCACAGATGGATACAAGGAACTTGACAAAATCAGAGAAGATGGGACAAAGAAAATCAAGAAGGGATATCGTAGGAGGAAGATTTCCGGACAGAACTGACATGAAGGGCCAAGACTCAAGGGTGGGGGCTTGAGAGGGGAATGGATCTGCAGACCACATATCTATTAGGATCTGAATGAAACAGGAAGTATTTATACATCAGAGAACTTAGCTAATTAAATGACAACAGGTCAATGAAACGACTAATCAAAAGAACTGAGCATCTTGGTCAAGACAGACAAACTAAGAACAAAGGAAACTGACAAAAAAAACTGAATATAATAATAATTATGATGACAGGAACACTGGAACCAGCAGCTTTTATTCAGTTTCTCCTTTCACTTCAAAGCTGACCAAGCGCTTAATTAAATCATTGGGACAAGTGAAGTAGTGGCACTGCAACAAATTTATCTTGTTTTGGTAACCTCACGTATTTCTCAACATGATCAAACAACTGAATGATTTTCAGGTTTGATGAGATTTTGCCAACAAGGTAGATACCCAGCTCACAAGAATTCAGAGGATACTCAAAAAACGGTTCCATTGATTCATATTCCCTGAAGACAAGATATATCTTACCCTGAGACTGAAGGACATTGTCAATCAAAGCAATGGAGCCACCAATCTTGACACATCTGTCTCCCTCGCTTGATACATTGATTTTGGTACCACCTATGACAAGCTCCTGGAATTGAAGTACGGGCATGCCCATCACGGAGGGTGGAACTGGGCCACGGTTATGCTCCTTTTGTAACTTTCTCTTTCCATGAGATGATTCATCATTTCCTGTAAAAGGATCCATTTCAGAGATTCGCCGAATAACCTGGGCCAGTGGATGGTGCGGGGTTCTTACCATCTTTTTCAACTTACCTAAATAATCCTCGAATGGAAATCCAGAAATTAGGTCCAGATTCCCATGTATTCGAACATCCCCAGCAAGATGGGTAAGCCCATGAACATTGTAAGTAACAAATTCAGGACCATATAATTCACCAAAATGTGTCACAAATGACACAAGCAATGTGTGTGCGAAGTCTTGAAGATTTGCATACAATGAAGGACTTGCAAGGATGAAAATGGCAACAGATAACAACATGAAGTTGTTGTAGACTGAAGCCAACAACACATTTTGGAGAACCACTGGCCCTGTGTACAACAAGAACTGTCGTAACTCTGTGGCTTTCCACCTGAGCCTTTCTGAAAGGCCTCTGGGTTTACGAGCAAAATCCATGGGAATGAAACATCTCAGGCCTACAAGTTCACTAGAGATAGTGTTCATCTGATGAGAAGACAAGCGGCAGAGTAAGGGCCCTGATGCAATCCACAAATCCAACAGTCGGCGTACCACTCCAAGACATACAAGATGCATGTAATCATGAGGAAAGCATGAAACCATGCCTATACCTACATCAAGTAATGGGGACTTTGTGACATGATGGTCCTCATCAGACATCATTTCAAAAGAGCGATCAGTTCGGAGAGGGCTGTTGACTTCTGGAAATGTCATCCTATGTTTAAGATAAGTGCCTGTTTGGACACACTTGTCACAACCTGAGTAACCATTGTGATTTTTTGTTCCTTTGGTGAAAGCTCTTGCTGGAGCATCGCAGATGACCGAGGTGACCTTCAAGAAGCACTGTTTCCCATTTATAAGGAATCCTTTGCTTAGCACTTGTAACTCACTGACAAGATCTTTTAAATACTCAACCAGACAACTTGGCTTTGATGTACCACAAAATAGAGCAATGACAACTGGCTTCTTCACAACACCCTGTAGCAAGCCAAGAATTGGCCAGAATTGAACCGAAGAACTCTTAAACAAAGGCAAACCATCAACATGCAGCTGCAATTTGAATTCATGTCTGCTTGGAATGTGAGACCAGATACGTTCCATGCTTTTTGAAAAAGCTTTCAAAATGCCAATGTAGTAGTAAGTACCACCAGCAACAGTTTGGATGCTGTAAGACGTAATGGTATGGAGAAGAGTTCTAGCATCCTTTGGTAGAAAAGGATGATGAACTCTCAAGATGGCCAGAAGTGCAGTCAAAGCTACTAAAGATACCCTGAAATGAACTGCCCAGTCACACAAAGACTCAGATAGCGATATACTGACATTTTCTATGTCATCATCATTCTGAGAATCATCATCTTCAATGTCAGAAATTTCTCCCTGATCACCCTGATCTTGGTATTCAGCTGAATTACAGATATTCACTGTAGCGCTCTCTGCAGCTCCACAGTCCTGTGACTCATCTTGAAACGAATTAAGCATAGAACTCACACGTTTCACTGCTCGTTTTCTTAGATTGCGTCTATCCATGTTTTCACCTGAGTTTTCCTTTCTCCAACCCAGGGAAACAGTTTTCTTTCTCCAACCCAGTGAAACAGTTTTCTTTCTCCAATCTAAGGAAACAGATAAATGAGAAATCTACATTAAAAATGTTGCACTAGTATAAAAATCTCTTTCTGTCTCACATATTAATTCATTACAATCACAACATACTGGCCATTCACAGAAAAGGTCATAAAGGCCATTGTGTGTGTGTGTGTGTGTGTGTGTGTGTGTGTGTACACACACACACACACACACACACACACACACAAATTTAACATCACTATAGAATATCTACATCTGTTTTTGTGGGACTAATGGTCTCTTTTATTTGTTACATGATCCAGAATCCAAATAATATACAATACTTTATTATAGAGAAAAACGACAAATGAATAAAAACATATCATCATAAGCTATGGTAAATTAATTTATTAAACTATAATAGAGCAGCAAAATTAATTATTGAGAAGTCTTTAATGCACAGCAATTTTATCAAATCTTAAATTTTAATGAAAATTTATTTCATATTATATTAACTTTATATTATTATGAATTGAATGATTCACACACACACACACACACACACACACACACACACACAATCTAAAATTAAAAAGATGTTTATTTTAAAAGTATTGCGTATATATAGATGATAGATACAACAAGAAAAAGACAGGCTTTGAATAGCGCTAATCCTTCATTATGCAAAACTATGATAATACGAAACGCTTTAATATTTCACAGCCCTTGGCTTGTGCAGAATGATGTGCTTAAAGCAGCATCTGCACCGCAGCGCTGCACTGTGCGTTTAAAAGTTGAAGGCACAAAACGAAGAGATATTATGCAAACAAATCCTATCTGATGCCGCCTTAATTTAACGATGTAAATATTCTTCTCTTCTGCCCCATAAAATTATGCTTTATATGCTTCGATTACTAGTGCACGGAAACTTTACTGATATGCTATTTTTTATATTAGCTACTATTTTTAGCTAGCTATTAGGCCTAAACAAGTGAAATAATCAAATAATCGTGATCAGATGGTTATTTAACTATCGCGACATGCATGGGTGGATAATACTTTTAAATAACGTACTTAAGTTGCTGAATTGTGTGTTTTGACGTCAAATTGCTAACTGTCCCTGAATCTTGACTAGCTTCATCACCATTAAAATGTAACGTGGCTATACTTAATACCTAGCGAGTAACTTAAGTTTTTAATTACGGGAGAATTCAATCTTTTAACTAGATAGAAAAATAAATAATAACGTTTTGATTGCAAGTTTAATATCTCCAAATGTAATCATGTTCCACTTACCTGTGATGATGTCCAAGTGAGCAAGTTTCGCGCGTTGCAGGATTCAAATCGATGATGACAGTCGTACTGTGGCCATTCCACAGCAAGTGGGCCGATAGTCGCTCAGCAGAATCGAGCCGTGTACTGGATTGTGTCCGTCTGTCGCATAATTTTTAGAATTGCCGCCAAACTGCATTACTTGGCTGCGTCAGTTCCACTGGCGGCCACATAGTGTAATGTCCGACAACCGCATAAATATGCCTCTCAGTATAGGCTTTGTACTTTTTTACTTCATTTGTATGCATGTAGCCCATTTATTTATTTATGTAATCATTGTGTGCATGTATACACCATTTATTTATTTATGTAATCTATTGTGTGCATGTATAGCCTACAGCCCATTTATTTATTTATTTATTTATTTATAATCATTCATTGTATGCAAGGATCTGTGTTGTAAGACAAATCGCTGTTTATAACTTGATTCTGCATTAAGACTAATTATACATTTTATTTGTAATAAAGTCGTCTGTCAGCAGAGTTGGCTACTGGCTTTCAATCGATACTGGCCCATACAGAAAAAGCCGTCAGTCAGCCAGATGTGATCGAAACTGTTAACCGCCAAAACCTTTTTCAGGCGGCTGAGTTCCTTAATTCTAGTAGTGGCCCGCTTGTGACAAAACTAAATCGGGCCGAGGGTAAATACACGCAGTTACACTGAGCATGGACCTGATACCTGTTTAACTGCTTTCAGCCGACACTGGCCCATACAGAAAACGCCGTCAGTCAGCCAGATGTGTTATGCACAGTCGGCAAGGATCTGGCCCAGTAGCTGTTCACCGATGCCGACAGTGAGCCGACACTGACGCATTTCAGCCAGAATCAGCCCAACAGTGCTTGCTATCTGGGATGTTCAAACCATATGAACAAATCATTTTATTAAAAATTTTTTTTTTTAAATTTGTACAGACATGCAATATCCAAATCATATTCAGTGATATTTCTTCTGTTTCTCCTTTTAGCAGCTGAATAAACCAAAGGCTCTTTTAAGAGCCATCCAAACACCTCGTCATTAGCTTTGTAAGTATATTTTTACTGATAAATGCTGATAAATGAATTAAAGCTACATCATGCAGCAATTAGTCAATAGTGATGTTATGATAAAGACATTAATGCCATATAATTGAAATTATTTATTTATTTTAATAAAATTTTTAAAAGATAAAATTAGACCCTTGTGGTAAGATTGGCCACCAAGAATTGCCCCCAAGTGGCATGTTGTTATAGAGTTACTATTTTTTATTTAATAATTATGGTAATTAAGGGGGTTATAATTTAATATTTCCATGAATTAGATGTAGTCTATATTTCAAGCATTTCATTAAAACCTATAGGTAAAATGAGTAAATCGTTAAAGTTTACATAGCATATTTTGATTTTGAATTTAGCATATAGCCTGCTATTGACTTAATATTGAGTTTCCAGGATTTTTGTAGGTTATTGCCTGTAAGAAAAGTCAGAAGAGATAAACATTAAATTTGCAACCCCACTGTAGCAGTATAAGTTTATTTTTAAGTTAAGTTTTTTATTTTTTATTTATTTTTTTCTGTCAGGGAAATACAACAAGGTGAAATAAGTGTTACAACTAACCCATCTGTCTGTTACAATTAACTCTGCATAACTATGGGGTAAATTGTCACATCTGTCTTCTGTCTAATTTTTATGCAATATCCAAATCATATTCAGTAATATTTCTTCTTTTTCTCCTTTTGTGTCAATAGCAGCTGAATAAACCAAAGGCTCTTTTAAGAGCCATCCAAACACATCGTCATTAGCTTTGTAAGTATATTTTTACTGATAAATGCTGATAAATGAATTAAAGCTACATCATGCAGCAATTAGTCAATAGTGATGTTATGATAAAGACATTAATGGCATATAGTCTTAATCATCATTTGGAGTCTTTCAGAGATGCAGAAGACTGTTTCTTCTGACTCCGAATGATAATTCGGGCTTGACACCAATTGCATTTTAAAGTGCCTACAGATAAATAAATGAGGGACTGGTCCATGAAGTCTTTTCAGGTCTTATTTATGAAAAAGAATGACCTTCAGGCAGGGCCGGATTAAGAGTTCAGAGGCCCCTGGACACAATGTCTTGTAGGCCCCCTCTCAGGCAGGCAAAATATATGTTTTGTCCAAGGACATTTTAATATGGCATTTACAGTTTTACTCACTTGAACTTTTGTATTATGCTTCGAGTAAAGTTCATAAATGGTCGTTCTTTCCCATAGGACTTTGTAAAAGTATGTTGGGTGCACCTCTGTGCCTCTAGGGGGGTTCGGGGCCATGCTCCCCCGCAAGAAAATTTTGTAGATTTTAAGATTAAATGCATCAATCTCGTGCTCTCTGAGATATCAAATTAAGAGATTCAACCCATAAACTGCTCGTTGAACAAAGATAAAGCATTGAATTGTACCAGGACAATAAAGAGGGCTCAAACATCTTTTTAGTTATGAGAGTCTCTGTCTACGTTACATCATCAATGGTGTTTTAGGATGTCAAACAAGTATTATAATAATGTAATAATGATTTATAGAATTATTCCTATGACGTAAAATCCATTTAGCCTAAATGTACAATATAAATGAATATTTCTAAATTATACTTTAGTCTATATTACACTTTAATAAAGGACAATTAAAATACTTTTGTCCTTATTTCTTCACTTGCAAGAAATAAATTCTTGAGCTTGTTTTCACCAGATGACCATGCTGATCGCGTGAGCAAAGTGCACACTTTTCTTTAAATCACAGCACAAACAGGTTGCCTATTCTTTAAGTCTTGTGCTGTTTTATAAAGGAACAAAGCCATATCATTATTTCATTGGCAAAACATAACGCTAGAGACATTTATGTAAGGTTATACTTTTACATCTCATATGTTCGGCAAAAGGCGGATTCGAACTAAAAAAGGGGAAACTCTCGACTCTCCCGATTGCCGCTCCGCCCCAATGGTTAATCCTGCCCTGCCTTCAGGTGCTTAACCCTTTAAAAGTTTTAAAATTACGATAAGTCGATGGTTCCATGTGACTTTCTTTTGTGAAACACAAAATATAAAATACTTAATTTGTTTATGAAATTAAGCTTTAAAAGAAGTACTGATGTTAATCATTCTCAATGTTACCTAACATAACTTTTAAACAAATTCTTTGGACCAACACCATCACATTTTTTTCTCTTCAGTATGTGCATCAATGCATCAAAATGTAGAGTGCATCAAAACCTGGAAGACTAATTTTCTTAAAATAAAGTTTATATAAATATAAAAATATATTTTTGTAATTTGTATCATCCCTATAACATACAGTTCTTTTTTTGTCTTTCAGGAGGATTTTCCAAAGGAACAGATGCTAGAGAAGTAAATAATTATAAACACCACTTTACACGTGACAACACATCAATTAACAACTAGATTGTATGAAAACGAAATACCTGTACATTTAATTTTTACAAAACGAAATATATGATACTGACAATAACACTCAATGTCTTATTGGACTAAAAGGAGAAAGACTTTGGCCAGTGTATAACAGATAGAAAAAGAGATTTTGGATGAATACAAAACACAAACTGAAAACACTGATGACTCTAGTGTTCATGGTCACACACGTCAAGACACTGAAAGTGGTGATATATCCTCTTGTGATGAAGTTTCCTCTCTTTTGCCCCCACATGAGAACTCATGTGACCTGGAAAAAAACACGGAGTCTGATTTCATCTCTGATTCTGACAATCTCTCCGATCCTGGCAGCATCCAAACAAATGTAGAATCTGACAGTAGTAGCAACAATTCACTTAATCAGTTGCAAACTAAACTGCAAACATGGGCAGCATCTTTTTGCATCCCTCTAGTAGCTCTAACAGCACTATTGGCAATCTTAAGACCAGAATTTCCTGATTTGCCCAAGGATGCAAGGACTCTTCTTGATACACCGACAAATGTACCCGTGGTAAACATTTGCAATGGCGAATATTACCATTTTGGCCTGGTAAATGGCTTGCAAAACATATTAGGTAGGATCTCCAATATTTCTGAATATGTCCAAACTCTTGCATTGCAGTTTAATATTGATGGCATCCCCCTGTTTAAAAGCTCCGGAAGACAATTTTGGCCAATTCTTGCAACAGTTGACTGTGATAAAACACGATCCCCATTTGTAATCGGTTTGTTCTGTGGCAATAGTAAACCGAGCTCAGTCTGTGAGTATTTGAGAGAATTCATTGCAGAATTAAAAGTGGTTTTGCGAGAAGGCATTGTAAAGAATGGTACTCGTTTCAAAGTTGTTGTCTCCTCCTTTATTTGCGACGCCCCTGCACGAGCATTCCTCAAAAATGTCAAGTCTCACAATGGCTACTTTGGTTGTGACAAATGTTCCCAGACTGGAGTATGGTCTAATAAAATGACATATCCTGAAACAGATGCTCCACTGCGTACTGACATGGATTATGAAATGATGACAAATGAAGAACACCATTTGAACAATACCTTAAGCCCCTTGCACGAACTAGTAAAAATGGTAACCCAATTCCCGTTAGACTACATGCACACCTGCTGTCTTGGAGTGATGAGGAGATTAATTCAAATGTGGATGAAAGGGAAAAAGCTTAGAACAAGGTTGTCATCACAGCGTATCACACAGATTTCTGACAGACTAATTGCTCTCCGTTCGTTTATGCCTCAAGAGTTTGCCAGGAAACCTCGTTCTTTGACAGATGTGGATAGATGGAAGGCCACAGAGTTCCGCCAGTTCATGATATACACGGGTCCCGTTGTTTTAAAAGGATGTGTTGAATCCGAAATTTATGACAACTTTCTTCTGTTTTCTGTTGGCATGTTTCAGCTGCTTAGTCCTGGCCTCTCTGATTCAATGATTGAATTTGCCAACAAGGCTCTGTTGTCATTTGTAACACATTTCATCAGATTGTATGGCGCAGATGAAGTGGTTTACAATGTTCACCAGGTTATCCATCTTGCAGACGAGTATAAAGCGTTCGGCCCTCTTGATAATATTTCAGCATTTCCATATGAGAATTACCTGGGTGGATTGAAACGATTGGTTAGAAAACCAGATCGACCTTTACAGCAGGTTGTCAAAAGACTTTCAGAAATGCTTCCAAAAGAATCTCACCAACCAAATGGAGATCTACTTCTCTCATCAAGTTCAAAAGAGCTAAAAAAGGTGCATTTGTCAAATTGTGTTCTGTCACCCAAACAAGGAGACAACTGTATCAAAATCGACACAGACATAGCCATCGTTAAGGACATAATCAAACAGAATGAAAGCATTCATATAGTGTGCCAGAGGTTCCTAAAACGAGTATCATTTTACACATACCCATGCGACTCCTCTGCACTTGGATGTTACAGAGTTTCTGTCTTGCAAGAAAAGACTGAAATCGTACCTTTGTCCAGTGTGAAACAGAAGTATGTACTTCTTCCTGAAAACGAGAATGTTTTTTTTTGCAATACCCCTTCTCCATTGCAGATAGTGTTTGTTCAGCAGAGTGAGCACGTATGGTGTAGTGTCAGGCTTTTGGAAATGTTTTTACAGTTAAATAAACATAACATATTGAAAAAGTGGAAACAAATTGTTCAAAATACTGTATATAGTACCGTATCATAGAGAGTTAGTTAACCTGAAAAAATGAAAATTCTATCATCACTCTCATGTTGCTCCAAAGCCATAAGATTTTCGTTCATTTTCATATTAATGAAATCTGAGAGATTCGGGTCACTCCATTGACAGTCCAGACACCAAATCTTTAGATCAAAAAATGTCATAACATTGAAACAAATCCAAATGAATTGAGAGGTGTAATCTAACTCTTGAACAAAGTATAAATATGAATACGATGGAAAGATTTAATCTAGGCTTTTTAATCTATAACGTTTTGGTTATCTGTAGTACTGTCGTTGGAGTGACCAAAATCTTTAAAAAAAATATCTAAATATGTCTTTCTAAGATAAAGTAAGGATGACAGAATATTAATTTTCGAGTAAACTAATGGGTAGTTTGTTGTAGTGACTGAACTTTGAGAAAATACAAATTTCACTTGTTTTCTAAGTGATGCAACACCCACTCTTTCTGTTTTTTTTCATTGTATACTAATAAATACATTACATTACATTACATTACATTACATTACATTACATTACATACAAATAAATTAATTCATGCATGACTCTTACTCCACTGTGATTGGTATGGGTAAGGGAGCTGAACACGCAGAAACCCAGAACTAATCATAGCTGGGGTCAACATTTCTCAATTTTTTTTTTATCTTTCCCAGACAGTAATGGATAAAGTGAACCCATGTTACTCATTAATAGAATTTCCAGACAAAAGCACAGATGTTGTCCCAGATAATTGGCTTTTTGAACAAAAGTGCTACTGGCCAAATTACAACCAAGCAAAATTAAAGGCAGCAGTAAAGAGAAAAGAGCCTGTCCAAGATGGATGGAAAGTCTTTGAGCCTGTCCGATTGCTCAAAAAGTGTGGTACGATTTTTTAAAAATTATTATTATTATCTCTATGCACTGATACTACATGCTTTGCTCAATTTTATATTATATTATTCATATCTATATTACAGAAACCCTAGAAAAAGCACAGAAGATGCTAAAAAAGTATGTGGACTGTGATATCCATACGTCAGAAATAACTTCTGATGAAGAGGGCCATGAAAGAATGAAAAGGAAGAAAAGGTTAACTTAATGATAATAAATACCGATGATTTGTTTTTTTATAAGTGTTGTCCTATTGAGAAGTAATTTGAATGTTTCACTTTACAGGCCTAATCCACGCTTCCTAAACTTTATAGAAAATGAATCTGACCAGGATGATGATGCACCAAAAAAATCACGGCTCGCAGCTCCTCCCGCAATTGTTTTTCCAGGTATTGTGGAAGTATAATTAAACTGTTTTTGTGGTTACTTTAAAAAAAAAAAAAGGTATTCATGATCAAATGTCCCTGAATTTCAAGGCGATTCAAACTTTTTCCCCAAAAAACTTCACAAGAAAATTTAGTTCAATTTAATTTGGAATGCACTGAACCTGCCATAAAATTGAATGAACATACAGCTCCCCCCAAAATGTTCTTGGGAGAAGCTATGGGTTTGTGAAATGGAGCGGCCTTACGGGACTGTATAAGTCACTGGACGCTGGTCAGGGATGCTGGAGCCGTCACCAACTGGCCCTGGTGTGGCAGGCATGATAGGAACAGGCTCTGCAGCATGGCATAATCTATATATTGGGCCAGGGAAAAATGTATTCTTCCCCCTTGCATCCTTGAACGTATGGTTAATTTAACCCATTATAAAAATGTCCTTAAGAGCAACATCATTAAAATCTAACAATTGAGAAAGTTCACAAATGTCCGCCTTTAGTGATTTTCAAACATGACTGAATGAATTCAAAGCACACAATTTCATTACTCAAAACCCTGCTGTTAATTACACTTGTTCATTTGTTTTGTTTTTTAGAAAGTCACATGAACTTTGAGACCAGTCCAGCTGTCTCAAACCTCTCTTCACTTGGTATGTGTTTATGTTATTCAATTCAATGCCTCTTTTACATTGTATCACAGCTGTAATAAATGCACTTCCAGCTCCACAAATTCTGAAATATCTTTTTTTAATTAAATTTCTATCTTGATACTTTAGTTTGTGGGCCCTGTATCTCACCTGCTTACCAGTTGATTAAACATTACCCTGCAACATTGCGCAAAAGTTTGCCCTTTGTTTCATAACCTTTAATGTCTTTTGCTAATTTTTTTCAGAGAGACACATGAACTACCACGCCTCCAGTCCTGCATCAGACATCACTTCAGCTGGTATATATTATTGAAATGTAGTCTATTAAACATTGGTTGTCTTGTCAGTTTAACACAAGCATTTCATGCCTAAAAATAAACTGTGCACATTTCTCTCAGAAAATTCACACAGAGTTCACCAGGGCACACACCAGGGGTCAGAACACACAAACCTCGGAGCACACAAGGGCACAAACTATGTAGCACACCAGGGATCACACTATGGAGCACATCAGGGAACATACCAAGAGGCAATCCACGGAGCACTTCAAGACCCAAACAACGGAGCACACCAGGGATCACACAACGGAGCACTCCAGGGATCACACTATGGAGCACACCAGGGACCACACAACAGAGCACACCAGGGATCACACTATGGAGCACACCAGGCATCACACTATGGAGCACACCAGGGACCACACAACAGAGCACTCCAGGGATCACACTATGGAGCACATCAGGGATCACACTATGGAGCACACCAGGGACCACACAACAGAGCACACCAGGGATCACACAACAGAGCACACCAGGGATCACACAATGGAGCACACCAGGGATCACACTATGGAGCACACCAGGCATCACACTATGGAGCACACCAGGGACCACACAACAGAGCACACCAGGGATCACACAACAGAGCACACCAGGGATCACACAATGGAGCACACCAGGGATCACACTATGGAGCACACCAGGGATCAAACTATGGAGCACATCAGGGATCACACTATGGAGCACACCAGGGACCACACAACAGAGCACACCAGGGATCAAACTATGGAGCACATCAGGGAACATACCAAGAGGCAATCCACGGAGCACTTCAAGACCCAAACAACGGAGCACACCAGGGATCACACAACGGAGCACTCCAGGGATCACACTATGGAGCACACCAGGGATCACACAATGGAGCACACCAGGGATCACACTATGGAGCACACCAGGGATCACACAACGGAGCACTCCAGGGATCACACTATGGAGCACACCAGGGATCACACTATGGAGCACACCAGGGATCACACAACGGAGCACTCCAGGGATCACACTATGGAGCACACCAGGGATCACACAACGGAGCACTCCAGGGATCACACTATGGAGCACACCAGGGATCACACAACGGAGCACTCCAGGGATCACACTATGGAGCACACCAGGGATCACACAACGGAGCACTCCAGGGATCACACTATGGAGCACACCAGGGATCACACTATGGAGCACACCAGGGATCACACTATGGAGCACACCAGGGATCACACTATGGAGCACACCAGGGACCACACAACGGAGCACACAAGGCATCACACTATGGAGCACACCAGGGATCACACTATGGAGCACACCAGGGATCACACAACGGAGCACTCCAGGGATCACACTATGGAGCACACCAGGCATCACACTATGGAGCACACCAGGGATCACACTATGGAGCACACCAGGGATCACACAACGGAGCACTCCAGGGATCACACTATGGAGCACACCAGGGATCACACTATGGAGCACACCAGGGATCACACTATGGAGCACACCAGGCATCACACTATGGAGCACACCAGGGATCACACTATGGAGCACACCAGGGATCACACTATGGAGCACACCAGGGATCACACTATGGAGCACACCAGGGACCACACAACGGAGCACACAAGGCATCACACTATGGAGCACACCAGGGATCACACTATGGAGCACACCAGGGATCACACAACGGAGCACTCCAGGGATCACACTATGGAGCACACCAGGCATCACACTATGGAGCACACCAGGGATCACACTATGGAGCACACCAGGGATCACACAACGGAGCACTCCAGGGATCACACTATGGAGCACACCAGGGATCACACTATGGAGCACACCAGGGATCACACTATGGAGCACACCAGGCATCACACTATGGAGCACACTAGGGACCACACAACAGAGCACACCAGGGATCAAACTATGGAGCACACCAGGGACCACACAACAGAGCACACCAGGGATCACACTATGGAGCACACCAGGGATCACACTATGGAGCACACCAGGGATCACACAACGGAGCACTCCAGGGATCACACTATGGAGCACACCAGGGATCACACAACGGAGCACACCAGGGATCACACAACGGAGCACTCCAGGGATCACACTATGGAGCACACCAGGGATCACACTATGGAGCACACCAGGGATCACACTATGGAGCACACCAGGGATCACACTATGGAGCACACCAGGGACCACACAACGGAGCACACAAGGCATCACACTATGGAGCACACCAGGGATCACACTATGGAGCACACCAGGGATCACACAACGGAGCACTCCAGGGATCACACTATGGAGCACACCAGGCATCACACTATGGAGCACACCAGGGATCACACTATGGAGCACACCAGGGATCACACAACGGAGCACACCAGGGATCACACAACGGAGCACTCCAGGGATCACACTATGGAGCACACCAGGGATCACACTATGGAGCACACCAGGGATCACACTATGGAGCACACCAGGCATCACACTATGGAGCACACCAGGGACCACACAACAGAGCACACCAGGGATCAAACTATGGAGCACACCAGGGACCACACAACGGAGCACACCAGGGAACATACCAAGACGCAAACAACAGAGCACACCAGGGATCACAGTACGGAGCACATCAGGGCACACTGACTGAACTGGTCAATGGTAATGACTTTTTTAATTTATTTTGAAAACAGTTATTTGGAACTTTTTATTTGGCCTTTATGTTGATTTTATGTCATTTTTTAATTATTATTATGTCCTTTTAGGTGGGACTTACAGGCTAAAATATAATTATACTATAAATGTTGACATCCATCCTATCTTTTGCTGCTAGTATTTACTGTCACTCTTTTTTTTTTTAAAGAAAAATACATGAACCAAAACTCCAGTCTGACTGTTTCAGACATTTTTTCAGCTGATTCTTAAAACTGCTAACCTCTTCAAGACTAATTGTTTTACAGATGAGTTTTAGGAACTTATAAGAAGTTTAAAAAAACTGTTTTGTTTTCTTCAGAAAATCCAAGAGCACAACTAACATCGCAGGGGAATGAACATACCAACGGAAATAAATCAAAAACAAAAATTCCATGTTCAAGTATTAATTTAAACACTAAACCTGTTAGTAATTTCTGATTAGGGTTATTACTGAACTAGTAGAGTTTCTCTCTCTTAATATATTTATTTACTTGTCTACTTTATTTGTAGAGTTGTCTCCTTTCAAGAGGAATGTGCTTAAACTTCTCATGGAAGTTAAGGCAGAGCTAAAAGAGCAGAGAGCAATGATACAAAACTTACAGGAGTGCCTGCTGTACCTGATCAGGAAATAAGATGTGGCTTTACAATCCATAAGTAAAATAAGATGTACCTTTACAATCTCTTGAAGATTTTGAGGAATTGGAGAGGTTGGATGAGACCGAAAAAAATAGATTGGTATGTCTTGTAATGCAATTATATTTAACCGGGTTCCTACGCAGTTTGGAAAAATATGGAATTTTATTTAATTTCCAGGTCTTGATAAGTATGGAAAAAATAACATAAAGATTACTGAAAAATATTTATGGTTCTAAACGATTGCCCCATTCAGTTTTCATAAAAACAGAAACTATTAGAGATGACTGTACTATATACAGTAGAAATATAATCCTGAAAATAATGCTACCATTTTGATTAAAGGGATAGTTCACTTTGAAATTAATTTTTGATATGCTTTATCTTACCTCAAGGGCATCCAAGATGTAGGTGTCTTTGTTTCCACAGTATTTTCAATTTTGATATTTTTAGGTCAAACCGTTCTTGTCTGTCAGTCATATAATGGAGGTCTAAGTCCAAATTAAACATGATTTAATGACTCGTAAAAATTTATTAGTACACATTGATGTTTTTACCTCTTGTAACCACAGCCACGTCCAAGTGATCTGAGGGCGTGGGCGCTTCGGTCTGCTCAAGCGCCAGAAAGCGCCGGAAGTGATCTCTCGCAAGGTTGCGGAAAAACTTCAACGTTGTCTGTTGATATATATTGAAATAATCTTCCATTGCGATTTCCTGTATATCGAAATATGTTTAGATCTTCACAGTGAAAGGTAAAACTTCCGAAATCTCTGTGTAAACAATGAGTGATGCACAACACGCGAGAGAGATCACTTCCAGCGCATGCACAATTTATGATACACCACAAAAGAAAACATGTATTCACACAATTTTCTCTATTTGTACAAATTGCTACACATTCATTCAATTTTGAATTTTGCACACGCAAGTTGAAAGGCATGGATAAAACATTTCTACAACATGTATCAAGTTCATTGATAATTGTGCTTGCACGTGTTGATCATTTTGATACTATATTCATCCCATAGTGCATGCTCTTTGAGGTGGTGACCATAGACCTCCATTATATGACTTACAGACAAGAACGCTTTGACCTAAAAATATCAAAATTTAAACTGTTGCAGAAACAAAGACACCTACATCTTGGATGCCCTTGAGGTAAGCTAAAACATATCAAAAATTAATTTCAAAGTGAACTATCCCTTTAATAGGATACAACCATTTATACTACATATGGTCTGAAAACAAATCTACAGAGAGGTTTGGAAATCTAAAAATACCATGCTAAGATACTTTTCTCATTACAGTTGTAAAGTGGGTTTCTAATTTACTGTATACTTTGTCAGTTTGAACGAGTCAGACCATTCTCTGTTGTCCTCTCATGTTTTTATTTTTTTGGCACTAATCTGAGTAAATTCTAGAGACATCCCAGGAAATATACCCAGAAACAGAAAAAACTGAATTTGACACCATTTATGTTTGAAAATAAATATATAAACATAGTCCAGTCTGTGGATGCACTTTGAAGAGAGATCAACAGAAAAGTAAAAAAAAAAAAAAAAAAAGTCTGTAGAAACATACTGTATGTATGGCTCAGATAAAGTCTATTTAGAAATGTTAATAGAAAATGTATTTTTGTGTGCATTTAATTGGGCATAATTTTTTTAACACTGATCCCCTTTTTATTAGATTTACCAGCTGTCACTTCTAGGTGGGCATAAATTGGAAGGCACTATAAGAAAAATGTTGAGCCACATTTTAAGCAACAAACTGGCTTCGTCATTGAACTGGGCAGGACGTGGAGAGAAGAGGAGCTTCGAGACCTCAAATCTCTCAAAGATAATGTTCCGTAAGTAATAGATTGGTTTAGTTCAGGTTTGAAAATGCCCTATAAGATATGTTCATTTTGGTGCAACCATGTCAGTTATATTTGAAGATGCAAAAGCCTCTAAATGCCATTTGAAAATCTTATTCTATAATGTTCTTCTATCACCAAGCTTGTATAAGTTCAGTAATTTCACTTAAATGACAATTAATAGGTAATCTTCATTTCAATTTGAGTGAAATTACTGAACTTAAATATAGAAGCTTGATAAAATGTATCATTATAGAAGAAAATTTCAAATGGCACTTAGAGGCTTTTGGATCTGAACTCTTCATTTTGTTCCATAATGTTTCAGGTGCATTAAGAAATACAGCCCAAGGAAAAGAGGCCTCCAAGGCAGACTTTTCCGAGGCAGTAAAGAGATGGCTCCGTTATGCTCCAGACCGAGAGGGTGGCAGTGGCAGAAGATCATCTGTTATTTAATTGTTTATTTTTTTGTGTGTCAAACAAAATTAATTACAGTTTTGTTATATAGTTTATCTGTAATAACTACTCCGTACATTTTTCTAAATTATTCTTAAAATACTGATAAATTGTGTATAATTTAAGTTGTTCAATATACTATACGTTTATTAAAATTATATTAAAATATATGTAATATTACAGTATTATAACACTCTCGGCTTTTTACTGAAATATTTAAAGGTTAAAACATTTTTAAATTGCCCCAGGCTGTTTCATTGAGAAAAAGACTATAGATAAATAATCAGCTAAATGAGGTAGGCTACAAATATAATGTTACATTGCTTGTAGTTATAAAAATTCATTTAACTATTATGATAACATGATATTGTGGTCAACAATATATTTTTTTTTTATTCATTTTGTTTCTCTATAGGTCTATTTTGAGGTATCTGCCAGCAATGAGACTGACGCCATACAGCAGAGTTATTCATTCCACTCAAAGGTATTTATGCATGTATTTTTTACTGAACTATACTTATTATTGCTGATTGTGGTTCAGGCACTCAACAACGTCAGGCATGATATATATTATAATATGTATTATTATTTTTTGTTTTTACAGGAATCTAGCTTAGTCTTTGCTCATATTACCCTTTAATATGTTTTGAATGTATATCTCCAATACAATATCCTTTGTGGGAGTACAGTTATCATTAGAATTCTTTAGAAGAGTTTCACATTAGCTGCCACAGTCAAGAGACCGAATCCAACAGGCCAACATTTAACCCACTGCCTATTATACATGCTGCATGCAACAAATATCAACCGGTAGAAGACCGAGCCTTTGTGAAGAGTATTTTAACAAACTTCCCAAAAAAATATTCTTCGTCGGTGGTTAGGCAACGGCAATCAAGTTCACTTGTGTGTGTGTGACACCACGGATCAAAATGTCATTAATTACACTGAAAATTATGTGAGCATCGGTTTTTAGCAAATACTCTCGAATTTTGTATGTGTCGTCAACACAGCGAAGATGGATCACAAGCAGATCTTTGTTTGAGTATACATAGGGGAGAGCGGGGCACAACCTAAAGATTTTTGACTTTCTCAGTTTGTGTAAATCTACTTAGGGTTTATTTTTTCCCTTTCCAGTTTAACTGACCGTTTTTGTTTTTGTTTGTTTGTTTGTTTGTTTTTTGGTTACAAAAACTCTGTCTTTGTATTTCGACTGCAGCAGGATTTATAGGTTGATTTAGACCTCGAAAGATCATAACTCACTTGGAACAGGATTACAGCTGTGCTGGTTGTAGGAATAGATAAGATAAAATAGTGGAAGACAACTGAGGGAGAGTTAAACTGGGATGTGATATACAGATTACCTCCATCATCAAAAGTCGAAGGTTTATAGTTGTCATTTATAGGATCAATCTTAATCTTACTCTTGTTGCAAAGTTATATTAAAGAGCCTATCGGTATGGCGCTCGGAATGTTCCATTCGGCGACGAGACTGACAAGCAAGACAGAAAACACACGTGAATACGTGCGTGTACGTCTCCATTTGTTTTATATCAGGTGACAGAAGTGACGACAGGGGCACAGAGGGACACGGTGAGGCCAGAGGGAGTGAGGGCTGACGGGTGACTGGAGGGAGTGAGGAGTCCGACAGAACCGGGGGGGTGACATGACGGGGCGGAGCCAAGGGAAGGAAGTCCAAAGGTGAAGGGAGGATGACGAGGGAACGAAGGGAGTCTGGAGGATCGAGGGAGCCTGGTCGAGCTGGTGGACTGAGGGGCCATGGAGGAGCTGAGGGAGGTAGGAGCCACGGGGAAGCTGATGGGACAGAGGGCCGAGGAAGTGTCTCTGAGGAGGAGGTGTGAGGCGAAGACCGGGGATCCAAGGACCAGGCTGATTTAGGGGAGCTGAAGGGCAGGAGAGCAGAGCAAGGACAGATGAGAGGAGGCGGGCGAGGGAGGCTGGGTGGGATCCTGGTCTCTGGCGCCGGCTGGACGGTCTCTGGCGCTGGCTGGACAGTCTCTGGCGCTGGCTGGACGGTCTCTGGCGCTGGCTGGACGGTCTCTGGCGCAGGCTGGACGGTCTCTGGCGCAGGCTGGACGGTCTCTGGAGAGCTGGACGGAACCAGCAGTGAAGAGCATTCAGTCTCTGGAGGGCTGGACGGAACCAGCGGTGAAGAGCATACAGTCTCTGGAGAGCTGGACGGAACCAGCGGTGAAGAGCACTCGAGCGATGGAGTGGGGCTGGTGACGTCATACATGGTAAAGGGAGATCCACATGACACCAGCACCCACTCCACATAGGCCACAAAGTCCCCTCGAGGCCCCTCTCCGGGCAGGCGTGCCTAGGTTTCAGCATTTAAGCCTGCCCGGAAGAACACACAGAGGCTGGTATCATCATAGTGAACATGAGATACCAAATCCAAATACCTCTGTGTGTGGGCCTCGAGGGATTGATCCTCCTGCTTCAGGAGGAGAAGTTTCACAGCTGGTAAATCCATTTTTGGAGGTCGGTCGATCTGTCACGGTGCGGGTTCAGGCAGAAGGACGAACAGGCAGAGTCCAGAAAGGTCCAATACGAAAGGTTTTATTACAAATAAACAGGATACAGGCAGGCGGAACACGGGGTAACATTAACATAACAACAACATTGACCGACAAAGACTGACTAAAACAGAAGGAACTAAATACACAGAAGAATCAAACATAATGAGGTGAAGACAGGTGAAACAGATGACGATGACGAGGAACAGGTGGCTGATGAGGGAGTGAACACGGGATAGGGTGACGAGAGGATCCTGGGAAGTGTAGTGCTGAAGACAAGACAGACTGGTGCAGACGGAGGACTGTGACACACGTCACGTAGACACGTCAATAACGTGTAGCTGTTGATCTATGCAGACGTCACGGCGGCGTCACGTTAAAAGTTAACGTGTGGATTACGTCTGAACTATGGCGTTCCGATAGGCTCTTTAATATAACTTTGCAACATGCACTCGTCTCAATGAACGTCTCACTCAACGTCTTATTTTTTTTTTATTCTGCTATTTATTTCTATTCAACTTAAGACGCAGACGTGACGCTGACGTCACGCAAATCACGCGTGGCAGTGAAGTGTCGAGTCAGACGTCACGCGTTATTCACGTGTGGCAGTGAAGTTATTTATTGTTACACGTATTTAACACGCTATCCACAGTACAGCACGGCTCAGTGAAGCGAGTGTATCGCGCGTTCTGATCGGCTCTTTAATATGACTTTGCAACATGCACTCGCCTCAATGAACGTGACACTTGCGTCTGTCTTATAACGTCACGTCTGCGTCTGTGATAGGACTTGTGTTCATGTTTTTCTATCCTAATGGGGACTTCAACCAGACTGAATGCAAAAATTCTTGATTAAATAGTGGTCCACACACAAACCCCTGGTCTAATCTGCATTAAACCACTTTAAACGTTCTTTTAATGATTTTCTATGGGAGTAAAATGCTTAATAACGTGTAATTAAACGAGTTGCGTTCATATTTATTTATTACTTTATTGTGATTTAACATAATAATTTATAAATGCATGCAAAATTATCTGTGTACTTGATAAATGTTGCAGATATTACAAAAGAATGCCTTTCAACTTGTTTGTAAACTTCAGAATTAAATGAATGTGCAGCCATTTCTAATAAAAAAAGAGTCTGCAAGTAGTTTCATATTTGTTATAATGTTATTTTTTTCCATCTGTGATTATGAAAATAGATAGGCAATATATATCGAGAGACGTGGGTCGACAGAGATGATTTTGACCACTTCATTAAGTTTTGTTTAGAAGAAAGGCTTTAT
Source organism: Pimephales promelas (assembly GCF_988280905.1). Classification (NCBI taxonomy): domain Eukaryota; kingdom Metazoa; phylum Chordata; class Actinopteri; order Cypriniformes; family Leuciscidae; genus Pimephales; species Pimephales promelas. The sequence continues at coordinate 32,582,236 of NC_142770.1, forward strand.
TTAAAGTAAATTTCGTTTTGTATAGCCTAAATTGTATTCATTTTAATACATTTTTCATCAACCAATTGCCTGGATTTAATAAATAAAGCAAATATAGCAGACAGCCATAAGCATGGAGTTGCACACGGCCGCGGAAACTCGTTAACTGAAGCACATCTCGTCATAAATTAAACGAAACTATGAGAAATAGGCCTAGCCTAAAGAGTAATCTATTTATTCTAGTTTTGAACTGTTTCGTTTAAAGAAAGTTCAAGCTTTCTAAAGCCTGAAATGTCTTTAAATGAAACAATTCAATAAAAATACATTTCAAGCGTTACAGAAACAATTCAATATTACAATAAAAATAAAAGTTATAGTCTTTATGTCGTTGTTGTGTTTTGAGTTTACGCTCAATATATAAAAGAATTATTGGAGATGGACAAAAAAAATAACCACATTTATTTTCTCCCGTTTGTCGCGCCCGAATTGTCACGTTTCTATTCCCCACCAGTGGGGCGCGCCCCACACTTTGAGAAACGCTGCATGGTTTGACAGTATATTTGAAAATATACAGAATTATAAGGTCTTAGTACAATATATTGCATATTACATAGGCCTAAGACATTTTCATATATTTAAAAATGTGAGACAATATATTTACTAATATATAATGTAATATTCAGTGATACACTTCATATTCAGGGATTCAAGTTATGCGTCGCTATATGACGGATTTCCGTAAATATCAGGGTCACCCTGTCCTTATGTCTTAGATTACCCTTTTCATTATTTTAAAATAAATGCCGTAAATATGCTTACATTTCTCAAATAGGCTATACATGATGCAATAACATCTTGTTCTTTGGGAATATTGACAAGAAACAATGTCAAACAAAAGTTTTAATAAAATAATTTGTGTGAATGAATATTTAGGCTATATTTGAAAAAAAATATATGTATAAGCAAGGTAAAAACACTTAATTTATAAACAAACATAATTGAAGAGGGCCTATGCATTCCTTATGAGCTATTTGGTACACCCCGCCCCCCACCCAGCCACCCCGCCACCCGCAGCAGACGCAGACGTCACGTTCGGCAGACGCAGACGAGACGTTCGGCAGACGAACGAGTGATGTGGCAGACGCAGACGAGGCGTTCGGCAGACGCAGACGTCACGTTCATTGAGACGAGTGCATGTTGCAAAGTTATATTAAAGAGCCTATCGGAACGCCATACTGAACGTCTGCCCGTCTGAACGTCTGCCCGTCTGAACGTCTGCCCGTCTGAACGTCTGCACGTCTGCCCGTCTGAACGTCTGCACGTCTGAACGTCTGCACGTCTGAACGTCTGCACGTCTGCCACAATCTAAGTTTAAAAACGTGACTTATTTTGGCACATTTTATGTAGGACACTTATTTCTATAATACTGAATGTCTGGTAATGTACCATACATTTGGTATCCCAATCCCAATGATAGATGTAACTTTTTAATAAAAGTCTATGGCATGTAGGCTATTTTGATTATTCGATCTTCAGAGATAAAAAAAATAAAATGGGCTAAAAAATTTCAGAAAAACTGAGTCTTATCATTATATATTAGTGTGTTTCAGATGTGTTAATGCTCTGCAGCAAGCCAGCAACAGTCTGCATGCCTTGAGTTCACTCATGCTGCATCCAGCATTAATCAGAAACCATTTTAGAGTTTATTGGATTTTAAACTAAAATTAGTTAGCCTGTGATTGCTTGGATCAGGCTACTGCCATTCTTATTCTGAACAAGTAATTAATCATTCAATTTAAACATGTTTTAAATGTACTATTTAATAGAGCTGCACTAAAGTTTTTTATAAAGCCTATAAATGTCGTCTAGTCATACTACACATTTTTTGCTACTGTTGAGAGCATACAAAAATCTCGCCCAAGTCAGGCAAAACAGTTGACAGCCCATATAAATACAGTAAGAGGAGCAAATGCTGCATAGTTTTCGCCTGCAGGAAAAACAAACACTTTAAACAGAATAAGATGAGATGAACACTTTAATCAGTAGGTGGCAGCAGAGCAGCATTTATTTGACCATCTCCACTTTCTAAATAGGAAATTACTGACCCACAGAACAGTTTGGATTCACTTTTTCGTTTATGACAAACAAAACTATTTTATTTAAAGTGTGAATATATTATAAAGAAAGAGAACAAAGTATGCTCTTTTTATTTAGCGACTGATGGAACTCCTGCGAAAACTCCTCTGATAATAAATAAATTGTCTAGGCCGACAATCAAACATTCATAGCCTGTGTAAACCTGGAGCTTTTACCTGAAGTGAAATGAGTTGCGTGCTATAAAGTGAAAATGCTCATCTCCTGCTGGGTGAATGGATGATAAAATCGTGCCGGATGTTCAATTAAATCGGGATTTTACACTATACCCGTCATTAGACGCCGTATGGATGTGAGAAGACTAAGCTTTTGTCCGAACAACGACGGAGATTATGGCTGGCGAGCATAAACAGGAAAGAAACTCACTCAAAACACGCACGAATTTGTTTGACAAAAGCACAATGTTGTGTTTTATTGCGAGTGTAAACAAATATAAGTTAACACATTGCAGTTTGTATAATGTCCTGTATGAACAAAATGACGAGGTATTGGTGAGGAGTTTTTACACATGTGAGCAATTCCGAGTCTGGAAATCACTGGAGGTGTACGATCAGATTGACGTGGGGTTGGTTTGGTGCATAGGTTTGGTGACGTTTGCTCAAGTGCAATCAATTAAAAAGTAACTTAGTCTGAATCAAAATAAAAATGGAAAAATTGTATGTAAAAACGAAAACTTTGTTATATCATTTGTATTATCTCAATAACAATAATGGTCTAGTCTGCATGCTGGTCTTATTCATGTCTACCTATTTATACATGATACCCATAGCTTTACTATGCTCTTAAGAAAGCACACACAAACACACAATAATCATAAATGCTACACTAAATCTTTAAATCCTGGGAATTAAACAAATTTGTTACATAAATATAAGAATTACAGTAAAAACAAACATTCACTTAACTATTTCGCAGTTAATAAAGTACACGTTTTTCATTCCATATTGCTCCATGTATTTGCACAATCTGTATTGTTATAAATTTCTGTCACCACTGGAATTCTTGTAAGAACAGATAGACATCAATTAGAAGTCAAATCAACCTTTGCCACTGTAGTTACATTAACATAAACTCTACTCTGACTACAGCTATGGCATAACAATCATGTTTACAATACTTTTATGATTAACCAATATCATCCAATAGCAGCCATTTCACCCTGTAGCCCAAGACTGGTCGCTCACTGAAGCTAAGCAGGGCTGAGCCTGGTTAGTACCTGGATGGGAGACTCCTTGGAAATCCAGGTTGCTGCTGGAAGAGGTATAAGTGAGGCCAGCAGGGGGCGCTCACCCTGTGGTCTGTGTTGGTCCTAATGCCCCAGTATAGTAATGGGGATACTATACTGTCAAAGACCACAATCCTTCGGATGAGACGTTAAACTGAGGTCCTGACTCTCTGTGGTCATTAAAAATCCCAAGACGTCTTTTGAAAGAGTAGGGGTGTAACCCCGGCATCCTGGCCAAATTTGCCCAGTGGCCTCTGTCCATCATGGCCTCCTAATCATCCCCATATATACCAATTGGCTTCATCACCAGTAAGCTGGTGTGTGGTGGGCGTTCTGGTGCACTATGGCTTCCCCCCTTCAAAGTAAAGCGCTTTGAGAGCAGAGAAAAGCGCTATATAACTAATTATTATTATTTATATTTATCATATCATACTTAAATAAATAAGGTATAAAGAAAAACAACCAGTCAAGGTTTAGGGCATACAATGTAATATTTATAGTATCTAATCTACAAATAATGAACACTTGAACACAATTTTAGCATAAGCAAACAATACACAATATAAAGAAGTATAAACAATGGAGAGAAAAAAATAATAATAAAAACAACAGCAACATCGGGCCAGCTGGGGAACGATCAGCCATGCCAGAGTGGGTTTTTTAGGCTACCCCAAACACAGGAGACTGTATTATTCCAGACGTCATAAAATGACAAAAGTCTTCATACTCATGCCCAATGGGCAACTTCAGGGTAATAGCACAAGTGTTTGCTTCTGGGAACATCCGCCGGTTGCCATTCAGGTCCTCGTGAAGGAATGTAATGGTAGGATTCTCTACAAATCCAAATGGAGGTATGGCAGATGCCCCAGAAGCAAACACAAGCACATCTTCTAGGGTGATTTTAATTTTTTCTCCACCTTCTAGCTCCACTGCTGCATCTCCATCTGTAACATACAAAGCAAACAAACAATCTTAAAAAAAAAAAGCTGATTGACACACAAACATTCTAATCATTAACACCTACAGTTACAACCTGACATTTAACACATTATCACATATTTTTATTTCACAACATTTGTGATACAACAGTAATGTCTTAGTGTACAATATGAGCATTTATTCTATATATTAATATTTTGAGAACTGGTCAATATGTTTAAGAGCCAATTCTTTTTTATTGTGGTTGTTTTTGCATATTATACAATATTGCAATTTAATAACAAATGACAGACATGTCTAATAGATATACACTTTAATTATTTAAAACAAATGTTTGAAAACTAAGAGACTGAACAATAAAAAACATAAGTTTTTTTTTTATCAACTGACATGAACAAAACATTTTTGTTAATCAACCAGGGGTGAGTTTCCCGAAAGCATCGTTAGCCAACTATGGTCGCAAGTTCCGTCGTTACCAATAGACTTCAATGGAAATTGCGACCAACTTGCGACCATAGTTACCAACGATGCTTTCGGGACACGCACCCCAGGTGTGCAGTTATTAGATGATGGTGTTTATTGAAACTACAACCCAACCATTGTAGTTCTTCCAAATTGAGTGAGGGTACAAATAAAATGTCATCATTACATATAGCTCCACCAAATAATTACATTTCACTACCAATATTGCATTACATGCCTGCATGCTGTCATCTTCACTCTATGCAATAAATTACCTGTCTGCTTCACAAATCTCTCTGTCTCCGAGTCCGGTTTCCCGTTACAGTTGGATTTGTATCATTAGATACTTACAATTAAAACCTCAATACCAGGTTACTGACTTAATAGTTGGGATGTACCTGAAGCCCAAATACCATGTTCAGAAAAGAAAACTAAAGGTATAGCGGAGGATCTTTCCGAATTTTAGAGAAGACCCGCCCTCTCCAATATATATATATAAAAAAAAAAAATGCACAAACACAACACTCCCGAGAGGGAACGCCTACTATTACGCCTTGCACAATTATGTTGCAAATTGTAAACTAACTCAAAAATATTCATAAAAAAGACAACATGTCAAATGTCCCTCCGTGTTTTATTTACTTATTATACTGATCGATTGAGTGACCGAGGACTCAAGACATGATATGTCCAACCCTGGATCACACGAAATACGTTCTGAGGAAACTATTTTGCAAATCGCAATTACGTTACATAGCAACATATAAGTAGTGCTATTACGTTGGTCCTTAACCTAATATCTCTCATTGTTAATACGTATTAATAAGTTATTTTTATACATAGTTAGTTGCGTATGGAGAAGTAGCTTGTTGCATTTGTGTAATAATAAACACACAAGGTTTTAGAATATGAACACATGAACACGCAAGGTTTTAGAATATTTCAGCGTGATACCATTTACCATTTTGGTCAAAAGGCTACTTTAGACAAATTGAGATGTTTACCGTGTCTATGCGGTGCATGACTCGTGCCAAGTAGCTTGCATTAACTTTTACTAGTGATTTTAAATGGATTTCTCCAAATAGCGTGACAAACTTTACCTGTGTAGTAGAATCTTCGCGACTGCGGCATCAGTGAGAAGCCCAACCTGTGCTTTTAGCGCACGCCAGCGTGTGATATTCACCCAAAATCACTCTGGTCTTGTTTCTATATTCTGCGGCCTTTCTCTTCTTATCATACACTTCGTATACATTTTTTTTCTCTTTCGACCCTCAGCCATTTTTAAAGGAATGGCTGAAACCTTAACTCCGACATAATACACATGAAAGTGAAAACTACATAGGGACGAGCACGTACGACGGCCTTACGTAAACATATCACCAGAATGATTGACACTTAGATCGACCAATAGTATAGACTACCCACCCGGAAAAAGAAAATCCTCCGCTATACCTTTAAACATTCTACAGAGCGCCTACATGATGGAAAAAAAATTGAGATGGGAGGAAAAAATATATTTTAATGTCTTTCCCGTTCTTTGCAATTATACATTTGGGTAATTATATTGTAAATAATTTGCTTCGTAGAATGTGTTATATTCATATTTGGGCTTCAGCACATTCCTATAGCATAGGAATAGCATAACTTGTAAATATATTCAATAACAAAATAATATAGCAAATTTATAATTATATGAACTCACCTTCAACTTGAATTATCCAGTCCCGCCAGTAGCCAATTGTGACCTCCTCCAGAGCCCTCCTACTGCTTCCTCTTTGAGAATACTCAATTGTGAAGAGGTCAAGCAAGGAGGCAGCCAACAAGGGGGGTGCTCCACCACAAAACAGTTCCTCCATAGATGAAGAGTGCACCTCTAGAGCATTCAGGACCCCTAGCGTCTTCAGTCCTTCTTTCAATCTTTCAGTAAGATAAGTACACATGTTCTCAGATGCAAACATGTAGGGTTTTATATATAACATGTGTAAAATATATATATATATATATATATATATATATATATATATATATATGAAGAGTTCAGTAATTTCACTTAAATGACAATTAATAGGTAATCTTCATTGCCATTTAAGTCAAATTACTGAACTAAAATATACAAGCTTGATAAAAATTATCATTCTCGAAGAAAATTTCAAATGGCACTTAGAGGCTTTTGCATCTGAACTATTCACACACACACACACACACACATATATATATATATATATATATATATATACACTCACCGGCCACTTTATTAGGTACACCTGTCCAACTGCTCGTTAACACTTAATTTCTAAGCAGCCAATCACATGGCGGCAACTCAGTGCATTTAGGCATGTAGACATGGTCAAGACAATCTCCTGCAGTTCAAACCGAGCATCAGTATGGGGAAGAAAGGTGATTTGAGAGACTTTGAACGTGGCATGATTGTTGGTGCCAGAAGGGCTGGTCTGAGTATTTCAGAAACTGCTAATCTACTGGGATTTTCACGCACAACCATCTCTAGGGTTTACAGAGAATGGTCCGAAAAAGAAAAAACATCCAGTGAGCGGCAGTTCTGTGGGCGGAAATGCCTTGTTGATGCCAGAGGTCAGAGGAGAATGGGCCAGACTGGTTCGAGCTGATAGAAGGGCAATAGTGACTCAAATAACCACCCGTTACAACCAAGGTGGGCAGAAGAGCATCTCTGAACGCACAGTACGTCGAACTTTGAGGCAGATGGCCTACAGTAGCAGAAGACCACACCGGGTGCCACTCCTTTCAGCTAAGAACAGGAAACTGAGGCTACAATTTGCACAAGCTTATCGAAATTGGACAATAGAAGATTGGAAAAACGTTGCCTGGTCTGATGAGTCTCGATTTCTGCTGCGACATTCGGATGGTAGGGTCAGAATTTGGCGTCTACAACATGAAAGCATGGATCCATCCTGCCTTGTATGAACGGTTCAGGCTGGTGGTGGTGGTGTCATGGTGTGGGGAATATTTTCTTGGCACTCTTTGGGCCCCTTGGTACCAATTGAGCATCGTTGCAACGCCACAGCCTACCTGAGTATTGTTGCTGACCATGTCCATCCCTTTATGACCACAATGTACCCAACTTCTGATGGCTACTTTCAGCAGGATAATGCGCCATGTCATAAAGCTGGAATCATCTCAGACTGGTTTCTTGAACATGACAATGAGTTCGCTGTACTCAAATGGCCTCCACAGTCACCAGATCTCAATCCAATAGAGCATCTTTGGGATGTGGTGGAACGGGAGATTCGCATCATGGATGTGCAGCCGACAAATCTGCGGCAACTGTGTGATGCCATCATGTCAATATGGACCAAACTCCCTGAGGAATGCTTCCAGCACCTTGTTGAATCTATGCCACGAAGAATTGAGGCAGTTCTGAAGGCAAAAGGGGGTCCAACCCGTTACTAGCATGGGGTACCTAATAAAGTGGCCGGTGAGTGTATATATATATATATATATGTACTGTATGTGTGTAATATCAACAGTAGGGTTATATCAATATTTGGCATGCAAAACAAATTTACAGACAACCCCTAAAGTGAGTTAATTTTTTTTATCTTTAATTTTAACGTCAATATATGTATTCATCCTGAATGAGTGATCAAGCAGTTAATCTTACTGTTTTAGGGGCATCTCTATCCGTCCCTCCACATAATAGGTTAGAGCTGCCTGGACCAGGTCATCTCTTTCCTGTAGGTTCGAAACCCTACACAATGAACCAAGCATGTGGAGGCTGTTTGATGCCTCTACCATGGCTGTGCGGGCCTCTTCGACGGTCTCTGCCCTTTGGATCTAAAAGTTGAAGTTGGTAAGATAAGAGGTTTTATTAGGATTATAGCCCTTTTGTTTCTGTCAATTTGAACAGTATATGGCAACTAGAAAAAAAAGTTTGATGACACAAACTTTAAGTTGGCTTGAGAAAGCCAGACCAGAGCGTTTGAATAATCTTGAAGTTTGAATGAAGTTTTAAAGATGGAATTAGAAAGAAAGAAAGAAAGAAAGAAAGATGGATAGATTAGTTAGAAAGATAGATTAGTAAGAAAGAAAGATAGATAGATAGATAGATGTTTTTGGCAAGAAGCTAACATGATTAGCATGTAGCTAGCTTGATGCTAATATGATTAGCATGTAGTTAAGATGATTAACATGTTGTTAGCGTGATTAGCATGTTGTTAGAATCATAATAGCATGATTAGCACGTTGCTAGCATGTTTTTAACAAGAAGCTAGCATGACTAGCATGTAGCTAGCTTAATGCTAGCATGATTAGCATGTTACTAGCATCATGCTAAAATGTTTTAGCAAGAAGCTAACATGATTAGCATGTAGCTAACATCATAATAGCATGATTAGCATGTTGCTAGCATCATGCTAGCATGTTTTTAGCAAGACGCTAGCATGATTAGCATGTAGCTAGCATCATGCTAGCATGATTAGCATGTAGCTAGCATCATGCTAGCATGTTTTTAGCAAGAAGCTAGCATGATTAGCATGTAGCTAGCATCATGCTAGCATGATTAGCATGTTGCTAGCATCATACTAGCATGTTTTTAGCAAGAAGCTAGCATGATTAGCATGTAGCTAGCATCATGCTAGCATGATTAGCATGTTGCTAGCATCATGCTAGCATGTTTTTAGCAAGAAGCTAGCATGATTAGCATGTAGCTAGCATCATGAAAGATGTTAGAAAGATGGATAGATTTGTTAGAAAGAAAGATGGATAGATTAGTTAAGTAGAAAGAAAGACTGATAGATTAGTTAGGTAGAAAGAAAGATGGATAGATTAGTTAGGTAGAAAGAAAGATGGATAGACTAGTTAGAAAGAAAGATGGATAGATTTGTTAGAAAGAAAGACTGATAGATTAGTTAGGTAGAAAGAAAGATGGATAGATTAGTTAGGTAGAAAGAAAGATGGATAGACTAGTTAGAAAGAAAGATGGATAGATTTGTTAGAAAGAAAGACTGATAGATTAGTTAGGTAGAAAGAAAGATGGATAGATTAGTTAGGTAGAAAGAAAGCTGGATAGACTAGTTAGAAAGAAAGATGGATAGATTTGTTAGAAAGAAAGATGGATAGATTAGTTAGAAAGAAAGAAAGATGGATAGATTAGTTAGGTAGAAAGAAAGATGGATAGATTTGTTAGAAAGAAAGATGGATAGATTTGTTAGAAAGAAAGAAAGATGGATAGATTTGTTAGAAAGAAAGAAAGATGGATTGATTTGTTAGAAAGAAAGATGGATAGATTTGATAGAAAGAAAGATGGATAGATTTGATAGAAAGAAAGATGGATAGATTTGTTAGAAAGAAAGATGGATAGATTAGTTAGAAAGAAAGATGGATAGATTAGTTAGAAAGAAAGATGGATAGATTAGTTAGAAAGAAAGATGGATAGATTAGTTAGAAAGAAAGATGGATAGATTAGTTAGGTAGAAAGATGGATAGATTAGGTAGAAAGAAAGATGGATAGATTTGTTAGAAAGAAAGAAAGATGGATAGATTTGTTAGAAAGAAAGATGGATAGATTTGATAGAAAGAAAGATGGATAGATTAGTTAGAAAGAAAGATGGATAGATTAGTTAGAAAGAAAGATGGATAGATTTGTTAGAAAGAAAGATGGATAGATTAGTTAGAAAGAAAGATGGATAGATTAGTTAGGTAGAAAGAAAGATGGATAGATTAGTTAGGTAGAAAGAAAGATGGATAGATTAGGTAGAAAGAAAGATGGATAGATTTGTTAGAAAGAAAGATGGATAGATTAGTTAGGTAGAAAGAAAGATGGATAGATTAGTTAGAAAGAAAGATGGATAGATTAGTTAGAAAGAAAGATGGATAGATTTGTTAGAAAGAAAGATGGATAGATTTGTTAGAAAGAAAGATGGATAGATTAGGTAGAAAGAAAGATGGATAGATTTGTTAGAAAGAAAGATGGATAGATTAGTTAGGTAGAAAGAAAGATGGATAGATTTGTTAGAAAGATAGATAGATAGATAGATAGATAGATAGATAGATAGATAGATAGATAGATAGATAGATAGATAGATAGATAGATAGATAAGTTCATTAGTTCATATAGAATGGTAGTTTAATTGAGTCTAGGGCTTCAGGGAATTTAGATTTGAGTTTTTGTTGTATGCTATTGGGCCACCGTAGTCTTGGCTCAATTTGACCATGCTGCAATGAAAGTCAATGGGATTTTTATGATTTTTAATATTAATTTTTAAGAAATCTGAAAGTCGAATCAGTCTAAAAAGATATAGCACACTAAGTCAGAACAGTCTGAAGGTCTGACCCGAGTTTGGAGTTTGTAGAGTTAAAGCTCTAGGAGGAGTTAGAGTCAGAAAATTTTGAGTAAGAAGAATAATAATAACTAGAAACTAGATTAAAAAGTTCGTCGAGACAAACTTTAAGTTGGCTTGTGAAAGTTTGGAACAGAAAGTTTGAAGAAGTTTAAAGTAGTTTGAAGAAGTTTAAAGTAGTTTGAAGTTTAAATTAGTCTAAAGTTTAAATTAAGTTTAACTTAGTTTATAGATAGATAGATAGATAGATAGATAGATAGATAGATAGATAGATAGATAGATAGATAGATAGATAGATAGATAGATAGATAAATGCTAGGGTATTCTGGGTGGTTGCTATGGTGTTGCTAGGTGGTTGTTAGGGTGTTCTTGGTGGTTGCTAGGGTGTTGCTAGGCAGTTGCTAGGGTGTTCTGGGTGGTTGCTATGGTGTTGCTAGGCGGTTGCTAGGGTGTTCTGGGAGGTTGCTATGGTGTTGCTAGGCGGTTGCTAGGGTGTTCTGGGTGGTTGCTATGGTGTTGTTAGGCAGTTGCTAGGGTGTTTTTGGTGGTTGCTAAGGTGTTGCTAGGCAGTTGCTAAGGTGTTCTTGGTGGTTGCTAAGGTGTTGCTAGGCAGTTGCTAGGGTGTTCTGGATGGTTGCTATGGTGTTGCTAGGCGGTTGCTAGGGTATTCTGGGTGGTTTCTATGGTGTTGCTAGGCGGTTGCTAGGGTGTTCTGGGTGGTTGCTATGGTGTTGCTAGGTGGTTGTTAGGGTGTTCTTGGTGGTTGCTAGGGTGTTGCTAGGCAGTTGCTAGGGTGTTCTGGGAAGTTGCTATGGTGTAGCTAGGCGGTTGCTAGGGTGTTCTGGGAGGTTGCTATGGTGTTGCTAGGCGGTTGCTAGGGTGTTCTGGGTGGTTGCTATGGTGTTGTTAGGCAGTTGCTAGGGTGTTCTTGGTGGTTGCTAGGGTGTTGCTAGGCAGTTGCTAAGGTGTTCTTGGTGGTTGCTAAGGTGTTGCTAGGCAGTTGCTAGGGTGTTCTGGATGGTTGCTATGGTGTTGCTAGGCGGTTGCCAGGGTATTCTGGGTGGTTGCTATGGTGTTGCTAGGCGGTTGCTATGGTGTTCTGGGTGGTTGCTATGGTGTTGCTAGGCAGTTGCTAGGGTATTCTGGGTGGTTGCTATGGTGTTGCTAGGTGGTTGCTAGGGTGTTCTGGGTGGTTGCTATGGTGTTGCTAGTTGGTTGGTAGTGTTTACATATGGTTACTATAAAGCATCCATATTAGCATTTAGCTATTCACAGCTAGCATGTTTAGCATATTGAAAGTCATGTGTGCTAGCATGAGTCAAAAGACCCAACCCCCATCGCGATACAATGTTCTGATGCTGAGATATAGCTGTTAAAATATGGTTTTTAGGGTACTCTGTTTGGTTGCTAGGGATTGGCTTGACAGCTGCCAATCATGAAACTCCAAAGGCTGCTTGTCAGTATGAATGATTTAAACCAACCCCCCTCTCTTTACAATGTTCTGATGCAGATATCTAAATCTTGCTTAATGGTTGCTAGGGTACTCTGTTTAGTTGCTAGGGAGTGGCTTGGTAGCTGCCAGTGATAAATCTCCAAAAGCTGCTTGTCACTATGAATGATATAAATAAACTCTCATGACTCTGTGACATTCAGAATGGAAGATATCCCTCTTTAAAATTTTGTTGCTAAGGTGCTCGTTAATGGTTGCTAGGGCGTGGCCTGAAATTGTTGAGGTGATCCATGGTTGGCTCTTTGCTACCCAGAGTCAAACGAGACCACCCTCATGTTTCTATGACACTTGTATCCGGAGATATCCCTTCGATCTCTTTCTGTGCAAGTCTATGGGATATGTTGCTAAGGTGCTTTAAATAGTTGCTAGGGCGTGGCTTGATAGCTTCACAATGATCCTGAGAGACTGATTGGTCGTCTGAGTAAAATGAGGCCGCCCCCTTGTCTCTATGACACTGTGATCCAGAGCTATGTTCAATATAAAACCCTAATGCAATGTGTAGGACGGCCCATTTCATGTAAGTCTATGGGGCAATTTTGGGCCACTCCTGCCCCCCAGGGGTGCAACTATTCCCCCACTGTGAGGTATTTTCTTACAGAGCCTGTCAGCCTCTTCTAATGTGGTACATTACAAGTTTCTAAGAAATCAGCAATATTTAGTATTGCACGAGGCCTGCGGCCTCGTGCCTATGGCCTACGGTTGCTAGGGTGCTGTAACTGGTTGCTATGGTGTGAATTTAGAGTTAATGAGTTTAGAGTTTATAAGTTTAATTGAGTAAGTGTCCAGAGTTTATTCATTTATGAGTTTAATAGTTTTATGAGAGTTTATAAGAGTATGAGTTTATGAATTGAGAGTTTATGAGTTTAGAGTTTTTAAGTTTAAATGAGTCTTAGAGAGTTTAAGTTTAGAGTTTATTAATTTATTGTGAGTTTAAGAGTTTAAGATTAGATAGATAAGTGTCATAGATTGATGAGTTCATTAGTTTAAATGAGTTTCAATGGCTCATATAGTGTATAGAATGACAGTTTGGTTGAGTCTGGGGCTTCAAGGTATTTAGATTTGAAATTTTGACAGTTGGGCAGTTTGAATTTCTCAATGGGAGTCAATGGGAGTTTTTTCCGACTTTGATCGTCATTTTTAGGAGAACCGTAAGTCCGATCAGTTAGAAAAGATATAGCACACTAAGTCAGAACAGTTTGAGTGTCCGTGCCGAGTTTGGAGTATGTGGAGTTAAAGCTCTAGGAGGAGATAGAGTCAGAAAATTTTCCGCTCAGAAAAAGAATAATAATAATAATAATAATAATAATAAGTTTAAATAGAATTTCAGTAAGTTGGCTCTCACAAGCCAACTTAAAAAAAGTTTGATGACAAACTTTAAGTTGGCTTGAGAAAGCCGGACCAGAGCGTTTGAAGTTTTGAAGTTTGAATGAAGTTTTAAAGATAGATTAGAAAGAAAGAAAGAAAGATGGATAGATTAGTTAGAAAGAAATATAGATAGATAGATAGATAGATAGATAGATAGATAGATAGATAGATAGATAGATAGATAGATAGATAGATAGATGTTTTCGGCAAGAATCTAACATGATTAGCATGTAGCTAGCTTGATGCTAATTTGATTAGCATGTAGTTAAGATGATTAGCATGTTGTTAGCATGATTAGCATGTAGCTAGCATCATAATAGCATGATTAGCATGTTGCTAGCATCATGCTAACGTGTTTTTATCAAGAAGCTAGCATGACTAGCATGTAGCTAGCATCATGCTAACCTGATTAGCATGTTGCTAGCATCATGCTAGCATGTTTTAGCAAGAAGCTAGAATGATTAGCATGTAGCTAGCATCATGCTAGCATGATTAGCATGTTGCTAGCATCATGTTAGCATGTTTTTAGCAAGAAGCTAGCATGATTAGCATGTAGCTAGCATCATGCTACCATGATTAGCATGTAGCTAGCATCATAATAACATTATTAGCATGTTGTTAGCATCATGCTAACATGTTTTTAGCAAGAAGCTAACATCATTAGCATGTAGCTAGCATCAAGCTAGCATGATAAGCATGTTTTTAGCAAGAAGCTAGCATGACTAGCATGTAGCTAACATCATAATAGCATGATTAGCATGTTGCTAGCATCATGCTAGCATGTTTTTAGCAAGAAGCTAGCATGATTAGCATGTAGCTAACATCATAATAGCATGATTAGCATGTTGCTAGCATTATGCTAGCATGTTTTTAGCAAGAAGCTAACATGATTAGCATGTAGCTAGCATCAAGCTAGCATGATTAGCATGTTTTTAGCAAGAAGCTAGCATGACTAGCATGTAGCTAACATCATAATAGCATGATTAGCATGTTGCTAGCATCATGCTAACATGTTTTTAGGAAGAAGCTAGCATGATTAGCATGTAGCTAGCATCATGCTAGCATGATTAGCATGTTGCTAGCAAGAAGCTAGCATGATTAACATGTAGCTAGCATCATGCTAGCATGATTAGCATGTAGCTAGCATCATAATAACATGATTAGCATGTTGCTAGCATCATGCTAGCATGTTTTTAGCAAGAAGCTAGCAGGATTAGCATGTAGCTAGCATCATGCTAGCATGATTAGCATGTAGCTAGCATCATAATAACATGATTAGCATGTTGCTAGCATCATGCTAGCATGTTTTTAGCAAGAAGCTAGCATGATTAGCATGTAGCTAGCATCATGCTAGCATGATTAGCATGTAGCTAGCATCATGCTAGCATGTTTTTAGCAAGAAGCTAGCATGATTAGCATGTAGCTAGCATCATGCTAGCATGATTAGCATGTAGCTAGCATCATGCTAGCATGTTTTTAACAAGAAGCTAACATGATTAGCAGAAAGCTAGCATGATTAGCATGTTATTAGCATCAAGAAAGAAAGAAAGAACGAAAGAGAAAGAAAGAATTTTTAGAAAGAAAGATGCATAGATTAGTTAGAAAGAAAGATGGATAGATTTGTTAGAAAGAAAGCTGGATAGATTAGTTAGAAAGAAACATGGATAGATTTGTTAGAAAGAAAGAAAGAAAGAAAGAAAGAAAGAAAGAAAGAAAGAAAGAAAGAAAGAAAGAAAGAAAGAGAAAGAAAGTATTGTTAGAAAGAAAGATGGATAGATTACTTGGGTAGAAATAAAGAACGATAGATTTGTTAGAAAGAAAGATGGATAGATTAGTTAGAAAGAAAGATGTATAGATTTGTTAGAAAGAAAGATGGATAGAATTGTTAGAAAGAAAGATGGATAGATTAGTTAGGTAGAAAGAAAGAACGATAGATTTGTTAGAAAGAAAGAACGATAGATTATTTAGAAAGAAAGATGGATAGATTAGTTAGAAAGAAAGATGGCTAGATTAGTAAGAAAGAAAGATGGATAGATTAGTTAGAAAGAAAGATGGATAGATTAGTTAGAAAAAAAGATGGATAGATTTGCTAGAAAGAAAGATGGATAGATTTGTTAGAAAGAAAGATGGATAGATTTGTTAGAAAGAAAGATGGATAGATTAGTTAGGTAGAAAGAAAGATGGATAGATTAGGTAGAAAGAAAGATGGATAGATTTGTTAGAAAGAAAGATGGATAGATTAGTTAGAAAGAAAAATGGATAGATTAGTTAGGTAGAAAGAAAGATGGATAGATTATGTAGAAAGAAAGATGGATAGATTTGTTAGAAAGAAAGATGGATAGATTAGTTAGAAAGAAAAATGGATAGATTTGTTAGAAAGAAAGATGGATAGATTAGGTAGAAAGAAAGATGGATAGATTTGTTAGAAAGAAAGATGGATAGATTAGTTAGAAAGAAAAATGGATAGATTAGTTAGGTAGAAAGAAAGATGGATAGATTAGGTAGAAAGAAAGATGGATAGATTTGTTAGAAAGAAAGATGGATAGATTAGTTAGAAAGAAAAATGGATAGATTAGTTAGGTAGAAAGAAAGATGGATAGATTAGGTAGAAAGAAAGATGGATAGATTTGTTAGAAAGAAAGATGGATAGATTAGGTAGAAAGAAAGATGGATAGATTAGGTAGAAAGAAAGATGGATAGATTAGGTAGAAAGAAAGATGGATAGATTAGGTAGAAAGAAAGATGGATAGATTAGGTAGAAAGAAAGATGGATAGATTAGGTAGAAAGAAAGATGGATAGATTTGTTAGAAAGAAAGATGGATAGATTAGTTAGAAAGAAAGATGGATAGATTTGTTAGAAAGAAAGATGGATAGATTTGTTAGAAAGAAAGATGGATAGATTTGTTAGAAAGAAAGATGGATAGATTAGTTAGGTAGAAAGAAAGATGGATAGATTAGGTAGAAAGAAAGATGGATAGATTTGTTAGAAAGAAAGATGGATAGATTAGTTAGGTAGAAAGAAAGATGGATAGATTAGGTAGAAAGAAAGATGGATAGATTAGGTAGAAAGAAAGATGGATAGATTAGGTAGAAAGAAAGATGGATAGATTAGGTAGAAAGAAAGATGGATAGATTTGTTAGAAAGAAAGATGGATAGATTAGGTAGAAAGAAAGATGGATAGATTAGGTAGAAAGAAAGATGGATAGATTAGGTAGAAAGAAAGATGGATAGATTTGTTAGAAAGAAAGATGGATAGATTAGGTAGAAAGAAAGATGGATAGATTAGTTAGAAAGAAAGATGGATAGATTTGTTAGAAAGAAAGATGGATAGATTTGTTAGAAAGAAAGATGGATAGATTTGTTAGAAAGAAAGATGGATAGATAGATAGATAGATAGATAGATAGATAGATAGATAGATAGATAGATAGATAGATAGATAGATAGATAGATAGATAGATAGTTCATTAGTACATATAGAATGGTAGTTTAATTGAGTCTAGGGCTTCAGGGAATTTAGATTTGAGTTTTTGTTGTACGCTATTGGGCCACCGTAGTCTTGGCTCAATTTGACCATGCTGCAATGAAAGTCAATGGGATTTTTATGATTTTTAATATTAATTTTTAAGAAATCTGAAAGTCGAATCAGTCTAAAAAGATATAGCACACTAAGTCAGAACAGTCTGTAGGTCTGACCCGAGTTTGGAGTTTGTAGAGTCAAAGCTCTAGGA
Organism: Pimephales promelas; assembly: GCF_988280905.1. Taxonomy (NCBI): domain Eukaryota; kingdom Metazoa; phylum Chordata; class Actinopteri; order Cypriniformes; family Leuciscidae; genus Pimephales; species Pimephales promelas. The sequence goes on from NC_142770.1 coordinate 32,599,915, forward strand.
GGAGTTAGAGTCAGAAAATTTTGAGTAAGAAGAATAATAATAACTAGAAAAAAAAGTTTGATGACAAACTTTAAGTTGGCTTGAGAAAGCCGGACCAGAGCGTTTGAAGTTTTGAATGAAGTTTTAAAGATAGATTAGAAAGAAAGAAAGAAAGAAAGAAAGAAAGAAAGAAAGATGGATAGATTAGTTAGAAAGAAAGATAGATAGATAGATAGATAGATGTTTTTGGCAAGAAGCTAACATGATTAGCATGTAGCTAGCTTGATGCTAATTTGATTAGCATGTAGTTAAGATGATTAGCATGTTGTTAACATGATTAGCATGTAGCTAGCATCATAATAGCATGATTAGCATGTTGCTAGCATCAAGCTAACGTGTTTTTATCAAGAAGCTAGCATGACTAGCATGTAGCTAGCATCATGCTTACATGATTAGCATGTTGCTAGCATCATGCTAGCATGTTTTAGCAAGAAGCTAGAATGATTAGCATGTAGCTAGCATCATGCTAGCATGATTAGCATGTTGCTAGCATCATGTTAGCATGTTTTTAGCAAGAAGCTAGCATGATTAGCATGTAGCTAGCATCATGCTACCATGATTAGCATGTAGCTAGCATCATAATAACATTATTAGCATGTTGTTAGCATCATGCTAACATGTTTTTAGCAAGAAGCTAACATCATTAGCATGTAGCTAGCATCAAGCTAGCGTGATTAGCATGTTTTTAGCAAGAAGCTAGCATGACTAGCATGTAGCTAACATCATAATAGCATGATTAGCATGTTGCTAGCATCATGCTAGCATGTTTTTAGCAAGAAGCTAGCATGATTAGCATGTAGCTAACATCATAATAGCATGATTAGCATGTTGCTAGCATTATGCTAGCATGTTTTTAGCAAGAAGCTAACATGATTAGCATGTAGCTAGCATCAAGCTAGCATGATTAGCATGTTTTTAGCAAGAAGCTAACATGACTAGCATGTAGCTAACATCATAATAGCATGATTAGCATGTTGCTAGCATCATGCTAACATGTTTTTAGGAAGAAGCTAGCATGATTAGCATGTAGCTAGCATCATGCTAGCATGATTAGCATGTTGCTAGCAAGAAGCTAGCATGATTAACATGTAGCTAGCATCATGCTAGCATGATTAGCATGTAGCTAGCATCATAATAACATGATTAGCATGTTGCTAGCATCATGCTAGCATGTTTTTAGCAAGAAGCTAGCAGGATTAGCATGTAGCTAGCATCATGCTAGCATGACTAGCATGTAGCTAGCATCATAATAACATGATTAGCATGTTGCTAGCATCATGCTAGCATGTTTTTAGCAAGAAGCTAGCATGATTAGCATGTAGCTAGCATCATGCTAGCATGATTAGCATGTAGCTAGCATCATGCTAGCATGTTTTTAGCAAGAAGCTAGCATGATTAACATGTAGCTAGCATCATGCTAGCATGATTAGCATGTAGCTAGCATCATGCTAGCATGATTAGCATGTAGCTAGCATCATGCTAGCATGTTTTTAACAAGAAGCTAACATAATTAGCAGAAAGCTAGCAAGATTAGCATGTTATTAGCATCAAGAAAGAAAGAAAGAACGAAAGAGAAAGAAAGAATTTTTAGAAAGAAAGATGGATAGATTAGTTAGAAAGAAAGATGGATAGATTAGTTAGGTAGAAAGAAAGATGGATAGATTAGGTAGAAAGAAAGATGGATAGATTAGGTAGAAAGAAAGATGGATAGATTTGTTAGAAAGAAAGATGGATAGATTAGTTAGAAAGAAAAATGGATAGGTTAGTTAGGTAGAAAGAAAGATGGATAGATTTGTTAGAAAGAAAGATGGATAGATTAGGTAGAAGGAAAGATGGATAGATTTGTTAGAAAGAAAGATGGATAGATTAGTTAGAAAGAAAGATGGATAGAATTGTTAGAAAGAAAGATGGATAGATTTGTTAGAAAGAAAGATGGATAGATTAGGTAGAAAGAAAGATGGATAGATTTGTTAGAAAGAAAGATGGATAGATTAGTTAGGTAGAAAGAAAGAACGATAGATTAGTTAGAAAGAAAGAACGATAGATTTGTTAGAAAGAAAGAACGATAGATTAGTTAAAAAGAAAGATGGATAGATTAGTTAGAAAGAAAGATGGATAGATTTGTTAGAAAGAAAGATGGATAGATTTGCTAGAAAGAAAGATGGATAGATTTGTTAGAAAGAAAGATGGATAGATTAGTTTGAAAGAAAGAAGGAAAGATTAGTTAGAAAGAAAGATGGATAGATTTGTTAGAAAGAAAGATGGATAGATTTGTTAGAAAGAAAGATGGATAGATTAGGTAGAAAGAAAGATGGATAGATTAGTTAGAAAGAAAGATGGATAGATTAGTTAGAAAGAAAGATGGATAGATTTGTTCGAAAGAAAGATGGATAGATTAGTTAGAAAGAAAGATGGATAGATTAGGTAGAAAGAAAGATGGATAGATTTGTTAGAAAGAAAGATGGATAGATTTGTTAGAAAGAAAGATGGATAGATTAGTTAGAAAGAAAGATGGATAGATTAGTTAGAAAGAAAGATGGATAGATTTGTTAGAAAGAAAGATGGATAGAATTGTTAGAAAGAAAGATGGATAGATTAGTTAGGTAGAAAGAAAGAACGATAGATTTGTTAGAAAGAAAGAACGATAGATTATTAACACTTTAACCATCAAGCCCCCGCCGGCGCTCTGAAGCGTTTTTTTTTTTATTTAGTTCAAAGTTACTATCAGATTTAATGTTATACCTTGACAAACTATACATCACTAAAAAGATATAAGACTCAGGTTTCAGTATTTGACCACTATTGTATTGTGAGAAACGTATAGTGACAGTTATGTCTTAATTTGTTTCAGGAGTTATGAAATGAAGAAAATTAGTCGATACCTTTAATATGAATTATGAGCGTCAGCTGGTGCATTCAGAAAAAAAAAACTCCGTCCTGTTGTCATGACAGCGATTCACAAAACAACTTCCCTCGGGGATTTAGCTCAAAAATGTGTAGACTTGGAGAAAATATTGATTGATTCTCATAGATTCACATCATATTTCTATAGACAGGAATACTATTTATTGAATTTATACTAAAATGCGTCGATATAATCATTATGAGCGCTTCTTCCTGAGATGTGCTGTATTTTCAATTCATACCAAAAGCATGAGGGCGCTGTCTGGACAGTTTATTCCATATATGGCACATGAAGAACAAAACATAACTGTCATGTGACAGTCCAGGACCAGGAACTGCTGTCATGAACTGCCTGACGAACTAACAGAATCGCTGTAACATGCAAATAACTACGTTTTGAAGACATTAAACATGATTGCAATTATATTTGAGTTACCTTTGTTCTTCGAGCCATGCCAGGTATTTTCATAATTATAGATTATATTTATAATGTAATGCTAATCGATATAGATTTTTTCATTGTGCACAATACAATAAATAATATATTTTCGGTCAGATTTTTTATCTGAAGCCAAATTAGATCACAGAAGATTATATAAAACACTCGACTTACGTTATAAAGTAAGTTTGGAGCAAAACATGGTTTTAATCTCATAAATTGCCGTGTGATGATGTGCTAAGCTAACATGCTAATATTAGCTCGCTAAGGTGCACCTGTCATCACTAGAAGTTATTCTTTTATGATTTTTTTCCCAAATAGGAATGCTTACTAAAATGTTTCAGTGCATTCGATTCAGTCACAAAGGTGGAGCTAGCACTTTGATAAAAGAAATTAGGGTTTGAAACCCTATGAACAGCTTGTGAATAGCAGTCGTTAGTAGCTATAATGCAGACAATAAAAATGCATATGTTGAGCCGTAACCAGTCTGTAAAGGTGTGAATGTGTGCATGGGGAGACTGAGACTGAATGGGGCTCGTTTGCACCATAAAACAATAAAGACAATAGACTGAATAGATGACTTAGAAGATGACTAAACATCAGTTTGCATTTTAGAGTCTAATCAAAATAAAGTAATTTGACATGATCTTGAAAAACAGGCAACTAAATACAGAGTTTTAGACTTATCATTTTCAGATTTTAAATATAAAATGGTCACACATACGGCTTTAGCTGCAGTGCATTTCTAGATTGCTACAGGGCCAACTTCAATTTTATTTTCATGAAGATGTTTCATAAAAATAAATTTCTAATAACTTTACAAAACATTGGAGCTATTTAAAAAAAATGTTTTTCATTATGACAATAAAAAATTTTACATTTCCAATAAACTACCAGGTGTAAGCTTTCAAATGAGATCATAATTGTGCTTTTAGTGCAAAGGGTTCATGAATTGTATCTGTTTCAGTTTGGGTATGTCATTTCTGGGGATTTTTCAAAAGTGGGATTAAAGGTTAACAGGTTAAGAAAGAAAGATGGATAGATTAGTTAGAAAGAAAGATGGATGGATTTGTTAGAAAGAAAGATGGATAGATTAGTTAGAAAGAAAGATGGATAGATTTGCTAGAAAGAAAGATGGATAGATTTGTTAGAAAGAAAGATGGATAGATTAGTTAGAAAGAAAGATGGATAGATTAGTAAGAAAGAAAGATGGATAGATTAGTTAGAAAGAAAGATGGATAGATTTGTTAGAAAGAAAGATGGATAGATTAGTTAGAAAGAAAGATGGATAGATTTGCTAGAAAGAAAGATGGATAGATTTGTTAGAAAGAAAGATGGATAGATTAGTTAGAAAGAAAGATGGATAGATTTGCTAGAAAGAAAGATGGATAGATTTGTTAGAAAGAAAGATGGATAGATTAGTTAGAAAGAAAGATGGATAGATTAGTTAGAAAAAAAGATGGATAGATTTGCTAGAAAGAAAGATGGATAGATTTGTTAGAAAGAAAGATGGATAGATTAGTTAGGTAGAAAGAAAGATGGATAGATTAGGTAGAAAGAAAGATGGATAGATTAGGTAGAAAGAAAGATGGATAGATTTGTTAGAAAGAAAGATGGATAGATTAGTTAGAAAGAAAGATGGATAGATTAGTTAGGTAGAAAGAAAGATGGATAGATTAGGTAGAAAGAAAGATGGATAGATTAGGTAGAAAGAAAGATGGATAGATTTGTTAGAAAGAAAGATGGATAGATTAGTTAGAAAGAAAAATGGATAGATTAGTTAGAAAGAAAGATGGATAGATTAGTTAGGTAGAAAGAAAGATGGATAGATTAGGTAGAAAGAAAGATGGATAGATTTGTTAGAAAGAAAGATGGATAGATTAGTTAGGTAGAAAGAAAGATGGATAGATTAGGTAGAAAGAAAGATGGATAGATTTGTTAGAAAGAAAGATGGATAGATTAGTTAGAAAGAAAGATGGATAGATTAGTTAGGTAGAAAGAAAGATGGATAGATTAGGTAGAAAGAAAGATGGATAGATTAGGTAGAAAGAAAGATGGATAGATTTGTTAGAAAGAAAGATGGATAGATTTGTTAGAAAGAAAGATTGGTAGATTAGTTAGGTAGAAAGAAAGATGGATAGATTTGTTAGAAAGAAAGATGGATAGATTAGTTAGAAAGAAAGATGGATAGATTTGTTAGAAAGAAAGATGGATAGATTTGTTAGAAAGAAAGATGGATAGATTAGTTAGGTAGAAAGAAAGATGGATAGATTAGTTAAGTAGAAAGAAAGATGGATAGATTAGGTAGAAAGAAAGATGGATAGATTTGTTAGAAAGAAAGATGGATAGATTAGTTAGGTAGAAAGAAAGATGGATAGATTAGTTAGGTAGAAAGAAAGATGGATAGATTTGTTAGAAAGAAAGATGGATAGATTAGTTATTAGGTAGAAAGAAAGATGGATAGATTTGTTAGAAAGAAAGATGGATAGATAGATTAGTTAGGTAGAAAGAAAGATGGATAGATTAGTTAGAAAGAAAGATGGATAGATTTGTTAGAAAGAAAGATGGATAGATTTGTTAGAAAGAAAGATGGATAGATTTGTTAGAAAGAAAGATGGATAGATTAGTTAAGTAGAAAGAAAGATGGATAGATTTGTTAGAAAGATAGATAGATAGATAGATAGATAGATAGATAGATAGATAGATAGATAGATAGATAGATAGATAGATCATTAGTACATATAGAATGGTAGTTTAATTGAGTCTAGGGCTTCAGGGAATTTAGATTTGAGTTTTTGTTGTACGCTATTGGGCCACCGTAGTCTTGGCTCAATTTGACCATGCTGCAATGAAAGTCAATGGGATTTTTATGATTTTTAATATTAATTTTTAAGAAATCTGAAAGTCGAATCAGTCTAAAAAGATATAGCAACTCGAGTCAGAACAGTCTGAAGGTCTGACCCGAGTTTGGAGTTTGTAGAGTTAAAGCTCTAGGAGGAGTAGCAGTCAGAAAATTTTGAGTAAGAAGAATAATAATAACTAGAAAAAAAAGTTTGATGACAAACTTTAAGTTGGCTTGAGAAAGCCGGACCAGAGCGTTTGAAGTTTTGAAGTTTGAATGAAGTTTTAAAGATAGATTAGAAAGAAAGAAAGAAAGAAAGAAAGAAAGAAAGAAAGAAAGAAAGAAAGAAAGAAAGATGGATAGATTAGTTAGAAAGATAGATTAGTTAGAAAGAAATATAGATAGATAGATAGATAGATAGATAGATAGATAGATAGATAGATAGATAGATAGATAGATGTTTTTGGCAAGAAGCTAACATGATTAGCATGTAGCTAGCTTGATGCTAATTTGATTAGCATGTAGTTAAGATGATTAGCATGTTGTTAGCATGATTAGCATGTAGCTAGAATCATAATAGCATGATTAGCATGTTGCTAGCATCATGCTAACGTGTTTTTATCAAGAAGCTAGCATGACTAGCATGTAGCTAGCATCATGCTAACATGATTAGCATGTTGCTAGCATCATGCTAGCATGTTTTAGCAAGAAGCTAGAATGAAAAGCATGTAGCTAGCATCATGCTAGCATGATTAGCATGTTGTTAGCATCATGTTAGCATGTTTTTAGCAAGAAGCTAGCATGATTAGCATGTAGCTAGCATCATGCTACCATGATTAGCATGTAGCTAGCATCATAATAACATTATTAGCATGTTGTTAGCATCATGCTAACATGTTTTTAGCAAGAAGCTAACATCATTAGTATGTAGCTAGCATCAAGCTAGCATTATTAGCATGTTTTTAGCAAGAAGTTAGCATGACTAGCATGTAGCTAACATCATAATAGCATGATTAGCATGTTACTAGCATCATGCTAGCATGTTTTTAGCAAGAAGCTAGCATGATTAGCATGTAGCTAACATCATAATAGCATGATTAGCATGTTGCTAGCATTATGCTAGCATGTTTTTAGCAAGAAGCTAACATGATTAGCATGTAGCTAGCATCAAGCTAGCATGATTAGCATGTTTTTAGCAAGAAGCTAGCATGACTAGCATGTAGCTAACATCATAATAGCATGATTAGCATGTTGCTAGCATCATGCTAACATGTTTTTAGGAAGAAGCTAGCATGATTAGCATGTAGCTAGCATCATGCTACCATGATTAGCATGTTGCTAGCAGGAAGCTAGCATGATTAACATGTAGCTAGCATCATGCTAGCATGATTAGCATGTAGCTAGCATCATAATAACATGATTAGCATGTTGCTAGCATCATGCTAGCATGTTTTTAGCAAGAAGCTAGCAGGATTAGCATGTAGCTAGCATCATGCTAGCATTATTAGCATGTTGCTAGCATCATGCTAGCATGTTTTTATCAAGAAGCTAGCATTATTAGCATGTAGCTAGCATCATGCTAGCATGATTAGCATGTAGCTAGCATCATGCTAGCATGTTTTTAGCAAGAAGCTAGCATGATTAGCATGTAGCTAGCATCATGCTAGCATGATTAGCATGTAGCTAGCATCATGCTAGCATGTTTTTAACAAGAACCTAACATGATTAGCAGAAAGCTAGCATGATTAGCATGTTATTAGCATCAAGAAAGAAAGAAAGAACGAAAGAGAAAGAAAGAATTTTTAGAAAGAAAGATGCATAGATTAGTTAGAAAGAAAGATGGATAGATTTGTTAGAAAGAAAGCTGGATAGATTAGTTAGAAAGAAAGATGGATAGATTTGTTAGAAAGAAAGAAAGAAAGAAAGAAAGAAAGAAAGAAAGAAAGAAAGAAAGAAAGAAAGAAAGAAAGAGAAAGAAAGTATTGTTAGAAAGAAAGATGGATAGATTACTTGGGTAGAAAGAAAGAACGATAGATTTGTTAGAAAGAAAGATGGATAGATTAGTTAGAAAGAAAGATGGATAGATTTGTTAGAAAGAAAGATGGATAGAATTGTTAGAAAGAAAGATGGATAGATTAGTTAGGTAGAAAGAAAGAACGATAGATTTGTTAGAAAGAAAGAACGATAGATTATTAAGAAAGAAAGATGGATAGATTAGTTAGAAAGAAAGATGGATGGATTTGTTAGAAAGAAAGATGGATAGATTAGTTAGAAAGAAAGATGGATAGATTTGCTAGAAAGAAAGATGGATAGATTTGTTAGAAAGAAAGATGGATAGATTAGTTAGAAAGAAAGATGGATAGATTAGTAAGAAAGAAAGATGGATAGATTAGTTAGAAAGAAAGATGGATAGATTTGTTAGAAAGAAAGATGGATAGATTAGTTAGAAAGAAAGATGGATAGATTTGCTAGAAAGAAAGATGGATAGATTTGTTAGAAAGAAAGATGGATAGATTAGTTAGAAAGAAAGATGGATAGATTAGTTAGAAAGAAAGATGGATAGATTAGTTAGAAAAAAAGATGGATAGATTTGCTAGAAAGAAAGATGGATAGATTTGTTAGAAAGAAAGATGGATAGATTAGTTAGGTAGAAAGAAAGATGGATAGATTAGGTAGAAAGAAAGATGGATAGATTAGGTAGAAAGAAAGATGGATAGATTTGTTAGAAAGAAAGATGGATAGATTAGTTAGAAAGAAAGATGGATAGATTAGTTAGGTAGAAAGAAAGATGGATAGATTAGGTAGAAAGAAAGATGGATAGATTAGGTAGAAAGAAAGATGGATAGATTTGTTAGAAAGAAAGATGGATAGATTAGTTAGAAAGAAAAATGGATAGATTAGTTAGAAAGAAAGATGGATAGATTAGTTAGGTAGAAAGAAAGATGGATAGATTAGGTAGAAAGAAAGATGGATAGATTTGTTAGAAAGAAAGATGGATAGATTAGTTAGGTAGAAAGAAAGATGGATAGATTAGGTAGAAAGAAAGATGGATAGATTTGTTAGAAAGAAAGATGGATAGATTAGTTAGAAAGAAAGATGGATAGATTAGTTAGGTAGAAAGAAAGATGGATAGATTAGGTAGAAAGAAAGATGGATAGATTAGGTAGAAAGAAAGATGGATAGATTTGTTAGAAAGAAAGATGGATAGATTTGTTAGAAAGAAAGATTGGTAGATTAGTTAGGTAGAAAGAAAGATGGATAGATTTGTTAGAAAGAAAGATGGATAGATTAGTTAGAAAGAAAGATGGATAGATTTGTTAGAAAGAAAGATGGATAGATTTGTTAGAAAGAAAGATGGATAGATTAGTTAGGTAGAAAGAAAGATGGATAGATTAGTTAAGTAGAAAGAAAGATGGATAGATTAGGTAGAAAGAAAGATGGATAGATTTGTTAGAAAGAAAGATGGATAGATTAGTTAGGTAGAAAGAAAGATGGATAGATTAGTTAGGTAGAAAGAAAGATGGATAGATTTGTTAGAAAGAAAGATGGATAGATTAGTTATTAGGTAGAAAGAAAGATGGATAGATTTGTTAGAAAGAAAGATGGATAGATAGATTAGTTAGGTAGAAAGAAAGATGGATAGATTAGTTAGAAAGAAAGATGGATAGATTTGTTAGAAAGAAAGATGGATAGATTTGTTAGAAAGAAAGATGGATAGATTTGTTAGAAAGAAAGATGGATAGATTAGTTAAGTAGAAAGAAAGATGGATAGATTTGTTAGAAAGAAAGATAGATAGATAGATAGATAGATAGATAGATAGATAGATAGATAGATAGATAGATAGATAGATAGATAGATAGATAGATAGATAGATAGATAGATAGATAAGTTCATTAGTTCATATAGAATGGTCGTTTAATTGAGTCTAGGGCTTCAGGGAATTTAGATTTGAGTTTTTGTTGTACGCTATTGGGCCACCGTAGTCTTGGCTCAATTTGACCATGCTGCAATGAAAGTCAATGGGATTTTTATGATTTTTAATATTAATTTTTAAGAAATCTGAAAGTCGAATCAGTCTAAAAAGATATAGCAACTCGAGTCAGAACAGTCTGAAGGTCTGACCCGAGTTTGGAGTTTGTAGAGTTAAAGCTCTAGGAGGAGTAGCAGTCAGAAAATTTTGAGTAAGAAGAATAATAATAACTAGAAAAAAAAGTTTGATGACACAAACTTTAAGTTGGCTTGAGAAAGCCGGACCAGAGCGTTTGAAGAATTTTGAAGTTTGAATTAAGTCGGAAAAAGATGGAATTAGAAATAAAGAAAGAAAGAAAGATGGATAGATTAGTTAGAAAGATAGATTAGTTAGAAAGATAGATAGAAAGATAGATAGGATAGATGTTATTGACAAGAAGCTAACATGATTAACATGTAGCTAGCATCATGCTAGCATAATTAGCATGTAGCTAGCATCATGCTAGCATGATTAACATGTAGCTAGCATCATAATAACATGATTAGCATGTTGCTAGCATGTTTTTAGCAAGAAGCTAGCATGATTAGCATGTAGCTAGCATCATGCTAGCATGTTTTTAGCAAGAAGCTACCATGATTAACATGTAGCTAGCATCATGCTAGCATGATTAACATGTTGCTAGCAAGAAGCTAGCATGATTAGCATGTAGCTAGTATCATGCTAGCATGATTAGCATGTTGCTAGCATCATGCTAGCATGTTTTTAGCAAGAAGCTAACATGATTAGCATGTAGCTAGCATCATGCTAGCATGATTAGCATGTTGCTAGCATCATGCTAGCATGTTTTTAGCAAGAAGCTAACATGATTAGCATGTAGCTAGCATCATGCTAGCATGATTACCATGTAGCTAGCATCATGCTAACAGGATTAGCATGTTGCTAGCATCATGCTAACATGATTAGCATGTAGCTAGCATCATAATAACATGATTAGCATGTTGCTAGCATCATGCTAGCATGTTTTTAGCAAGAAGCTAACATGATTAGCATGTAGCTAGCATCATGCTAGCATGTTTTTAGCAAGAAGCTAACATGATTAGCATGTAGCTAGCATCATGCTAGCATGATTAGCATTATGCTAGCATGATTAGCATGTTGCTAGCATCATGCTAGCATGTTTTTAGCATGTAGCTAGCATCATGCTAGCATGTTTTTAGCAAGAAGCTAGCATGATTAGCATGTAGCTAACATCATGCTAGCATGTTTTTAGCAAGAAGCTAGCATGATTAGCATGTAGCTATCATCATGCTAGCATTATTAGCATGTAGCTAGCATCATGCTAGCATGTTTTTAGCAAGAAGCTAACATGATTAGCATGTAGCTAACATCATGCTAGCATGTTTTTAGCAAGAAGCTAGCATGATTAGCATGTAGCTATCATCATGCTAGCATTATTAGCATGTAGCTAGCATCATGCTAGCATGTTTTTAGCAAGAAGCTAGCATGATTAGCATGTAGCTAGCATCATGCTAGCATGATTAGCATGTTGCCAGCATCATGCTAGCATGATTAGCATGTTGCTAGCATCATGCTAGCATGTTTTTAGCAAGAAGCTAGCATGATTAGCATGTAGCTAGCATCATGCTAGCATGATTGGCATGTTGCTAGCATCATGCTAGCATGATTGGCATGTTGCTAGCATCATGCTAGCATGTTTTCGCAAGAAGCTTGCATGATTAGCATGTAGCTAGCATCATGCTAGCATGTTTTTAGCAAGAAGCTAACATGATTAGCATAAAGCAAGAAAGAAAGAAAGAAAGAAAGAAAGATGGAATTGTTAGAAAGAAAGAAAGAAAGAAAGAAAGAAAGAAAGAAAGAAAGAAAGATAGAATTGTTAGAAAGAAAGAAAAAAGAAAGAAAGAAAGAAAGAAAGTGAAAAAAAGAATTGTTAGAAAGAAAGATGCATAGATTAGTTAGAAAGAAAGATGGATAGATTTGTTTGAAAGAAAGATGGATAGATTAGTTAGAAAAAAAGATGGATAGATTTGCTAGAAAGAAAGATGGATAGATTAGTTAGAAAGAAAGATGGATAGATTAGTTAGGTAGAAAGAAAGATGGATAGATTAGGTAGAAAGAAAGATGGATAGATTAGGTAGAAAGAAAGATGGATAGATTTGTTAGAAAGAAAGATGGATAGATTAGTTAGAAAGAAAAATGGATAGATTAGTTAGGTAGAAAGAAAGATGGATAGATTATGTAGAAAGAAAGATGGATAGATTTGTTAGAAAGAAAGATGGATAGATTAGTTAGAAAGAAAAATGGATAGATTAGTTAGGTAGAAAGAAAGATGGATAGATTTGGTAGAAAGAAAGATGGATAGATTTGTTAGAAAGAAAGAAAGATTAGGTAGAAAGAACGATGGATAGATTAGTTAGAAAGAAAGAACGATAGATTAGTTAGAAAGAAAGATGGAAAGATTTGTTAGAAAGAAAGATGGATAGATTTGTTAGAAAGAAAGATGGATAGATTAGTTAGAAAGAAAGAACGATAGATTATTTAGAAAGAAAGATGGATAGATTAGTTAGAAAGAAAGATGGATAGATTTGTTAGAAAGAAAGATGGATAGATTTGTTAGAAAGAAAGATGGATAGATTTGTTAGAAAGAAAGATGGATAGATTAGTTAGAAAGAAAGATGGATAGATTAGTTAGAAAGAAAGATGGATAGATTTGTTAGAAAGAAAGATGGATAGATTTGTTAGAAAGAAAGATGGATAGATTAGTTAGAAAGAAAGATGGATAGATTAGTTAGAAAGAAAGATGGATAGATTTGTTAGAAAGAAAGATGGATAGATTAGTTAGAAAGAAAGATGGATAGATTTGTTAGAAAGAAAGATGGATAGATTAGTTAGAAAGAAAAATGGATAGATTAGTTAGAAAGAAAGATGGATAGATTAGTTAGAAAGAAAGATGGATAGATTAGTTAGGTAGAAAGAAAGAACGATAGATTAGTTAGAAAGAAAGATGGATAGATTAGTTAGTTAGAAAGAAAGATGGATAGATTTGTTAGAAAGAAAGATGGATAGATTTGTTAGAAAGAAAGAAAGATGGATAGATTAGTTAGAAAGAAAGATGGATAGATTAGTTAGTTAGAAAGAAAGATGGATAGATTAGTTAGAAAGAAAGATGGATAGATTAGTTAGTTAGAAATAAAGATGGATAGATTTGTTAGAAAGAAAGATGGATAGATTAGTTAGTTAGAAAGAAAGATGGATAGATTAGTTAGAAAGAAAGATGGATAGATTAGTTAGTTAGAAAGAAAGATGGATAGATTTGTTAGAAAGAAAGATGGATAGATTAGTTAGTTAGAAAGAAAGATGGATAGATTAGTTAGAAAGAAAGATGGATAGATTAGTTAGTTAGAAAGAAAGATGGATAGATTAGTTAGAAAGAAAGATGGATAGATTAGTTAGAAAGAAAGATGGATAGATTAGTTAGAAAGAAAGATGGATAGATTTGTTAGAAAGAAAGATGGATAGATTAGTTAGAAAGAAAGATGGATAGATTTGTTAGAAAGAAAGATGGATAGATTTGTTAGAAAGAAAGATGGATAGATTAGTTAGAAAGAAAGATTAGGTAGATAGATAGATAGATAGATAGATAGATAGATAGATAGATAGATAGATAGATAGATAGATAGATAGATAGATAGATAGATCATTAGTACATATAGAATGGTAGTTTAATTGAGTCTAGGGCTTCAGGGAATTTAGATTTGAGTTTTTGTTGTACGCTATTGGGCCACCGTAGTCTTGGCTCAATTTGACCATGCTGCAATGAAAGTCAATGGGATTTTTATGATTTTTAATATTAATTTTTAAGAAATCTGAAAGTCGAATCAGTCTAAAAAGATATAGCAACTCGAGTCAGAACAGTCTGAAGGTCTGACCCGAGTTTGGAGTTTGTAGAGTTAAAGCTCTAGGAGGAGTAGCAGTCAGAAAATTTTGGGTAAGAAAAATAAGAAGAAGAATAATAACTAGAATGTACATTTCCAGAGGAAAATGTGAAGTGGTGCTTGCAGTGGCAAAAAGCTCGCTCGGTTGCTAGGGTGTTCTGGGTGGTTGCTAAGGTGTTCTGGGTGGTTGCTAGGGCGTTGCTAGGCGGTTGCTAGGGTTTTCTGGGTGGTTGCTAGGTGGTTGCTATGGTTTTCTTTGTGGTTGCTAGGGTGTTGTTAGGTGGTTGCTATGGCGTTCTGAGTGGTTGCTAGGGTGTTGCAAGATGGTTGCTAGCATGTGGCTAGGTGGTTGCTAGGGTGTTGCTAGGGTGTTGCTAATGTGTTCTGGATGGTTGCTAGGTGGTTGCTAGGGTGTTGCTAGGTGATTGCTAGGGTGTTCTGGGTGGTTGCTATGGTGTTGCTATGTGGTTGCTAGGGTATTGTGGGTGGTTGCTAAGGTGTTCTGGGTGGTTGCTAGGGTGTTCTGGGTGGTTGCTAGGGTGTTGCTAGGCGGTTGCTAGGGTGTTGCTAAGGTATTCTGGATGGTTGCTAGGGTGTTCTGGGTGGTTGCTATGGTGTTGCTAGGTGGTTGCTAGGGTATTCTGGGTGGTTGCTAAGGTGTTGCTAGGTGGTTGCTAGGGTGTTCTGGGTGGTTTCTTGGGTGTTGCTAGGTGGTTGCTAGGGTGTTGCTAAGGTGTTCTGGATGGTTGCTAGGCGGTTGCTAGGGTGTTGCTAGGCGGTTGCTAGGGTGTTCTGGGTGGTTGCTATGGTGTTTGGGGTGGTTGCTAGGGTGTTGCTAGGTTGTTGCAAGGGTGTTCTGTGTGGTTGCTATGGTGTTGCTAGGTTGTTGCTAGGTTGTTGCTAGGCGGTTGTTAGGGTGTTCTGGATGGTTGCTAGGTGGTTGCTAGGGTGTTTCTAAGGTGTTCTGGAAGGTTGCTAGGCAGTTGCTAGGGTGTTGCTCGGTGGTTGCTAAGGTGTTGCTAGGGTGTTGCTAGGCGGTTGCTAGGGTGTTCTGGGTGGTTGCTAGGGTGTTGCTAGGTGGTTGCTAGGGTATTGCAAGGTGGTTGCTAGGGTGTTCTGGGTGGTTGCTAGGGTGTTGCTAAGGTGTTCTGGATAGTTGCTAGGCGGTTGCTAGGGTGTTGCTCGGTGGTTGCTATGGTGTTGCTAGGTTGTTGCTAGGGTGTTCTGGGTGGTTGCTAAGGTGTTGCTAGGTGGTTGCTATGGTGTTTGGGGTGGTTGCTAGGGTGTTGCTAGGTGGTTGCTAGGGTGTTGCTAAGGTGTTCTGGATAGTTTCTAGGTGGTTGCTAGGGTGTTGCTATGCGGTTGCTAGGGTGTTCTGGAAGGTTGCTATGGTGTTGTTAGGTTGTTGCTAGGGTATTCTGGGTAGTTGCTATGGTATTACTAGGTGGTTGGTAGTGTTCACATATGGTTATTATAGAGTTTTTATATTGTTCATGGCATGATTTAGCACTTAGCTAATCAATATTAGCATGTAGCTATTCACAGCTAGCATGTTTAGCATTTTGAAAGTTCTATGTGCTAGCATGAGTCAAAAGACCCAACCCCCATCGTGATACAATGTTCTGATGCTGAGATATAGCTGTTACAAAATGGTTGCTAGGGTACTCTGTTTGGTTGCTAGGGAGTGGCTTGGCAGCTTCCAATCATGAAGCTCCAAAGTCAATGTGAATGTATAAACCAACCCCCATCTCTATACGATGTTCTGATAAAGAGATGTAGGCCTTGCAAAATGGTTGCTAGGGTACTCTTTTTGGTTGCTAGGGAGTGGCTTGGCAGCTGCCAATCATGAATCTCCAAAGGCTGCTTGTCAGTATAATTGATATAATACAACTCCCAAGCCTGTATGACATTCAGAATGGAAGATATCCCTCTTTAAAATTTGGTTGCTAAGGTGCTCGATAATGGTTGCTAGGGTGTGGCCAGAAATTGTTGAGGTGATTCGTGATTGGCTGTTTGCTACCCCGAGTCAAACGAGACCACCCTTGTGTTTCTATGACACTTCTATCCGGAGATATCCCTTTGATCTCTTTCAATGGAAGTCTATGGGAGTTGTTGCTAAGGTGCTCTATATGGTTGCTAGGGCGTGGCTTTATAGCTTCACAATGATCCTGAGAGACTGATTGGTCGTCTGAGTAAAATGAGCCCGCCCCCTTGTCTCTATGACACTATGATCCAGAGCTATGTTCAATACAAAATCCCTATGCAATTTACCATAGTAGGAAAAACACATGCATTTGATGGGACATCCTTCACCATAGTAAGTCAATGGGGAAAATTTTGGGTAGCTCCTGCCCCCCAGGGGTGCAACTTTTACCCCATTGTGAGGTATGTTCTTACAGAGGCTGCCAGCCTCTTCAAATGTGGCAAATCACACGTTTTTCCGAAATCGTTGTTCGGAGCTATGAGTCGTCAAAGTTTGTCTCAATGTTAAGTCTATGGGATTTTTGGGAAATTTGTTCGCCCCTGGGTCGAACACCGTACCCCCGATCTCTGATAAAAGTGATAGGACACTTCTCTTCAATAGGCCGCACGATTTGATGCCTCATTCATGGGTCTGTGACAAAAACTGTGGACGTAGGAGTGCGCCAAACTTTTTCCTGGAATAGTATAATGCTATACTAGAAATTTTAAATAACATTGGGGTCAATGGGGGAAAATTTGGGCAGCTCCTGCCCCCCAGGGGTGCAACTTTTACCCCATTGTGAGGTATGTTCTTACAGAGCCTGTCAGCCTCTTCAAATGTGGTAAATCGCAGGCTTCTGTGAAATCCTCGCTCGGAGCTATGAGTCGTCAAAGTTTGTCGCAATGTTAAGTCTATGGGATTTTTGGGAAATTTGTTCGCCCTTCGGGCGAACATCGTACCCCCGATCGCTTAGAAAAGTCATAGCACACCATTCCCGAATATTCCGCACGTTTTGAGACCTCATTCATGGGTGTGTGAAAAAAACTGCGGGAGGAGTAGCGTGCCAAACTTTTGGGCCGACTCAAAAAACACAATAGTAATAGTGTTGCCTTGCTTTCAGCAAGCACCACTAACTAGAATGTACATTTCCAGAGGAAAATGTGAAGTGGTGCTTGCAGTGGCAAAAAGCTCGCTCGGTTGCTAGGGTGTTCTGGGTGGTTGCTAGGGTGTTCTGGCTGGTTGCTAGGGTGTTGCTAGGTGGTTGCTAGGGTGTTCGGTGTGGTTGCTAGGGTGTTGCTAGGCGGTTGCTAGGGTGTTCTGGGTGGTTGCTATGGTGTTGCTAGGCGGTTAATAGGGTGTTCTGAGTGGTTGCTAGGGTGTTTCTAGGTGGTTGCTAGGGTGTTCTGGGTGGTTGCTAGGGTGTTATGGGTGGTTGCTATGGTGTTGTTAGGCAGTTGCTAGGGTATTCTGGGTGGTTGCTAGGGTGTTCTGGGTGGTTGCTATGGTTTTGTTAGGCGGTTGCTAGGGTATTCTGGGTGGTTGCTAGGGTGTTGCTAGCGTGTTCTGGGTGGTTGCTAGGTGGTTGCTAGGGTGTTGCTAGGAGGTTGCTTGGATGTTCTGGTATAGGTGGTTGGTAGTTGTCACAGATGGTTACTATGAAATTTGTAGCATTTTCTTGGCATGATTTAGCACTTAGCTAATCAATATTAGCATGTAGCTATTCTCTGCTAGCATGTGTAGCATTTAGCAAGTCATGTTTGCTAGCATGAGTAAAAAGAGCCAACCCCCATCTCTATACGATGTTTTGATGCAGAGATGTAGGTCTTACAAAATGGTTGCTAGGGTACTCTGTTTGGTTGCTAGGGAGTGGCTTGGCAGCTGCCAATCATGAAGCTCCAAAATCAATGTGAATGTATGAACCAACCCCCATCTCTATACGATGTTTTGATGCAGAGATAAAGTCTTGCAAAATGGTTGCTAGGGTACTCTGTTTGGTTGCTAGGGAGTGGCTTGGTAGCTGCCAATCATGAAACTCCAAAGGCTGCTTGTCAGTATGAATGATATAAACCAACTCCCATGCCTCTATGACATTCAGAATGGAAGATATTCCTCTTTGGATTTTGGTTGCTAAGGTGCTCGATAATGGTTGCTAGGGCATGGCCAGAAATTGTTGAGGTGATTCATGATTGGCTGTTTGCTGGCCCAAGTCAAACGAGCCCACCCTCATGTTTCTATGACACTTATATCCTGAGATATCCATTTGATCTCTTTCAATGGAAGTCTATGGGAGTTGTTGCTAAGGTGCTCTAAATGGTTGCTAGGGCGTGGCTTAATAGCTTCACAATGATCCTGAGAGACTGATTGGTCATCTGAGTAAAATGAGCCCGCCCCCTTGTCTCTATGACACTGTGATCCAGAGCTATGTTCAATACAAATTCCCTATGCAATTTACCATAGTAGGAAAAACACATGCATTTGATGGGACGTCCCTCACCATAGTAAGTCAATGGGGAAAACTTTAGGCAGCTCCTGCCCCCCAGGGGTGCAACTTTTACCCCATTGTGTGGTATGTTCTTAAAGAGCCTGCCAGCCTCTTCAAATGTGGCAAATCACACATTTGTCCGAAATCCTCGTTCGGAGCTACGAGTCGTCAAAGTTTGTCTCAATGTTAAGTCTATGGGATTTTTTGGAAATTTGTTCGCCCCTGGGGCGAGCACCGTACCCCTGATCTCTTATAAAATTCATTTGACACTTCTCCTCAATAGGCCGCACGATTTGATGCCTCATTCATGGGTCTGTGACAAAAAATGTGGACGTAGGAGTGCTCCAAACTTTTTCCTGGAATAGTAAAATGCTATACTAGAAAATTTCAATGGGAAAAATATTTGGGGAGCTCCTGCCCCCCAGGGGTGCAACCTTTACCCCATTGTGAGGTATTTTCTTAAAGAGCCTGTCAGCCTCTTCAAATGTGGTAAATTGCAAGTTTCTGCGAAATCCTCGCTCAGAGCTATGACTCGTCAAATTTTTTCGCCATGTTAAGTCTATGGGATTTTTTTTGGCTGTTTTTCGCCCCTGGGGCGAACATCGTACCCCCGATCTCTTAGAAAAGTCATAGCACACCTCTCCTAAATGAGCCGGTCGATTTGACACCTCACCCATGGGTCTGTGACAAAATCTGCGGGAGGAGTAGCGAACCAAAAAGTGGCCAGAATAATAAGAAGAAGAACTAGAATGTACATTTCCAGAGGAAAATGTGAAGTGGTGCTTGCAGTGGCAAAAAGCTCGCTCGGTTGCTAGGGTGTTATGGGTGGTTGCTAGGGTGTTCTGGGTGGTTGCTAGGGTGTTGCTAGGTGGTTGCTAGGGTGTTCTGTGTGGTTGCTAGGGTGTTGCTAGGCGGTTGCTAGGGTGTTCTGGGTGGTTGCTATGGTGTTGCTAGGTGGTTGCTAGGGTGTTCTGAGTGGTTGCTAGGGTGTTGCTAGGTGGTTGCTAAGGTGTTCTAGGTGGTTGCTAGGGTGTTATAGATGGTTTCCAGGGTGTTGCTAGGTGGTTGCTAGGGTGTTCTGGGTGGTTGCTAGGGTGTTGCTATGTGGTTGCTAGGGTGTTCTATATGGTTGCCAGGGTGTTGCTAGGCGGTTGCTAGGGTGTTCTGGGTGGTTGCTATGGTTTTGTTGTACGGTTGCTAGGGTGTTCTGAGTGGTTGCTAGGGTGTTGCTAGGTGGTTGCTAGGGTGTTCTGGGTGGTTGCTAGAGTGTTGCTAGGTGGTTGCTATGGTGTTCTGGGTGGTTGCTAGGGTGTTGCTAGGCGGTTGCTAGGGTGTTCTGGGTGGTTGCTAGGGTGTTGCTAGGCAGTTGCTATGGTGTTCTGAGTGGTTGCTAGGGTGTTCTTGGTGGTTGCTAGGGTGTTCTGGGTGGTTGCTATTGTGTTGTTAGGCGGTTGCTAGGGTATTCTGGGTGGTTGCTAGGGTGTTACTAGCATGTTCTGGGTGGTTGCTAGGTTGTTGCAAGGAGGTTGCTAGGATGTTCTGGTATTGGATGGTTGGTAGTTGTCACAGATGGTTACTATGAAGTTTGTAGCATTTTCTTGGCATGATTTAGCACTTAGCTAATCAATATTAGCATGTAGCTATTCTCTGCTAGCATGTGTAGCATGTAGCAAGTCATGTTTGCTAGCATGAGTAAAAAGAGCCAACCCCCATCTCTATACGATGTTTTGATGCAGAGATGTACGTCTTACAAAATGGTTGCTAGGGTACTCTGTTTGGTTGCTAGGGAGTGGCTTGGCAGCTGCCAATCATGAAGCTCCAAAGTCAATGTGAATGTTTAAACCAACCCCCATCTCTATACGATGTTTTGAGGCAGAGATATAGGTCTTGAAAAACGGTTGCTAGGGTACTCTGTTTGGTTGCTAGGGAGTGGCTTTTGCAGCTGCCAATCATGAAGCTCCAAAGTCAATGTGAATGTATAAACCAACCCCCATCTCTATACGATGTTTTGATGCAGAGATAAAGTCTTGCAAAATGGTTGCTAGGGTACTCTATTTGGTTGCTAGGGAGTGGCTTGGTAGCTGTCAATCATGAAACTCCAAAGGCTGCTTGTCAGTATGAATGATATAAACCAACTCCCATGCCTCTATGACATTCAGAATGGAAGATATGCCACTTTGGATTTTGGTTGCTAAGGTGCTCGATAATGGTTGCTAGAGCATGGCCAGAAATTGTTGAGGTGTTTCATGATTGGCTGTTTGCTGGCCCAAGTCAAACGAGCCCACCCTCATGTTTCTATGACACTTATATCCTGAGATATCCCTTTGATCTCTTTTAATGGAAGTCTATGGGAGTTGTTGCTAAGGTGCTCTAAATGGTTGCTAGGGCATGGCTTAATAGCTTCACAATGATCCTGAGAGACTGATTGGTCGTCTGAGTAAAATGAGCCCGCCCCCTTGTCTCTATGACACTGTGATCCAGAGCTATGTTCAATACAAAATCCCTATGCAATTTACCATAGTAGGAAAAACACATGCATTTGATGGGACGTCCTTCACCATAGTAAGTCAATGGGGAAACTTTGGGCAGCTCCTGCCCCCCAGGGGTACAACTTTTACCCCATTGTGTGGTATGTTCTTAAAGAGCCTGCCAGCCTCTTCAAGTGTGGCAAATCTCACGTTTGTCCGAAATCCTTGTTTGGAGCTACGAGTCGTCAAAGTTTGTCTCAATGTTAAGTCTATGGGATTTTTTTGAAATTTGTTCGCCCCTGGGTCGAACACCGTACCCCCGATCTCTGATAAAAGTGATAGGACACTTCTCCTCAATAGGCCGCACGATTTGATGCCTCATTCATGGGTCTGTGACAAAAACTGTGGACGTAGGAGTGCTCCAAACTTTTTCCTGGAATAGTAAAATGCTATACTAGAAAATTTTCAATGGGAAAAATTTGGGGAGCTCCTGCCCCCAAGGGGTGCAACTTTTACCCCATTGTGAGGTATTTTCTTACAGAGCCTGTCAGCCTCTTCAAATGTGGTAAATTGCTGGTTTCTGCGAAATCCTCGCTCAGAGCTATGACTCGTCAAATTTTTTCGCAATGTTAAGTCTATGGGAATTTTGGCAAAATTTTGGGCAGCTCCTGCCCCCAAGGGGTGCAACTTTTACCCCAATGTGAGGTATTTTCTTACAGAGCCTGTCACCCTCTTCAAATGTGGTAAATCACAGGTTTCTGCGAAATCCGATCTCAGAGCTATGACTCGTCAAAATTTTTCGCAATGTTAAGTCTATGGGATTTTTTTCGGCCGTTTTTCGCCCCTGGGGCGACCATCGTACCCCCGATCTCTTAGAAAAGTCATAGCACACCTCTCCTAAATGAGCCGGTCGATTTGACACCTCACCCATGGGTCTGTGACAAAATTTGCGGGAGGAGTAGCGAACCAAAAAGTGGCCAGAATAATAATAAGAAGAAGAAGAAGAAGAAGAATAATAAATAACATGGGGGTCAATGGGGAAAATTTGGGCAGCTCCTGCCCCCCAGGGGTGCAACTTTTACCCCATTGTGAGGTATGTTCTTACAGAGCCTGTCAGCCTCTTCAAATGTGGTGAATCGCAGGCTTCTGTGAAATTCTCGCTCGGAGCTATGAGTCGTCAAAGTTTGTCGCAATGTTAAGTCTATGGGATTTTTGGGAAATTTGTTCGCCCTTCGGGCGAACATCGTACCCCCGATCGCTTAGAAAAGTCATAGCACACCATTCCCGAATATTCCGCACGTTTTGAGACCTCATTCATGGGTGTGTGACAAAAACTGCGGGAGGAGTAGCGTGCCAAACTTTTGGGCCGACTCAAAAAACACAATAGTAATAGTGTTGCCTTGCTTTCAGCAAGCACCACTAACTAGAATGTACATTTCCAGAGGAAAATGTGAAGTGGTGCTTGCAGTGGCAAAAAGCTCGCTCGGTTGCTAGGGTGTTCTGGGTGGTTGCTAAGGTGTTCTGGGTGGTTGCTAGGGCGTTGCTAGGCGGTTGCTAGGGTTTTCTGGGTGGTTGCTAGGTGGTTGCTATGGTTTTCTTTGTGGTTGCTAGGGTGTTGTTAGGTGGTTGCTATGGCGTTCTGAGTGGTTGCTAGGGTGTTGCAAGATGGTTGCTAGCATGTGGCTAGGTGGTTGCTAGGGTGTTGCTAGGGTGTTGCTAATGTGTTCTGGATGGTTGCTAGGTGGTTGCTAGGGTGTTGCTAGGTGATTGCTAGGGTGTTCTGGGTGGTTGCTATGGTGTTGCTATGTGGTTGCTAGGGTATTGTGGGTGGTTGCTAAGGTGTTCTGGGTGGTTGCTAGGGTGTTCTGGGTGGTTGCTAGGGTGTTGCTAGGCGGTTGCTAGGGTGTTGCTAAGGTATTCTGGATGGTTGCTAGGGTGTTCTGGGTGGTTGCTATGGTGTTGCTAGGTGGTTGCTAGGGTATTCTGGGTGGTTGCTAAGGTGTTGCTAGGTGGTTGCTAGGGTGTTCTGGGTGGTTTCTTGGGTGTTGCTAGGTGGTTGCTAGGGTGTTGCTAAGGTGTTCTGGATGGTTGCTAGGCGGTTGCTAGGGTGTTGCTAGGCGGTTGCTAGGGTGTTCTGGGTGGTTGCTATGGTGTTTGGGGTGGTTGCTAGGGTGTTGCTAGGTTGTTGCAAGGGTGTTCTGTGTGGTTGCTATGGTGTTGCTAGGTTGTTGCTAGGTTGTTGCTAGGCGGTTGTTAGGGTGTTCTGGATGGTTGCTAGGTGGTTGCTAGGGTGTTTCTAAGGTGTTCTGGAAGGTTGCTAGGCAGTTGCTAGGGTGTTGCTCGGTGGTTGCTAAGGTGTTGCTAGGGTGTTGCTAGGCGGTTGCTAGGGTGTTCTGGGTGGTTGCTAGGGTGTTGCTAGGTGGTTGCTAGGGTATTGCAAGGTGGTTGCTAGGGTGTTCTGGGTGGTTGCTAGGGTGTTGCTAAGGTGTTCTGGATAGTTGCTAGGCGGTTGCTAGGGTGTTGCTCGGTGGTTGCTATGGTGTTGCTAGGTTGTTGCTAGGGTGTTCTGGGTGGTTGCTAAGGTGTTGCTAGGTGGTTGCTATGGTGTTTGGGGTGGTTGCTAGGGTGTTGCTAGGTGGTTGCTAGGGTGTTGCTAAGGTGTTCTGGATAGTTTCTAGGTGGTTGCTAGGGTGTTGCTATGCGGTTGCTAGGGTGTTCTGGAAGGTTGCTATGGTGTTGTTAGGTTGTTGCTAGGGTATTCTGGGTAGTTGCTATGGTATTACTAGGTGGTTGGTAGTGTTCACATATGGTTATTATAGAGTTTTTATATTGTTCATGGCATGATTTAGCACTTAGCTAATCAATATTAGCATGTAGCTATTCACAGCTAGCATGTTTAGCATTTTGAAAGTTCTATGTGCTAGCATGAGTCAAAAGACCCAACCCCCATCGTGATACAATGTTCTGATGCTGAGATATAGCTGTTACAAAATGGTTGCTAGGGTACTCTGTTTGGTTGCTAGGGAGTGGCTTGGCAGCTTCCAATCATGAAGCTCCAAAGTCAATGTGAATGTATAAACCAACCCCCATCTCTATACGATGTTCTGATAAAGAGATGTAGGCCTTGCAAAATGGTTGCTAGGGTACTCTTTTTGGTTGCTAGGGAGTGGCTTGGCAGCTGCCAATCATGAATCTCCAAAGGCTGCTTGTCAGTATAATTGATATAATACAACTCCCAAGCCTGTATGACATTCAGAATGGAAGATATCCCTCTTTAAAATTTGGTTGCTAAGGTGCTCGATAATGGTTGCTAGGGTGTGGCCAGAAATTGTTGAGGTGATTCGTGATTGGCTGTTTGCTACCCCGAGTCAAACGAGACCACCCTTGTGTTTCTATGACACTTCTATCCGGAGATATCCCTTTGATCTCTTTCAATGGAAGTCTATGGGAGTTGTTGCTAAGGTGCTCTATATGGTTGCTAGGGCGTGGCTTTATAGCTTCACAATGATCCTGAGAGACTGATTGGTCGTCTGAGTAAAATGAGCCCGCCCCCTTGTCTCTATGACACTATGATCCAGAGCTATGTTCAATACAAAATCCCTATGCAATTTACCATAGTAGGAAAAACACATGCATTTGATGGGACATCCTTCACCATAGTAAGTCAATGGGGAAAATTTTGGGTAGCTCCTGCCCCCCAGGGGTGCAACTTTTACCCCATTGTGAGGTATGTTCTTACAGAGGCTGCCAGCCTCTTCAAATGTGGCAAATCACACGTTTTTCCGAAATCGTTGTTCGGAGCTATGAGTCGTCAAAGTTTGTCTCAATGTTAAGTCTATGGGATTTTTGGGAAATTTGTTCGCCCCTGGGTCGAACACCGTACCCCCGATCTCTGATAAAAGTGATAGGACACTTCTCTTCAATAGGCCGCACGATTTGATGCCTCATTCATGGGTCTGTGACAAAAACTGTGGACGTAGGAGTGCGCCAAACTTTTTCCTGGAATAGTATAATGCTATACTAGAAATTTTAAATAACATTGGGGTCAATGGGGGAAAATTTGGGCAGCTCCTGCCCCCCAGGGGTGCAACTTTTACCCCATTGTGAGGTATGTTCTTACAGAGCCTGTCAGCCTCTTCAAATGTGGTAAATCGCAGGCTTCTGTGAAATCCTCGCTCGGAGCTATGAGTCGTCAAAGTTTGTCGCAATGTTAAGTCTATGGGATTTTTGGGAAATTTGTTCGCCCTTCGGGCGAACATCGTACCCCCGATCGCTTAGAAAAGTCATAGCACACCATTCCCGAATATTCCGCACGTTTTGAGACCTCATTCATGGGTGTGTGACAAAAACTGCGGGAGGAGTAGCGTGCCAAACTTTTGGGCCGACTCAAAAAACACAATAGTAATAGTGTTGCCTTGCTTTCAGCAAGCACCACTAACTAGAATGTACATTTCCAGAGGAAAATGTGAAGTGGTGCTTGCAGTGGCAAAACTCACCACCCGGTTGCTAGAGTGTGGTACATGATTGCATACGAGACACCAAACATGTCTGTACAATGTTTGTGTGATGAGAAATGCCTTATTCAGCTGAGAAATGGCTTATTCATGTGTTCAGGTGGTTACTAGGGTATTCTATATGGTTGCTATGGTGTGATTATACAGTGTATGAGATTATATTTAAACACTAGTTGACAGTCTAAATCAAAAAAAGGCAAAATCCATGTTTCTTCTATTTTCTGAAGCTGAGAAATGACTTGAATATGTTGATTTATGGTTGCTAGGCTGCCCTAAGTGGTTGCTAGGGCGTAAATATGAAGTTATTATGTCTCTACTTGTTGGCTGCATGATAGGCCGAGTAAAAAGAGCCCAACCCCAAGTCTCTATGACCTTCTGTTCAAAAGATATGATCTCACCAATTTTGTGCCAATGTTAAGTCTATGGGACTTTTTCTGTCCGATTTATCGCCCGCCAGACAAACATCGTACAACCGATCGCTTAGAAAAGTCATAGCACACCTCTCCTCAATGACCGGGTCGATTTGACACCACATTCATGGATCTACGACAATAAATGCGGGAGGAGTAGCGTGCCAAAGTTTTGTCTTGGAGAATAGTATTCACAACACTAGAATGTACATTTCCAGAGGAAAATGTGAAGTGGTGCTTGCAGTGGCAAAACTCACCACCCGGTTGCTAGAGTGTGGTACATGATTGCATACGAGACACCAAACATGTCTGTACAATGTTTGTGTGATGAGAAATGCCTTATTCAGCTGAGAAATGGCTTATTCATGTGTTCAGGTGGTTACTAGGGTATTCTATATGGTTGCTATGGTGTGATTATACAGTGTATGAGATTATATTTAAACACTAGTTGACAGTCTAAATCAAAAAAAGGCAAAATCCATGTTTCTTCTATTTTCTGAAGCTGAGAAATGACTTGAATATGTTGATTTATGGTTGCTAGGCTGCCCTAAGTGGTTGCTAGGGCGTAAATATGAAGTTATTATGTCTCTACTTGTTGGCTGCATGATAGGCCGAGTAAAAAGAGCCCAACCCCAAGTCTCTATGACCTTCTGTTCAAAAGATATGATCTCACCAATTTTGTGCCAATGTTAAGTCTATGGGACTTTTTCTGTCCGATTTATCGCCCGCCAGACAAACATCGTACAACCGATCGCTTAGAAAAGTCATAGCACACCTCTCCTCAATGACCGGGTCGATTTGACACCACATTCATGGATCTACGACAATAAATGCGGGAGGAGTAGCGTGCCAAAGTTTTGTCTTGGAGAATAGTATTCACAACACTAGAATGTACATTTCCAGAGGAAAATGTGAAGTGGTGCTTGCAGTGGCAAAACTCACCACCCGGTTGCTAGGGTGTTCTGGGTGGTTGCTAGTTGGTTGTCAGGGTATTCTAGGTAGTTGCTATGCGGTTGCTATGCAGTTGCTAGGGTATTATGGGTGGTTGCCAAGGTGTTCTGGGTGGTTGCTAAGTTGTTGCTAGGTGGTTGCTAGGGTGTTCTGGGTGGTTGCTAGGGTGTTGCTAGGCGGTTGCTAGGGTGTTCTGGGTGGTTGCTAGGGTGTTGCTAGGCGGTTGCTAGGGTGTTCTGGGTGGTTGCTAGGTGGTTGCTAGGGTGTTGCTAAGGTGTTCTGGAAGGTTGCTAGGCGGTTGCTAGGGTGTTGCTCGGTGGTTGCTAAGGTGTTGCTAGGTGGTTGCTAGGGTGTTGCTAGGGTGTTCTGGGTGGTTGCTAGGGTGTTGCTAGGTGGTTTCTAGGGTGTTCTGGGTGGTTGCTAGGCTGTTGCTAGGTGGTTGCTAGGGTGTTGCTAAGGTGTTCTGGATGGTTGCTAGGCGGTTGCTAGGGTGTTATGGGTGGTTGCTAGGGTGTTGCTAGGTGGTTGCTAGGGTGTTGCTAAGGTGTTCTGGATAGTTTCTAGGTGGTTGCTAGGGTGTTGCTATGCGGTTGCTAGGGTGTTCTGGGTGGTTGCTAGGGTGTTGTTGGATGGTTGCTAGGGTGTTGCTAGGTGGTTGCTAGGGTGTTCTTGGTGGTTGCTAGGGTGTTGCTAGGTGGTTGCTAGGGTGTTCTGGGTGGTTGCTAGGGTGTTGCTAGGCGGTTGCTAGGGTGTTCTTGGTGGTTGCTAGGGTGTTGCTAGGTGGTTGCTAGGGTGTTCTGGGTGGTTGCTAGGGTGTTGCTAGGCGGTTGCTAGGGTGTTCTGGGTGGTTGCTATGGTGTTGCTAGGTCGTTGCTATGGTGTTACTAGGTGGTTGGTAGTGTTCACATATGGTTACTATAGAGTTTTTATAACATTCATGGCATGATTTAGCACTTAGCTAATCAATATTAGCATGTAGCTATTCACTGCTAGCATGTGTAGCATGTAGCAAGTCATGTTTGCTAACATGAGTAAAAAGAGCCAACCCCCATCTCTATACGATGTTTTGATGCAGAGATGTAGGTCTTACAAAATGGTTGCTAGGGTACTCTGTTTGGTTGCTAGGGACTGGCTTGGCAGCTGCCAATCATGAAGCTCCAAAGTCAATGTGAATGTATAAACCAACCCCCATCTCTATACGATGTTTTAATGCAGAGATAAAGTCTTGCAAAATGGTTGCTAGGGTACTCTGTTTGGTTGCTAGGGAGTGGCTTGGTAACTGCCAATCATGAAACTCCAAAGGCTGCTTGTCAGTATGAATGATATAAACCAACTCCCATGCCTCTATGACATTCAGAATGGAAGATATCCCTCTTTGGATTTTGGTTGCTAAGGTGCTCTACAATGGTTGCTATGGCGTTGCCAGTAAGTGTTGAGGTGATTCAGGATTGGCTGTTTGCTGGCCCAAGTCAAACGAGCCCACCCTCATGTTTCTATGATACTTATATCCTGAGATATCCCTTTGATCTCTTTCAATGGAAGTCTATGGAACTTGTTGCTAAGGTGCTCTATATGGTTGCTAGGGCGTGGCTTAATAGCTTCACAATGATCCTGAGAGACTGATTGGTCATCTGAGTAAAATGAGCCCGCCCCCTTGTCTCTATGACACTGTGATCCAGAGCTATGTTCAATACAAAATCCCTATGCAATTTACCATAGTAGGAAAAACACATGCATTTGATGGGACGTCCTTCACCATAGTAAGTCAATGGGGAAACTTTGGGCAGCTCCTGCCCCCCAGGGGTGCAACTTTTACCCCATTGTGTGGTATGTTCTTAAAGAGCCTGCCAGCCTCTTCAAATGTGGCAAATCACACATTTGTCCGAAATCCTTGTTTGGAGCTACGAGTCGTCAAAGTTTGTCTCAATGTTAAGTCTATGGGATTTTTTGGAAATTTGTTCGCCCCTGGGTCGAACACCGTACCCCCGATCTCTGATAAAAGTGATAGGACTGTTCTCTTCAATAGGCCGCACGATTTGATGCCTCATTTATGGGTCTGTGACAAAAACTGTGGACGTAGGAGTGCGCCAAACTTTTTCCTGGAATAGTAAAATGCTATACTAGAAAATTTTCAATGGGAAAAATTTGGGGAGCTCCTGCCCCCAAGGGGTGCAACTTTTACCCCATTGTGAGGTATTTTCTTACAGAGCCTGTCACCCTCTTCAAATGTGGTAAATCACAGGTTTCTGCGAAATCCGATCTCAGAGCTATGACTCGTCAAAGTTTGTCGTAATGTTAAGTCTATGGGATTTTTTGGGCCGTTTTTCGCCCCTGGGGCGACCATCGTACCCCCGATCGCTTATAAAAGTCATAGCACACCTCTCCTAAATAAGCCGGTCGATTTGACGCCTCACCCATGGGTCTGTGACAAAATCTGCGGGAGGAGTAGCGAACCAAAAAACGGCGGAACAATAAGAATAAGAATAAGAATAAGAATAAGAATAATAAATAACATTGGGGTCAATGGGGAAAATTTGGGCAGCTCCTGCCCCCCAGGGGTGCAACTTTTACCCCATTGTGAGGTATTTTCTTACAGAGCCTGTCAGCCTCTTCAAATGTGGTAAATCGCAGGCTTCTGTGAAATTCTCGCTCGGAGCTACGAGTCGTCAAAGTTTGTCGCAATGTTAAGTCTATGGGATTTTTGGGAAATTTGTTCGCCCTTCGGGCGAACATCGTACCCCCGATCGCTTAGAAAAGTCATAGCACACCATTCCCGAATATTCCGCACGTTTTGAGACCTCATTCATGGGTGTGTGACAAAAACTGCGGGAGGAGTAGCGTGCCAAACTTTTGGGCCGGCTCAAAAAACACAATAGTAATAGTGTTGCCTTGCTTTCAGCAAGCACCACTAACTAGAATGTACATTTCCAGACGAAAATGTGAAGTGGTGCTTGCAGTGGCAAAACTCACCACCCGGTTGCTAGGGTGTTCTGGGTGGTTGCTAGTTGGTTGTCAGGGTATTCTGGGTGGTTGCTATGCAGTTGCTAGGGTATTATGGGTGGTTGCCAATGTGTTCTGGGTAGTTGCTAAGGTGTTGCTAGGTGGTTGCTAGGGTGTTCTGGGTGGTTGCTAGGTTGTTGCTAGGTTGTTGCTAGGCGGTTGTTAGGGTGTTCTGGATGGTTGCTAGGTGGTTGCTAGGGTGTTTCTAAGGTGTTCTGGAAGGTTGCTAGGCAGTTGCTAGGGTGTTGCTCGGTGGTTGCTAAGGTGTTGCTAGGTGGTTGCTAGGGTGTTGCTAGGCGGTTGCTAGGGTGTTCTGGGTGGTTGCTAGGGTGTTGCTAGGTGGTTGCTAGGGTATTGCAAGGTGGTTGCTAGGGTGTTCTGGGTGGTTGCTAGGGTGTTGCTAAGGTGTTCTGGATGGTTGCTAGGCGGTTGCTAGGGTGTTGCTCGGTGGTTGCTTTGGTGTTGCTAGGTGGTTGCTAGGGTGTTCTGGGTGGTTGCTAAGGTGTTGCTAGGTGGTTGCTATGGTGTTTGGGGTGGTTGCTAGGGTGTTGCTAGGTGGTTGCTATGGTGTTGCTAAGGTGTTCTGGATAGTTTCTAGGTGGTTGCTAGGGTGTTGCTATGCGGTTGCTAGGGTGTTCTGGGTGGTTGCTATGGTGTTGTTAGGTTGTTGCTAGGGTATTCTGGGTAGTTGCTATGGTATTACTAGGTGGTTGGTAGTGTTCACATATGGTTATTATAGAGTTTTTATATTGTTCATGGCATGATTTAGCACTTAGCTAATCAATATTAGCATGTAGCTATTCACAGCTAGCATGTTTAGCATTTTGAAAGTTCTATGTGCTAGCATGAGTCAAAAGATCCAACCCCCATTGTGATACAATGTTCTGATGCTGAGATATAGCTGTTACAAAATGGTTGCTAGGGTACTCTGTTTGGTTGCTAGGGAGTGGCTTGGCAGCTTCCAATCATGAAGCTCCAAAGTCAATGTGAATGTATAAACCAACCCCCATCTCTTTACGATGTTCTGATGCAGAGATGTAGGCCTTGCAAAATGGTTGCTAGGGTACTCTTTTTGGTTGCTAGGGAGTGGCTTGGCAGCTGCCAATCATGAATCTCCAAAGGCTGCTTGTCAGTATAATTGATATAATACAACTCCCAAGCCTGTATGACATTCAGAATGGAAGATATCCCTCTTTAAAATTTGGTTGCTAAGGTGCTCGATAATGGTTGCTAGGGTGTGTCCAGAAATTGTTGAGGTGATTCATGATTGGCTGTTTGCTACCCCGAGTCAAACGAGACCACCCTTGTGTTTCTATAACACTTCTATCCGGAGATATCCCTTTGATCTCTTTCAATGGAAGTCTATGGGAGTTGTTGCTAAGGTGCTCTATATGGTTGCTAGGGCGTGGCTTGATAGCTTCACAATGATCCTGAGAGACTGATTGGTCGTCTGAGTAAAATGAGCCCGCCCCCTTGTCTCTATGACACTATGATCCAGAGCTATGTTCAATACAAAATCCCTATGCAATTTACCATAGTAGGAAAAACACATGCATTTGATGGGACGTCCTTCACCATAGTAAGTCAATGGGGAAAATTTTGGGTAGCTCCTGCCCCCCAGGGGTGCAACTTTTACCCCATTGTGAGGTATGTTCTTACAGAGGCTGCCAGCCTCTTCAAATGTGGCTAATCACACGTTTTTCCGAAATCGTTGTTCGGAGCTATGAGTTGTCAAAGTTTGTCTCAATGTTAAGTCTATGGGATTTTTTGGAAATTTGTTCGCCCCTGGGTCGAACACCGTACCCCCGATCTCTGATAAAAGTGATAGGACACTTCTCTTCAATAGGCCGCACGATTTGATGCCTCATTCATGGGTCTGTGACAAAAACTGTGGACGTAGGAGTGCGCCAAACTTTTTCCTGGAATAGTATAATGCTATACTAGAAATTTTAAATAACATTGGGGTCAATGGGGGAAAATTTGGGCAGCTCCTGCCCCCCAGGGGTGCAACTTTTACCCCATTGTGAGGTATGTTCTTACAGAGCCTGTCAGCCTCTTCAAATGTGGTAAATCGCAGGCTTCTGTGAAATCCTCGCTCGGAGCTATGAGTCGTCAAAGTTTGTCGCAATGTTAAGTCTATGGGATTTTTGGGAAATTTGTTCGCCCTTCGGGCGAACATCGTACCCCCGATCGCTTAGAAAAGTCATAGCACACCATTCCCGAATATTCCGCACGTTTTGAGACCTCATTCATGGGTGTGTGACAAAAACTGCGGGAGGAGTAGCGCGTCAAACTTTTGGGCCGACTCAAAAAACACAATAGTAATAGTGTTGCCTTGCTTTCAGCAAGCACCACTAACTAGAATGTACATTTCCAGAGGAAAATGTGAAGTGGTGCTTGCAGTGGCAAAACTCACCACCCGGTTGCTAGGGTGTTCTGGGTGGTTGCTAGTTGGTTGTCAGGGTATTCTAGGTAGTTGCTATGCGGTTGCTATGCAGTTGCTAGGGTATTATGGGTGGTTGCCAAGGTGTTCTGGGTGGTTGCTAAGTTGTTGCTAGGTGGTTGCTAGGGTGTTCTGGGTGGTTGCTAGGGTGTTGCTAGGCGGTTGCTAGGGTGTTCTGGGTGGTTGCTAGGGTGTTGCTAGGCGGTTGCTAGGGTGTTCTGGGTGGTTGCTAGGTGGTTGCTAGGGTGTTGCTAAGGTGTTCTGGAAGGTTGCTAGGCGGTTGC
Organism: Pimephales promelas; assembly: GCF_988280905.1. Lineage (NCBI taxonomy): Eukaryota > Metazoa > Chordata > Actinopteri > Cypriniformes > Leuciscidae > Pimephales > Pimephales promelas. The sequence continues at coordinate 32,632,578 of NC_142770.1, forward strand.
TAGGGTGTTGCTCGGTGGTTGCTAAGGTGTTGCTAGGTGGTTGCTAGGGTGTTGCTAGGGTGTTCTGGGTGGTTGCTAGGGTGTTGCTAGGTGGTTTCTAGGGTGTTCTGGGTGGTTGCTAGGCTGTTGCTAGGTGGTTGCTAGGGTGTTGCTAAGGTGTTCTGGATGGTTGCTAGGCGGTTGCTAGGGTGTTATGGGTGGTTGCTAGGGTGTTGCTAGGTGGTTGCTAGGGTGTTGCTAAGGTGTTCTGGATAGTTTCTAGGTGGTTGCTAGGGTGTTGCTATGCGGTTGCTAGGGTGTTCTGGGTGGTTGCTAGGGTGTTGTTGGATGGTTGCTAGGGTGTTGCTAGGTGGTTGCTAGGGTGTTCTTGGTGGTTGCTAGGGTGTTGCTAGGTGGTTGCTAGGGTGTTCTGGGTGGTTGCTAGGGTGTTGCTAGGCGGTTGCTAGGGTGTTCTTGGTGGTTGCTAGGGTGTTGCTAGGTGGTTGCTAGGGTGTTCTGGGTGGTTGCTAGGGTGTTGCTAGGCGGTTGCTAGGGTGTTCTGGGTGGTTGCTATGGTGTTGCTAGGTCGTTGCTATGGTGTTACTAGGTGGTTGGTAGTGTTCACATATGGTTACTATAGAGTTTTTATAACATTCATGGCATGATTTAGCACTTAGCTAATCAATATTAGCATGTAGCTATTCACTGCTAGCATGTGTAGCATGTAGCAAGTCATGTTTGCTAACATGAGTAAAAAGAGCCAACCCCCATCTCTATACGATGTTTTGATGCAGAGATGTAGGTCTTACAAAATGGTTGCTAGGGTACTCTGTTTGGTTGCTAGGGACTGGCTTGGCAGCTGCCAATCATGAAGCTCCAAAGTCAATGTGAATGTATAAACCAACCCCCATCTCTATACGATGTTTTAATGCAGAGATAAAGTCTTGCAAAATGGTTGCTAGGGTACTCTGTTTGGTTGCTAGGGAGTGGCTTGGTAACTGCCAATCATGAAACTCCAAAGGCTGCTTGTCAGTATGAATGATATAAACCAACTCCCATGCCTCTATGACATTCAGAATGGAAGATATCCCTCTTTGGATTTTGGTTGCTAAGGTGCTCTACAATGGTTGCTATGGCGTTGCCAGTAAGTGTTGAGGTGATTCAGGATTGGCTGTTTGCTGGCCCAAGTCAAACGAGCCCACCCTCATGTTTCTATGATACTTATATCCTGAGATATCCCTTTGATCTCTTTCAATGGAAGTCTATGGAACTTGTTGCTAAGGTGCTCTATATGGTTGCTAGGGCGTGGCTTAATAGCTTCACAATGATCCTGAGAGACTGATTGGTCATCTGAGTAAAATGAGCCCGCCCCCTTGTCTCTATGACACTGTGATCCAGAGCTATGTTCAATACAAAATCCCTATGCAATTTACCATAGTAGGAAAAACACATGCATTTGATGGGACGTCCTTCACCATAGTAAGTCAATGGGGAAACTTTGGGCAGCTCCTGCCCCCCAGGGGTGCAACTTTTACCCCATTGTGTGGTATGTTCTTAAAGAGCCTGCCAGCCTCTTCAAATGTGGCAAATCACACATTTGTCCGAAATCCTTGTTTGGAGCTACGAGTCGTCAAAGTTTGTCTCAATGTTAAGTCTATGGGATTTTTTGGAAATTTGTTCGCCCCTGGGTCGAACACCGTACCCCCGATCTCTGATAAAAGTGATAGGACTGTTCTCTTCAATAGGCCGCACGATTTGATGCCTCATTTATGGGTCTGTGACAAAAACTGTGGACGTAGGAGTGCGCCAAACTTTTTCCTGGAATAGTAAAATGCTATACTAGAAAATTTTCAATGGGAAAAATTTGGGGAGCTCCTGCCCCCAAGGGGTGCAACTTTTACCCCATTGTGAGGTATTTTCTTACAGAGCCTGTCACCCTCTTCAAATGTGGTAAATCACAGGTTTCTGCGAAATCCGATCTCAGAGCTATGACTCGTCAAAGTTTGTCGTAATGTTAAGTCTATGGGATTTTTTGGGCCGTTTTTCGCCCCTGGGGCGACCATCGTACCCCCGATCGCTTATAAAAGTCATAGCACACCTCTCCTAAATAAGCCGGTCGATTTGACGCCTCACCCATGGGTCTGTGACAAAATCTGCGGGAGGAGTAGCGAACCAAAAAACGGCGGAACAATAAGAATAAGAACTAGAACGTACATTTCCAGACGAAAATGTGAAGTGGTGCTTGCAGTGGCAAAACTCACCACCCGGTTGCTAGGGTGTTCTGGGTGGTTGCTAGTTGGTTGTCAGGGTATTCTGGGTGGTTGCTATGCAGTTGCTAGGGTATTATGGGTGGTTGCCAATGTGTTCTGGGTAGTTGCTAAGGTGTTGCTAGGTGGTTGCTAGGGTGTTCTGGGTGGTTGCTAGGGTGTTGCTAGGTTGTTAGTAGGCGGTTGTTAGGGTGTTCTGGATGGTTGCTAGGTGGTTGCTAGGGTGTTTCTAAGGTGTTCTGGAAGGTTGCTAGGCAGTTGCTAGGGTGTTGCTCGGTGGTTGCTAAGGTGTTGCTAGGTGGTTGCTAGGGTGTTGCTAGGCGGTTGCTAGGGTGTTCTGGGTGGTTGCTAGGGTGTTGCTAGGTGGTTGCTAGGGTATTGCAAGGTGGTTGCTAGGGTGTTCTGGGTGGTTGCTAGGGTGTTGCTAGGTGGTTGCTAGGGTGTTGCTAAGGTGTTCTGGATGGTTGCTAGGCGGTTGCTAGGGTGTTGCTCGGTGGTTGCTATGGTGTTGCTAGGGTGTTCTGGGTGGTTGCTAAGGTGTTGCTAGGTGGTTGCTATGGTGTTTGGGGTGGTTGCTAGGGTGTTGCTAGGTGGTTGCTAGGGTGTTGCTAAGGTGTTCTGGATAGCTTCTAGGTGGTTGCTAGGGTGTTGCTATGCGGTTGCTAGGGTGTTCTGGGTGGTTGCTATGGTGTTGTTAGGTTGTTGCTAGGGTATTCTGGGTAGTTGCTATGGTATTACTAGGTGGTTGGTAGTGTTCACATATGGTTATTATAGAGTTTTTATATTGTTCATGGCATGATTTAGCACTTAGCTAATCAATATTAGCATGTAGCTATTCACAGCTAGCATGTTTAGCATTTTGAAAGTTCTATGTGCTAGCATGAGTCAAAAGACCCAACCCCCATCGTGATACAATGTTCTGATGCTGAGATATAGCTGTTACAAAATGGTTGCTAGGGTACTCTGTTTGGTTGCTAGGGAGTGGCTTGGCAGCTTCCAATCATGAAGCTCCAAAGTCAATGTGAATGTATAAACCAACCCCCATCTCTATACGATGTTCTGATAAAGAGATGTAGGCCTTGCAAAATGGTTGCTAGGGTACTCTTTTTGGTTGCTAGGGAGTGGCTTGGCAGCTGCCAATCATGAATCTCCAAAGGCTGCTTGTCAGTATAATTGATATAATACAACTCCCAAGCCTGTATGACATTCAGAATGGAAGATATCCCTCTTTAAAATTTGGTTGCTAAGGTGCTCGATAATGATTGCTAGGGTGTGGCCAGAAATTGTTGAGGTGATTCATGATTGGCTGTTTGCTACCCCGAGTCAAACGAGACCACCCTTGTGTTTCTATGACACTTCTATCCGGAGATATCCCTTTGATCTCTTTCAATGGAAGTCTATGGGAGTTGTTGCTAAGGTGCTCTATATGGTTGCTAGGGCGTGGCTTGATAGCTTCACAATGATCCTGAGAGACTGATTGGTCGTCTGAGTAAAATGAGCCCGCCCCCTTGTCTCTATGACACTATGATCCAGAGCTATGTTCAATACAAAATCCCTATGCAATTTACCATAGTAGGAAAAACATGCATTTAATGGGACGTCCTTCACCATAGTAAGTCAATGGGGAAAATTTTGGGTAGCTCCTGCCCCCCAGGGGTGCAACTTTTACCCCATTGTGAGGTATGTTCTTACAGAGGCTGCCAGCCTCTTCAAATGTGGCAAATCACACGTTTTTCCGAAATCGTTGTTCGGAGCTATGAGTCGTCAAAGTTTGTCTCAATGTTAAGTCTATGGGATTTTTTGGAAATTTGTTCGCCCCTGGGGCGAACACCGTACCCCTGATCTCTTATAAAATTAATATGACACTTCTCCTCAATAGGCCGCACGATTTGATGCCTCATTCATGGGTCTGTGACAAAAAATGTGGACGTAGGAGTGCTCCAAACTTTTTCCTGGAATAGTAAAATGCTATACTAGAAAATTTCAATGGAAAAAATTTTTGGGGAGCTCCTGCCCCCCAGGGGTGCAACTTTTACCCCATTGTGAGGTATTTTCTTAAAGAGCCTGTCAGCCTCTTCAAATGTGGTAAATTGCAAGTTTCTGCGAAATCCTCGCTCAGAGCTATGACTCGTCAAATTTTTTCACCATGTTAAGTCTATGGGATTTTTTTTGGCCGTTTTTCGCCCCTGGGGCGAACATCGTACCCCCGATCTCTTAGAAAAGTCATAGCACACCATTCCCGAATAATCCGCACGTTTTGACACCTCACCCATGGGTCTGTGACAAAAGCTGCGGGAGGAGTAGCGCGTCAAAAAGTGACCAGAACAATAAGAATAAGAATAATAAATAACATTGGGGTCTATGGGGAAAATTTGGGCAGCTCCTGCCCCCCAGGGGTGCAACTTTTACCCCATTGTGAGGTATGTTCTTACAGAGCCTGTCAGCCTCTTCAAATGTGGTGAATCGCAGGCTTCTGTGAAATTCTCGCTCGGAGCTATGAGTCGTCAAAGTTTGTCGCAATGTTAAGTCTATGGGATTTTTGGGAAATTTGTTCGCCCTTCGGGCGAACATCGTACCCCCGATCGCTTAGAAAAGTCATAGCACACCATTCCCGAATATTCCGCACGTTTTGAGACCTCATTCATGGGTGTGTGACAAAAACTGCGGGAGGAGTAGCGTGCCAAACTTTTGGGCCGACTCAAAAAACACAATAGTAATAGTGTTGCCTTGCTTTCAGCAAGCACCACTAACTAGAATGTACATTTCCAGAGGAAAATGTGAAGTGGTGCTTGCAGTGGCAAAAAGCTCGCTCGGTTGCTAGGGTGTTATGGGTGGTTGCTAGGGTGTTCTGGGTGGTTGCTAGGGTGTTGCTAGGTGGTTGCTAGGGTGTTCTGTGTGGTTGCTAGGGTGTTGCTAGGTGGTTGCTAGGGTGTTCTGGGTGGTTGCTATGGTGTTGCTAGGTGGTTGCTAGGGTGTTCTGAGTGGTTGCTAGGGTGTTGCTAGGTGGTTGCTAAGGTGTTCTAGGTGGTTGCTAGGGTGTTATAGATGGTTGCCAGGGTGTTGCTAGGTGGTTGCTAGGGTGTTCTGGGTGGTTGCTAGGGTGTTGCTATGTGGTTGCTAGGGTGTTCTATATGGTTGCCAGGGTGTTGCTAGGCGGTTGCTAGGGTGTTCTGGGTGGTTGCTAGGGTGTTATAGATGGTTGCTAGGGTATTGGTAGGTGGTTGCTAGGGTGTTCTGGGTGGTTGCTAGGGTGTTGCTAGGTGTTCTGGTTGGTTGCTAGGGTGTTGCTAGGCGAATGCTAGGGTGTTCTGTGTGGTTGCTAGGGTGTTGCTAGGTGGTTGCTAGGGTATTCTTGGTGGTTGCTAGGTGGTTGCTATGGTATTTTGGGTGGTTGCTATGGTGTTACTAGGTGGTTGGTAGTGTTCACATATGGTTACTATAGAGTTTTTATAAAATTCATGGCATGATTTAGCACTTAGCTAATCAATATTAGCATGTAGCTATTCACTGCTAGCATGTGTAGCATGTAGCAAGTCATGTTTGCTAGCATGAGTAAAAAGAGCCAAACCCCATCTCTATACGATGTTTTGATGCAGAGATGTAGGTCTTACAAAATGGTTGCTAGGGTACTCTGTTTGGTTGCTAGGGAGTGGCTTGGCAGCTGCCAATCATGAAGCTCCAAAGTCAATGTGAATGTATAAACCAACCCCCATCTCTATACAATGTTTTGATGCAGAGATAACGTCTTGCAAAATGGTTGCTAGGGTACTCTGTTTGGTTGCTAGGGAGTGGCTTGGTAGCTGCCAATCATGAAACTCCAAAGGCTGCTTGTCAGTATGAATGATATAAACCAACTCCCATGCCTCTATGACATTCAGAATGGAAGATATGCCACTTTGGATTTTGGTTGCTAAGGTGCTCGATAATGGTTGCTAGGGCATGGCCAGAAATTGTTGAGGTGATTCATGATTGGCTGTTTGCTGGCCCAAGTCAAACGAGCCCACCCTCATGTTTCTATGACACTTATATCCTGAGATATCCCTTTGATCTCTTTTAATGGAAGTCTATGGGAGTTGTTGCTAAGGTGCTCTAAATGGTTGCTAGGGCGTGGCTTAATAGCTTCACAATGATCCTGAGAGACTGATTGGTCGTCTGAGTAAAATGAGCCCGCCCCCTTGTCTCTATGACACTGTGATCCAGAGCTATGTTCAATACAAAATCCCTATGCAATTTACCATAGTAGGAAAAACACTAAAAGTCTATGGGACTTTTTTACCCAATGATTTGCCCCTGGGGCGAACACCGTACCCCCGATCGCTACGAAAAGTCACAGCACACCTCTCCTCAATAATCCGCAAAATTTGACGCCTCAATCAGGGGTCTGTGATGTCGGCGTGTATTTTTTAACAGATGATTACTATTTAGTCTCTAAAATTAGTTTTTACAGAGTTTTTATAGAGTTATTTAGTATGGCACGAGGCCTGCGGCCTCGTGCCTATTGCCCACGGTTGCTAGGGTGCTTTAACCAGTTGCTATGGTGTGGCTATGAAGATTTTAGGCCATTACTTACTGGCTGCTTGATAAATTAAATCCTCCTAGGGAGAGAGAGACGTCTGCCCTACAGCAGGGCTGTCAGGCCCTTTTGTGTCTGTGAGAAAGTGACAGTTGGGATTTGAATTTTTGAAAATTCCCCAATGTTTAGTCAAAATCGCTGATACTTGGCCTCGAACAAACCTCCCTAGAGACAAAACTATAGGTTGTATCAGCAAAATGACCTGACCGTGAGCGAGACAAGGCCTTTGTGAACGCTGTGATGTATTTTTTGTGTGGATAGAGTTGAAAAAAGGGACCACTTTGGCAAGTTAAAAAACTGGTCTGTAATGCTCTGATTACTAAAGTTTGACCTGAATTTATAATTGCTGCCAATGGAGGACTGTCTGTCACTCCTGTCGTTTGGAAGGACACAGAGAAAAAACTATAAGTCCGAGGGATTTACTAAACACACGAGAGGAACCACAACAAAAATACCTACGTTTTAAGTATAATTTCATGGCCAAAGAGTGAAAATTGTGGCCAGGCCGGCGATTTAAAAATTATTTTTTAGCATTAGTTTTCAAGCTGGCTCACTCTAGCTTATGACATCACGTGCTCTAGCTCTGAACAGTCTCTCTCATTCACTCCCATTATAATTTCAGAAACGGCTTGAAAAACATCATGAGACTAAAGTAGAGATTGTGAAAAAAGTATAATAGATATCAAAAAGTTGAATACAACTTTAATAGCTTACAAATTTCTCAACATTTTAAAGTTTTAATGGCTGAAATAGCTGTCAAAATAGGGCTGTCAGGCCCCTTTTTGTGTCTGTGAGAAAGTGACAGTTGTGATTAGAATTTTTGAAAATTCCCCATAGGAAATGACTTGGGACTTTTTTGGCCGCTTTTTCGTCCGCTGTGCGAACATCGTACACCCGATCTCTTAGAAAAGTCATAGCACACCATTCCCGAACAAGCCGCACGTTTTGACACCTCTTTCATGGGTCTGTGACAAAAGCTGTGGGAGGAGTAGCGCGCCGAAATTTGTACGGAATAAGAAGAAGTAGAGGAAAAATAATAAGTATGGAGGATAACAATAGTGTTGCTTTGCAAGCACCACTAATAAGAATAAGAATAAGAATAATAAATAACATTGGGGTCAATGGGGAAAATTTGGGCAGCTCCTGCCCCCCAGGGGTGCAACTTTTACCCCATTGTGAGGTATTTTCTTACAGAGCCTGTCAGCCTCTTCAAATGTGGTAAATCGCAGGCTTCTGTGAAATTCTCGCTCGGAGCTACGAGTCGTCAAAGTTTGTCGCAATGTTAAGTCTATGGGATTTTTGGGAAATTTGTTCGCCCTTCGGGCGAACATCGTACCCCCGATCGCTTAGAAAAGTCATAGCACACCATTCCCGAATATTCCGCACGTTTTGAGACCTCATTCATGGGTGTGTGACAAAAACTGCGGGAGGAGTAGCGTGCCAAACTTTTGGGCCGGCTCAAAAAACACAATAGTAATAGTGTTGCCTTGCTTTCAGCAAGCACCACTAATAAGTTTAAATAGGATTTCAGTAAGTTGGCTTTCTCAAGCCAACTTAATAATAATAATAAGTTTAAATAGGATTTCAGTAAGTTGGCTTTCTCAAGCCAACTTAACTAGAAAAAAAAGTTTGATGACACAAACTTTAAGTTGGCTTGAGAAAGCCGGACCAGAGCGTTTGAAGAATCTTGAAGTTTGAATGAAGTTTTAATGATGGCATTAGATAGAAAGAAAGAAAGAAAGAAAGAAAGAAAGAAAGAAAGAAAGAAAGAAAGAAAGAAAGAAAGAAAGTAAGAAAGAAAGATGGATAGATTAGTTAGAAAGATAGATTAGTTAGAAAGAAAGAAAGAAAGATAGATAGATAGATAGATAGATAGATGTTTTTGGCAAGAAGCTAACATGATTAGCATGTAGCTAGCTTGATGCTAATATGATTAGCATGTAGTTAAGATGATTAGCATGTTGCTAGCAACATAATAGCATGATTAGCATGTTACTAGCATCATGCTAGTATGTTTTTAGCAAGAAGCTAGCATGATTAGCATGTAGCTAGCATCATGCTAGCATGATTAGCATGTTGCTAGCATCATGCTAGCATGTTTTTAGCAAGAAGCTAACATGATTAGCATGTAGCTAGCATCATGCTAGCATGATTAGCATTTTGCTAGCATCATGCTAGCATGATTAGCATGTTGCTAGCATCATGCTAACATGTTTTTAACAAGAAGCTAGCATGATTAGTATGTAGCTAGCATCATGCTAGCATGATTAGCATGTAGCTAGCATCATGCTAGCATGTTTTTAGCAAGAAGCTAGCATGATTAGCATGTTGTTAGCAAGAAGCTAGCATGATTAACATGTAGCTAGCATCATGCTAGCATGATTAGCATGTTGCTAGCATCATGCTAGCATGTTTTTAGCAAGAAGCTAGCATGATTAGCATGTAGCTAGCATCATGCTAGCATGATTAGCATGTAGCTAGCATCATGCTAGCATTATTAGCATGTTGCTAGCATCATGCTAACATGTTTTTAGCGAGAAGCTAGCATGATTAGCATGTAGCTAGCATCATGCTAGCATGATTAACATGTAGCTAGCATCATGCTAGCATGATTAGCATGTTGCTAGCATCATGCTAGCATGTTTTTAGCAAGAAGCTAGCATGATTAGCATGTAGCTAGCATCATGCTAGCATGATTAACATGTAGCTAGCATCATGCTAGCATGTTTTTAGCAAGAAGCTAGCATGATTAGCATGTTGCTAGCAAGAAGCTAGCATGATTAACATGTAGCTAGCATCATGCTAGCATGATTAGCATGTAGCTAGCATCATGCTAGCATGTTTTTAACAAGAAGCTAGCATGATTAGCATGTAGCTAGCATGTTTTTAGCAAGAAGCTAGCATGATTAGCATGTTATTAGCATCAAGAAAGAAAGAAAGAAAGAAAGAAAGAAAGAAAGAAAGAAAGAAAGAAAGAAAGAAAGAAAAAGATTTGTTTGGAAGAAAGATGGAATTGTTAAAAAGAAAGAAAGAAAGAAAGAAAGAAAGAAAGAAAGAAAGAAAGAAAGAAAGAAAGAAAGAAAGAGTAAGGAAAGAATTGTTAGAAAGAAAGATGGATAGATTTGTTAGAAAGAAAGATGGATAGATTAGTTAGAAAGAAAGATGGATAGATTAGTTATGTAGAAAGAAAGAACGATAGATTAGTTAGAAAGAAAGATGGGTAGATTAGTTAGAAAGAAAGATGGATAGATTTGTTAGAAAGAAAGAAAGATGGATAGATTAGTTAGAAAGAAAGATGGGTAGATTAGTTAGAAAGAAAGATGGATAGATTTGTTAGAAAGAAAGATGGATAGATTAGTTAGAAAGAAAGATGTGTAGATTTGTTAGAAAGAAAGATGGATAGATTAGTTAAAAAGAAAGATGGATAGATTAGTTAGTTAGAAAGAAAGAAAGATGGATAGATTTGCTAGAAAGAAAGATGGATAGATTAGTTAGAAAGAAAGATGGATAGATTAGTTAAGTAGAAAGAAAGATGGATAGATTTGCTAGAAAGAAAGATGGATAGATTAGTTAGAAAGAAAGATGGATAGATTTGCTAGAAAGAAAGATGGATAGATTAGTTAAGTAGAAAGAAAGATGGATAGATTTGCTAGAAAGAAAGATGGATAGATTAGTTAGAAAGAAAGATGGATAGATTAGTTAAGTAGAAAGAAAGATGGATAGATTTGCTAGAAAGAAAGATGGATAGATTAGTTAGAAAGAAAGATGGATAGATTTGTTAGAAAGAAAGATGGATAGATTAGTTAGTTAGAAAGAAAGAAAGATGGATAGATTAGTTAAGTAGAAAGAAAGATGGATAGATTAGTTAGAAAGAAAGATGGATAGATTAGTTAAGTAGAAAGAAAGATGGATAGATTTGTTAGAAAGAAAGATGGATAGATTTGTTAGAAAGAAAGATGGATAGATTAGTTAAGTAGAAAGAAAGATGGATAGATTAGTTAGAAAGAAAGATGGATAGATTAGTTAAGTAGAAAGAAAGATGGATAGATTTGTTAGAAAGAAAGATGGATAGATTTGTTAGAAAGAAAGATGGATAGATTAGTTAAGTAGAAAGAAAGATGGATAGATTTGCTAGAAAGAAAGATGGATAGATTAGTTAGAAAGAAAGATGGATAGATTTGTTAGAAAGAAAGATGGATAGATTAGTTAAGTAGAAAGAAAGATGGATAGATTAGTTAGAAAGAAAGATGGATAGATTTGTTAGAAAGAAAGATGGATAGATTTGTTAGAAAGAAAGATGGATAGATTAGTTAAGTAGAAAGAAAGATGGATAGATTAGTTAGAAAGAAAGATGGATAGATTTGTTAGAAAGAAAGATGGATAGATTAGTTAGTTAGAAAGAAAGAAAGATGGATAGATTAGTTAAGTAGAAAGAAAGATGGATAGATTAGTTAGAAAGAAAGATGGATAGATTTGTTAGAAAGAAAGATGGATAGATTAGTTAGAAAGAAAGATGGATAGATTTGTTAGAAAGAAAGAAAGATTAGGTAGAAAGAAAGAAAGAAAGATAGATAGATAGATAGATGGATAGATGGATAGATGGATAGATGGATAGATGGATAGATAGATAGATAGATAGATAGATAGATAGATAGATAGATAGATAGATCATTAGCTCATATAGAATGGTAGTTTAATTGAGTCTAGGGCTTCAGGGAATTTAGATTTGAGTTTTTGTTGTACGCTATTGGGCCACCGTAGTCTTGGCTCATTTTGACCATGCTGCAATGAAAGTCAATGGGATTTTTATGGTTTTTAATATTAATTTTTAAGAAATCTGAAAGTCGAATCAGTCTAAAAAGATATAGCAACTCGAGTCAGAACAGTCTGAAGGTCTGACCCGAGTTTGGAGTTTGTAGAGTTAAAGCTCTAGGAGGAGTAGCAGTCAGAAAATTTTGAGTAAGAAGAATAATAATAATAAGTTTAAATAGGATTTCAGTAAGTTGGCTTTCTCAAGCCAACTTAATAAGTTTAAATAGGATTTCAGTAAGTTGGCTTTCTCAAGCCAACTTAATAAGTTTAAATAGGATTTCAGTAAGTTGGCTTTCTCAAGCCAACTTAACTAGAAAAAAAAGTTTGATGACAAACTTTAAGTTGGCTTGAGAAAGCCGGACCAGAGCGTTTGAAGTTTTGAAGTTTGAATGAAGTTTTAAAGATAGATTAGAAAGAAAGAAAGAAAGAAAGATGGATAGATTAGTTAGAAAGAAATATAGATAGATAGATAGATAGATAGATAGATAGATAGATGTTTTTGGCAAGAAGCTAACATGATTAGCATGTAGCTAGCTTGATGCTAATTTGATTAGCATGTAGTTAAGATGATTAACATGTTGTTAGCATGATTAGCATGTAGCTAGCATCATAATAGCATGATTAGCATGTTGCTAGCATCATGCTAACGTGTTTTTATCAAGAAGCTAGCATGACTAGCATGTAGCTAGCATCATGCTAACATGATTAGCATGTTGCTAGCATCATGCTAGCATGTTTTAGCAAGAAGCTAGAATGATTAGCATGTAGCTAGCATCATGCTAGCATGATTAGCATGTTGCTAGCATCATGTTAGCATGTTTTTAGCAAGAAGCTAGCATGATTAGCATGTAGCTAGCATCATGCTACCATGATTAGCATGTAGCTAGCATCATAATAACATTATTAGCATGTTGTTAGCATCATGCTAACATGTTTTTAGCAAGAAGCTAACATCATTAGCATGTAGCTAGCATCAAGCTAGCATGATTAGCATGTTTTTAGCAAGAAGCTAGCATGACTAGCATGTAGCTAACATCATAATAGCATGATTAGCATGTTGCTAGCATCATGCTAGCATGTTTTTAGCAAGAAGCTAGCATGATTAGCATGTAGCTAACATCATAATAGCATGATTAGCATGTTGCTAGCATTATGCTAGCATGTTTTTAGCAAGAAGCTAACATGATTAGCATGTAGCTAGCATCAAGCTAGCATGATTAGCATGTTTTTAGCAAGAAGCTAGCATTACTAGCATGTAGCTAACATCATAATAGCATGATTAGCATGTTGCTAGCATCATGCTAACATGTTTTTAGGAAGAAGCTAGCATGATTAGCATGTAGCTAGCATCATGCTAGCATGATTAGCATGTTGCTAGCAAGAAGCTAGCATGATTAACATGTAGCTAGCATCATGCTAGCATGATTAGCATGTAGCTAGCATCATAATAACATGATTAGCATGTTGCTAGCATCATGCTAGCATGTTTTTAGCAAGAAGCTAGCAGGATTAGCATGTAGCTAGCATCATGCTAGCATGATTAGCATGTAGCTAGCATCATAATAACATGATTAGCATGTTGCTAGCATCATGCTTGCATGTTTTTAGCAAGAAGCTAGCATGATTAGCATGTAGCTAGCATCATGCTAGCATGATTAGCATGTAGCTAGCATCATGCTAGCATGATTAGCATGTAGCTAGCATCATGCTAGCATGTTTTTAGCAAGAATCTAGCATGATTAGCATGTAGCTAGCATCATGCTAGCATGTTTTTAACAAGAAGCTAACATGATTAGCAGAAAGCTAGCATGATTAGCATGTTATTAGCATCAAGAAAGAAAGAAAGAACGAAAGAGAAAGAAAGAATTTTTAGAAAGATGCATAGATTAGTTAGAAAGAAAGATGGATAGATTTGCTAGAAAGAAAGATGGATAGATTTGTTAGAAAGAAAGATGGATAGATTAGTTAGAAAGAAAGATGGATAGATTAGTTAGAAAGAAAGATGGATAGATTAGTTAGAAAGAAAGATGGATAGATTTGTTAGAAAGAAAGATGGATAGATTAGTTAGAAAGAAAGATGGATAGATTAGTTAGAAAGAAAGATGGATAGATTTGTTCGAAAGAAAGATGGATAGATTTGTTAGAAAGAAAGATGGATAGATTAGTTAGAAAGAAAGATGGATAGATTAGTTAGAAAGAAAGAACGATAGATTATTTAGAAAGAAAGATGGATAGATTAGTAAGAAAGAAAGATGGATAGATTAGTTAGAAAGAAAGATGGATAGATTTGTTAGAAAGAAAGATGGATAGATTAGTTAGAAAGAAAGATGGATAGATTAGTTAGAAAGAAAGATGGATAGATTTGTTCGAAAGAAAGATGGATAGATTTGTTAGAAAGAAAGATGGATAGATTAGTTAGGTAGAAAGAAAGAACGATAGATTTGTTAGAAAGAAAGAACGATAGATTATTTAGAAAGAAAGATGGATAGATTAGTAAGAAAGAAAGATGGATAGATTAGTTAGAAAGAAAGATGGATAGATTTGTTAGAAAGAAAGATGGATAGATTAGTTAGAAAGAAAGATGGATAGATTTGCTAGAAAGAAAGATGGATAGATTAGTTAGAAAGAAAGATGGATAGATTAGTTAGAAAGAAAGATGGATAGATTAGTTAGAAAGAAAGATGGATAGATTAGTTAGAAAAAAAGATGGATAGATTTGCTAGAAAGAAAGATGGATAGATTTGTTAGAAAGAAAGATGGATAGATTAGTTAGAAAGAAAGATGGATAGATTAGTTAGAAAAAAAGATGGATAGATTTGTTAGAAAGAAAGATGGATAGATTAGTTAGAAAGAAAGATGGATAGATTAGTTAGAAAGAAAGATGGATAGATTAGTTAGAAAAAAAGATGGATAGATTTGTTAGAAAGAAAGATGGATAGATTAGTTAGAAAGAAAGATGGATAGATTAGTTAGAAAAAAAGATGGATAGATTTGTTAGAAAGAAAGATGGATAGATTAGTTAGAAAGAAAGATGGATAGATTAGTTAGAAAGAAAGATGGATAGATTAGTTAGAAAAAAAGATGGATAGATTTGTTAGAAAGAAAGATGGATAGATTTGTTAGAAAGAAAGATGGATAGATTAGTTAGAAAGAAAGATGGATAGATTTGTTAGAAAGAAAGATGGATAGATTAGTTAGAAAGAAAGATGGACAGATTTGTTAGAAAGAAAGATGGAAAGATTAGTTAGAAAGAAAGAACGATAGATTTGTTAGAAAGAAAGAAAGAAAGATTAGATAGATAGATAGATAGATAGATAGATAGATAGATAGATAGATAGATAGATAGATAGATAGATAGATCATTAGTTCATATAGAATGGTAGTTTAATTGAGTCTAGGGCTTCAGGGAATTTAGATTTGAGTTTTTGCTGTACGCTATTGGGCCACCGTAGTCTTGGCTCAATTTGACCATGCTGCAATGAAAGTCAATGGGATTTTTATGATTTTTAATATTAATTTTTAAGAAATCTGAAAGTCGAATCAGTCTAAAAAGATATAGCAACTCGAGTCAGAACAGTCTGAAGGTCTGACCCGAGTTTGGAGTTTGTAGAGTTAAAGCTCTAGGAGGAGTAGCAGTCAGAAAATTTTGGGTAAGAAAAATAAGAAAAAGAAGAAGAATAATAATAAGTTTAAATAGGATTTCAGTAAGTTGGCTTTCTCAAGCCAACTTAATAATAAGTTTAAATAGGATTTCAGTAAGTTGGCTTTCTCAAGCCAACTTAATAATAATAATAAGTTTAAATAGGATTTCAGTAAGTTGGCTTTCTCAAGCCAACTTAATAACTAGAATGTACATTTCCAGAGGAAAATGTGAAGTGGTGCTTGCAGTGGCAAAAAGCTCGCTCGGTTGCTAGAGTGTGGCACATTTTTGCATACGAGACGCCAAACACGTCTGTACGATGTTTTTGTGATGATAAATTGTTTATTCAGCTGAAACATGTCTTATTCATGTGTTTGTAGGGTTACTGGGGTACCCTATATGGTTGCTATGGTGTGATTATACAGTTTATGAGTTAATATTTAAAGACTAGTTGACAGTCTGAGTCAAAAAAAGGCAAAATCCATGTTTCTTCTATTTTCTGGAGCTGAGATATGGCTTGAATATGTTGTTTTATGGTTGCTAGGCTGCCCTAAGTGGTTGCTAGGGCATGAATATTAAGTTACTATGTCACTACTTGTTGGCTGTATGATAGGCCGAGTCAAATGAGCCCAACCCCAAGTCTCTATGACCTTCTATTAAAAAGATATGATCTCACAAATTTGGTGCCAATGTTAAGTCTATGGGAGATTTTTCGGCCGATTTATCGCCCGCTAGACAAGCATCGTACACCCGATCTCTTAGAAAAGTCATAGCACACCTCTCCTTAACGAGCTGGTCGATTTGACACCTCATTCATGTGTCTGTGACAAAAAATGCGGGAGGAGTAGCGTGCCAAAGTTTTGTCTTGGAGAATAGTATTCACAACACTAGAATGTACATTTCCAGAGGAAAATGTGAAGTGGTGCTTGCAGTGGCAAAAAGCTCGCTCGGTTGCTAGAGTGTGGCACATGATTGCATACGAGCCAACAACCATGTCTCTACGATGTTCTGGTGCTGAGATGTGGCTTATTCAGCTGAGATATGGCTCATTTATGTGTTTGTATGGTCACTAGGGTACCCTATATGGTTGCTATGGTGTGATTATACAGTTTATGAGATAATATTTAAAGACTAGTTGACAGTCTGAGTCAAAAAAGTCAAAATCCATGTTTCTTCTATTTTGTGGAGCTGAGATATGGCTTATTCATGTCTTTAGGTGGTTACTAGGGTACTCTATATGGTTGCTATGGTGTGCTTATACCGTGTATGAGATTATATTTAAAGACTAGTTGACAGTCTAAGTCAAAAAAGTCAAAATCCATGTTTCTTCTATTTTCTGTAGCTGAGATATGGCTTGAATATGTTGTTTTACGGTTGCTAGGCTGCCCTAAGTGGTTGCTAGGTCGTGAATATGAAGTTATTATGTCACTACTTGTTGGCTGCATGATAGACCGAGTCAAAAGAGCCCAACCCCAAGTCTCTATGACCTTCTGGTCAAAAGATATGATCTCACAAATTTTGTGTCAATGTTAAGTCTATGGGACTTTTTTACCCAATGATTTGCCCCTGGGGCGAACACCGTACCCCCGATCGCTACGAAAAGTCACAGCACACCTCTCCTCAATAATCCGCAAAATTTGACGCCTCAATCAGGGGGCTGTGATGTCGGCGTGTATTTTTTAACAGATGATTACTATTTAGTCTCTAAAATTAGTTTTTATAGAGTTTTTATAGAGTTATTTAGTATGGCACGAGGCCTGCGGCCTCGTGCCTATTGCCCACGGTTGCTAGGGTGCTTTAACCGGTTGCTATGGTGTGGCTATGAAGATTTTAGGCCATTACTTACTGGCTGCTTGATAAATTAAATCCTCCTAGGGAGAGAGAGAGGTCTGCCCTACAGCAGGGCTGTCAGGCCCTTTTGTGTCTGTGAGAAAGTGACAGTTGGGATTTGAATTTTTGAAAATTCCCCAATGTTTAGTCAAAATCGCTGATACTTGGCCTCGAACAAACCTCCCTAGAGACAAAACTATAGGTTGTATCAGCAAAATGACCTGACCGTGAGCGAGACAAGGCCTTTGTGAACGCTGTGATGTATTTTTTGTGTGGATAGAGTTGAAAAAAGGGACCACTTTGGCAAGTTAAAAAACTGGTCTGTAATGCTCTGATTACTAAAGTTTGACCTGAATTTATAATTGCTGCCAATGGAGGAATGTCTGTCACTCCTGTGGTTTGGAAGGACACAGAGAAAAAACTATAAGTCCGAGGGATTTACTAAACACACGAGAGGAAGCACAACAAAAATACCTACGTTTTAAGTATAATTTCATGGCCAAAGAGTGAAGATTGTGGCCAGGCCAGCGATTTAAAATTTATTTTTTAGCATTAGTTTTCAAGCTGGCTCACTCTAGCTTATGACATCACGTGCTCTAGCTCTGAACAGTCTCTCTCATTCACTCCCATTATAATTTCAGAAACGGCTTGAAAAACATCATGAGACTAAAGTAGAGATTGTGAAAAAAGTATAATAGATATCAAAAAGTTGAATACAACTTTAATAGCTGACAAATTTCTCAACATTTTAAAGTTTTAATGGGTGAAATAGCTGTCAAAATAGGGCTCTCAGGCCCTTTTTGTGTCTGTGAGAAAGTGACAGTTGGGATTAGAATTTTTGAAAATTCCCCATAGGAAAGTCATTGGGATTTTTTGGCCGCTTTTTCGTCCGCTGTGCGAACATCGTACACCCGATCTCTTAGAAAAGTCATAGCACACCTCTCCTAAATGAGCCGGTCGATTTGACACCTCACCCATGGGTCTGTGACGAAAGCTGCGGGAGGAGTAGCGTGCCAAAAAAGTGTCCAGAATAAAAAGAATAATAATAAGTATGCAGGATAACAATAGTGTTGCTTTGCAAGCACCACTAACTAGAATGTACATTTCCAGAGGAAAATGTGAAGTGGTGCTTGCAGTGGCAAAACTCACCACCCGGTTGCTAGGGTGTTATGGGTGGTTGCTAGGGCGGTTGCTAGGTGGTTGCTAGGGTGTTCTGTGTGGTTGCTAGGGTGTTGCTAGGTGGTTGCTAGGGTGTTCTGGGTTGTTGCTATGGTGTTGCTAAGCGGTTGCTAGGGTGTTCTGAGTGGTTGCTAGGGTGTTTCTAGGTGGTTGCTAGGGTGTTCTGGGTGGTTGCTAGGGTTTCCTGGGTTGTTGCTAGGGTGTTGCTAGGTGGTTGCTAGGATGTTCTAGGTGGTTGCTAGGGTGTTGCTAGGCGGTTGCTAGGGTGTTCTGGGTGGTTTCTAGGGTGTTGCTAGGTGGTTGCTAGGGTGTTGCTAAGGTGTTCTGGATGGTTGCTAGGCGGTTGCTAGGGTGTTGCTAGGCGGTTGCTAGGGTGTTCTGGTTGGTTGCTATGGTGTTGCTAGGTGGTTGCTAGGGTGTTCTGGGTGGTTGCTATGTTGTTACTAGGTGGTTGGTATTGTTCACATATGGTTACTATAGAGTTTTTATAATGTTCATGGCATGATTTAGCACTTAGCTAATCAATATTAGCATGTAGCTATTCACAGCTAGCATGTTTAACATTTTGAAAGTTCTATGTGCTAGCATGAGTCAAAAGACCCAACCCCCATCGCGATACAATGTTCTGATGCTGAGATATAGCTGTTACAAAATGGTTGCTAGGGTACTCTGTTTGGTTGCTAGGGAGTGGCTTGGCAGCTGCCAATCATGAAGCTCCAAAGTCAATGTGAATGGATAAACCAACCCCCATCTCTATACGATGTTTTGATGCAGAGATATAGGTCTTGCAAAACGGTTGCTAGGGTACTCTGTTTGGTTGCTAGGGAGTGGCTTGGCAGCTTCCAATCATGAAGCTCCAAAGTCAATGTGAATGTATAAACCAACCCCCATCTCTATACGATGTTCTGATGCAGAGATGTAGGCCTTGCAAAATGGTTGCTAGGGTACTCTTTTTGGTTGCTAGGGAGTGGCAGCTGCCAATCATGAATCTCCAAAGGCTGCTTGTCAGTATAATTGATATAATACAACTCCCAAGCCTGTATGACATTCAGAATGGAAGATATCCCTCTTTAAAATTTGGTTGCTAAGGTGCTCGATAATGGTTGCTAGGGTGTGGCCAGAAATTGTTGAGGTGGTTCATGATTGGCTGTTTGCTACCCCGAGTCAAACGAGACCACCCTTGTGTTTCTATGACACTTCAATCTGAAGATATCCCTTTGATCTCTTTCAATGGAAGTCTATGGGAGTTGTTGCTAAGGTGCTCTATATGGTTGCTAGGGCGTGGCTTGATAGCATCACAATGATCCTGAGAGACTGATTGGTCGTCTGAGTAAAATGAGCCCGCCCCCTTGTCTCTATGACACTGTGATCCAGAGCTATGTTCAATACAAAATCCCTATGCAATTTACCATAGTAGGAAAAACACATGCATTTGATGGGACATCCTTCACCATAGTAAGTCAATGGGGAAAAGTTTGGGCAGCTCCTGCCCCCCAGGGGTGCAACTTTTACCCCATTGTGAGGTATATTCTTACAGAGCCTGCAAGCCTCTTCAAATGTGGAAAATCACAAATTTTTCCGAAATCGTTGTTCGGAGCTATGAGTCGTCAAAGTTTGTCTCAATGTTAAGTCTATGGGATTTTTTGGAAATTTGTTCGCCCCTGGGGCGAGCACCGTACCCCTGATCTCTTATAAAATTCATTTGACACTTCTCCTCAATAGGCCGCACGATTTGATGCCTCATTCATGGGTCTGTGACAAAAAATGTGGACGTAGGAGTGCTCCAAACTTTTTCCTGGAATAGTAAAATGCTATACTAGAAATTTTCAATGGGAAAAATATTTGGGGAGCTCCTGCCCCCCAGGGGTGCAACCTTTACCCCATTGTGAGGTATTTTCTTAAAGAGCCTGTCAGCCTCTTCAAATGTGGTAAATCACAGGTTTCTGCGAAATTCGATCTCAGAGCTATGACTCGTCAAAGTTTTTCGCCATGTTAAGTCTATGGGATTTTTTTTGGCCGTTTTTCGCCCCTGGGGCGACCATCGTACCCCCGATCGCTTAGAAAAGTCATAGCACACCTCTCCTAAATGAGCCGGTCGATTTGACACCTCACCCATGGGTCTGTGACAAAATCTGCGGGAGGAGTAGCGAACCAAAAAGTGGCCAGAATAATAATAAGAAGAAGAAGAAGAAGAAGAAGAAGAATAATAAATAACATGGGGGTCAATGGGGAAAATTTGGGCAGCTCCTGCTCCCCAGGGGTGCAACTTTTACCCCATTGTGAGGTATGTTCTTACAGAGCCTGTCAGCCTCTTCAAATGTGGCAAATCACACGTTTTTCCGAAATCCTCGCTCGGAGCTATGAGTCGTCAAAGTTTGTCGCAATGTTAAGTCTATGGGATTTTTGGGAAATTTGTTCGCCCTTCGGGCGAACATCGTACCCCCGATCGCTTAGAAAAGTCATAGCACACCATTCCCGAATATTCCGCACGTTTTGAGACCTCATTCATGGGTGTGTGACAAAAACTGCGGGAGGAGTAGCGCGTCAAACTTTTGGGCCGACTCAAAAAACACAATAGTAATAGTGTTGCCTTGCTTTCAGCAAGCACCACTAACTAGAATGTACATTTCCAGAGGAAAATGTGAAGTGGTGCTTGCAGTGGCAAAACTCACCACCCGGTTGCAAGGGTGTTCTGGGTGGTTGCTAGGTAGTTTCTAGGGTGTTGCTAGGTGGTTGCTAGGGTGTTCTGTGTGGTTGCTAGGGTGTTGCTGGGTGGTTGCTATGGTGTTGCTAAGCAGTTGCTAGGGTGTTCTGAGTGGTTGCTAGGGTGTTGCTAGGTGGTTGCTAGGGTGTTCTGGGTGGTTGCTAGGGTGTTATGGGTGGTTGCTATGGTGTTGTTAGGCAGTTGCTAGGGTATTCTGGGTGGTTGCTAGGGTGTTCTTGGTGGTTGCTAGGGTGTTCTGGGTGGTTGCTATGGTGTTGTTAGGCAGTTGCTAGGGTATTCTGTATGGTTGCTAGGGTGTTGCTAGGCGGTCGCTAAGGTGTTCTAGGTGGTTGCTAGGGTGTTGCTAGGTGGTTGCTAGGGTGTTGCTAGGCGGTTGCTAGGGTTTTCTAGGTGGTTGCTAGGGTGTTGCTAGGCGGTTGCTAAGGTGTTCTGGGTGGTTTCTAGGGTGTTGCTAGGGTGTTCTGGGTGGTTGCTAGGGTGTTACTAGGTGGTTGGTAGTGTTCACATATGATTAGTATAGAGTTTTTATAATGTTCAGGGCATGATTTGGCACTTAGCTAATCAATATTAGCATGTAGCTATTCACAGCTAGCATGTTTAGCATGTTGAAAGTTCTGTGTGCTAACATGAGTCAAAAAACCCAACCCCCATCGCAATACAATGTTCTGATGCTGAGAAACAGGTCTTGCAAAACGGTTGCTAGGGTACTCTGTTTGGTTGCTAGGGAGTGGCTTGGCAGCTGCCAATCATGAAGCTCCAAAGTCAATGTGAATGTATAAACCAACCCCCATCTCTATACGATGTTTTGATGCAGAGATATAGGTCTTGCAAAATGGTTGCTGGGTACTCTGTTTGGTTGCTAGGGAGTGGCTTGGCAGCTGCCAATCATGAATCTTCAAAGGCTGCTTGTCAGTATGAATGATATAATACAACTCCCATGCCTCTATGACATTCAGAATGGAAGATATCCCTCTTTGGATTTTGGTTGCTAAGGTGCTCTACAATGGTTGCTAGGGTGTTGCCAGTAAGTGTTGAGGTGATTCATGATTGGCTGTTTGCTGGCCCAAGTCAAACGAGCCCACCCTCATGTTTCTATGACACTTATATCCTGAGATATCCCTTTGATCTTTTTTAATGGAAGTCTATGGGAGTTGTTGCTAAGGTGCTCTATATGGTTGCTAGGGCGTGGCTTGATAGCTTCACAATGATCCTGAGAGACTGATTGGTCGTCTGAGTAAAATGAGCCCGCCCCCTTGTCTCTATGACACTATGATCCAGAGCTATGTTCAATACAAAATCCCTATGCAATTTACCATAGTAGGAAAAACACATGCATTTGATGGGACATCCTTCACCATAGTAAGTCAATGGGGAAAATTTTGGGTAGCTCCTGCCCCCCAGGGGTGCAACTTTTACCCCATTGTGAGGTATGTTCTTACAGAGGCTGCCAGCCTCTTCAAATGTGGCAAATCACACGTTTTTCCGAAATCGTTGTTCGGAGCTATGAGTCGTCAAAGTTTGTCTCAATGTTAAGTCTATGGGATTTTTTGGAAATTTGTTCGCCCCTGGGGCGAACACCGTACCCCCGATCTCTGATAAAAGTGATAGGACACTTCTCTTCAATAGGCCGCACGATTTGATGCCTCATTCATGGGTCTGTGACAAAAACTGTGGACGTAGGAGTGCGCCAAACTTTTTCCTGGAATAGTATAATGCTATACTAGAAATTTTAAATAACATGGGGGTCAATGGGGGAAAATTTGGGCAGCTCCTGCCCCCCAGGGGTGCAACTTTTACCCCATTGTGAGGTATGCTCTTACAGAGCCTGTCAGCCTCTTCAAATGTGGTAAATCGCAGGCTTCTGTGAAATCCTCGCTCGGAGCTATGATTCGTCAAAGTTTGTCGCAATGTTAAGTCTATGGGATTTTTGGGAAATTAGTTCGCCCTTCGGGCGAACATCGTACCCCCGATCGCTTAGAAAAGTCATAGCACACCATTCCCGAACATTCCGCACGATTTGAGACCTCATTCATGGGTGTGTGACAAAAACTGCGGGAGGAGTAGCGCGTCACACTTTTGGGCCGACTCAAAAAACACAATAGTAATAGTGTTGCCTTGCTTTCAGCAAGCACCACTAATAAGTATGCAGGATAACAATAGTGTTGCTTTGCAAGCACCACTAATAAATAACATGGGGGTCAATGGGGGAATATTTGGGCAGCTCCTGCCCCCCAGGGGTGCAACTTTTACCCCATTGTGAGGTATGTTCTTACAGAGCCTGTCAGCCTCTTCAAATGTGGTAAATCGCAGGCTTCTGTGAAATCCTCGCTCGGAGCTATGAGTCGTCAAAGTTTGTCGCAATGTTAAGTCTATGGGATTTTTGGGAAATTTGTTCGCCCTTCGGGCGAACATCGTACCCCCGATCGCTTAGAAAAGTCATAGCACACCATTCCCGAATATTCCGCACGTTTTGAGACCTCATTCATGGGTGTGTGACAAAAACTGCGGGAGGAGTAGCGCGTCAAACTTTTTGGCCGGCTCAGAAAACACAATAGTAATAGTGTTGCCTTGCTTTCAGCAAGCACCACTAATAAGTACATTTCCAGAGGAAAATGTGAAGTGGTGCTTGCAGTGGCAAAACTCACCACCCGGTTGCTAGGGTGTTATGGGTGGTTGCTAGGTGGTTGCTAGGGTTTTCTTGGTGGTTGCTAGAGTTTTGCTAGGTGTTGCTAGGTGGTTAATATGGTGTTCTGGGTGGTTGCTAGGGTGTTGCTAGGTGGTTGCTAGGGTGTTCTGGGTGGTTGCTAGGGTATTGCTAGGTGGTTGCTAGGGTGTTGCTAGGTGGTTGCTAGGGTGTTGCTAGGCGGTTGCTAGGGTGTTCTGTTGGTTGCTAGGGTGTTGCTAAGGTGTTCAAGATGGTTGCTAGGCGGTTGCTATGGTGTTTCTAGGCGGTTGCTAGGGTATTCTGGGTGGTTGCTATGGTGTTACTAGGTGGTTGGTAGTTGTCACAGATGGTTACTATGGAGTGTGTAGCATTTTCTTGGCATGATTTAACACTTAGCTAATCAATATTAGCATGTAGCTATTCACTGCTAGCATGTGTAGCATGTAGCAAGTCCTGTTTGCTAGCATGAGTAAAAAGAGCCAACCAGCATCTCTATACAATGTTTTGAATCAGAGATATAGGTCTTACAAAATGGTTGCTAGGGTACTCTGTTTGGTTGCTAGGGAGTGGCTTGGCAGCTGCCAATCATGAAGCTCCAAAGTCAATGTGAATGTATAAACCAACCCCCATCTCTATACGATGTTTTGATGCAGAGATATAGGTCTTGCAAAATGGTTGCTGGGTACTCTGTTTGGTTGCTAGGGAGTGGCTTGGCAGCTGCCAATCATGAATCTTCAAAGGCTGCTTGTCAGTATGAATGATATAATACAACTCCCATGCCTCTATGACATTCAGAATGGAAGATATCCCTCTTTGGATTTTGGTTGCTAAGGTGCTCTACAATGGTTGCTAGGGCGTTGCCAGTAAGTGTTGAGGTGATTCAGGATTGGCTGTTTGCTGGCCCAAGTCAAACGAGCCCACCCTCATGTTTCTATGACACTTCTATCCGGAGATATCCCTTTGATCTCTTTCAATGGAAGTCTATGGTACTTGTTGCTAAGGTGCTCTATATGGTTGCTAGGGCGTGGCTTGATAGCTTCACAATGATCCTGAGAGACTGATTGGTCATCTGAGTAAAATGAGCCCACCCCCTTGTCTCTATGACACTATGATCCAGAGCTATGTTCAATGCAAAATCCCTATGCAATTTACCATAGTAGGAAAAACACATGCATTTGATGGGACGTCCTTCACCATAGTAAGTCAATGAGGAAAATTTTGGGTAGCTCCTGCCCCCCAGGGGTGCAACTTTTACCCCATTGTGAGGTATGTTCTTACAGAGGCTGCCAGCCTCTTCAAATGTGGCAAATCACACGTTTTTCCGAAATCGTTGTTCGGAGCTATGAGTCGTCAAAGTTTGTCTCAATGTTAAGTCTATGGGATTTTTTGGAAATTTGTTCGCCCCTGGGTCGATCACCGTACCCCCGATCTCTGATAAAAGTGATAGGACACTTCTCTTCAATAGGCCGCACGATTTGATGCCTCATTCATGGGTCTGTGACAAAAACTGTGGACGTAGGAGTGCGCCAAACTTTTTCCTGGAATAGTATAATGCTATACTAGAAATTTTAAATAACATTGGGGTCAATGGGGGAAAATTTGGGCAGCTCCTGCCCCCCAGGGGTGCAACTTTTACCCCATTGTGAGGTATGTTCTTACAGAGCCTGTCAGCCTCTTCAAATGTGGTAAATCGCAGGCTTCTGTGAAATCCTCGCTCGGAGCTATGAGTCGTCAAAGTTTGTCGCAATGTTAAGTCTATGGGATTTTTGGGAAATTTGTTCGCCCTTCGGGCGAACATCGTACCCCCGATCGCTTAGAAAAGTCATAGCACACCATTCCCGAATATTCCGCACGTTTTGAGACCTCATTCATGGGTGTGTGACAAAAACTGCGGGAGGAGTAGCGTGCCAAACTTTTGGGCCGACTCAAAAAACACAATAGTAATAGTGTTGCCTTGCTTTCAGCAAGCACCACTAACTAGAATGTACATTTCCAGAGGAAAATGTGAAGTGGTGCTTGCAGTGGCAAAAAGCTCGCTCGGTTGCTAGAGTGTGGCACATTTTTGCATACGAGACACCAAACACGTCTGTACGATGTTTTTGCGATGATAAATTGTTTATTCAGCTGAGACATGTCTTATTCATGTGTTTGTAGGGTTACTGGGGCACCCTATATGGTTGCTATGGTGTGATTATACAGTTTATGAGTTAATATTTAAAGACTAGTTGACAGTCTGAGTCAAAAAAAGGCAAAATCCATGTTTCTTCTATTTTCTGGAGCTGAGATATGGCTTGTATATGTTGTTTTATGGTTGCTAGGCTGCCCTAAGTGGTTGCTAGGGCGTGAATATTAAGTTACTATGTCACTACTTGTTGGCTGTATGATAGGCCGAGTCAAATGAGCCCAACCCCAAGTCTCTATGACCTTCTATTCAAAAGATATGATCTCACAAATTTGGTGCCAATGTTAAGTCTATGGGAGATTTTTCGGCCGATTTATCGCCCGCTATACAAGCATCGTACACCCGATCTCTTAGAAAAGTCATAGCACACCTCTCCTTAACGAGCTGGTCGATTTGACACCTCATTCATGTGTCTGTGACAAAAAATGCGGGAGGAGTAGCGTGCCAAAGTTTTGTCTTGGAGAATAGTATTCACAACACTAGAATGTACATTTCCAGAGGAAAATGTGAAGTGGTGCTTGCAGTGGCAAAACTCACCACCCGGTTGCTAGGGTGTTCTGGGTGGTTAATACGGTGTTCTGGGTGGTTGCTAGGGTTTTCTTGGTGGTTTCTAGAGTGTTGCTAGGTGTTGCTAGGTGGTTGCTATGGTGTTCTGGGTGGTTGCTAGGGTGTTGATAGGTGGTTGCTAGGGTGTTCTGGATGGTTGCTAGGCGGTTGCTAGGGTGTTGCTAAGGTGTTCTGGATGGTTGCTAGGCGGTTGCTAGGGTGTTGCTAGGTGGTTGCTAGGGTGTTCTGGGTGGTTGCTATGGTGTTTCTAGGTGGTTGCTAGGGTGTTTTAGGTGGTTGCTATGGTATTTTGGGAGGTTGCTATGGTGTTCCTAGGTGGTTGGTAGTGTTCATATATGGTTACTATGGAGTTTTTATAATGTTCATGGCATGATTTAGCACTTAGCTAATCAATATTAGCATGTAGCTATTCACTGCTAGCATGTGTAGCATGTAGCAAGTCCTGTTTGCTAGCACGAGTAAAAAGAGCCAACCCCCATCTCTATACGATGTTTTGATGCAGAGATGTAGGTCTTACAAAATGGTTGCTAGGGTACTCTGTTTGGTTGCTAGGGAGTGGCTTGGCAGCTGGCAATCATGAAGCTCCAAAGTCAATGTGAATGTATAAACCAACCCCCATCTCTATACAATGTTTTGAAGCAGAGATATAGGTCTTTCAAAATGGTTGCTAGGGTACTCTGTTTGGTTGTTAGGGAGTGGCTTGGCAGCTGCCAATCATGAAGCTCCAAAGTCAATGTGAATGTTTAAACCAACCCCCATCTCTATACGATGTTTTGATGCAGAGATATAGGTCTTGCAAAATGGTTGCTAGGGTACTCTGTTTGGTTGCTAGGGAGTGGCTTGGCAGCTGCCAATCATGAATCGCCAAAGGCTGCTTGTCAGTATGAATGATATAATACAACTCCCATGCCTCTATGACATTCAGAATGGAAGATATCCCTCTTTGGATTTTGGTTGCTAAGGTGCTCTACAATGGTTGCTAGGGCGTTGCCAGTAAGTGTTGAGGTGATTCAGGATTGGCTGTTTGCTGGCCCAAGTCAAACGAGCCCACCCTCATGTTTCTATGACACTTCTATCCGGAGATATCCCTTTGATCTCTTTCAATGGAAGTCTATGGTACTTGTTGCTAAGGTGCTCTATATGGTTGCTAGGGCGTGGCTTAATAGCTTCACAATGATCCTGAGAGACTGATTGGTCATCTGAGTAAAATGAGCCCGCCCCCTTGTCTCTATGACACTGTGATCCAGAGCTATGTTCAATACAAAATCCCTATGCAATTTACCATAGTAGGAAAAACACATGCATTTGATGGGACGTCCTTCACCATAGTAAGTCAATGGGGAAAACTTTGGGCAGCTCCTGCCCCCCAGGGGTGCAACTTTTACCCCATTGTGTGGTATGTTCTTACAGAGCCTGCAAGCCTCTTCAAATGTGGAAAATCACACATTTTTCCGAAATCGTTGTTCGGAGCTATGAGTCGTCAAAGTTTGTCTCAATGTTAAGTCTATGGGATTTTTTGGAAATTTGTTCGCCCCTGGGTCGAACACCGTACCCCCGATCTCTGATAAAAGTGATAGGACACTTCTCTTCAATAGGCCGCACGATTTGATGCCTCATTCATGGGTCTGTGACAAAAACTGTGGACGTAGGAGTGCTCCAAACTTTTTCCTGGAATAGTATAATGCTATACTAGAAATTTTAAATAACATTGGGGTCAATGGGGGAAAATTTGGGCAGCTCCTGCCCCCCAGGGGTGCAACTTTTACCCCATTGTGAGGTATGTTCTTACAGAGCCTGTCAGCCTCTTCAAATGTGGTAAATCGCAGGCTTCTGTGAAATCCTCGCTCGGAGCTATGAGTCGTCAAAGTTTGTCGCAATGTTAAGTCTATGGGATTTTTGGGAAATTTGTTCGCCCCTGGGTCGAACACCGTACCCCCGATCTCTGATAAAAGTGATAGGACACTTCTCTTCAATAGGCCGCACGATTTGATGCCTCATTCATGGGTCTGTGACAAAAACTGTGGACGTAGGAGTGCTCCAAACTTTTTCCTGGAATAGTATAATGCTATACTAGAAATTTTAAATAACATTGGGGTCAATGGGGGAAAATTTGGGCAGCTCCTGCCCCCCAGGGGTGCAACTTTTACCCCATTGTGAGGTATGTTCTTACAGAGCCTGTCAGCCTCTTCAAATGTGGTAAATCACAGGCTTCTGTGAAATCCTCGCTCGGAGCTATGAGTCGTCAAAGTTTGTCGCAATGTTAAGTCTATGGGATTTTTGGGAAATTTGTTCGCCCTTCGGGCGAACATCGTACCCCCGATCGCTTAGAAAAGTCATAGCACACCATTCCCGAATATTCCGCACGATTTGAGACCTCATTCATGGGTGTGTGACAAAAACTGCGGGAGGAGTAGCGTGCCAAACTTTTGGGCCGACTCAAAAAACACAATAGTAATAGTGTTGCCTTGCTTTCAGCAAGCACCACTAATAACTAGAATGTACATTTCCAGAGGAAAATGTGAAGTGGTGCTTGCAGTGGCAAAACTCACCACCCGGTTGCTAGGGTGTGTTACAGAATTGCATACGAGCCAACAATCATGTGTGTACGATGTTCTGGGGCTGAGATATGGCTTATTCGTGTGTTTGTGTGGTTACTAGGGTACCCTACATGGTTGCTATGGTGTGATTATACAGTTTATAAGATGATATTTAAAGATTAGTTGACAGTCTGAGTCAAAAAAAGGCAAAATCCATGTTTCTTCTATTTTCTGGAGCTGAGATATGTCTTGTATATGTTGTTTTATGGTTGCTAGGCTGCCCTAAGTGGTTGCTAGGGCATGAATATGAAGTTATTATGTCACTAATTGTTAGCTGCATGATAGGCCGAGTCAAAAGAGCCCAACCCCAAGTTTCTACGACCTTCTGGTCAAAAGATATGATCTCACAAATTTGGTGCCAATGTTAAGTCTATGGGACTTTTTTCGGCCGATTTATCGCCCGCCAGACGAACATCGTACAACCGATCGCTTAGAAAAGTCATAGCACACCTCTCCTCAATGACCGGGTCGATTTGACACCACATTCATGGATCTACGACAATAAATGCGGGAGGAGTAGCGTGCCAAAGTTTTGTCTTGGAGAATAGTATTCACAACACTAGAATGTACATTTCCAGAGGAAAATGTGAAGTGGTGCTTGCAGTGGCAAAACTCACCACCCGGTTGCTAGGGTGTGTTACAGAATTGCATACGAGCCAACAATCATGTGTGTACGATGTTCTGGGGCTGAGATATGGCTTATTCGTGTGTTTGTGTGGTTACTAGGGTACCCTACATGGTTGCTATGGTGTGATTATACAGTTTATAAGATGATATTTAAAGACTAGTTGACAGTCTGAGTCAAAAAAAGGCAAAATCCATGTTTCTTCTATTTTCTGGAGCTGAGATATGTCTTGTATATGTTGTTTTATGGTTGCTAGGCTGCCCTAAGTGGTTGCTAGGGCATGAATATGAAGTTATTATGTCACTAATTGTTAGCTGCATGATAGGCCGAGTCAAAAGAGCCCAACCCCAAGTTTCTACGACCTTCTGGTCAAAAGATATGATCTCACAAATTTGGTGCCAATGTTAAGTCTATGGGACTTTTTTCGGCCGATTTATCGCCCGCCAGACGAACATCGTACAACCGATCGCTTAGAAAAGTCATAGCACACCTCTCCTAAATGAGCCGGTCGATTTGACACCTCTGGGTGGTTGCTAGGGTGTTGCTAGGTGGTTGTTAGGGTGTTCTGGGTGGTTGCTAAGGTGTTGCTAGGTGGTTGCTAGGGTGTTGCTAAGGTGTTCTGGATGGTTGCTAGGTTGTTTCTAGGTGGTTGCTAGGGTGTTCTGGGTGGTTGCTAGGGTGTCCTGGGTTGTTGCTAGGGTGTTGCTAGGTGGTTGCTAGGATGTTCTAGGTGGTTGCTAGGGTGTTGCTAGGCTGTTGCTAGGGTGTTCTGGGTGGTTTCTAGGGTGTTGCTAGGTGGTTGCTAGGGTGTTGCTAAGGTGTTCTGGATGGTTGCTAGGCGGTTGCTAGGGTGTTGCTAGGCGGTTGCTAGGGTGTTCTGGTTGGTTGCTATGGTGTTGCTAGGTGGTTGCTAGGGTGTTCTGGGTGGTTGCTATGGTGTTACTAGGTGGTTGGTATTGTTCACATATGGTTACTATAGAGTTTTTATAATGTTCATGGAATGATTTAGCACTTAGCTAATCAATATTAGCATTTAGCTATTCACAGCTAGCATGTTTAACATTTTGAAAGTTCTATGTGCTAGCATGAGTCAAAATACCCAACCCCCATCGCGATACAATGTTCTGATGCTGAGATATAGCTGTTACAAAATGGTTGCTAGGGTACTCTGTTTGGTTGCTAGGGAGTGGCTTGGCAGCTGCCAATCATGAAGCTCCAAAGTCAATGTGAATGGATAAACCTACCCCCATCTCTATACGATGTTTTGATGCAGAGATATAGGTCTTGCAAAACGGTTGCTAGGGTACTCTGTTTGGTTGCTAGGGAGTGGCTTGGCAGCTTCCAATCATGAAGCTCCAAAGTCAATGTGAATGTATAAACCAACCCCCATCTCTATACGATGTTCTGATGCAGAGATGTAGGCCTTGCAAAATGGTTGCTAGGGTACTCTTTTTGGTTGCTAGGGAGTGGCTTGGCAGCTGCCAATCATGAATCTCCAAAGGCTGCTTGTCAGTGTAATTGATATAATACAACTCCCAAGCCTGTATGACATTCAGAATGGAAGATATCCCTCTTTAAAATTTGGTTGCTAAGGTGCTCGATAATGGTTGCTAGGGTGTGGCCAGAAATTGTTGAGGTGATTCATGGTTGGCTGTTTGCTACCCCGAGTCAAACGAGACCACCCTTGTGTTTGTATGACACTTCTATCCGGAGATATCCCTTTGATCTCTTTCAATGGAAGTCTATGGGAGTTGTTGCTAAGGTGCTCTATATGGTTGCTAGGGCGTGGCTTGATAGCATCACAATGATCCTGAGAGACTGATTGGTCGTCTGAGTAAAATGAGCCCGCCCCCTTGTCTCTATGACACTGTGATCCAGAGCTATGTTCAATACAAAATCCCTATGCAATTTACCATAGTAGGAAAAACACATGCATTTGATGGGACGTCCTTCACCATAGTAAGTCAATGGGGAAACTTTGGGCAGCTCCTGCCCCCCAGGGGTGCAACTTTTACCCCATTGTGAGGTATATTCTTACAGAGCCTGCCAGCCTCTTCAAATGTGGAAAATCACACATTTTTCCGAAATCGTTGTTCGGAGCTATGAGTCGTCAAAGTTTGTCTCAATGTTAAGTCTATGGGATTTTTTGGAAATTTGTTCGCCCCTGGGTCGAACACCGTACCCCCGATCTCTGATAAAAGTGATAGGACACTTCTCTTCAATAGGCCGCACGATTTGATGCCACATTCATGGGTCTGTGACAAAAACTGTGGACGTAGGAGTGCGCCAAACTTTTTCCTGGAATAGTATAATGCTATACTAGAAATTTTAAATAACATTGGGGTCAATGGGGGAAAATTTGGGCAGCTCCTGCCCCCCAGGGGTGCAACTTTTACCCCATTTTGAGGTATGTTCTTACAGAGCCTGTCAGCCTCTTCAAATGTGGTAAATCACAGGCTTCTGTGAAATCCTCGCTCGGAGCTATGAGTCGTCAAAGTTTGTCGCAATGTTAAGTCTATGGGATTTTTGGGAAATTTGTTCGCCCTTCGGGCGAACATCGTACCCCCGATCGCTTAGAAAAGTCATAGCACACCATTCCCGAATATTCCGCACGATTTGAGACCTCATTCATGGGTGTGTGACAAAAACTGCGGGAGGAGTAGCGCGCCAAACTTTTTGGCCGACTCAAAAAACACAATAGTAATAGTGTTGCCTTGCTTTCAGCAAGCACCACTAACTAGAATGTACATTTCCAGAGGAAAATGTGAAGTGGTGCTTGCAGTGGCAAAAAGCTCGCTCGGTTGCTAGGGTGTTCTGGGTGGTTGCTAAGGTGTTCTGGGTGGTTGCTAGGGCGTTGCTAGGCGGTTGCTAGGGTTTTCTGGGTGGTTGCTAGGTGGTTGCTATGGTTTTCTTTGTGGTTGCTAGGGTGTTGTTAGGTGGTTGCTATGGCGTTCTGAGTGGTTGCTAGGGTGTTGCAAGATGGTTGCTAGCATGTGGCTAGGTGGTTGCTAGGGTGTTGCTAGGGTGTTGCTAATGTGTTCTGGATGGTTGCTAGGTGGTTGCTAGGGTGTTGCTAGGTGATTGCTAGGGTGTTCTGGGTGGTTGCTATGGTGTTGCTATGTGGTTGCTAGGGTATTGTGGGTGGTTGCTAAGGTGTTCTGGGTGGTTGCTAGGGTGTTCTGGGTGGTTGCTAGGGTGTTGCTAGGCGGTTGCTAGGGTGTTGCTAAGGTATTCTGGATGGTTGCTAGGGTGTTCTGGGTGGTTGCTATGGTGTTGCTAGGTGGTTGCTAGGGTATTCTGGGTGGTTGCTAAGGTGTTGCTAGGTGGTTGCTAGGGTGTTCTGGGTGGTTTCTTGGGTGTTGCTAGGTGGTTGCTAGGGTGTTGCTAAGGTGTTCTGGATGGTTGCTAGGCGGTTGCTAGGGTGTTGCTAGGCGGTTGCTAGGGTGTTCTGGGTGGTTGCTATGGTGTTTGGGGTGGTTGCTAGGGTGTTGCTAGGTTGTTGCAAGGGTGTTCTGTGTGGTTGCTATGGTGTTGCTAGGTTGTTGCTAGGTTGTTGCTAGGCGGTTGTTAGGGTGTTCTGGATGGTTGCTAGGTGGTTGCTAGGGTGTTTCTAAGGTGTTCTGGAAGGTTGCTAGGCAGTTGCTAGGGTGTTGCTCGGTGGTTGCTAAGGTGTTGCTAGGGTGTTGCTAGGCGGTTGCTAGGGTGTTCTGGGTGGTTGCTAGGGTGTTGCTAGGTGGTTGCTAGGGTATTGCAAGGTGGTTGCTAGGGTGTTCTGGGTGGTTGCTAGGGTGTTGCTAAGGTGTTCTGGATAGTTGCTAGGCGGTTGCTAGGGTGTTGCTCGGTGGTTGCTATGGTGTTGCTAGGTTGTTGCTAGGGTGTTCTGGGTGGTTGCTAAGGTGTTGCTAGGTGGTTGCTATGGTGTTTGGGGTGGTTGCTAGGGTGTTGCTAGGTGGTTGCTAGGGTGTTGCTAAGGTGTTCTGGATAGTTTCTAGGTGGTTGCTAGGGTGTTGCTATGCGGTTGCTAGGGTGTTCTGGAAGGTTGCTATGGTGTTGTTAGGTTGTTGCTAGGGTATTCTGGGTAGTTGCTATGGTATTACTAGGTGGTTGGTAGTGTTCACATATGGTTATTATAGAGTTTTTATATTGTTCATGGCATGATTTAGCACTTAGCTAATCAATATTAGCATGTAGCTATTCACAGCTAGCATGTTTAGCATTTTG
Source organism: Pimephales promelas (assembly GCF_988280905.1). Lineage (NCBI taxonomy): Eukaryota > Metazoa > Chordata > Actinopteri > Cypriniformes > Leuciscidae > Pimephales > Pimephales promelas. The sequence goes on from NC_142770.1 coordinate 32,666,440, forward strand.
AAAGTTCTATGTGCTAGCATGAGTCAAAAGACCCAACCCCCATCGTGATACAATGTTCTGATGCTGAGATATAGCTGTTACAAAATGGTTGCTAGGGTACTCTGTTTGGTTGCTAGGGAGTGGCTTGGCAGCTTCCAATCATGAAGCTCCAAAGTCAATGTGAATGTATAAACCAACCCCCATCTCTATACGATGTTCTGATAAAGAGATGTAGGCCTTGCAAAATGGTTGCTAGGGTACTCTTTTTGGTTGCTAGGGAGTGGCTTGGCAGCTGCCAATCATGAATCTCCAAAGGCTGCTTGTCAGTATAATTGATATAATACAACTCCCAAGCCTGTATGACATTCAGAATGGAAGATATCCCTCTTTAAAATTTGGTTGCTAAGGTGCTCGATAATGGTTGCTAGGGTGTGGCCAGAAATTGTTGAGGTGATTCATGATTGGCTGTTTGCTACCCCGAGTCAAACGAGACCACCCTTGTGTTTCTATGACACTTCTATCCGGAGATATCCCTTTGATCTCTTTCAATGGAAGTCTTTGGGAGTTGTTGCTAAGGTGCTCTATATAGTTGCTAGGGCGTGGCTTGATAGCTTCACAATGATCCTGAGAGACTGATTGGTCGTCTGAGTAAAATGAGCCCGCCCCCTTGTCTCTATGACACTATGATCCAGAGCTATGTTCAATACAAAATCCCTATGCAATTTACCATAGTAGGAAAAACATGCATTTGATGGGACATCCTTCACCATAGTAAGTCAATGGGGAAAATTTTTGGTAGCTCCTGCCCCCCAGGGGTGCAACTTTTACCCCATTGTGAGGTATGTTCTTACAGAGGCTGCCAGCCTCTTCAAATGTGGCAAATCACACGTTTTTCCGAAATCGTTGTTCGGAGCTATGAGTCGTCAAAGTTTGTCTCAATGTTAAGTCTATGGGATTTTTGGGAAATTTGTTCGCCCCTGGGTCGAACACCGTACCCCCGATCTCTGATAAAAGTGATAGGACACTTCTCTTCAATAGGCCGCACGATTTGATGCCTCATTCATGGGTCTGTGACAAAAACTGTGGACGTAGGAGTGCGCCAAACTTTTTCCTGGAATAGTATAATGCTATACTAGAAATTTTAAATAACATTGGGGTCAATGGGGGAAAATTTGGGCAGCTCCTGCCCCCCAGCGGTGCAACTTTTACCCCATTGTGAGGTATGTTCTTACAGAGCCTGTCAGCCTCTTCAAATGTGGTAAATCACAGGCTTCTGTGAAATCCTCGCTCGGAGCTATGAGTCGTCAAAGTTTGTCGCAATGTTAAGTCTATGGGATTTTTGGGAAATTTGTTCGCCCTTCGGGCGAACATCGTACCCCCGATCGCTTAGAAAAGTCATAGCACACCATTCCCGAATATTCCGCACGATTTGAGACCTCATTCATGGGTGTGTGACAAAAACTGCGGGAGGAGTAGCGCGCCAAACTTTTTGGCCGACTCAAAAAACACAATAGTAATAGTGTTGCCTTGCTTTCAGCAAGCACCACTAACTAGAATGTACATTTCCAGAGGAAAATGTGAAGTGGTGCTTGCAGTGGCAAAAAGCTCGCTCGGTTGCTAGGGTGTTCTGGGTGGTTGCTAAGGTGTTCTGGGTGGTTGCTAGGGCGTTGCTAGGCGGTTGCTAGGGTTTTCTGGGTGGTTGCTAGGTGGTTGCTATGGTTTTCTTTGTGGTTGCTAGGGTGTTGTTAGGTGGTTGCTATGGCGTTCTGAGTGGTTGCTAGGGTGTTGCAAGATGGTTGCTAGCATGTGGCTAGGTGGTTGCTAGGGTGTTGCTAGGGTGTTGCTAATGTGTTCTGGATGGTTGCTAGGTGGTTGCTAGGGTGTTGCTAGGTGATTGCTAGGGTGTTCTGGGTGGTTGCTATGGTGTTGCTATGTGGTTGCTAGGGTATTGTGGGTGGTTGCTAAGGTGTTCTGGGTGGTTGCTAGGGTGTTCTGGGTGGTTGCTAGGGTGTTGCTAGGCGGTTGCTAGGGTGTTGCTAAGGTATTCTGGATGGTTGCTAGGGTGTTCTGGGTGGTTGCTATGGTGTTGCTAGGTGGTTGCTAGGGTATTCTGGGTGGTTGCTAAGGTGTTGCTAGGTGGTTGCTAGGGTGTTCTGGGTGGTTTCTTGGGTGTTGCTAGGTGGTTGCTAGGGTGTTGCTAAGGTGTTCTGGATGGTTGCTAGGCGGTTGCTAGGGTGTTGCTAGGCGGTTGCTAGGGTGTTCTGGGTGGTTGCTATGGTGTTTGGGGTGGTTGCTAGGGTGTTGCTAGGTTGTTGCAAGGGTGTTCTGTGTGGTTGCTATGGTGTTGCTAGGTTGTTGCTAGGTTGTTGCTAGGCGGTTGTTAGGGTGTTCTGGATGGTTGCTAGGTGGTTGCTAGGGTGTTTCTAAGGTGTTCTGGAAGGTTGCTAGGCAGTTGCTAGGGTGTTGCTCGGTGGTTGCTAAGGTGTTGCTAGGGTGTTGCTAGGCGGTTGCTAGGGTGTTCTGGGTGGTTGCTAGGGTGTTGCTAGGTGGTTGCTAGGGTATTGCAAGGTGGTTGCTAGGGTGTTCTGGGTGGTTGCTAGGGTGTTGCTAAGGTGTTCTGGATAGTTGCTAGGCGGTTGCTAGGGTGTTGCTCGGTGGTTGCTATGGTGTTGCTAGGTTGTTGCTAGGGTGTTCTGGGTGGTTGCTAAGGTGTTGCTAGGTGGTTGCTATGGTGTTTGGGGTGGTTGCTAGGGTGTTGCTAGGTGGTTGCTAGGGTGTTGCTAAGGTGTTCTGGATAGTTTCTAGGTGGTTGCTAGGGTGTTGCTATGCGGTTGCTAGGGTGTTCTGGAAGGTTGCTATGGTGTTGTTAGGTTGTTGCTAGGGTATTCTGGGTAGTTGCTATGGTATTACTAGGTGGTTGGTAGTGTTCACATATGGTTATTATAGAGTTTTTATATTGTTCATGGCATGATTTAGCACTTAGCTAATCAATATTAGCATGTAGCTATTCACAGCTAGCATGTTTAGCATTTTGAAAGTTCTATGTGCTAGCATGAGTCAAAAGACCCAACCCCCATCGTGATACAATGTTCTGATGCTGAGATATAGCTGTTACAAAATGGTTGCTAGGGTACTCTGTTTGGTTGCTAGGGAGTGGCTTGGCAGCTTCCAATCATGAAGCTCCAAAGTCAATGTGAATGTATAAACCAACCCCCATCTCTATACGATGTTCTGATAAAGAGATGTAGGCCTTGCAAAATGGTTGCTAGGGTACTCTTTTTGGTTGCTAGGGAGTGGCTTGGCAGCTGCCAATCATGAATCTCCAAAGGCTGCTTGTCAGTATAATTGATATAATACAACTCCCAAGCCTGTATGACATTCAGAATGGAAGATATCCCTCTTTAAAATTTGGTTGCTAAGGTGCTCGATAATGGTTGCTAGGGTGTGGCCAGAAATTGTTGAGGTGATTCGTGATTGGCTGTTTGCTACCCCGAGTCAAACGAGACCACCCTTGTGTTTCTATGACACTTCTATCCGGAGATATCCCTTTGATCTCTTTCAATGGAAGTCTATGGGAGTTGTTGCTAAGGTGCTCTATATGGTTGCTAGGGCGTGGCTTTATAGCTTCACAATGATCCTGAGAGACTGATTGGTCGTCTGAGTAAAATGAGCCCGCCCCCTTGTCTCTATGACACTATGATCCAGAGCTATGTTCAATACAAAATCCCTATGCAATTTACCATAGTAGGAAAAACACATGCATTTGATGGGACATCCTTCACCATAGTAAGTCAATGGGGAAAATTTTGGGTAGCTCCTGCCCCCCAGGGGTGCAACTTTTACCCCATTGTGAGGTATGTTCTTACAGAGGCTGCCAGCCTCTTCAAATGTGGCAAATCACACGTTTTTCCGAAATCGTTGTTCGGAGCTATGAGTCGTCAAAGTTTGTCTCAATGTTAAGTCTATGGGATTTTTGGGAAATTTGTTCGCCCCTGGGTCGAACACCGTACCCCCGATCTCTGATAAAAGTGATAGGACACTTCTCTTCAATAGGCCGCACGATTTGATGCCTCATTCATGGGTCTGTGACAAAAACTGTGGACGTAGGAGTGCGCCAAACTTTTTCCTGGAATAGTATAATGCTATACTAGAAATTTTAAATAACATTGGGGTCAATGGGGGAAAATTTGGGCAGCTCCTGCCCCCCAGGGGTGCAACTTTTACCCCATTGTGAGGTATGTTCTTACAGAGCCTGTCAGCCTCTTCAAATGTGGTAAATCGCAGGCTTCTGTGAAATCCTCGCTCGGAGCTATGAGTCGTCAAAGTTTGTCGCAATGTTAAGTCTATGGGATTTTTGGGAAATTTGTTCGCCCTTCGGGCGAACATCGTACCCCCGATCGCTTAGAAAAGTCATAGCACACCATTCCCGAATATTCCGCACGTTTTGAGACCTCATTCATGGGTGTGTGAAAAAAACTGCGGGAGGAGTAGCGTGCCAAACTTTTGGGCCGACTCAAAAAACACAATAGTAATAGTGTTGCCTTGCTTTCAGCAAGCACCACTAACTAGAATGTACATTTCCAGAGGAAAATGTGAAGTGGTGCTTGCAGTGGCAAAAAGCTCGCTCGGTTGCTAGGGTGTTCTGGGTGGTTGCTAGGGTGTTCTGGCTGGTTGCTAGGGTGTTGCTAGGTGGTTGCTAGGGTGTTCGGTGTGGTTGCTAGGGTGTTGCTAGGCGGTTGCTAGGGTGTTCTGGGTGGTTGCTATGGTGTTGCTAGGCGGTTAATAGGGTGTTCTGAGTGGTTGCTAGGGTGTTTCTAGGTGGTTGCTAGGGTGTTCTGGGTGGTTGCTAGGGTGTTATGGGTGGTTGCTATGGTGTTGTTAGGCAGTTGCTAGGGTATTCTGGGTGGTTGCTAGGGTGTTCTGGGTGGTTGCTATGGTTTTGTTAGGCGGTTGCTAGGGTATTCTGGGTGGTTGCTAGGGTGTTGCTAGCGTGTTCTGGGTGGTTGCTAGGTGGTTGCTAGGGTGTTGCTAGGAGGTTGCTTGGATGTTCTGGTATAGGTGGTTGGTAGTTGTCACAGATGGTTACTATGAAATTTGTAGCATTTTCTTGGCATGATTTAGCACTTAGCTAATCAATATTAGCATGTAGCTATTCTCTGCTAGCATGTGTAGCATTTAGCAAGTCATGTTTGCTAGCATGAGTAAAAAGAGCCAACCCCCATCTCTATACGATGTTTTGATGCAGAGATGTAGGTCTTACAAAATGGTTGCTAGGGTACTCTGTTTGGTTGCTAGGGAGTGGCTTGGCAGCTGCCAATCATGAAGCTCCAAAATCAATGTGAATGTATGAACCAACCCCCATCTCTATACGATGTTTTGATGCAGAGATAAAGTCTTGCAAAATGGTTGCTAGGGTACTCTGTTTGGTTGCTAGGGAGTGGCTTGGTAGCTGCCAATCATGAAACTCCAAAGGCTGCTTGTCAGTATGAATGATATAAACCAACTCCCATGCCTCTATGACATTCAGAATGGAAGATATTCCTCTTTGGATTTTGGTTGCTAAGGTGCTCGATAATGGTTGCTAGGGCATGGCCAGAAATTGTTGAGGTGATTCATGATTGGCTGTTTGCTGGCCCAAGTCAAACGAGCCCACCCTCATGTTTCTATGACACTTATATCCTGAGATATCCATTTGATCTCTTTCAATGGAAGTCTATGGGAGTTGTTGCTAAGGTGCTCTAAATGGTTGCTAGGGCGTGGCTTAATAGCTTCACAATGATCCTGAGAGACTGATTGGTCATCTGAGTAAAATGAGCCCGCCCCCTTGTCTCTATGACACTGTGATCCAGAGCTATGTTCAATACAAATTCCCTATGCAATTTACCATAGTAGGAAAAACACATGCATTTGATGGGACGTCCCTCACCATAGTAAGTCAATGGGGAAAACTTTAGGCAGCTCCTGCCCCCCAGGGGTGCAACTTTTACCCCATTGTGTGGTATGTTCTTAAAGAGCCTGCCAGCCTCTTCAAATGTGGCAAATCACACATTTGTCCGAAATCCTCGTTCGGAGCTACGAGTCGTCAAAGTTTGTCTCAATGTTAAGTCTATGGGATTTTTTGGAAATTTGTTCGCCCCTGGGGCGAGCACCGTACCCCTGATCTCTTATAAAATTCATTTGACACTTCTCCTCAATAGGCCGCACGATTTGATGCCTCATTCATGGGTCTGTGACAAAAAATGTGGACGTAGGAGTGCTCCAAACTTTTTCCTGGAATAGTAAAATGCTATACTAGAAAATTTCAATGGGAAAAATATTTGGGGAGCTCCTGCCCCCCAGGGGTGCAACCTTTACCCCATTGTGAGGTATTTTCTTAAAGAGCCTGTCAGCCTCTTCAAATGTGGTAAATTGCAAGTTTCTGCGAAATCCTCGCTCAGAGCTATGACTCGTCAAATTTTTTCGCCATGTTAAGTCTATGGGATTTTTTTTGGCTGTTTTTCGCCCCTGGGGCGAACATCGTACCCCCGATCTCTTAGAAAAGTCATAGCACACCTCTCCTAAATGAGCCGGTCGATTTGACACCTCACCCATGGGTCTGTGACAAAATCTGCGGGAGGAGTAGCGAACCAAAAAGTGGCCAGAATAATAAGAAGAAGAACTAGAACGTACATTTCCTGACGAAAATGTGAAGTGGTGCTTGCAGTGGCAAAACTCACCACCCGGTTGCTAGGGTGTTATGGGTGGTTGCTAGTTGGTTGTCAGGGTATTCTGGGTGGTTGCTATGCAGTTGCTAGGGTATTATGGGTGGTTGCCAATGTGTTCTGGGTAGTTGCTAAGGTGTTGCTAGGTGGTTGCTAGGGTGTTCTGGGTGGTTGCTAGGGTGTTGCTAGGTTGTTACTAGGCGGTTGTTAGGGTGTTCTGGATGGTTGCTAGGTGGTTGCTAGGGTGTTTCTAAGGTGTTCTGGAAGGTTGCTAGGCAGTTGCTAGGGTGTTGCTCGGTGGTTGCTAAGGTGTTGCTAGGTGGTTGCTAGGGTGTTGCTAGGCGGTTGCTAGGGTGTTCTGGGTGGTTGCTAGGGTGTTGCTAGGTGGTTGCTAGGGTATTACAAGGTGGTTGCTAGGGTGTTCTGGGTGGTTGCTAGGGTGTTGCTAGGTGGTTGCTAGGGTGTTGCTAAGGTGTTCTGGATGGTTGCTAGGCGGTTGCTAGGGTGTTGCTCGGTGGTTGCTATGGTGTTGCTAGGTGGTTGCTAGGGTGTTCTGGGTGGTTGCTAAGGTGTTGCTAGGTGGTTGCTATGGTGTTTGGGGTGGTTGCTAGGGTGTTGCTAGGTGGTTGCTAGGGTGTTGCTCAGGTGTTCTGGATAGTTTCTAGGTGGTTGCTAGGGTGTTGCTATGCGATTGCTAGGGTGTTCTGGGTGGTTGCTATGGTGTTGTTAGGTTGTTGCTAGGGTATTCTGGGTAGTTGCTATGGTATTACTAGGTGGTTGGTAGTGTTCACATATGGTTATTATAGAGTTTTTATATTGTTCATGGCATGATTTAGCACTTAGCTAATCAATATTAGCATGTAGCTATTCACAGCTAGCATGTTTAGCATTTTGAAAGTTCTATGTGCTAGCATGAGTCAAAAGACCCAACCCCCATCGTGATACAATGTTCTGATGCTGAGATATAGCTGTTACAAAATGGTTGCTAGGGTACTCTGTTTGGTTGCTAGGGAGTGGCTTGGCAGCTTCCAATCATGAAGCTCCAAAGTCAATGTGAATGTATAAACCAACCCCCATCTCTATACGATGTTCTGATAAAGAGATGTAGGCCTTGCAAAATGGTTGCTAGGGTACTCTTTTTGGTTGCTAGGGAGTGGCTTGGCAGCTGCCAATCATGAATCTCCAAAGGCTGCTTGTCAGTATAATTGATATAATACAACTCCCAAGCCTGTATGACATTCAGAATGGAAGATATCCCTCTTTAAAATTTGGTTGCTAAGGTGCTCGATAATGGTTGCTAGGGTGTGGCCAGAAATTGTTGAGGTGATTCATGATTGGCTGTTTGCTACCCCGAGTCAAACGAGACCACCCTTGTGTTTCTATGACACTTCTATCCGGAGATATCCCTTTGATCTCTTTCAATGGAAGTCTTTGGGAGTTGTTGCTAAGGTGCTCTATATAGTTGCTAGGGCGTGGCTTGATAGCTTCACAATGATCCTGAGAGACTGATTGGTCGTCTGAGTAAAATGAGCCCGCCCCCTTGTCTCTATGACACTATGATCCAGAGCTATGTTCAATACAAAATCCCTATGCAATTTACCATAGTAGGAAAAACATGCATTTGATGGGACATCCTTCACCATAGTAAGTCAATGGGGAAAATTTTTGGTAGCTCCTGCCCCCCAGGGGTGCAACTTTTACCCCATTGTGAGGTATGTTCTTACAGAGGCTGCCAGCCTCTTCAAATGTGGCAAATCACACGTTTTTCCGAAATCGTTGTTCGGAGCTATGAGTCGTCAAAGTTTGTCTCAATGTTAAGTCTATGGGATTTTTTGGAAATTTGTTCGCCCCTGGGTCGAACACCGTACCCCCGATCTCTGATAAAAGTGATAGGACACTTCTCTTCAATAGGCCGCACGATTTGATGCCTCATTCATGGGTCTGTGACAAAAACTGTGGACGTAGGAGTGCGCCAAACTTTTTCCTGGAATAGTATAATGCTATACTAGAAATTTTAAATAACATTGGGGTCAATGGGGGAAAATTTGGGCAGCTCCTGCCCCCCAGCGGTGCAACTTTTACCCCATTGTGAGGTATGTTCTTACAGAGCCTGTCAGCCTCTTCAAATGTGGTAAATCACAGGCTTCTGTGAAATCCTCGCTCGGAGCTATGAGTCGTCAAAGTTTGTCGCAATGTTAAGTCTATGGGATTTTTGGGAAATTTGTTCGCCCTTCGGGCGAACATCGTACCCCCGATCGCTTAGAAAAGTCATAGCACACCATTCCCGAATAATCCGCACGTTTTGAGACCTCATTCATGGGTGTGTGACAAAAACTGCGGGAGGAGTAGCGTGCCAAACTTTTGGGCCGACTCAAAAAACACAATAGTAATAGTGTTGCCTTGCTTTCAGCAAGCACCACTAACTAGAATGTACATTTCCAGAGGAAAATGTGAAGTGGTGCTTGCAGTGGCAAAAAGCTCGCTCGGTTGCTAGGGTGTTCTGGGTGGTTGCTAAGGTGTTCTGGGTGGTTGCTAGGGCGTTGCTAGGCGGTTGCTAGGGTTTTCTGGGTGGTTGCTAGGTGGTTGCTATGGTTTTCTTTGTGGTTGCTAGGGTGTTGTTAGGTGGTTGCTATGGCGTTCTGAGTGGTTGCTAGGGTGTTGCAAGATGGTTGCTAGCATGTGGCTAGGTGGTTGCTAGGGTGTTGCTAGGGTGTTGCTAATGTGTTCTGGATGGTTGCTAGGTGGTTGCTAGGGTGTTGCTAGGTGATTGCTAGGGTGTTCTGGGTGGTTGCTATGGTGTTGCTATGTGGTTGCTAGGGTATTGTGGGTGGTTGCTAAGGTGTTCTGGGTGGTTGCTAGGGTGTTCTGGGTGGTTGCTAGGGTGTTGCTAGGCGGTTGCTAGGGTGTTGCTAAGGTATTCTGGATGGTTGCTAGGGTGTTCTGGGTGGTTGCTATGGTGTTGCTAGGTGGTTGCTAGGGTATTCTGGGTGGTTGCTAAGGTGTTGCTAGGTGGTTGCTAGGGTGTTCTGGGTGGTTTCTTGGGTGTTGCTAGGTGGTTGCTAGGGTGTTGCTAAGGTGTTCTGGATGGTTGCTAGGCGGTTGCTAGGGTGTTGCTAGGCGGTTGCTAGGGTGTTCTGGGTGGTTGCTATGGTGTTTGGGGTGGTTGCTAGGGTGTTGCTAGGTTGTTGCAAGGGTGTTCTGTGTGGTTGCTATGGTGTTGCTAGGTTGTTGCTAGGTTGTTGCTAGGCGGTTGTTAGGGTGTTCTGGATGGTTGCTAGGTGGTTGCTAGGGTGTTTCTAAGGTGTTCTGGAAGGTTGCTAGGCAGTTGCTAGGGTGTTGCTCGGTGGTTGCTAAGGTGTTGCTAGGGTGTTGCTAGGCGGTTGCTAGGGTGTTCTGGGTGGTTGCTAGGGTGTTGCTAGGTGGTTGCTAGGGTATTGCAAGGTGGTTGCTAGGGTGTTCTGGGTGGTTGCTAGGGTGTTGCTAAGGTGTTCTGGATAGTTGCTAGGCGGTTGCTAGGGTGTTGCTCGGTGGTTGCTATGGTGTTGCTAGGTTGTTGCTAGGGTGTTCTGGGTGGTTGCTAAGGTGTTGCTAGGTGGTTGCTATGGTGTTTGGGGTGGTTGCTAGGGTGTTGCTAGGTGGTTGCTAGGGTGTTGCTAAGGTGTTCTGGATAGTTTCTAGGTGGTTGCTAGGGTGTTGCTATGCGGTTGCTAGGGTGTTCTGGAAGGTTGCTATGGTGTTGTTAGGTTGTTGCTAGGGTATTCTGGGTAGTTGCTATGGTATTACTAGGTGGTTGGTAGTGTTCACATATGGTTATTATAGAGTTTTTATATTGTTCATGGCATGATTTAGCACTTAGCTAATCAATATTAGCATGTAGCTATTCACAGCTAGCATGTTTAGCATTTTGAAAGTTCTATGTGCTAGCATGAGTCAAAAGACCCAACCCCCATCGTGATACAATGTTCTGATGCTGAGATATAGCTGTTACAAAATGGTTGCTAGGGTACTCTGTTTGGTTGCTAGGGAGTGGCTTGGCAGCTTCCAATCATGAAGCTCCAAAGTCAATGTGAATGTATAAACCAACCCCCATCTCTATACGATGTTCTGATAAAGAGATGTAGGCCTTGCAAAATGGTTGCTAGGGTACTCTTTTTGGTTGCTAGGGAGTGGCTTGGCAGCTGCCAATCATGAATCTCCAAAGGCTGCTTGTCAGTATAATTGATATAATACAACTCCCAAGCCTGTATGACATTCAGAATGGAAGATATCCCTCTTTAAAATTTGGTTGCTAAGGTGCTCGATAATGGTTGCTAGGGTGTGGCCAGAAATTGTTGAGGTGATTCGTGATTGGCTGTTTGCTACCCCGAGTCAAACGAGACCACCCTTGTGTTTCTATGACACTTCTATCCGGAGATATCCCTTTGATCTCTTTCAATGGAAGTCTATGGGAGTTGTTGCTAAGGTGCTCTATATGGTTGCTAGGGCGTGGCTTTATAGCTTCACAATGATCCTGAGAGACTGATTGGTCGTCTGAGTAAAATGAGCCCGCCCCCTTGTCTCTATGACACTATGATCCAGAGCTATGTTCAATACAAAATCCCTATGCAATTTACCATAGTAGGAAAAACACATGCATTTGATGGGACATCCTTCACCATAGTAAGTCAATGGGGAAAATTTTGGGTAGCTCCTGCCCCCCAGGGGTGCAACTTTTACCCCATTGTGAGGTATGTTCTTACAGAGGCTGCCAGCCTCTTCAAATGTGGCAAATCACACGTTTTTCCGAAATCGTTGTTCGGAGCTATGAGTCGTCAAAGTTTGTCTCAATGTTAAGTCTATGGGATTTTTGGGAAATTTGTTCGCCCCTGGGTCGAACACCGTACCCCCGATCTCTGATAAAAGTGATAGGACACTTCTCTTCAATAGGCCGCACGATTTGATGCCTCATTCATGGGTCTGTGACAAAAACTGTGGACGTAGGAGTGCGCCAAACTTTTTCCTGGAATAGTATAATGCTATACTAGAAATTTTAAATAACATTGGGGTCAATGGGGGAAAATTTGGGCAGCTCCTGCCCCCCAGGGGTGCAACTTTTACCCCATTGTGAGGTATGTTCTTACAGAGCCTGTCAGCCTCTTCAAATGTGGTAAATCGCAGGCTTCTGTGAAATCCTCGCTCGGAGCTATGAGTCGTCAAAGTTTGTCGCAATGTTAAGTCTATGGGATTTTTGGGAAATTTGTTCGCCCTTCGGGCGAACATCGTACCCCCGATCGCTTAGAAAAGTCATAGCACACCATTCCCGAATATTCCGCACGTTTTGAGACCTCATTCATGGGTGTGTGAAAAAAACTGCGGGAGGAGTAGCGTGCCAAACTTTTGGGCCGACTCAAAAAACACAATAGTAATAGTGTTGCCTTGCTTTCAGCAAGCACCACTAACTAGAATGTACATTTCCAGAGGAAAATGTGAAGTGGTGCTTGCAGTGGCAAAAAGCTCGCTCGGTTGCTAGGGTGTTCTGGGTGGTTGCTAGGGTGTTCTGGCTGGTTGCTAGGGTGTTGCTAGGTGGTTGCTAGGGTGTTCGGTGTGGTTGCTAGGGTGTTGCTAGGCGGTTGCTAGGGTGTTCTGGGTGGTTGCTATGGTGTTGCTAGGCGGTTAATAGGGTGTTCTGAGTGGTTGCTAGGGTGTTTCTAGGTGGTTGCTAGGGTGTTCTGGGTGGTTGCTAGGGTGTTATGGGTGGTTGCTATGGTGTTGTTAGGCAGTTGCTAGGGTATTCTGGGTGGTTGCTAGGGTGTTCTGGGTGGTTGCTATGGTTTTGTTAGGCGGTTGCTAGGGTATTCTGGGTGGTTGCTAGGGTGTTGCTAGCGTGTTCTGGGTGGTTGCTAGGTGGTTGCTAGGGTGTTGCTAGGAGGTTGCTTGGATGTTCTGGTATAGGTGGTTGGTAGTTGTCACAGATGGTTACTATGAAATTTGTAGCATTTTCTTGGCATGATTTAGCACTTAGCTAATCAATATTAGCATGTAGCTATTCTCTGCTAGCATGTGTAGCATTTAGCAAGTCATGTTTGCTAGCATGAGTAAAAAGAGCCAACCCCCATCTCTATACGATGTTTTGATGCAGAGATGTAGGTCTTACAAAATGGTTGCTAGGGTACTCTGTTTGGTTGCTAGGGAGTGGCTTGGCAGCTGCCAATCATGAAGCTCCAAAATCAATGTGAATGTATGAACCAACCCCCATCTCTATACGATGTTTTGATGCAGAGATAAAGTCTTGCAAAATGGTTGCTAGGGTACTCTGTTTGGTTGCTAGGGAGTGGCTTGGTAGCTGCCAATCATGAAACTCCAAAGGCTGCTTGTCAGTATGAATGATATAAACCAACTCCCATGCCTCTATGACATTCAGAATGGAAGATATTCCTCTTTGGATTTTGGTTGCTAAGGTGCTCGATAATGGTTGCTAGGGCATGGCCAGAAATTGTTGAGGTGATTCATGATTGGCTGTTTGCTGGCCCAAGTCAAACGAGCCCACCCTCATGTTTCTATGACACTTATATCCTGAGATATCCATTTGATCTCTTTCAATGGAAGTCTATGGGAGTTGTTGCTAAGGTGCTCTAAATGGTTGCTAGGGCGTGGCTTAATAGCTTCACAATGATCCTGAGAGACTGATTGGTCATCTGAGTAAAATGAGCCCGCCCCCTTGTCTCTATGACACTGTGATCCAGAGCTATGTTCAATACAAATTCCCTATGCAATTTACCATAGTAGGAAAAACACATGCATTTGATGGGACGTCCCTCACCATAGTAAGTCAATGGGGAAAACTTTAGGCAGCTCCTGCCCCCCAGGGGTGCAACTTTTACCCCATTGTGTGGTATGTTCTTAAAGAGCCTGCCAGCCTCTTCAAATGTGGCAAATCACACATTTGTCCGAAATCCTCGTTCGGAGCTACGAGTCGTCAAAGTTTGTCTCAATGTTAAGTCTATGGGATTTTTTGGAAATTTGTTCGCCCCTGGGGCGAGCACCGTACCCCTGATCTCTTATAAAATTCATTTGACACTTCTCCTCAATAGGCCGCACGATTTGATGCCTCATTCATGGGTCTGTGACAAAAAATGTGGACGTAGGAGTGCTCCAAACTTTTTCCTGGAATAGTAAAATGCTATACTAGAAAATTTCAATGGGAAAAATATTTGGGGAGCTCCTGCCCCCCAGGGGTGCAACCTTTACCCCATTGTGAGGTATTTTCTTAAAGAGCCTGTCAGCCTCTTCAAATGTGGTAAATTGCAAGTTTCTGCGAAATCCTCGCTCAGAGCTATGACTCGTCAAATTTTTTCGCCATGTTAAGTCTATGGGATTTTTTTTGGCTGTTTTTCGCCCCTGGGGCGAACATCGTACCCCCGATCTCTTAGAAAAGTCATAGCACACCTCTCCTAAATGAGCCGGTCGATTTGACACCTCACCCATGGGTCTGTGACAAAATCTGCGGGAGGAGTAGCGAACCAAAAAGTGGCCAGAATAATAAGAAGAAGAACTAGAATGTACATTTCCAGAGGAAAATGTGAAGTGGTGCTTGCAGTGGCAAAAAGCTCGCTCGGTTGCTAGGGTGTTCTGGGTGGTTGCTAAGGTGTTCTGGGTGGTTGCTAGGGCGTTGCTAGGCGGTTGCTAGGGTTTTCTGGGTGGTTGCTAGGTGGTTGCTATGGTTTTCTTTGTGGTTGCTAGGGTGTTGTTAGGTGGTTGCTATGGCGTTCTGAGTGGTTGCTAGGGTGTTGCAAGATGGTTGCTAGCATGTGGCTAGGTGGTTGCTAGGGTGTTGCTAGGGTGTTGCTAATGTGTTCTGGATGGTTGCTAGGTGGTTGCTAGGGTGTTGCTAGGTGATTGCTAGGGTGTTCTGGGTGGTTGCTATGGTGTTGCTATGTGGTTGCTAGGGTATTGTGGGTGGTTGCTAAGGTGTTCTGGGTGGTTGCTAGGGTGTTCTGGGTGGTTGCTAGGGTGTTGCTAGGCGGTTGCTAGGGTGTTGCTAAGGTATTCTGGATGGTTGCTAGGGTGTTCTGGGTGGTTGCTATGGTGTTGCTAGGTGGTTGCTAGGGTATTCTGGGTGGTTGCTAAGGTGTTGCTAGGTGGTTGCTAGGGTGTTCTGGGTGGTTTCTTGGGTGTTGCTAGGTGGTTGCTAGGGTGTTGCTAAGGTGTTCTGGATGGTTGCTAGGCGGTTGCTAGGGTGTTGCTAGGCGGTTGCTAGGGTGTTCTGGGTGGTTGCTATGGTGTTTGGGGTGGTTGCTAGGGTGTTGCTAGGTTGTTGCAAGGGTGTTCTGTGTGGTTGCTATGGTGTTGCTAGGTTGTTGCTAGGTTGTTGCTAGGCGGTTGTTAGGGTGTTCTGGATGGTTGCTAGGTGGTTGCTAGGGTGTTTCTAAGGTGTTCTGGAAGGTTGCTAGGCAGTTGCTAGGGTGTTGCTCGGTGGTTGCTAAGGTGTTGCTAGGGTGTTGCTAGGCGGTTGCTAGGGTGTTCTGGGTGGTTGCTAGGGTGTTGCTAGGTGGTTGCTAGGGTATTGCAAGGTGGTTGCTAGGGTGTTCTGGGTGGTTGCTAGGGTGTTGCTAAGGTGTTCTGGATAGTTGCTAGGCGGTTGCTAGGGTGTTGCTCGGTGGTTGCTATGGTGTTGCTAGGTTGTTGCTAGGGTGTTCTGGGTGGTTGCTAAGGTGTTGCTAGGTGGTTGCTATGGTGTTTGGGGTGGTTGCTAGGGTGTTGCTAGGTGGTTGCTAGGGTGTTGCTAAGGTGTTCTGGATAGTTTCTAGGTGGTTGCTAGGGTGTTGCTATGCGGTTGCTAGGGTGTTCTGGAAGGTTGCTATGGTGTTGTTAGGTTGTTGCTAGGGTATTCTGGGTAGTTGCTATGGTATTACTAGGTGGTTGGTAGTGTTCACATATGGTTATTATAGAGTTTTTATATTGTTCATGGCATGATTTAGCACTTAGCTAATCAATATTAGCATGTAGCTATTCACAGCTAGCATGTTTAGCATTTTGAAAGTTCTATGTGCTAGCATGAGTCAAAAGACCCAACCCCCATCGTGATACAATGTTCTGATGCTGAGATATAGCTGTTACAAAATGGTTGCTAGGGTACTCTGTTTGGTTGCTAGGGAGTGGCTTGGCAGCTTCCAATCATGAAGCTCCAAAGTCAATGTGAATGTATAAACCAACCCCCATCTCTATACGATGTTCTGATAAAGAGATGTAGGCCTTGCAAAATGGTTGCTAGGGTACTCTTTTTGGTTGCTAGGGAGTGGCTTGGCAGCTGCCAATCATGAATCTCCAAAGGCTGCTTGTCAGTATAATTGATATAATACAACTCCCAAGCCTGTATGACATTCAGAATGGAAGATATCCCTCTTTAAAATTTGGTTGCTAAGGTGCTCGATAATGGTTGCTAGGGTGTGGCCAGAAATTGTTGAGGTGATTCGTGATTGGCTGTTTGCTACCCCGAGTCAAACGAGACCACCCTTGTGTTTCTATGACACTTCTATCCGGAGATATCCCTTTGATCTCTTTCAATGGAAGTCTATGGGAGTTGTTGCTAAGGTGCTCTATATGGTTGCTAGGGCGTGGCTTTATAGCTTCACAATGATCCTGAGAGACTGATTGGTCGTCTGAGTAAAATGAGCCCGCCCCCTTGTCTCTATGACACTATGATCCAGAGCTATGTTCAATACAAAATCCCTATGCAATTTACCATAGTAGGAAAAACACATGCATTTGATGGGACATCCTTCACCATAGTAAGTCAATGGGGAAAATTTTGGGTAGCTCCTGCCCCCCAGGGGTGCAACTTTTACCCCATTGTGAGGTATGTTCTTACAGAGGCTGCCAGCCTCTTCAAATGTGGCAAATCACACGTTTTTCCGAAATCGTTGTTCGGAGCTATGAGTCGTCAAAGTTTGTCTCAATGTTAAGTCTATGGGATTTTTGGGAAATTTGTTCGCCCCTGGGTCGAACACCGTACCCCCGATCTCTGATAAAAGTGATAGGACACTTCTCTTCAATAGGCCGCACGATTTGATGCCTCATTCATGGGTCTGTGACAAAAACTGTGGACGTAGGAGTGCGCCAAACTTTTTCCTGGAATAGTATAATGCTATACTAGAAATTTTAAATAACATTGGGGTCAATGGGGGAAAATTTGGGCAGCTCCTGCCCCCCAGGGGTGCAACTTTTACCCCATTGTGAGGTATGTTCTTACAGAGCCTGTCAGCCTCTTCAAATGTGGTAAATCGCAGGCTTCTGTGAAATCCTCGCTCGGAGCTATGAGTCGTCAAAGTTTGTCGCAATGTTAAGTCTATGGGATTTTTGGGAAATTTGTTCGCCCTTCGGGCGAACATCGTACCCCCGATCGCTTAGAAAAGTCATAGCACACCATTCCCGAATATTCCGCACGTTTTGAGACCTCATTCATGGGTGTGTGACAAAAACTGCGGGAGGAGTAGCGTGCCAAACTTTTGGGCCGACTCAAAAAACACAATAGTAATAGTGTTGCCTTGCTTTCAGCAAGCACCACTAACTAGAATGTACATTTCCAGAGGAAAATGTGAAGTGGTGCTTGCAGTGGCAAAACTCACCACCCGGTTGCTAGAGTGTGGTACATGATTGCATACGAGACACCAAACATGTCTGTACAATGTTTGTGTGATGAGAAATGCCTTATTCAGCTGAGAAATGGCTTATTCATGTGTTCAGGTGGTTACTAGGGTATTCTATATGGTTGCTATGGTGTGATTATACAGTGTATGAGATTATATTTAAACACTAGTTGACAGTCTAAATCAAAAAAAGGCAAAATCCATGTTTCTTCTATTTTCTGAAGCTGAGAAATGACTTGAATATGTTGATTTATGGTTGCTAGGCTGCCCTAAGTGGTTGCTAGGGCGTAAATATGAAGTTATTATGTCTCTACTTGTTGGCTGCATGATAGGCCGAGTAAAAAGAGCCCAACCCCAAGTCTCTATGACCTTCTGTTCAAAAGATATGATCTCACCAATTTTGTGCCAATGTTAAGTCTATGGGACTTTTTCTGTCCGATTTATCGCCCGCCAGACAAACATCGTACAACCGATCGCTTAGAAAAGTCATAGCACACCTCTCCTCAATGACCGGGTCGATTTGACACCACATTCATGGATCTACGACAATAAATGCGGGAGGAGTAGCGTGCCAAAGTTTTGTCTTGGAGAATAGTATTCACAACACTAGAATGTACATTTCCAGAGGAAAATGTGAAGTGGTGCTTGCAGTGGCAAAACTCACCACCCGGTTGCTAGGGTGTTATGGCTGGTTGCTAGGGTGTTTCTAGGTGGTTGCTATGGTGTTTTGGGTGGTTGCTAGGGTGTTTCTAGGTGGTTGCTAGGGTGTTCTGAGTGGTTGCTAGGGTGTTGCTAGGTGGTTGCTAGGGTGTTCTGGGTGGTTGCTATGGTGTTGTTAGGCGGTTGCTAGGGTATTTTGGGTGGTTGCTAGGGTGTTGCTAGGGTGTTCTGGGTGGTTGCTAGGGTGTTCTGTGTGGTTGCTAGGAGGTTGCTAGGGTGTTGCTAGGCGGTTGCTAGGATGTTCTGGTATAGGTGGTTGGTAGTTGTCACAGATGGTTATTATGAAGTTTGTAGCAATTTCTTGGCATGATTTAGCACTTAGCTAATCAATATTAGCATGTAGCTATTCACTGCTAGCATGTGTAGCATGTAACAAGTCATGTTTGCTAACATGAGTAAAAAGAGCCGAACCCCATCTCTATACGATGTTTTGATGCAGAGATATAGGTCTTGAAAAACGGTTGCTAGGGTACTCTGTTTGGTTGCTAGGGAGTGGCTTGGCAGCTGCCAATCATGAAGCTCCAAAGTCAATGTGAATGTATAAACCAACCCCCATCTCTATACGATGTTTTGATGCAGAGATAAAGTCTTGCAAAATGGTTGCTAGGGTACTCTATTTGGTTGCTAGGGAGTGGCTTGGTAGCTGTCAATCATGAAACTCCAAAGGCTGCTTGTCAGTATGAATGATATAAACCAACTCCCATGCCTCTATGACATTCAGAATGGAAGATATGCCACTTTGGATTTTGGTTGCTAAGGTGCTCGATAATGGTTGCTAGGGCATGGCCAGAAATTGTTGAGGTGTTTCATGATTGGCTGTTTGCCTGCCCAAGTCAAACGAGCCCACCCTCATGTTTCTATGACACTTATATCCTGAGATATCCCTTTGATCTCTTTTAATGGAAGTCTATGGGAGTTGTTGCTAAGGTGCTCTAAATGGTTCCTAGGGCGTGGCTTAATAGCTTCACAATGATCCTGAGAGACTTATTGGTCGTCTGAGTAAAATGAGCCCGCCCCCTTGTCTCTATGACACTGTGATCCAGAGCTATGTTCAATACAAAATCCCTATGCAATTTACCATAGTAGGAAAAACACATGCATTTGATGGGACGTCCTTCACCATAGTAAGTCAATGGGGAAACTTTGGGCAGCTCCTGCCCCCCAGGGGTACAACTTTTACCCCATTGTGTGGTATGTTCTTAAAGAGCCTGCCAGCCTCTTCAAATGTGGCAAATCTCACGTTTGTCCGAAATCCTTGTTTGGAGCTACGAGTCGTCAAAGTTTGTCTCAATGTTAAGTCTATGGGATTTTTTGGAAATTTGTTCGCCCCTGGGTCGAACACCGTACCCCCGATCTCTGATAAAAGTGATAGGACACTTCTCCTCAATAGGCCGCACGATTTGATGCCTCATTCATGGGTCTGTGACAAAAACTGTGGACGTAGGAGTGCTCCAAACTTTTTCCTGGAATAGTAAAATGCTATACTAGAAAATTTTTAATGGGAAAAATTTGGGAAGCTCCTGCCCCCCAGGGGTGCAACTTTTACCCCATTGTGAGGTATTTTCTTAAAGAGCCTGTCAGCCTCTTCAAATGTGGTAAATTGCAAGTTTCTGCGAAATCCGATCTCAGAGCTATGACTCGTCAAATTTTTTCGCCATGTTAAGTCTATGGGATTTTTTTTGGCCGTTTTTCGCCCCTGGGGCGAACATCGTACCCCCGATCGCTTAGAAAAGTCATAGCACACCTCTCCTAAATAAGCCGGTCGATTTGACACCTCACCCATGGGTCTGTGACAAAATCTGCGGGAGGAGTAGCGAACCAAAAAGTGGCCAGAATAATAAGAAGAATAATAAATAACATGGGGGTCAATGGGGGAATATTTGGGCAGCTCCTGCCCCCCAGGGGTGCAACTTTTACCCCATTGTGAGGTATGTTCTTACAGAGCCTGTCAGCCTCTTCAAATGTGGTAAATCTCAGGCTTCTGTGAAATCCTCGCTCGGAGCTATGAGTCGTCAAAGTTTGTCGCAATGTTAAGTCTATGGGATTTTTGGGAAATTTGTTCGCCCTTCGGGCGAACATCGTACCCCCGATCGCTTAGAAAAGTCATAGCACACCATTCCCGAATATTCCGCACGTTTTGAGACCTCATTCATGGGTGTGTGACAAAAACTGCGGGAGGAGTAGCGTGCCAAACTTTTGGGCCGACTCAAAAAACACAATAGTAATAGTGTTGCCTTGCTTTCAGCAAGCACCACTAACTAGAATGTACATTTCCAGAGGAAAATGTGAAGTGGTGCTTGCAGTGGCAAAACTCACCACCCGGTTGCTAGGGTGTTATGGCTGGTTGCTAGGGTGGTTGCTAGGTGGTTGCTAGGGTGTTGCTAGGTGGTTGCTAGGGTGTTCTGTGTGGTTGCTAGGGTGTTGCTAGGTGGTTGCTAGGGTGTTCTGGGTGGTTGCTATGGTGTTGCTAGGCGGTTGCTAGGGTGTTCTGAGTGGTTGCTAGGGTGTTGCTAGGTGGTTGATAGGGTGTTCTGGGTGGTTGCTAGGGTGTTATGGGTGGTTGCTATGGTGTTGTTAGGCAGTTGCTAGGGTATTCTGGGTGGTTGCTAGGGTGTTCTTGGTGGTTGCTAGGGTGTTCTGGGTGGTTGCTATGGTGTTGTAAGGCGGTTGTTAGGGTGTTCTGGGTGGTTGCTAGGGTGTCCCGGGTTGTTGCTAGGTTGTTGCTAGGTGGTTGCTAGGATGTTCTAGGTGGTTGCTAGGGTGTTGCTAGGCGGTTGCTAGAGTGTTCTGGGTGGTTTCTAGGGTGTTGCTAGGTGGTTGCTAAGGTGTTGCTAGGTGGTTGCTAGGGTGTTGCTAATGTGTTCTGGATGGTTGCTAGGCGGTTGCTAGGCGGTTGCTAGGGTGTTCTGGGTGGTTGCTATGGTGTTGCTAGGTGGTTGCTAGGGTGTTCTGGGTGGTTGCTATGGTGTTACTAGGTGGTTGGTATTGTTCACATATGGTTACTATAGAGTTTTTATATTGTTCATGGCATGATTTAGCACTTAGCTAATCAATATTAGCATGTAGCTATTCACAGCTAGCATGTTTAACATTTTGAAAGCTCTATGTGCTAGCATGAGTCAAAAGACCCAACCCCCATCGCGATACAATGTTCTGATGCTGAGATATAGCTGTTACAAAATGGTTGCTAGGGTACTCTGTTTGGTTGCTAGGGAGGTGCTTGGCAGCTGCCAATCATGAAGCTCCAAAGTCAATGTGAATGGATAAACCAACCCCCATCTCTATACGATGTTTTGATGCAGAGATATAGGTCTTGCAAAACGGTTGCTAGGGTACTCTGTTTGGTTGCTAGGGAGTGGCTTGGCAGCTTCCAATCATGAAGCTCCAAAGTCAATGTGAATGTATAAACCAACCCCCATCTCTATACGATGTTCTGATGCAGAGATGTAGGCCTTGCAAAATGGTTGCTAGGGTACTCTTTTTGGTTGCTAGGGAGTGGCTTGGCAGCTGCCAATCATGAAACTCCAAAGGCTGCTTGTCAGTATGAATGATATAAACCAACTCCCATGCCTCTATGACATTCAGAATGGAAGATATCCCTCTTTGGATTTTGGTTGCTAAGGTGCTCTACAATGGTTGCTAGGGCATGGCCAGAAATTGTTGAGGTGATTCATGATTGGCTGTTTGCTGGCCCAAGTCAAACGAGCCCACCCTCAAGTTTCTATGACACTTATATCCTGAGATATCCCTTTGATTTCTTTCAATGGAAGTCTATGGGAGTTGTTGCTAAGGTGCTCTAAATGGTTGCTAGGGCGTGGCTTAATAGCTTCACAATGATCCTGAGAGACTGATTGGTCATCTGAGTAAAATGAGCCCGCCCCCTTGTCTCTATGACACTGTGATCCAGAGCTATGTTCAATACAAAATCCCTATGCAATTTACCATAGTAGGAAAAACACATGCATTTGATGGGACATCCCTCACCATAGTAAGTCAATGGGGAAAACTTTGGGCAGCTCCTGCCCCCCAGGGGTGCAACTTTTACCCCATTGTGAGGTAAGTTCTTAAAGAGCCTGCCAGCCTCTTCAAATGTGGCAAATCACACATTTCTCCGAAATCGTTGTTCGGAGCTATGAGTCGTCAAAGTTTGTCGCAATGTTAAGTCTATGGGATTTTTTGGAAATTTGTTCGCCCCTGGGGCGAACACCGTACCCCCGATCTCTTATAAAATTCATATGACACTTCTCTTCAATAGGCCGCACGATTTGAAGCCTCATTTATGTGTCTGTGACAAAAACTGTGGACGTAGCAGTGCTCCAAACTTTTTCCTGGAATAGTAAAATGCTATACTAGAAAATTTTTAATGGGAAAAATTTGGGCAGCTCCTGCCCCCCAGGGGTGCAACTTTTACCCCATTGTGAGGTATTTTCTTAAAGAGCCTGTCAGCCTCTTCAAATGTGGTAAATTGCAAGTTTCTGCGAAATCCGATCTCAGAGCTATGACTCGTCAAATTTTTTCGCCATGTTAAGTCTATGGGATTTTTTTTGGCCGTTTTTCGCCCCTGGGGCGAACATCGTACCCCCGATCGCTTAGAAAAGTCATAGCACACCTCTCCTAAATAAGCCGGTCGATTTGACACCTCACCCATGGGTCTGTGACAAAATCTGCGGGAGGAGTAGCGA
This sequence comes from Pimephales promelas, assembly GCF_988280905.1. Taxonomy (NCBI): domain Eukaryota; kingdom Metazoa; phylum Chordata; class Actinopteri; order Cypriniformes; family Leuciscidae; genus Pimephales; species Pimephales promelas. The sequence goes on from NC_142770.1 coordinate 32,689,147, forward strand.
ACCAAAAAGTGGCCAGAATAATAAGAAGAATAATAAATAACATGGGGGTCAATGGGGGAATATTTGGGCAGCTCCTGCCCCCCAGGGGTGCAACTTTTACCCCATTGTGAGGTATTTTCTTACAGAGCCTGTCAGCCTCTTCAAATGTGGTAAATCGCAGGCTTCTGTGAAATTCTCGCTCGGAGCTACGAGTCGTCAAAGTTTGTCGCAATGTTAAGTCTATGGGATTTTTGGGAAATTTGTTCGCCCTTCGGGCGAACATCGTACCCCCGATCGCTTAGAAAAGTCATAGCACACCATTCCCGAATATTCCGCACGTTTTGAGACCTCATTCATGGGTGTGTGACAAAAACTGCGGGAGGAGTAGCGTGCCAAACTTTTGGGCCGGCTCAAAAAACACAATAGTAATAGTGTTGCCTTGCTTTCAGCAAGCACCACTAATAATAAACAACATGGGGGTCAATGGGGGAATATTTGGGCAGCTCCTGCCCCCCAGGGGTGCAACTTTTACCCCATTGTGAGGTATGTTCTTACAGAGCCTGTCAGCCTCTTCAAATGTGGTAAATCGCAGGCTTCTGTGAAATCCTCGCTCGGAGCTATGAGTCGTCAAAGTTTGTCGCAATGTTAAGTCTATGGGATTTTTGGGAAATTTGTTCGCCCTTCGGGCGAACATCGTACCCCCGATCGCTTAGAAAAGTCATAGCACACCATTCCCGAATATTCCGCACGTTTTGAGACCTCATTCATGGGTGTGTGACAAAAACTGCGGGAGGAGTAGCGCGTCAAACTTTTGGGCCGGCTCAAAAAACACAATAGTAATAGTGTTGCCTTGCTTTCAGCAAGCACCACTAATAATAAATAACATGGGAGTCAATGGGGGAAAATTTGGGCAGCTCCTGCCCCCCAGGGGTGCAACTTTTACCCCATTGTGAGGTATGTTCTTACAGAGCCTGTCAGCCTCTTCAAATGTGGTAAATCGCAGGCTTCTGTGAAATTCTCGCTCGGAGCTATGAGTCGTCAAAGTTTGTCGCAATGTTAAGTCTATGGGATTTTTGGGAAATATGTTCGCCCTTCGGGCGAACATCGTACCCCCGATCGCTTAGAAAAGTCATAGCACACCATTCCCGAATAATCCGCACGTTTTGAGACCTCATTCATGGGTGTGTGACAAAAACTGCGGGAGGAGTAGCGTGCCAAACTTTTGGGCCGACTCAAAAAACACAATAGTAATAGTGTTGCCTTGCTTTCAGCAAGCACCACTAATAAATAACATGGGGGTCAATGGGGGAATATTTGGGCAGCTCCTGCCCCCCAGGGGTGCAACTTTTACCCCATTGTGAGGTATGTTCTTACAGAGCCTGTCAGCCTCTTCAAATGTGGTAAATCGCAGGCTTCTGTGAAATTCTCGCTCGGAGCTATGAGTCGTCAAAGTTTGTCGCAATGTTAAGTCTATGGGATTTTTGGGAAATTTGTTCGCCCTTCGGGCGAACATCGTACCCCCGATCGCTTAGAAAAGTCATAGCACACCATTCCCGAATATTCCGCACGTTTTGAGACCTCATTCATGGGTGTGTGACAAAAACTGCGGGAGGAGTAGCGTGCCAAACTTTTGGGCCGACTCAAAAAACACAATAGTAATAGTGTTGCCTTGCTTTCAGCAAGCACCACTAACTAGAATGTACATTTCCAGAGGAAAATGTGAAGTGGTGCTTGCAGTGGCAAAACTCACCACCCGGTTGCTAGGGTGTTCTGGGTGGTTGCTAGTTGGTTGTCAGGGTATTCTAGGTAGTTGCTATGCGGTTGCTATGCAGTTGCTAGGGTATTATGGGTGGTTGCCAAGGTGTTCTGGGTGGTTGCTAAGTTGTTGCTAGGTGGTTGCTAGGGTGTTCTGGGTGGTTGCTAGGGTGTTGCTAGGCGGTTGCTAGGGTGTTCTGGGTGGTTGCTAGGGTGTTGCTAGGCGGTTGCTAGGGTGTTCTGGGTGGTTGCTAGGTGGTTGCTAGGGTGTTGCTAAGGTGTTCTGGAAGGTTGCTAGGCGGTTGCTAGGGTGTTGCTCGGTGGTTGCTAAGGTGTTGCTAGGTGGTTGCTAGGGTGTTGCTAGGGTGTTCTGGGTGGTTGCTAGGGTGTTGCTAGGTGGTTTCTAGGGTGTTCTGGGTGGTTGCTAGGCTGTTGCTAGGTGGTTGCTAGGGTGTTGCTAAGGTGTTCTGGATGGTTGCTAGGCGGTTGCTAGGGTGTTATGGGTGGTTGCTAGGGTGTTGCTAGGTGGTTGCTAGGGTGTTGCTAAGGTGTTCTGGATAGTTTCTAGGTGGTTGCTAGGGTGTTGCTATGCGGTTGCTAGGGTGTTCTGGGTGGTTGCTAGGGTGTTGTTGGATGGTTGCTAGGGTGTTGCTAGGTGGTTGCTAGGGTGTTCTTGGTGGTTGCTAGGGTGTTGCTAGGTGGTTGCTAGGGTGTTCTGGGTGGTTGCTAGGGTGTTGCTAGGCGGTTGCTAGGGTGTTCTTGGTGGTTGCTAGGGTGTTGCTAGGTGGTTGCTAGGGTGTTCTGGGTGGTTGCTAGGGTGTTGCTAGGCGGTTGCTAGGGTGTTCTGGGTGGTTGCTATGGTGTTGCTAGGTCGTTGCTATGGTGTTACTAGGTGGTTGGTAGTGTTCACATATGGTTACTATAGAGTTTTTATAACATTCATGGCATGATTTAGCACTTAGCTAATCAATATTAGCATGTAGCTATTCACTGCTAGCATGTGTAGCATGTAGCAAGTCATGTTTGCTAACATGAGTAAAAAGAGCCAACCCCCATCTCTATACGATGTTTTGATGCAGAGATGTAGGTCTTACAAAATGGTTGCTAGGGTACTCTGTTTGGTTGCTAGGGACTGGCTTGGCAGCTGCCAATCATGAAGCTCCAAAGTCAATGTGAATGTATAAACCAACCCCCATCTCTATACGATGTTTTAATGCAGAGATAAAGTCTTGCAAAATGGTTGCTAGGGTACTCTGTTTGGTTGCTAGGGAGTGGCTTGGTAACTGCCAATCATGAAACTCCAAAGGCTGCTTGTCAGTATGAATGATATAAACCAACTCCCATGCCTCTATGACATTCAGAATGGAAGATATCCCTCTTTGGATTTTGGTTGCTAAGGTGCTCTACAATGGTTGCTATGGCGTTGCCAGTAAGTGTTGAGGTGATTCAGGATTGGCTGTTTGCTGGCCCAAGTCAAACGAGCCCACCCTCATGTTTCTATGATACTTATATCCTGAGATATCCCTTTGATCTCTTTCAATGGAAGTCTATGGAACTTGTTGCTAAGGTGCTCTATATGGTTGCTAGGGCGTGGCTTAATAGCTTCACAATGATCCTGAGAGACTGATTGGTCATCTGAGTAAAATGAGCCCGCCCCCTTGTCTCTATGACACTGTGATCCAGAGCTATGTTCAATACAAAATCCCTATGCAATTTACCATAGTAGGAAAAACACATGCATTTGATGGGACGTCCTTCACCATAGTAAGTCAATGGGGAAACTTTGGGCAGCTCCTGCCCCCCAGGGGTGCAACTTTTACCCCATTGTGTGGTATGTTCTTAAAGAGCCTGCCAGCCTCTTCAAATGTGGCAAATCACACATTTGTCCGAAATCCTTGTTTGGAGCTACGAGTCGTCAAAGTTTGTCTCAATGTTAAGTCTATGGGATTTTTTGGAAATTTGTTCGCCCCTGGGTCGAACACCGTACCCCCGATCTCTGATAAAAGTGATAGGACTGTTCTCTTCAATAGGCCGCACGATTTGATGCCTCATTTATGGGTCTGTGACAAAAACTGTGGACGTAGGAGTGCGCCAAACTTTTTCCTGGAATAGTAAAATGCTATACTAGAAAATTTTCAATGGGAAAAATTTGGGGAGCTCCTGCCCCCAAGGGGTGCAACTTTTACCCCATTGTGAGGTATTTTCTTACAGAGCCTGTCACCCTCTTCAAATGTGGTAAATCACAGGTTTCTGCGAAATCCGATCTCAGAGCTATGACTCGTCAAAGTTTGTCGTAATGTTAAGTCTATGGGATTTTTTGGGCCGTTTTTCGCCCCTGGGGCGACCATCGTACCCCCGATCGCTTATAAAAGTCATAGCACACCTCTCCTAAATAAGCCGGTCGATTTGACGCCTCACCCATGGGTCTGTGACAAAATCTGCGGGAGGAGTAGCGAACCAAAAAACGGCGGAACAATAAGAATAAGAATAAGAATAAGAATAAGAATAATAAATAACATTGGGGTCAATGGGGAAAATTTGGGCAGCTCCTGCCCCCCAGGGGTGCAACTTTTACCCCATTGTGAGGTATTTTCTTACAGAGCCTGTCAGCCTCTTCAAATGTGGTAAATCGCAGGCTTCTGTGAAATTCTCGCTCGGAGCTACGAGTCGTCAAAGTTTGTCGCAATGTTAAGTCTATGGGATTTTTGGGAAATTTGTTCGCCCTTCGGGCGAACATCGTACCCCCGATCGCTTAGAAAAGTCATAGCACACCATTCCCGAATATTCCGCACGTTTTGAGACCTCATTCATGGGTGTGTGACAAAAACTGCGGGAGGAGTAGCGTGCCAAACTTTTGGGCCGGCTCAAAAAACACAATAGTAATAGTGTTGCCTTGCTTTCAGCAAGCACCACTAACTAGAATGTACATTTCCAGAGGAAAATGTGAAGTGGTGCTTGCAGTGGCAAAACTCACCACCCGGTTGCTAGGGTGTTCTGGGTGGTTGCTAGGTGGTTGCTAGGGTGTTGCTAGGTGGTTGCTAGGGTGTTCTGTGTGGTTGCTAGGGTGTTGCTAGGTGGTTGCTAGGGTGTTCTGGGTGGTTGCTATGGTGTTGTTAGGCAGTTGCTAGGATATTCTGGGTGGTTGCTAGGGTGTTCTTGGTGGTTGCTAGGGTGTTCTGGGTGGTTGCTAGGTGGTTGCTAGGGTGTTGCTAGGAGGTTGCTTGGATGTTCTGGTATAGGTGGTTGGTAGTTGTCACAGATGGTTACTATGAAATTTGTAGCATTTTATTGGCATGATTTAGCACTTAGCTAATCAATATTAGCATGTAGCTATTCTCTGCTAGCATGTGTAGCATGTAGCAAGTCATGTTTGCTAGCATGAGTAAAAAGAGCCAACCCCCATCTCTATACGATGTTTTGATGCAGAGATGTAGGTCTTACAAAATGGTTGCTAGGGTACTCTGTTTGGTTGCTAGGGGGTGGCTTGGCAGCTGCCAATCATGAAGCTCAAAAGTCAATGTGAATGTATAAACCAACCCCCATCTCTATACGATGTTTTGGTGCAGAGATATAAGTCTTACAAAATGGTTTCTAGGGTACTGTTTTTGGTTGCTAGGGAGTGGCTTGGCAGCTGCCAATCATGAAACTCCAAAGGCTGCTTGTCAGTATGAATGATATAAACCAACCCCCATCTCTATACGATGTTCTGATGTAGAGATATAGGTTGTGCAAAATGGTTGCTAGGGTACTCTGTTTGGTTGCTAGGGAGTGGCTTGGCAGCTGCCAAACATGCATCTCCACAGGATGCTTGTCAGTATGAATGATATAAACCAACTCCCATGCCTCTATGACATTCAGAATGGAAGATATCCCTCTTTGGATTTTGGTTGCTAAGGTGCTCTACAATGGTTGCTAGGGCGTTGACAGTAAGTGTTGAGGTGATTCAGGATTGGCTGTTTGCTGGCCCAAGTCAAACGAGCCCACCCTCATGTTTCTATGACACTTCTATCCGGAGATATCCCTTTGATCTCTTTCAATGGAAGTCTATTGTACTTGTTGCTAAGGTGCTCTATATGGTTGCTAGGGCGTGGCTTAATAGCTTCATAATGATCCTGAGAGACTGATTGGTCGTCTGAGTAAAATGAGCCCGCCCCCTTGTCTCTATGACACTGTGATCCAGAGCTATGTTCAATACAAAATCCCTATGCAATTTACCATAGTAGGAAAAACACATGCATTTGATGGGACGTCCTTCACCATAGTAAGTCAATGGGGAAACTTTGGGCAGCTCCTGCCCCCCAGGGGTACAACTTTTACCCCATTGTGTGGTATGTTCTTAAAGAGCCTGCCAGCCTCTTCAAATGTGGCAAATCTCACGTTTGTCCGAAATCCTTGTTTGGAGCTACGAGTCGTCAAAGTTTGTCTCAATGTTAAGTCTATGGGATTTTTTGGAAATTTGTTCGCCCCTGGGTCGAACACCGTACCCCCGATCACTGATAAAAGTGATATGACACTTCTCCTCAATAGGCCGCACGATTTGATGCCTCATTCATGGGTCTGTGACAAAAACTGTGGACGTAGGAGTGCTCCAAACTTTTTCCTGGAATAGTAAAATGCTATACTAGAAAATTTTCAATGGGAAAAATTTGGGGAGCTCCTGCCCCCCAGGGGTGCAACTTTTACCCCATTGTGAGGTATTTTCTTAAAGAACCTGTTAGCCTCTTCAAATGTGGTAAATTACACATTTCTGCGAAATTCTCGCTCAGAGCTATGAGTCGCCAAAATTTGTCGTAATGTTAAGTCTATGGGATTTTTTGGGCCGTTTTTCGCCCCTGGGGCGAACATCGTACCCCCGATCGCTTATAAAAGTCATAGCACACCTCTCCTAAATAAGCCGGTCGATTTGACGCCTCACCCATGGGTCTCTGACAAAAGCTGCGGGAGGAGTAGCGAACAGAAAAACGGCGGAACAATAAGAATAAGAACTAGAATGTACATTTCCAGAGGAAAATGTGAAGTGGTGCTTGCAGTGGCAAAACTCACCACCCGGTTGCTAGGGTGTTCTGGGTGGTTGCTAGGTAGTTTCTAGGGTGTTGCTAGGTGGTTGCTAGGGTGTTCTGTGTGGTTGCTAGGGTGTTGCTGGGTGGTTGCTATGGTGTTGCTAAGCAGTTGCTAGGGTGTTCTGAGTGGTTGCTAGGGTGTTGCTAGGTGGTTGCTAGGGTGTTCTGGGTGGTTGCTAGGGTGTTATGGGTGGTTGCTATGGTGTTGTTAGGCAGTTGCTAGGGTATTCTGGGTGGTTGCTAGGGTGTTCTTGGTGGTTGCTAGGGTGTTCTGGGTGGTTGCTATGGTGTTGTTAGGCAGTTGCTAGGGTATTCTGTATGGTTGCTAGGGTGTTGCTAGGCGGTCGCTAAGGTGTTCTAGGTGGTTGCTAGGGTGTTGCTAGGTGGTTGCTAGGGTGTTGCTAGGCGGTTGCTAGGGTTTTCTAGGTGGTTGCTAGGGTGTTGCTAGGCGGTTGCTAAGGTGTTCTGGGTGGTTTCTAGGGTGTTGCTAGGGTGTTCTGGGTGGTTGCTAGGGTGTTACTAGGTGGTTGGTAGTGTTCACATATGATTAGTATAGAGTTTTTATAATGTTCAGGGCATGATTTGGCACTTAGCTAATCAATATTAGCATGTAGCTATTCACAGCTAGCATGTTTAGCATGTTGAAAGTTCTGTGTGCTAACATGAGTCAAAAAACCCAACCCCCATCGCAATACAATGTTCTGATGCTGAGAAACAGGTCTTGCAAAACGGTTGCTAGGGTACTCTGTTTGGTTGCTAGGGAGTGGCTTGGCAGCTGCCAATCATGAAGCTCCAAAGTCAATGTGAATGTATAAACCAACCCCCATCTCTATACGATGTTTTGATGCAGAGATATAGGTCTTGCAAAATGGTTGCTGGGTACTCTGTTTGGTTGCTAGGGAGTGGCTTGGCAGCTGCCAATCATGAATCTTCAAAGGCTGCTTGTCAGTATGAATGATATAATACAACTCCCATGCCTCTATGACATTCAGAATGGAAGATATCCCTCTTTGGATTTTGGTTGCTAAGGTGCTCTACAATGGTTGCTAGGGTGTTGCCAGTAAGTGTTGAGGTGATTCATGATTGGCTGTTTGCTGGCCCAAGTCAAACGAGCCCACCCTCATGTTTCTATGACACTTATATCCTGAGATATCCCTTTGATCTTTTTTAATGGAAGTCTATGGGAGTTGTTGCTAAGGTGCTCTATATGGTTGCTAGGGCGTGGCTTGATAGCTTCACAATGATCCTGAGAGACTGATTGGTCGTCTGAGTAAAATGAGCCCGCCCCCTTGTCTCTATGACACTATGATCCAGAGCTATGTTCAATACAAAATCCCTATGCAATTTACCATAGTAGGAAAAACACATGCATTTGATGGGACATCCTTCACCATAGTAAGTCAATGGGGAAAATTTTGGGTAGCTCCTGCCCCCCAGGGGTGCAACTTTTACCCCATTGTGAGGTATGTTCTTACAGAGGCTGCCAGCCTCTTCAAATGTGGCAAATCACACGTTTTTCCGAAATCGTTGTTCGGAGCTATGAGTCGTCAAAGTTTGTCTCAATGTTAAGTCTATGGGATTTTTTGGAAATTTGTTCGCCCCTGGGGCGAACACCGTACCCCCGATCTCTGATAAAAGTGATAGGACACTTCTCTTCAATAGGCCGCACGATTTGATGCCTCATTCATGGGTCTGTGACAAAAACTGTGGACGTAGGAGTGCGCCAAACTTTTTCCTGGAATAGTATAATGCTATACTAGAAATTTTAAATAACATGGGGGTCAATGGGGGAAAATTTGGGCAGCTCCTGCCCCCCAGGGGTGCAACTTTTACCCCATTGTGAGGTATGCTCTTACAGAGCCTGTCAGCCTCTTCAAATGTGGTAAATCGCAGGCTTCTGTGAAATCCTCGCTCGGAGCTATGATTCGTCAAAGTTTGTCGCAATGTTAAGTCTATGGGATTTTTGGGAAATTAGTTCGCCCTTCGGGCGAACATCGTACCCCCGATCGCTTAGAAAAGTCATAGCACACCATTCCCGAACATTCCGCACGATTTGAGACCTCATTCATGGGTGTGTGACAAAAACTGCGGGAGGAGTAGCGCGTCACACTTTTGGGCCGACTCAAAAAACACAATAGTAATAGTGTTGCCTTGCTTTCAGCAAGCACCACTAATAAGTATGCAGGATAACAATAGTGTTGCTTTGCAAGCACCACTAATAAATAACATGGGGGTCAATGGGGGAATATTTGGGCAGCTCCTGCCCCCCAGGGGTGCAACTTTTACCCCATTGTGAGGTATGTTCTTACAGAGCCTGTCAGCCTCTTCAAATGTGGTAAATCGCAGGCTTCTGTGAAATCCTCGCTCGGAGCTATGAGTCGTCAAAGTTTGTCGCAATGTTAAGTCTATGGGATTTTTGGGAAATTTGTTCGCCCTTCGGGCGAACATCGTACCCCCGATCGCTTAGAAAAGTCATAGCACACCATTCCCGAATATTCCGCACGTTTTGAGACCTCATTCATGGGTGTGTGACAAAAACTGCGGGAGGAGTAGCGCGTCAAACTTTTTGGCCGGCTCAGAAAACACAATAGTAATAGTGTTGCCTTGCTTTCAGCAAGCACCACTAATAAGTACATTTCCAGAGGAAAATGTGAAGTGGTGCTTGCAGTGGCAAAACTCACCACCCGGTTGCTAGGGTGTTATGGGTGGTTGCTAGGTGGTTGCTAGGGTTTTCTTGGTGGTTGCTAGAGTTTTGCTAGGTGTTGCTAGGTGGTTAATATGGTGTTCTGGGTGGTTGCTAGGGTGTTGCTAGGTGGTTGCTAGGGTGTTCTGGGTGGTTGCTAGGGTATTGCTAGGTGGTTGCTAGGGTGTTGCTAGGTGGTTGCTAGGGTGTTGCTAGGCGGTTGCTAGGGTGTTCTGTTGGTTGCTAGGGTGTTGCTAAGGTGTTCAAGATGGTTGCTAGGCGGTTGCTATGGTGTTTCTAGGCGGTTGCTAGGGTATTCTGGGTGGTTGCTATGGTGTTACTAGGTGGTTGGTAGTTGTCACAGATGGTTACTATGGAGTGTGTAGCATTTTCTTGGCATGATTTAACACTTAGCTAATCAATATTAGCATGTAGCTATTCACTGCTAGCATGTGTAGCATGTAGCAAGTCCTGTTTGCTAGCATGAGTAAAAAGAGCCAACCAGCATCTCTATACAATGTTTTGAATCAGAGATATAGGTCTTACAAAATGGTTGCTAGGGTACTCTGTTTGGTTGCTAGGGAGTGGCTTGGCAGCTGCCAATCATGAAGCTCCAAAGTCAATGTGAATGTATAAACCAACCCCCATCTCTATACGATGTTTTGATGCAGAGATATAGGTCTTGCAAAATGGTTGCTGGGTACTCTGTTTGGTTGCTAGGGAGTGGCTTGGCAGCTGCCAATCATGAATCTTCAAAGGCTGCTTGTCAGTATGAATGATATAATACAACTCCCATGCCTCTATGACATTCAGAATGGAAGATATCCCTCTTTGGATTTTGGTTGCTAAGGTGCTCTACAATGGTTGCTAGGGCGTTGCCAGTAAGTGTTGAGGTGATTCAGGATTGGCTGTTTGCTGGCCCAAGTCAAACGAGCCCACCCTCATGTTTCTATGACACTTCTATCCGGAGATATCCCTTTGATCTCTTTCAATGGAAGTCTATGGTACTTGTTGCTAAGGTGCTCTATATGGTTGCTAGGGCGTGGCTTGATAGCTTCACAATGATCCTGAGAGACTGATTGGTCATCTGAGTAAAATGAGCCCACCCCCTTGTCTCTATGACACTATGATCCAGAGCTATGTTCAATGCAAAATCCCTATGCAATTTACCATAGTAGGAAAAACACATGCATTTGATGGGACGTCCTTCACCATAGTAAGTCAATGAGGAAAATTTTGGGTAGCTCCTGCCCCCCAGGGGTGCAACTTTTACCCCATTGTGAGGTATGTTCTTACAGAGGCTGCCAGCCTCTTCAAATGTGGCAAATCACACGTTTTTCCGAAATCGTTGTTCGGAGCTATGAGTCGTCAAAGTTTGTCTCAATGTTAAGTCTATGGGATTTTTTGGAAATTTGTTCGCCCCTGGGTCGATCACCGTACCCCCGATCTCTGATAAAAGTGATAGGACACTTCTCTTCAATAGGCCGCACGATTTGATGCCTCATTCATGGGTCTGTGACAAAAACTGTGGACGTAGGAGTGCGCCAAACTTTTTCCTGGAATAGTATAATGCTATACTAGAAATTTTAAATAACATTGGGGTCAATGGGGGAAAATTTGGGCAGCTCCTGCCCCCCAGGGGTGCAACTTTTACCCCATTGTGAGGTATGTTCTTACAGAGCCTGTCAGCCTCTTCAAATGTGGTAAATCGCAGGCTTCCGTGAAATCCTCGCTCGGAGCTATGAGTCGTCAAAGTTTGTCGCAATGTTAAGTCTATGGGATTTTTGGGAAATTTGTTCGCCCTTCGGGCGAACATCGTACCCCCGATCGCTTAGAAAAGTCATAGCACACCATTCCCGAATATTCCGCACGTTTTGAGACCTCATTCATGGGTGTGTGACAAAAACTGCGGGAGGAGTAGCGTGCCAAACTTTTGGGCCGACTCAAAAAACACAATAGTAATAGTGTTGCCTTGCTTTCAGCAAGCACCACTAATAATAAATAACATGGGGGTCAATGGGGAAAATTTGGGCAGCTCCTGCTCCCCAGGGGTGCAACTTTTACCCCATTGTGAGGTATGTTCTTACAGAGCCTGTCAGCCTCTTCAAATGTGGCAAATCACACGTTTTTCCGAAATCCTCGCTCGGAGCTATGAGTCGTCAAAGTTTGTCGCAATGTTAAGTCTATGGGATTTTTGGGAAATTTGTTCGCCCTTCGGGCGAACATCGTACCCCCGATCGCTTAGAAAAGTCATAGCACACCATTCCCGAATATTCCGCACGTTTTGAGACCTCATTCATGGGTGTGTGACAAAAACTGCGGGAGGAGTAGCGCGTCAAACTTTTGGGCCGACTCAAAAAACACAATAGTAATAGTGTTGCCTTGCTTTCAGCAAGCACCACTAATAAGAATAATAAATAACATTGGGGTCTATGGGGAAAATTTGGGCAGCTCCTGCCCCCCAGGGGTGCAACTTTTACCCCATTGTGAGGTATGTTCTTACAGAGCCTGTCAGCCTCTTCAAATGTGGTGAATCGCAGGCTTCTGTGAAATTCTCGCTCGGAGCTATGAGTCGTCAAAGTTTGTCGCAATGTTAAGTCTATGGGATTTTTGGGAAATTTGTTCGCCCTTCGGGCGAACATCGTACCCCCGATCGCTTAGAAAAGTCATAGCACACCATTCCCGAATATTCCGCACGTTTTGAGACCTCATTCATGGGTGTGTGACAAAAACTGCGGGAGGAGTAGCGTGCCAAACTTTTGGGCCGACTCAAAAAACACAATAGTAATAGTGTTGCCTTGCTTTCAGCAAGCACCACTAACTAGAATGTACATTTCCAGAGGAAAATGTGAAGTGGTGCTTGCAGTGGCAAAAAGCTCGCTCGGTTGCTAGGGTGTTCTGGGTGGTTGCTAGGGTGTTCTGGGTGGTTGCTAGGGTGTTGCTAGGTGGTTGCTAGGGTGTTCTGTGTGGTTGCTAGGGTGTTGCTAGGCGGTTGCTAGGGTGTTCTGGGTGGTTGCTATGGTGTTGCTAGGTGGTTGCTAGGGTGTTCTGAGTGGTTGCTAGGGTGTTGCTAGGTGGTTGCTAAGGTGTTCTAGGTGGTTTCTAGGGTGTTATAGATGGTTGCCAGGGTGTTGCTAGGTGGTTGCTAGGGTGTTCTGGGTGGTTGCTAGGGTGTTGCTATGTGGTTGCTAGGGTGTTCTATATGGTTGCCAGGGTGTTGCTAGGCGGTTGCTAGGGTGTTCTGGGTGGTTGCTAGGGTGTTATAGATGGTTGCTAGGGTATTGGTAGGTGGTTGCTAGGGTGTTCTGGGTGGTTGCTAGGGTGTTGCTAGGTGTTCTGGTTGGTTGCTAGGGTGTTGCTAGGCGGTTGCTAGGGTGTTCTGTGTGGTTGCTAGGGTGTTGCTAGGTGGTTGCTAGGGTATTCTTGGTGGTTGCTAGGGTGTTGCTAGGTGGTTGCTATGGTATTCTGGGTGGTTGCTATGGTGTTACTAGGTGGTTGGTAGTGTTCACATATGGTTACTATAGAGTTTTTATAACATTCATGGCATGATTTAGCACTTAGCTAATCAATATTAGCATGTAGCTATTCACTGCTAGCATGTGTAGCATGTAGCAAGTCATGTTTGCTAACATGAGTAAAAAGAGCCAAACCCCATCTCTATACGATGTTTTGATGCAGAGATATAGGTCTTGAAAAACGGTTGCTAGGGTACTCTGTTTGGTTGCTAGGGAGTGGCTTGGCAGCTGCCAATCATGAAGCTCCAAAGTCAATGTGAATGTTTAAACCAACCCCCATCTCTATACGATGTTTTGATGCAGAGATATAGGTCTTGCAAAACGGTTGCTAGGGTACTCTGTTTGGTTGCTAGGGAGTGGCTTGGCAGCTTCCAATCATGAAGCTCCAAAGTCAATGTGAATGTATAAACCAACCCCCATCTCTATACGATGTTCTGATGCAGAGATGTAGGCCTTGCAAAATGGTTGCTAGGGTACTCTTTTTGGTTGCTAGGGAGTGGCTTGGCAGCTGCCAATCATGAATCTCCAAAGGCTGCTTGTCAGTTTAATTGATATAATACAACTCCCAAGCCTGTATGACATTCACAATGGAAGATATCCCTCTTTAAAATTTGGTTGCTAAGGTGCTCGATAATGGTTGCTAGGGTGTGGCCAGAAATTGTTGAGGTGATTCATGATTGGCTGTTTGCTACCCCGAGTCAAACGAGACCACCCTTGTGTTTCTATGACACTTCTATCCGGAGATATCCCTTTGATCTCTTTCAATGGAAGTCTATGGGAGTTGTTGCTAAGGTGCTCTATATGGTTGCTAGGGCGTGGCTTGATAGCATCACAATGATCCTGAGAGACTGATTGGTCGTCTGAGTAAAATGAGCCCGCCCCCTTGTCTCTATGACACTGTGATCCAGAGCTATGTTCAATACAAAATCCCTATGCAATTTACCATAGTAGGAAAAACACATGCATTTGATGGGACATCCTTCACCATAGTAAGTCAATGGGGAAAAGTTTGGGCAGCTCCTGCCCCCCAGGGGTGCAACTTTTACCCCATTGTGAGGTATATTCTTACAGAGCCTGCAAGCCTCTTCAAATGTGGAAAATGACAAATTTTTCCGAAATCGTTGTTCGGAGCTATGAGTCGTCAAAGTTTGTCTCAATGTTAAGTCTATGGGATTTTTTGGAAATTTGTTCGCCCCTGGGGCGAGCACCGTACCCCTGATCTCTTATAAAATTCATTTGACACTTCTCCTCAATAGGCCGCACGATTTGATGCCTCATTCATGGGTCTGTGACAAAAAATGTGGACGTAGGAGTGCTCCAAACTTTTTCCTGGAATAGTAAAATGCTATACTAGAAATTTTCAATGGGAAAAATATTTGGGGAGCTCCTGCCCCCCAGGGGTGCAACCTTTACCCCATTGTGAGGTATTTTCTTAAAGAGCCTGTCAGCCTCTTCAAATGTGGTAAATCACAGGTTTCTGCGAAATTCGATCTCAGAGCTATGACTCGTCAAAGTTTTTCGCCATGTTAAGTCTATGGGATTTTTTTTGGCCGTTTTTCGCCCCTGGGGCGACCATCGTACCCCCGATCGCTTAGAAAAGTCATAGCACACCTCTCCTAAATGAGCCGGTCGATTTGACACCTCACCCATGGGTCTGTGACAAAATCTGCGGGAGGAGTAGCGAACCAAAAAGTGGCCAGAATAATAATAAGAAGAAGAAGAAGAAGAAGAAGAAGAACTAGAACGTACATTTCCTGACGAAAATGTGAAGTGGTGCTTGCAGTGGCAAAACTCACCACCCGGTTGCTAGGGTGTTATGGGTGGTTGCTAGTTGGTTGTCAGGGTATTCTGGGTGGTTGCTATGCAGTTGCTAGGGTATTATGGGTGGTTGCCAATGTGTTCTGGGTAGTTGCTAAGGTGTTGCTAGGTGGTTGCTAGGGTGTTCTGGGTGGTTGCTAGGGTGTTGCTAGGTTGTTACTAGGCGGTTGTTAGGGTGTTCTGGATGGTTGCTAGGTGGTTGCTAGGGTGTTTCTAAGGTGTTCTGGAAGGTTGCTAGGCAGTTGCTAGGGTGTTGCTCGGTGGTTGCTAAGGTGTTGCTAGGTGGTTGCTAGGGTGTTGCTAGGCGGTTGCTAGGGTGTTCTGGGTGGTTGCTAGGGTGTTGCTAGGTGGTTGCTAGGGTATTACAAGGTGGTTGCTAGGGTGTTCTGGGTGGTTGCTAGGGTGTTGCTAGGTGGTTGCTAGGGTGTTGCTAAGGTGTTCTGGATGGTTGCTAGGCGGTTGCTAGGGTGTTGCTCGGTGGTTGCTATGGTGTTGCTAGGTGGTTGCTAGGGTGTTCTGGGTGGTTGCTAAGGTGTTGCTAGGTGGTTGCTATGGTGTTTGGGGTGGTTGCTAGGGTGTTGCTAGGTGGTTGCTAGGGTGTTGCTCAGGTGTTCTGGATAGTTTCTAGGTGGTTGCTAGGGTGTTGCTATGCGATTGCTAGGGTGTTCTGGGTGGTTGCTATGGTGTTGTTAGGTTGTTGCTAGGGTATTCTGGGTAGTTGCTATGGTATTACTAGGTGGTTGGTAGTGTTCACATATGGTTATTATAGAGTTTTTATATTGTTCATGGCATGATTTAGCACTTAGCTAATCAATATTAGCATGTAGCTATTCACAGCTAGCATGTTTAGCATTTTGAAAGTTCTATGTGCTAGCATGAGTCAAAAGACCCAACCCCCATCGTGATACAATGTTCTGATGCTGAGATATAGCTGTTACAAAATGGTTGCTAGGGTACTCTGTTTGGTTGCTAGGGAGTGGCTTGGCAGCTTCCAATCATGAAGCTCCAAAGTCAATGTGAATGTATAAACCAACCCCCATCTCTATACGATGTTCTGATAAAGAGATGTAGGCCTTGCAAAATGGTTGCTAGGGTACTCTTTTTGGTTGCTAGGGAGTGGCTTGGCAGCTGCCAATCATGAATCTCCAAAGGCTGCTTGTCAGTATAATTGATATAATACAACTCCCAAGCCTGTATGACATTCAGAATGGAAGATATCCCTCTTTAAAATTTGGTTGCTAAGGTGCTCGATAATGGTTGCTAGGGTGTGGCCAGAAATTGTTGAGGTGATTCATGATTGGCTGTTTGCTACCCCGAGTCAAACGAGACCACCCTTGTGTTTCTATGACACTTCTATCCGGAGATATCCCTTTGATCTCTTTCAATGGAAGTCTTTGGGAGTTGTTGCTAAGGTGCTCTATATAGTTGCTAGGGCGTGGCTTGATAGCTTCACAATGATCCTGAGAGACTGATTGGTCGTCTGAGTAAAATGAGCCCGCCCCCTTGTCTCTATGACACTATGATCCAGAGCTATGTTCAATACAAAATCCCTATGCAATTTACCATAGTAGGAAAAACATGCATTTGATGGGACATCCTTCACCATAGTAAGTCAATGGGGAAAATTTTTGGTAGCTCCTGCCCCCCAGGGGTGCAACTTTTACCCCATTGTGAGGTATGTTCTTACAGAGGCTGCCAGCCTCTTCAAATGTGGCAAATCACACGTTTTTCCGAAATCGTTGTTCGGAGCTATGAGTCGTCAAAGTTTGTCTCAATGTTAAGTCTATGGGATTTTTTGGAAATTTGTTCGCCCCTGGGTCGAACACCGTACCCCCGATCTCTGATAAAAGTGATAGGACACTTCTCTTCAATAGGCCGCACGATTTGATGCCTCATTCATGGGTCTGTGACAAAAACTGTGGACGTAGGAGTGCGCCAAACTTTTTCCTGGAATAGTATAATGCTATACTAGAAATTTTAAATAACATTGGGGTCAATGGGGGAAAATTTGGGCAGCTCCTGCCCCCCAGCGGTGCAACTTTTACCCCATTGTGAGGTATGTTCTTACAGAGCCTGTCAGCCTCTTCAAATGTGGTAAATCACAGGCTTCTGTGAAATCCTCGCTCGGAGCTATGAGTCGTCAAAGTTTGTCGCAATGTTAAGTCTATGGGATTTTTGGGAAATTTGTTCGCCCTTCGGGCGAACATCGTACCCCCGATCGCTTAGAAAAGTCATAGCACACCATTCCCGAATAATCCGCACGTTTTGAGACCTCATTCATGGGTGTGTGACAAAAACTGCGGGAGGAGTAGCGTGCCAAACTTTTGGGCCGACTCAAAAAACACAATAGTAATAGTGTTGCCTTGCTTTCAGCAAGCACCACTAATAAATAACATTGGGGTCTATGGGGAAAATTTGGGCAGCTCCTGCCCCCCAGGGGTGCAACTTTTACCCAATTGTGAGGTATGTTCTTGCAGAGCCTGTCAGCCTCTTCAAATGTGGTAAATCGCAGGCTTCTGCAAAATCCTCGCTCGGAGCTATGAGTCGTCAAAGTTTGTCGCAATGTTAAGTCTATGGGATTTTTGGGAAATATGTTCGCCCTTCGGGCGAACATCGTACCCCCGATCGCTTAGAAAAGTCATAGCACACCATTCCCGAATAATCCGCACGTTTTGAGACCTCATTCATGGGTGTGTGACAAAAACTGCGGGAGGAGTAGCGTGCCAAACTTTTGGGCCGACTCAAAAAACACAATAGTAATAGTGTTGCCTTGCTTTCAGCAAGCACCACTAATAAATAACATGGGGGTCAATGGGGGAATATTTGGGCAGCTCCTGCCCCCCAGGGGTGCAACTTTTACCCCATTGTGAGGTATGTTCTTACAGAGCCTGTCAGCCTCTTCAAATGTGGTAAATCTCAGGCTTCTGTGAAATTCTCGCTCGGAGCTATGAGTCGTCAAAGTTTGTCGCAATGTTAAGTCTATGGGATTTTTGGGAAATTTGTTCGCCCTTCGGGCGAACATCGTACCCCCGATCGCTTAGAAAAGTCATAGCACACCATTCCCGAATATTCCGCACGTTTTGAGACCTCATTCATGGGTGTGTGACAAAAACTGCGGGAGGAGTAGCGCGTCAAACTTTTGGGCCGGCTCAAAAAACACAATAGTAATAGTGTTGCCTTGCTTTCAGCAAGCACCACTAACTAGAATGTACATTTCCAGAGGAAAATGTGAAGTGGTGCTTGCAGTGGCAAAAAGCTCGCTCGGTTGCTAGAGTGTGGCACATTTTTGCATACGAGACACCAAACACGTCTGTACGATGTTTTTGTGATGATAAATTGTTTATTCAGCTGAGACATGTCTTATTCATGTGTTTGTAGGGTTACTGGGGTACCCTATATGGTTGCTATGGTGTGATTATACAGTTTATGAGTTAATATTTAAAGACTAGTTGACAGTCTGAGTCAAAAAAAGGCAAAATCCATGTTTCTTCTATTTTCTGGAGCTGAGATATGGCTTGTATATGTTGTTTTATGGTTGCTAGGCTGCCCTAAGTGGTTGCTAGGGCGTGAATATTAAGTTACTATGTCACTACTTGTTGGCTGTATGATAGGCCGAGTCAAATGAGCCCAACCCCAAGTGTCTATGACCTTCTATTCAAAAGATATGATCTCACAAATTTGGTGCCAATGTTAAGTCTATGGGAGATTTTTCGGCCTATTTATCGCCCGCTAGACAAGCATCGTACGCCCGATCTCTTAGAAAAGTCATAGCACACCTCTCCTAAACGAGCTGGTCGATTTGACACCTCATTCATGTGTCTGTGACAAAAAATGCGGGAGGAGTAGCGTGCCAAAGTTTTGTCTTGGAGAATAGTATTCACAACACTAGAATGTACATTTCCAGAGGAAAATGTGAAGTGGTGCTTGCAGTGGCAAAACTCACCACCCGGTTGCTAGAGTGTGGTACATGATTGCATACGAGACACCAAACATGTCTGTACAATGTTTGTGTGATGAGAAATGGCTTATTCAGCGGAGAAATGGCTTATTCATGTGTTCAGGTGGTTACTAGGGTACTCTATATGGTTGCTATGGTGTGATTATACAGTGTATGAGATTATATTTAAACACTAGTTGACAGAAGGCAAACCCCCATCTCTATACGATGTTTTGTTGCAGAGATGTAGGTCTTACAAAATGGTTGCTAGGTTACTCTGTTTGGTTGCTAGGGAGTGGCTTGGTAGCTGCCAATCATGAAACTCCAAAGGCTGCTTGTCAGTATGAATGATATAAACCAACTCCCATGCCTCTATGACATTCAGAATGGAAGATATCCCTCTTTGGATTTTGGTTGCTAAGGTGCTCGATAATGGTTGCTAGGGCATGGCCAGAAATTTTTGAGATGATTCATGATTGGCTGTTTGCTGGCCCAAGTCAAACGAGCCCACCCTCATGTTTCTATGACACTTATATCCTGAGATATCCATTTGATCTCTTTCAATGGAAGTCTATGGGAGTTGTTGCTAAGGTGCTCTAAATGGTTGCTGGGGCGTGGCTTAATAGCTTCACAATGATCCTGAGAGACTGATTGGTCGTCTGAGTAAAATGAGCCCGCCCCCTTGTCTCTATGACACTGTGATCCAGAGCTATGTTCAATACAAAATCCCTATGCAATTTACCATAGTAGGAAAAACACATGCATTTGATGGGACGTCCTTCACCATAGTAAGTCAATGGGGAAAACTTTGGGCAGCTCCTGCCCCCCAGGGGTGCAACTTGTACCCCATTGTGAGGTATGTTCTTAAAGAGCCTGCCAGCCTCTTCAAATGTGGCAAATCACAAATTTGTCCGAAATCCTCGTTCGGAGCTACGAGTCGTCAAAGTTTGTCTCAATGTTAAGTCTATGGGATTTTTTTGAAATTTGTTCGCCCCTGGGGCGAACACCGTACCCCTGATCTCTTATAAAATTCATACGACACTTCTCCTCAATAGGCCGCACGATTTGATGCCTCATTTAAGTGTCTGTGACAAAAAATGTGGACGTAGGAGTGCGCCAAACTTTTTCCTGGAATAGTTAAATGCTATACTAGAAAATTTCAATGGGAAAAATTTTTGGGGAGCTCCTGCCCCCCAGGGGTGCAACTTTTACCCCATTGTGAGGTATTTTCTTGAAGAGCCTGTCAGCCTCTTCAAATGTGGTAAATCGCAGGTTTCTGCGAAATCCTCGCTCAGAGCTATGAGTCGCCAAAATTTGTCGTAATGTTAAGTCTATGGGATTTTTTGGCCGGTTTTTCGCCCCTGGGGTGAACATCGTACCCCCGATCGCTTATAAAAGTCATAGCACACCTCTCCTAAATAAGCCGGT
The DNA here is from genome assembly GCF_988280905.1 of Pimephales promelas. Taxonomy (NCBI): domain Eukaryota; kingdom Metazoa; phylum Chordata; class Actinopteri; order Cypriniformes; family Leuciscidae; genus Pimephales; species Pimephales promelas. Next base: position 32,709,322 of record NC_142770.1, read on the forward strand.
CGATTTGACGCCTCACCCATGGGTCTGTGATAAAAACTGCGGGAGGAGTAGCGTGCAGAAATTTTGTGTGGAAGAATAATAATAACTAGAACGTACATTTCCAGACGAAAATGTGAAGTGGTGCTTGCAGTGGCAAAACTCACCACCCGGTTGCTAGGGTGTTCTGGGTGGTTGCTAGTTGGTTGTCAGGGTATTCTGGGTGGTTGCTATGCAGTTGCTAGGGTATTATGGGTGGTTGCCAATGTGTTCTGGGTAGTTGCTAAGGTGTTGCTAGGTGGTTGCTAGGGTGTTCTGGGTGGTTGCTAGGGTGTTGCTAGGTTGTTAGTAGGCGGTTGTTAGGGTGTTCTGGATGGTTGCTAGGTGGTTGCTAGGGTGTTTCTAAGGTGTTCTGGAAGGTTGCTAGGCAGTTGCTAGGGTGTTGCTCGGTGGTTGCTAAGGTGTTGCTAGGTGGTTGCTAGGGTGTTGCTAGGCGGTTGCTAGGGTGTTCTGGGTGGTTGCTAGGGTGTTGCTAGGTGGTTGCTAGGGTATTGCAAGGTGGTTGCTAGGGTGTTCTGGGTGGTTGCTAGGGTGTTGCTAGGTGGTTGCTAGGGTGTTGCTAAGGTGTTCTGGATAGTTTCTAGGTGGTTGCTAGGGTGTTGCTATGCGGTTGCTAGGGTGTTCTGGGTGGTTGCTATGGTGTTGTTAGGTTGTTGCTAGGGTATTCTAGGTAGTTGCTATGGTATTACTAGGTGGTTGGTAGTGTTCACATATGGTTATTATAGAGTTTTTATATTGTTCATGGCATGATTTAGCACTTAGCTAATCAATATTAGCATGTAGCTATTCACAGCTAGCATGTTTAGCATTTTGAAAGTTCTATGTGCTAGCATGAGTCAAAAGACCCAACCCCCATCGTGATACAATGTTCTGATGCTGAGATATAGCTGTTACAAAATGGTTGCTAGGGTACTCTGTTTGGTTGCTAGGGAGTGGCTTGGCAGCTTCCAATCATGAAGCTCCAAAGTCAATGTGAATGTATAAACCAACCCCCATCTCTATACGATGTTCTGATAAAGAGATGTAGGCCTTGCAAAATGGTTGCTAGGGTACTCTTTTTGGTTGCTAGGGAGTGGCTTGGCAGCTGCCAATCATGAATCTCCAAAGGCTGCTTGTCAGTATAATTGATATAATACAACTCCCAAGCCTGTATGACATTCAGAATGGAAGATATCCCTCTTTAAAATTTGGTTGCTAAGGTGCTCGATAATGGTTGCTAGGGTGTGTCCAGAAATTGTTGAGGTGATTCATGATTGGCTGTTTGCTACCCCGAGTCAAACGAGACCACCCTTGTGTTTCTATGACACTTCTATCCGGAGATATCCCTTTGATCTCTTTCAATGGAAGTCTATGGGAGTTGTTGCTAAGGTGCTCTATATGGTTGCTAGGGCGTGGCTTGATAGCTTCACAATGATCCTGAGAGACTGATTGGTCGTCTGAGTAAAATGAGCCCGCCCCCTTGTCTCTATGACACTATGATCCAGAGCTATGTTCAATACAAAATCCCTATGCAATTTACCATAGTAGGAAAAACACATGCATTTGATGGGACATCCTTCACCATAGTAAGTCAATGGGGAAAATTTTGGGTAGCTCCTGCCCCCCAGGGGTGCAACTTTTACCCCATTGTGAGGTATGTTCTTACAGAGGCTGCCAGCCTCTTCAAATGTGGCAAATCACACGTTTTTCCGAAATCGTTGTTCGGAGCTATGAGTCGTCAAAGTTTGTCTCAATGTTAAGTCTATGGGATTTTTTGGAAATTTGTTCGCCCCTGGGTCGAACACCGTACCCCCGATCTCTGATAAAAGTGATAGGACACTTCTCTTCAATAGGCCGCACGATTTGATGCCTCATTCATGGGTCTGTGACAAAAACTGTGGACGTAGGAGTGCGCCAAACTTTTTCCTGGAATAGTATAATGCTATACTAGAAATTTTAAATAACATTGGGGTCAATGGGGGAAAATTTGGGCAGCTCCTGCCCCCCAGGGGTGCAACTTTTACCCCATTGTGAGGTATGTTCTTACAGAGCCTGTCAGCCTCTTCAAATGTGGTAAATCGCAGGCTTCTGTGAAATCCTCGCTCGGAGCTATGAGTCGTCAAAGTTTGTCGCAATGTTAAGTCTATGGGATTTTTGGGAAATTTGTTCGCCCTTCGGGCGAACATCGTACCCCCGATCGCTTAGAAAAGTCATAGCACACCATTCCCGAATATTCCGCACGTTTTGAGACCTCATTCATGGGTGTGTGACAAAAACTGCGGGAGGAGTAGCGTGCCAAACTTTTGGGCCGACTCAAAAAACACAATAGTAATAGTGTTGCCTTGCTTTCAGCAAGCACCACTAATAATAAATAACATGGGGGTCAATGGGGGAAAATTTGGGCAGCTCCTGCCCCCCAGGGGTGCAACTTTTACCCCATTGTGAGGTATGTTCTTACAGAGCCTGTCAGCCTCTTCAAATGTGGTAAATCGCAGGCTTCTGTGAAATCCTCGCTCGGAGCTATGAGTCGTCAAAGTTTGTCGCAATGTTAAGTCTATGGGATTTTTGGGAAATTTGTTCGCCCTTCGGGCGAACATCGTACCCCCGATCGCTTAGAAAAGTCATAGCACACCATTCCCGAATATTCCGCACGTTTTGAGACCTCATTCATGGGTGTGTGACAAAAACTGCGGGAGGAGTAGCGTGCCAAACTTTTGGGCCGACTCAAAAAACACAATAGTAATAGTGTTGCCTTGCTTTCAGCAAGCACCACTAACTAGAATGTACATTTCCAGAGGAAAATGTGAAGTGGTGCTTGCAGTGGCAAAACTCACCACCCGGTTGCTAGAGTGTGGTACATGATTGCATACGAGACACCAAACATGTCTGTACAATGTTTGTGTGATGAGAAATGCCTTATTCAGCTGAGAAATGGCTTATTCATGTGTTCAGGTGGTTACTAGGGTATTCTATATGGTTGCTATGGTGTGATTATACAGTGTATGAGATTATATTTAAACACTAGTTGACAGTCTAAATCAAAAAAAGGCAAAATCCATGTTTCTTCTATTTTCTGAAGCTGAGAAATGACTTGAATATGTTGATTTATGGTTGCTAGGCTGCCCTAAGTGGTTGCTAGGGCGTAAATATGAAGTTATTATGTCTCTACTTGTTGGCTGCATGATAGGCCGAGTAAAAAGAGCCCAACCCCAAGTCTCTATGACCTTCTGTTCAAAAGATATGATCTCACCAATTTTGTGCCAATGTTAAGTCTATGGGACTTTTTCTGTCCGATTTATCGCCCGCCAGACAAACATCGTACAACCGATCGCTTAGAAAAGTCATAGCACACCTCTCCTCAATGACCGGGTCGATTTGACACCACATTCATGGATCTACGACAATAAATGCGGGAGGAGTAGCGTGCCAAAGTTTTGTCTTGGAGAATAGTATTCACAACACTAGAATGTACATTTCCAGAGGAAAATGTGAAGTGGTGCTTGCAGTGGCAAAAAGCTCGCTCGGTTGCTAGAGTGTGGCACATTTTTGCATACGAGACACCAAACACGTCTGTACGATGTTTTTGCGATGATAAATTGTTTATTCAGCTGAGACATGTCTTATTCATGTGTTTGTAGGGTTACTGGGGCACCCTATATGGTTGCTATGGTGTGATTATACAGTTTATGAGTTAATATTTAAAGACTAGTTGACAGTCTGAGTCAAAAAAAGGCAAAATCCATGTTTCTTCTATTTTCTGGAGCTGAGATATGGCTTGTATATGTTGTTTTATGGTTGCTAGGCTGCCCTAAGTGGTTGCTAGGGCGTGAATATTAAGTTACTATGTCACTACTTGTTGGCTGTATGATAGGCCGAGTCAAATGAGCCCAACCCCAAGTCTCTATGACCTTCTATTCAAAAGATATGATCTCACAAATTTGGTGCCAATGTTAAGTCTATGGGAGATTTTTCGGCCGATTTATCGCCCGCTATACAAGCATCGTACACCCGATCTCTTAGAAAAGTCATAGCACACCTCTCCTTAACGAGCTGGTCGATTTGACACCTCATTCATGTGTCTGTGACAAAAAATGCGGGAGGAGTAGCGTGCCAAAGTTTTGTCTTGGAGAATAGTATTCACAACACTAGAATGTACATTTCCAGAGGAAAATGTGAAGTGGTGCTTGCAGTGGCAAAACTCACCACCCGGTTGCTAGGGTGTTCTGGGTGGTTAATACGGTGTTCTGGGTGGTTGCTAGGGTTTTCTTGGTGGTTTCTAGAGTGTTGCTAGGTGTTGCTAGGTGGTTGCTATGGTGTTCTGGGTGGTTGCTAGGGTGTTGATAGGTGGTTGCTAGGGTGTTCTGGATGGTTGCTAGGCGGTTGCTAGGGTGTTGCTAAGGTGTTCTGGATGGTTGCTAGGCGGTTGCTAGGGTGTTGCTAGGTGGTTGCTAGGGTGTTCTGGGTGGTTGCTATGGTGTTTCTAGGTGGTTGCTAGGGTGTTTTAGGTGGTTGCTATGGTATTTTGGGAGGTTGCTATGGTGTTCCTAGGTGGTTGGTAGTGTTCATATATGGTTACTATGGAGTTTTTATAATGTTCATGGCATGATTTAGCACTTAGCTAATCAATATTAGCATGTAGCTATTCACTGCTAGCATGTGTAGCATGTAGCAAGTCCTGTTTGCTAGCACGAGTAAAAAGAGCCAACCCCCATCTCTATACGATGTTTTGATGCAGAGATGTAGGTCTTACAAAATGGTTGCTAGGGTACTCTGTTTGGTTGCTAGGGAGTGGCTTGGCAGCTGGCAATCATGAAGCTCCAAAGTCAATGTGAATGTATAAACCAACCCCCATCTCTATACAATGTTTTGAAGCAGAGATATAGGTCTTTCAAAATGGTTGCTAGGGTACTCTGTTTGGTTGTTAGGGAGTGGCTTGGCAGCTGCCAATCATGAAGCTCCAAAGTCAATGTGAATGTTTAAACCAACCCCCATCTCTATACGATGTTTTGATGCAGAGATATAGGTCTTGCAAAATGGTTGCTAGGGTACTCTGTTTGGTTGCTAGGGAGTGGCTTGGCAGCTGCCAATCATGAATCGCCAAAGGCTGCTTGTCAGTATGAATGATATAATACAACTCCCATGCCTCTATGACATTCAGAATGGAAGATATCCCTCTTTGGATTTTGGTTGCTAAGGTGCTCTACAATGGTTGCTAGGGCGTTGCCAGTAAGTGTTGAGGTGATTCAGGATTGGCTGTTTGCTGGCCCAAGTCAAACGAGCCCACCCTCATGTTTCTATGACACTTCTATCCGGAGATATCCCTTTGATCTCTTTCAATGGAAGTCTATGGTACTTGTTGCTAAGGTGCTCTATATGGTTGCTAGGGCGTGGCTTAATAGCTTCACAATGATCCTGAGAGACTGATTGGTCATCTGAGTAAAATGAGCCCGCCCCCTTGTCTCTATGACACTGTGATCCAGAGCTATGTTCAATACAAAATCCCTATGCAATTTACTATAGTAGGAAAAACACATGCATTTGATGGGACGTCCTTCACCATAGTAAGTCAATGGGGAAAACTTTGGGCAGCTCCTGCCCCCCAGGGGTGCAACTTTTACCCCATTGTGTGGTATGTTCTTACAGAGCCTGCAAGCCTCTTCAAATGTGGAAAATCACACATTTTTCCGAAATCGTTGTTCGGAGCTATGAGTCGTCAAAGTTTGTCTCAATGTTAAGTCTATGGGATTTTTTGGAAATTTGTTCGCCCCTGGGTCGAACACCGTACCCCCGATCTCTGATAAAAGTGATAGGACACTTCTCTTCAATAGGCCGCACGATTTGATGCCTCATTCATGGGTCTGTGACAAAAACTGTGGACGTAGGAGTGCTCCAAACTTTTTCCTGGAATAGTATAATGCTATACTAGAAATTTTAAATAACATTGGGGTCAATGGGGGAAAATTTGGGCAGCTCCTGCCCCCCAGGGGTGCAACTTTTACCCCATTGTGAGGTATGTTCTTACAGAGCCTGTCAGCCTCTTCAAATGTGGTAAATCGCAGGCTTCTGTGAAATCCTCGCTCGGAGCTATGAGTCGTCAAAGTTTGTCGCAATGTTAAGTCTATGGGATTTTTGGGAAATTTGTTCGCCCCTGGGTCGAACACCGTACCCCCGATCTCTGATAAAAGTGATAGGACACTTCTCTTCAATAGGCCGCACGATTTGATGCCTCATTCATGGGTCTGTGACAAAAACTGTGGACGTAGGAGTGCTCCAAACTTTTTCCTGGAATAGTATAATGCTATACTAGAAATTTTAAATAACATTGGGGTCAATGGGGGAAAATTTGGGCAGCTCCTGCCCCCCAGGGGTGCAACTTTTACCCCATTGTGAGGTATGTTCTTACAGAGCCTGTCAGCCTCTTCAAATGTGGTAAATCACAGGCTTCTGTGAAATCCTCGCTCGGAGCTATGAGTCGTCAAAGTTTGTCGCAATGTTAAGTCTATGGGATTTTTGGGAAATTTGTTCGCCCTTCGGGCGAACATCGTACCCCCGATCGCTTAGAAAAGTCATAGCACACCATTCCCGAATATTCCGCACGATTTGAGACCTCATTCATGGGTGTGTGACAAAAACTGCGGGAGGAGTAGCGTGCCAAACTTTTGGGCCGACTCAAAAAACACAATAGTAATAGTGTTGCCTTGCTTTCAGCAAGCACCACTAATAACTAGAATGTACATTTCCAGAGGAAAATGTGAAGTGGTGCTTGCAGTGGCAAAACTCACCACCCGGTTGCTAGGGTGTGTTACAGAATTGCATACGAGCCAACAATCATGTGTGTACGATGTTCTGGGGCTGAGATATGGCTTATTCGTGTGTTTGTGTGGTTACTAGGGTACCCTACATGGTTGCTATGGTGTGATTATACAGTTTATAAGATGATATTTAAAGATTAGTTGACAGTCTGAGTCAAAAAAAGGCAAAATCCATGTTTCTTCTATTTTCTGGAGCTGAGATATGTCTTGTATATGTTGTTTTATGGTTGCTAGGCTGCCCTAAGTGGTTGCTAGGGCATGAATATGAAGTTATTATGTCACTAATTGTTAGCTGCATGATAGGCCGAGTCAAAAGAGCCCAACCCCAAGTTTCTACGACCTTCTGGTCAAAAGATATGATCTCACAAATTTGGTGCCAATGTTAAGTCTATGGGACTTTTTTCGGCCGATTTATCGCCCGCCAGACGAACATCGTACAACCGATCGCTTAGAAAAGTCATAGCACACCTCTCCTCAATGACCGGGTCGATTTGACACCACATTCATGGATCTACGACAATAAATGCGGGAGGAGTAGCGTGCCAAAGTTTTGTCTTGGAGAATAGTATTCACAACACTAGAATGTACATTTCCAGAGGAAAATGTGAAGTGGTGCTTGCAGTGGCAAAACTCACCACCCGGTTGCTAGGGTGTGTTACAGAATTGCATACGAGCCAACAATCATGTGTGTACGATGTTCTGGGGCTGAGATATGGCTTATTCGTGTGTTTGTGTGGTTACTAGGGTACCCTACATGGTTGCTATGGTGTGATTATACAGTTTATAAGATGATATTTAAAGACTAGTTGACAGTCTGAGTCAAAAAAAGGCAAAATCCATGTTTCTTCTATTTTCTGGAGCTGAGATATGTCTTGTATATGTTGTTTTATGGTTGCTAGGCTGCCCTAAGTGGTTGCTAGGGCATGAATATGAAGTTATTATGTCACTAATTGTTAGCTGCATGATAGGCCGAGTCAAAAGAGCCCAACCCCAAGTTTCTACGACCTTCTGGTCAAAAGATATGATCTCACAAATTTGGTGCCAATGTTAAGTCTATGGGACTTTTTTCGGCCGATTTATCGCCCGCCAGACGAACATCGTACAACCGATCGCTTAGAAAAGTCATAGCACACCTCTCCTAAATGAGCCGGTCGATTTGACACCTCTGGGTGGTTGCTAGGGTGTTGCTAGGTGGTTGTTAGGGTGTTCTGGGTGGTTGCTAAGGTGTTGCTAGGTGGTTGCTAGGGTGTTGCTAAGGTGTTCTGGATGGTTGCTAGGTTGTTTCTAGGTGGTTGCTAGGGTGTTCTGGGTGGTTGCTAGGGTGTCCTGGGTTGTTGCTAGGGTGTTGCTAGGTGGTTGCTAGGATGTTCTAGGTGGTTGCTAGGGTGTTGCTAGGCTGTTGCTAGGGTGTTCTGGGTGGTTTCTAGGGTGTTGCTAGGTGGTTGCTAGGGTGTTGCTAAGGTGTTCTGGATGGTTGCTAGGCGGTTGCTAGGGTGTTGCTAGGCGGTTGCTAGGGTGTTCTGGTTGGTTGCTATGGTGTTGCTAGGTGGTTGCTAGGGTGTTCTGGGTGGTTGCTATGGTGTTACTAGGTGGTTGGTATTGTTCACATATGGTTACTATAGAGTTTTTATAATGTTCATGGAATGATTTAGCACTTAGCTAATCAATATTAGCATTTAGCTATTCACAGCTAGCATGTTTAACATTTTGAAAGTTCTATGTGCTAGCATGAGTCAAAATACCCAACCCCCATCGCGATACAATGTTCTGATGCTGAGATATAGCTGTTACAAAATGGTTGCTAGGGTACTCTGTTTGGTTGCTAGGGAGTGGCTTGGCAGCTGCCAATCATGAAGCTCCAAAGTCAATGTGAATGGATAAACCTACCCCCATCTCTATACGATGTTTTGATGCAGAGATATAGGTCTTGCAAAACGGTTGCTAGGGTACTCTGTTTGGTTGCTAGGGAGTGGCTTGGCAGCTTCCAATCATGAAGCTCCAAAGTCAATGTGAATGTATAAACCAACCCCCATCTCTATACGATGTTCTGATGCAGAGATGTAGGCCTTGCAAAATGGTTGCTAGGGTACTCTTTTTGGTTGCTAGGGAGTGGCTTGGCAGCTGCCAATCATGAATCTCCAAAGGCTGCTTGTCAGTGTAATTGATATAATACAACTCCCAAGCCTGTATGACATTCAGAATGGAAGATATCCCTCTTTAAAATTTGGTTGCTAAGGTGCTCGATAATGGTTGCTAGGGTGTGGCCAGAAATTGTTGAGGTGATTCATGGTTGGCTGTTTGCTACCCCGAGTCAAACGAGACCACCCTTGTGTTTGTATGACACTTCTATCCGGAGATATCCCTTTGATCTCTTTCAATGGAAGTCTATGGGAGTTGTTGCTAAGGTGCTCTATATGGTTGCTAGGGCGTGGCTTGATAGCATCACAATGATCCTGAGAGACTGATTGGTCGTCTGAGTAAAATGAGCCCGCCCCCTTGTCTCTATGACACTGTGATCCAGAGCTATGTTCAATACAAAATCCCTATGCAATTTACCATAGTAGGAAAAACACATGCATTTGATGGGACGTCCTTCACCATAGTAAGTCAATGGGGAAACTTTGGGCAGCTCCTGCCCCCCAGGGGTGCAACTTTTACCCCATTGTGAGGTATATTCTTACAGAGCCTGCCAGCCTCTTCAAATGTGGAAAATCACACATTTTTCCGAAATCGTTGTTCGGAGCTATGAGTCGTCAAAGTTTGTCTCAATGTTAAGTCTATGGGATTTTTTGGAAATTTGTTCGCCCCTGGGTCGAACACCGTACCCCCGATCTCTGATAAAAGTGATAGGACACTTCTCTTCAATAGGCCGCACGATTTGATGCCACATTCATGGGTCTGTGACAAAAACTGTGGACGTAGGAGTGCGCCAAACTTTTTCCTGGAATAGTATAATGCTATACTAGAAATTTTAAATAACATTGGGGTCAATGGGGGAAAATTTGGGCAGCTCCTGCCCCCCAGGGGTGCAACTTTTACCCCATTTTGAGGTATGTTCTTACAGAGCCTGTCAGCCTCTTCAAATGTGGTAAATCACAGGCTTCTGTGAAATCCTCGCTCGGAGCTATGAGTCGTCAAAGTTTGTCGCAATGTTAAGTCTATGGGATTTTTGGGAAATTTGTTCGCCCTTCGGGCGAACATCGTACCCCCGATCGCTTAGAAAAGTCATAGCACACCATTCCCGAATATTCCGCACGATTTGAGACCTCATTCATGGGTGTGTGACAAAAACTGCGGGAGGAGTAGCGCGCCAAACTTTTTGGCCGACTCAAAAAACACAATAGTAATAGTGTTGCCTTGCTTTCAGCAAGCACCACTAACTAGAATGTACATTTCCAGAGGAAAATGTGAAGTGGTGCTTGCAGTGGCAAAAAGCTCGCTCGGTTGCTAGGGTGTTCTGGGTGGTTGCTAGGGTGTTCTGGGTGGTTGCTAGGGTGTTGCTAGGTGGTTGCTAGGGTGTTCTGTGTGGTTGCTAGGGTGTTGCTAGGCGGTTGCTAGGGTGTTCTGGGTGGTTGCTATGGTGTTGCTAGGTGGTTGCTAGGGTGTTCTGAGTGGTTGCTAGGGTGTTGCTAGGTGGTTGCTAAGGTGTTCTAGGTGGTTTCTAGGGTGTTATAGATGGTTGCCAGGGTGTTGCTAGGTGGTTGCTAGGGTGTTCTGGGTGGTTGCTAGGGTGTTGCTATGTGGTTGCTAGGGTGTTCTATATGGTTGCCAGGGTGTTGCTAGGCGGTTGCTAGGGTGTTCTGGGTGGTTGCTAGGGTGTTATAGATGGTTGCTAGGGTATTGGTAGGTGGTTGCTAGGGTGTTCTGGGTGGTTGCTAGGGTGTTGCTAGGTGTTCTGGTTGGTTGCTAGGGTGTTGCTAGGCGGTTGCTAGGGTGTTCTGTGTGGTTGCTAGGGTGTTGCTAGGTGGTTGCTAGGGTATTCTTGGTGGTTGCTAGGGTGTTGCTAGGTGGTTGCTATGGTATTCTGGGTGGTTGCTATGGTGTTACTAGGTGGTTGGTAGTGTTCACATATGGTTACTATAGAGTTTTTATAACATTCATGGCATGATTTAGCACTTAGCTAATCAATATTAGCATGTAGCTATTCACTGCTAGCATGTGTAGCATGTAGCAAGTCATGTTTGCTAACATGAGTAAAAAGAGCCAAACCCCATCTCTATACGATGTTTTGATGCAGAGATATAGGTCTTGAAAAACGGTTGCTAGGGTACTCTGTTTGGTTGCTAGGGAGTGGCTTGGCAGCTGCCAATCATGAAGCTCCAAAGTCAATGTGAATGTTTAAACCAACCCCCATCTCTATACGATGTTTTGATGCAGAGATATAGGTCTTGCAAAACGGTTGCTAGGGTACTCTGTTTGGTTGCTAGGGAGTGGCTTGGCAGCTTCCAATCATGAAGCTCCAAAGTCAATGTGAATGTATAAACCAACCCCCATCTCTATACGATGTTCTGATGCAGAGATGTAGGCCTTGCAAAATGGTTGCTAGGGTACTCTTTTTGGTTGCTAGGGAGTGGCTTGGCAGCTGCCAATCATGAATCTCCAAAGGCTGCTTGTCAGTTTAATTGATATAATACAACTCCCAAGCCTGTATGACATTCACAATGGAAGATATCCCTCTTTAAAATTTGGTTGCTAAGGTGCTCGATAATGGTTGCTAGGGTGTGGCCAGAAATTGTTGAGGTGATTCATGATTGGCTGTTTGCTACCCCGAGTCAAACGAGACCACCCTTGTGTTTCTATGACACTTCTATCCGGAGATATCCCTTTGATCTCTTTCAATGGAAGTCTATGGGAGTTGTTGCTAAGGTGCTCTATATGGTTGCTAGGGCGTGGCTTGATAGCATCACAATGATCCTGAGAGACTGATTGGTCGTCTGAGTAAAATGAGCCCGCCCCCTTGTCTCTATGACACTGTGATCCAGAGCTATGTTCAATACAAAATCCCTATGCAATTTACCATAGTAGGAAAAACACATGCATTTGATGGGACATCCTTCACCATAGTAAGTCAATGGGGAAAAGTTTGGGCAGCTCCTGCCCCCCAGGGGTGCAACTTTTACCCCATTGTGAGGTATATTCTTACAGAGCCTGCAAGCCTCTTCAAATGTGGAAAATGACAAATTTTTCCGAAATCGTTGTTCGGAGCTATGAGTCGTCAAAGTTTGTCTCAATGTTAAGTCTATGGGATTTTTTGGAAATTTGTTCGCCCCTGGGGCGAGCACCGTACCCCTGATCTCTTATAAAATTCATTTGACACTTCTCCTCAATAGGCCGCACGATTTGATGCCTCATTCATGGGTCTGTGACAAAAAATGTGGACGTAGGAGTGCTCCAAACTTTTTCCTGGAATAGTAAAATGCTATACTAGAAATTTTCAATGGGAAAAATATTTGGGGAGCTCCTGCCCCCCAGGGGTGCAACCTTTACCCCATTGTGAGGTATTTTCTTAAAGAGCCTGTCAGCCTCTTCAAATGTGGTAAATCACAGGTTTCTGCGAAATTCGATCTCAGAGCTATGACTCGTCAAAGTTTTTCGCCATGTTAAGTCTATGGGATTTTTTTTGGCCGTTTTTCGCCCCTGGGGCGACCATCGTACCCCCGATCGCTTAGAAAAGTCATAGCACACCTCTCCTAAATGAGCCGGTCGATTTGACACCTCACCCATGGGTCTGTGACAAAATCTGCGGGAGGAGTAGCGAACCAAAAAGTGGCCAGAATAATAATAAGAAGAAGAAGAAGAAGAAGAAGAAGAACTAGAACGTACATTTCCTGACGAAAATGTGAAGTGGTGCTTGCAGTGGCAAAACTCACCACCCGGTTGCTAGGGTGTTATGGGTGGTTGCTAGTTGGTTGTCAGGGTATTCTGGGTGGTTGCTATGCAGTTGCTAGGGTATTATGGGTGGTTGCCAATGTGTTCTGGGTAGTTGCTAAGGTGTTGCTAGGTGGTTGCTAGGGTGTTCTGGGTGGTTGCTAGGGTGTTGCTAGGTTGTTACTAGGCGGTTGTTAGGGTGTTCTGGATGGTTGCTAGGTGGTTGCTAGGGTGTTTCTAAGGTGTTCTGGAAGGTTGCTAGGCAGTTGCTAGGGTGTTGCTCGGTGGTTGCTAAGGTGTTGCTAGGTGGTTGCTAGGGTGTTGCTAGGCGGTTGCTAGGGTGTTCTGGGTGGTTGCTAGGGTGTTGCTAGGTGGTTGCTAGGGTATTACAAGGTGGTTGCTAGGGTGTTCTGGGTGGTTGCTAGGGTGTTGCTAGGTGGTTGCTAGGGTGTTGCTAAGGTGTTCTGGATGGTTGCTAGGCGGTTGCTAGGGTGTTGCTCGGTGGTTGCTATGGTGTTGCTAGGTGGTTGCTAGGGTGTTCTGGGTGGTTGCTAAGGTGTTGCTAGGTGGTTGCTATGGTGTTTGGGGTGGTTGCTAGGGTGTTGCTAGGTGGTTGCTAGGGTGTTGCTCAGGTGTTCTGGATAGTTTCTAGGTGGTTGCTAGGGTGTTGCTATGCGATTGCTAGGGTGTTCTGGGTGGTTGCTATGGTGTTGTTAGGTTGTTGCTAGGGTATTCTGGGTAGTTGCTATGGTATTACTAGGTGGTTGGTAGTGTTCACATATGGTTATTATAGAGTTTTTATATTGTTCATGGCATGATTTAGCACTTAGCTAATCAATATTAGCATGTAGCTATTCACAGCTAGCATGTTTAGCATTTTGAAAGTTCTATGTGCTAGCATGAGTCAAAAGACCCAACCCCCATCGTGATACAATGTTCTGATGCTGAGATATAGCTGTTACAAAATGGTTGCTAGGGTACTCTGTTTGGTTGCTAGGGAGTGGCTTGGCAGCTTCCAATCATGAAGCTCCAAAGTCAATGTGAATGTATAAACCAACCCCCATCTCTATACGATGTTCTGATAAAGAGATGTAGGCCTTGCAAAATGGTTGCTAGGGTACTCTTTTTGGTTGCTAGGGAGTGGCTTGGCAGCTGCCAATCATGAATCTCCAAAGGCTGCTTGTCAGTATAATTGATATAATACAACTCCCAAGCCTGTATGACATTCAGAATGGAAGATATCCCTCTTTAAAATTTGGTTGCTAAGGTGCTCGATAATGGTTGCTAGGGTGTGGCCAGAAATTGTTGAGGTGATTCATGATTGGCTGTTTGCTACCCCGAGTCAAACGAGACCACCCTTGTGTTTCTATGACACTTCTATCCGGAGATATCCCTTTGATCTCTTTCAATGGAAGTCTTTGGGAGTTGTTGCTAAGGTGCTCTATATAGTTGCTAGGGCGTGGCTTGATAGCTTCACAATGATCCTGAGAGACTGATTGGTCGTCTGAGTAAAATGAGCCCGCCCCCTTGTCTCTATGACACTATGATCCAGAGCTATGTTCAATACAAAATCCCTATGCAATTTACCATAGTAGGAAAAACATGCATTTGATGGGACATCCTTCACCATAGTAAGTCAATGGGGAAAATTTTTGGTAGCTCCTGCCCCCCAGGGGTGCAACTTTTACCCCATTGTGAGGTATGTTCTTACAGAGGCTGCCAGCCTCTTCAAATGTGGCAAATCACACGTTTTTCCGAAATCGTTGTTCGGAGCTATGAGTCGTCAAAGTTTGTCTCAATGTTAAGTCTATGGGATTTTTTGGAAATTTGTTCGCCCCTGGGTCGAACACCGTACCCCCGATCTCTGATAAAAGTGATAGGACACTTCTCTTCAATAGGGCGCACGATTTGATGCCTCATTCATGGGTCTGTGACAAAAACTGTGGACGTAGGAGTGCGCCAAACTTTTTCCTGGAATAGTATAATGCTATACTAGAAATTTTAAATAACATTGGGGTCAATGGGGGAAAATTTGGGCAGCTCCTGCCCCCCAGCGGTGCAACTTTTACCCCATTGTGAGGTATGTTCTTACAGAGCCTGTCAGCCTCTTCAAATGTGGTAAATCACAGGCTTCTGTGAAATCCTCGCTCGGAGCTATGAGTCGTCAAAGTTTGTCGCAATGTTAAGTCTATGGGATTTTTGGGAAATTTGTTCGCCCTTCGGGCGAACATCGTACCCCCGATCGCTTAGAAAAGTCATAGCACACCATTCCCGAATAATCCGCACGTTTTGAGACCTCATTCATGGGTGTGTGACAAAAACTGCGGGAGGAGTAGCGTGCCAAACTTTTGGGCCGACTCAAAAAACACAATAGTAATAGTGTTGCCTTGCTTTCAGCAAGCACCACTAATAAATAACATTGGGGTCTATGGGGAAAATTTGGGCAGCTCCTGCCCCCCAGGGGTGCAACTTTTACCCAATTGTGAGGTATGTTCTTGCAGAGCCTGTCAGCCTCTTCAAATGTGGTAAATCGCAGGCTTCTGCAAAATCCTCGCTCGGAGCTATGAGTCGTCAAAGTTTGTCGCAATGTTAAGTCTATGGGATTTTTGGGAAATATGTTCGCCCTTCGGGCGAACATCGTACCCCCGATCGCTTAGAAAAGTCATAGCACACCATTCCCGAATAATCCGCACGTTTTGAGACCTCATTCATGGGTGTGTGACAAAAACTGCGGGAGGAGTAGCGTGCCAAACTTTTGGGCCGACTCAAAAAACACAATAGTAATAGTGTTGCCTTGCTTTCAGCAAGCACCACTAATAAATAACATGGGGGTCAATGGGGGAATATTTGGGCAGCTCCTGCCCCCCAGGGGTGCAACTTTTACCCCATTGTGAGGTATGTTCTTACAGAGCCTGTCAGCCTCTTCAAATGTGGTAAATCTCAGGCTTCTGTGAAATTCTCGCTCGGAGCTATGAGTCGTCAAAGTTTGTCGCAATGTTAAGTCTATGGGATTTTTGGGAAATTTGTTCGCCCTTCGGGCGAACATCGTACCCCCGATCGCTTAGAAAAGTCATAGCACACCATTCCCGAATATTCCGCACGTTTTGAGACCTCATTCATGGGTGTGTGACAAAAACTGCGGGAGGAGTAGCGCGTCAAACTTTTGGGCCGGCTCAAAAAACACAATAGTAATAGTGTTGCCTTGCTTTCAGCAAGCACCACTAACTAGAATGTACATTTCCAGAGGAAAATGTGAAGTGGTGCTTGCAGTGGCAAAAAGCTCGCTCGGTTGCTAGAGTGTGGCACATTTTTGCATACGAGACACCAAACACGTCTGTACGATGTTTTTGTGATGATAAATTGTTTATTCAGCTGAGACATGTCTTATTCATGTGTTTGTAGGGTTACTGGGGTACCCTATATGGTTGCTATGGTGTGATTATACAGTTTATGAGTTAATATTTAAAGACTAGTTGACAGTCTGAGTCAAAAAAAGGCAAAATCCATGTTTCTTCTATTTTCTGGAGCTGAGATATGGCTTGTATATGTTGTTTTATGGTTGCTAGGCTGCCCTAAGTGGTTGCTAGGGCGTGAATATTAAGTTACTATGTCACTGTTGTGTCAATTCATGGTTACTTTGCTTTAGTTGTATTGAGCATTCCAAGCCAAGATTCACCCAGGACACTCAAAGCACTCCCAAACTGCAGGGGGCATCCATGCAACAAAAGTTGGTGGAACCAACCTTTGGGGAAGTAGCTTTTGGGACTATATTTGCCTGCGCACCCACAGAGAGAGCATGGCATTGAAATGTTTGTGGAGAGTTCAATTTGTTCTCTCATTTATTCCTGGAAAAGGATATTATGATTACAGCTCCTGATCATTTAAAGACGCAACTGGTTTTCAACCTATATCTACTGTTCCATCACTGATCTATCAAATCACCTTCAAGAAACTATACCATATTATTCCATCACTGGTCTATCAAACCATCTCAAAGAAAATAAAGAATCAAGAAGTGAACAGATTGAGTTGTCCTTTGCGTTCTTCAGTGAGAAAAGCAGTTTTCAAGTTTGGGCTGAGCTGTAATCAATTAAAAAACAAACAGAACTTGACAGTTGAAAACCAGCGTGGCAGTGAGAATAAGGATAAAAGGCCTGAAGTCAAGCTGTTAACGCAAAGGAAGAGTTAACTGGAAAAAAAAGTAGCACCATGGCAAAAGAAACTCTTGGGAAGACAGTCAAGCAACTGAAGCAAGAGCGGACCTTAGCTAAATCTGCTTTCACCAAGCAAGCAAACTACCTGAGTAAAGCTGCAAATGAGATGATTAAAGATGAACTACAAGAGGAGTTCAGCAAACTTAGTTCCTTGGCAAGACACGTCAGTGATGCAAATGAGGACTATAGGTCTGGACTACTGGCTGAAGCAGGGACTGAGGAGGATGGAGAAGTCAAGCTCAATAAGCACCAGCAGGCTGAACTTGAGCAGACAATGGAAGAGTGTGACATGAGACTGGGGGACATCCGTGAGGCAGTCCAAGCCAACCTCTGGCCAAGATATGGTAAAGAGGACATAGACTTTGCATTTCAAGAAGCGGAAGAGGCCTGTGACAGAGCCCAAGCAAGCCCCGTCACTGCTATCAATAGAGATGGCTATGAACTGCTGCTGGAGAGAGCAAGGAGGTTAATCCATGTTGCAACTGTAAGCCTGAAAGATTGGGAAAAATGGATCCCACATAATCAGACAGCAGACCTGAAAGGCAGATTAAAAGACCTGAGAATATCCGGGAGCAACCTTGAGGCCAGAAGAGCAGAATTCCTTACTGCACAAAGAATTGCAGAAGACCAGCAGCCTCAACCAGCACCAGTTCCCCAACCAGTGGTGAGGATAAAGCCAACCTGTCTACCTAAATTCATTGGGATTAGGAGGAATTTCCATAGATGGAAAAGAGACTGGGAGAGTCTGCAAAAGCAGGGAGAGCCAACTGGATCAGTGGAAGTGAAGAAGTTCCAACTCCTTGACAGTGTGGACGAGAGGATATGTAGAGACCTGAGCTTGACAACATACAACAGTGCTGAAGATATATTTAGAGTACTTCAAAACAGATATGGAAACAAGCCAATGATTGCTTTAGAGATAATCGAGGACCTAGAGAGGATCCCTCCTTTAAAGTCACACCAGCCAAGGAAGGTAATTGACCTAATTCAGGCTGTGGAAAAGGCCCTGAATGACCTCACGGAACTCGAAAGTATTGGAGCCATAAAGAATCCCCTTGTGATCAGATCCATAGAGAGCAAGCTCCCAGATAATTTAAAGAGGGACTGGCTGGCATTCATGGTTAATCCAAGAAATGGAGTCACACCTGACAATCACTTTGACATCCTTCTAACATTCTTGAAGACACAAGAGGACATTCTAGAGAAACTAGACCAATTGGGTGTAAGTGAAAAACCTGAAAAGAAAGCTATGTATCCAGAGAAGAGGTATGCCTCCACAAAGTCCACAAGGAGAGGAGGATGTGTTGTCTGTGGAGATGAGAAACATCGTGATAAAATCTTCTTTTGTAAGCAGTTTAAAGAACTAAAACCTGGTGAGAAACTGAATGCTATCGAAAGGTTGGGAGCATGCAAGAGATGCCTCAGATGTCATGTAGAGAGTGATGAATGTACAGACACTTACCTGTGCAGGAACAGGGACTGCAGAAGAGGAAGCTCTTCAGATCACCACTTCTTTCTCTGTCTGAAAGGAGGATTCAAGGGGAAGGAATCTGTGAAAGTGGGAAAACCCAGCACCAGGAGGCAAACATTCACAGAGGAGCAAGAGGAACTGATGTCTGAGCTCACCCCGGACATGGCAGAAAAAGTCAGGAGAGCCTTCACCAACATGGCTGAAAAATCAGACGGCACTGGAAGAAGCCTTCGTGGAGTGATGGATTCAAGCACACATGAGTTGCCAGTTATTCTGATGCTTCTCGAAGTAACCACCAATACAGGACAGAAAATTGGAACTCTCATCGACTTGGCGTCAGATACCAACTACATTACTCATGTAGCTGCCAGGAGATTAAACCTTCAGAGTGAAAAGATCACACTTGTTGTCCATGGAGTTGGAGGCATGGCCATGAAGGTAAAGACCAAAAGATACGTACTCAAGGTACGAATCAAGACTCCCAGAGGCACGGAGAGAGCTCATGAGCTGATCTGTTATGGGTTGGATGAAATTGCAAAAGTTCACAGAGTGATCAAAGCACAGCAACTCAAGAAGTTCTTTCCCGACACCAACCTAGAAGATCTTCACAGACCAGCACATGTTGAGCTTCTCATAAGCCACCGTGAAGGAAGACTTGTTCCACAGAGAGTAAAGGTGGTAGGAGATCTTGTCCTGTGGGAAGGCCCTTTAGGAAAGACCGTTGGCGGAGCACATCCAGACCTCTGTGAAGTAGTAGGTATGGCCCTGCACAATTCTGAAACCCACTTCGCACGATCAATGAGAATCACTGCAGTAAAGTATAAAGAAATTGCTGAGATGCAAAAATCTAGAGCTGAAACCAGAACCACTGTTATTGGCAGGGAGTTCTTGGACTGGTGGAAGTGGGATAGCATTGGTGCAGCCTGTGAACCCATGTGTGGAGGATGCCGGTGTGGTAACTGTCAGCCAGGAGGCAAAGACATGACTCTGAGTGAAGAGAAAGAGCTTGAGGTGATCAGGCGAGGCCTCAGCTATGTGAAGTCAGATGCGCATAGTCAGGAGCCTCACTGGGACACAAAATATCCCTGGATTGAAGATCCAAGTTCCCTGCCTAACAACAGAAGCGCAGTGGAAGCTACATTTCTGAGGACGGAAAAACAGCTCAAGAAAGAACCAGAGTGGCATACAGCATACACAACTCAAGTCCATGAGATGGTGGAAAGGAGAGCAGCAAAGAAACTCAGTAGGGAGACCATTGCTAACTGGAAAGGACCAGTGTGGTACGTCAGTCACTTGGTGGCGCCAAACCCACACTCTGTAACAACACCTGTCCGACTGGTATGGAACAGCAGCCAGAAGTTTCGAGGGATCAGCATGAATGACCTTCTCCTGAAAGGGCCTGATGTACTTAATCCCATTCGAGCAGTGCTACTAAGGTTCAGAAAAGGAGCCCATGCTGCCCTCGGCGACATCAAAAAGATGTACAATTCTGTGTGGCTTGAAGATCTGGAGATGCACCTCCATAGATTTCTCTGGAGAAACAGTGGAGTTGAAGAAATTGAGGAATATTGCATCACCAGGGTCAACATTGGTGATCGACCAGCAGGATGCATCGCACAACTGGCCATGAGAGAGACAGCAAGGCTGCCCATGTTCACTCATCTGAAGGAGGAACGGAGAGTTCTTGAGGAGGATTCCTATGTAGATGACATTCTGACATCCCATAATGACCTGGAAAAGCTAAACGAAACCACCAGAAAAGTTGAAGAAATTTTGAAGGCAGGTGGATTCTTCCTTAAGCCGTGGGTCCGATCAGGCCAAAGTGGGAGGCAGACGTCTACATCAGTACATCCAGCATCGTCAGATGGAGTCTTCATTCTCCCCAACCAAATAAGAGAAGGAGACAACAAAGCTCTTGGGGTTGGTTACCTAGTCGAACCAGATAAACTGTACCTTATGACCTCGATAAACTTCTCAAAGAGGAAAAGGAAGATGAGAATGAGCAAAAATCTCGGTGAGGAAGAGGTGAGAGGAAAAACTCCAAATCCATTGACTAGAAGACAACTGCTTAGCCAAGTAGCTAGTTTGTATGACCCGATAGGCCTTGCAACACCTGCCAAACAGAAAGGAGCCATTCTGGTCAGGAAAGCATTTCAAGAAGCTGGAGGCAAAACTCTATCACGTGACACATGGGACACACCTCTGTCTGAAAGACTTCGAGAAGAAGCCATCCACCTGTTTGAGGAATACACACGCCTCAACCAAATTACCTTCCATAGAAGCCTCACACCAGTCAGAAGGATTGGAGAACCCTGGGGAATAACTTTCTCAGATGGTAGCGACCAGAGCTATGGAGCTGTTGCATACTTCAGGTGGGAGACCGAGCAAGGCATTCTGGTCCGGCTTGTTGAGTCCAAAGCCAAGCTCACACCACTTGACCAAAAGGGAGAAGCAGTGAAGGCTGAGGTCTGTGGTGCTGTGTTTGCGGCGAGACTCAGAAAATACATTGAAAGGCACAGTCGAATGCAAGTTGAGCGTTGGCTCCATCTGCTGGACAGTCAAACTGTGCTAGGTGCAATCCAAAGGGACAGTTATGGGTACCAGACCTTTTTTGCCAACAGAGTGGGAGAGATCCAGAAGTCCACATCAGTTGAAGACTGGAGATGGATTCCAGGTGAGCAAAACGTTGCTGACCTCACAACAAGAGGTGCAACCCCAGAAGACCTGAAAGAGGATTCTGTGTGGCAAAATGGCCCAGAGTTTTTGAAACGACCTGTGGAGGAGTGGCCGACAAAGTCAGCTAGAGATGTTGCTGCAGAAGCTAAAGAAGGTATAAACAAGCTCCAAAGGAAATGTTTTACAGCAGCACTGACCAGAGCACAGATGAAAAGAAACCAACATGCTCTACCTATTACTACAATGCCAAGATCCCCAATCTCTAATGAAAAGAACGACGATCTGCAAAGCAGCCCTTGTGGGAAAGGAGGGTATCAAATCCAAGTCAGGAGATCACCTTCTGGTTCCTCAGTGAGGAAAATCCTGGACATAGGTAGGTTCAGTAGTTTAAGCAAGCTGATAAGAACCATTGCTTGGGTGTGGAGAGCTGCCACAAGATGGAAGGAAATGCTGGCCAAGACCTCAATCACAAGCAAACCAAATAGGAAGGAGATTCCTTCAGCTCTTGAGATCAAGTCCAGAGTGAAGGAAACAACACTTACCATCATGGAGTGTGAGGATGCACTCAGGGATCTCTTCCTTGCAGCTCAAATGGAGGTAACCTTGCCAGACATCACACTTAGCAGGCTTGCTGTGGTCAGGGAGGAAAGCACTGGACTTTTGCTCTGTGGAGGAAGATTCCAAATCTTTAATGAAGAGAAAACTGCAGTACCAGTCTTGCCCTACACATCATGGGTATCCACTCTTCTAGCTCAAGAAGCCCATAAGGCAAATCATGAAGAAATTGCAGGCACACTCCTCCGGATGAGAAAGAAAGCATGGGTGGTAAGAGGTCGGAAACTAGCTCAGAAGATCGTTGATAACTGTGTGACATGCAGGAGACTTAAGGCTCGAAGATGCCAACAGATCATGAGTGACCTTCCATCAGAGCGAATAACACCAGCCAATCCATTTGAGTACACGACAATGGACTTATTTGGACCTTACGAAGTGAAGGATGAGGTGAGAAAGAAAGTGAAACTCAAAGTGTGGGGAATCGTCTTCTGTTGTATGGCGTCCAGAGCTATGCACACCGACCTTGTTAGTGACCAGTCAGCTGAAGGCTTTCTTCTAGCCTACCAAAGATTTACAGCACTGAGAGGACATCCAAGGAAATTGTGGTCGGATCCTGGGAAGAACTTCGTCGGAGCCAGACCTGCCCTCAAAGAGCTCTACATGTTTCTGAACCGACTGGAGAAATCAAAGCTTGAAGATGAAGTCTCCAAGCATGGCACAGAATGGAGCTGGAAGATCAATCCAGCAGACTCGCCTCACAGAAACGGGGCTGCTGAGGCTGCTGTCCGGATTATAAAGCGAGCTTTGCACAATCTGGGGGGTGATGGAGTCTTCACATGGGGTGAGTTTCAAACTTTCCTTTATATGGCTTCCAACCTAGCAAATGAACGACCTATTGATGCCAGGACTCAGAGCCGGGAGGACTGTGTAGAATACATTAGCCCAAATTCGCTTCTGCTTGGAAGAACTGGACCCAGAGGAGATCCAGGGACCTTTGATTTTAAAAACTATCCTTACAGAAGATTGCGAATCATCCAAACAGAAGTTGACCGATTCTGGAGGAAATGGAGCCAGTTAGCTGGACCAAACCTGTTTGTCCGAACCAAGTGGCACACCATTCACAGGAATGTGGCAGTTGGAGATGTCGTCTGGTTGGCTGACCAGAATGCCTTGAGAGGTCAGTTCAGGCTTGCCAGGGTCATTGACGTCAACACTGACAGGAAGGGAATTGTGAGGGATGTATATCTCCGATCCTTCCCCAGCTACCCAGTCGCAACTGTGAAACCCGCTAAAAAGACACAAGAATACTCAACCAAGATACCTGCAACCGTTCTTCACAGAGATGTCAGACGGATAGTTGTCATACTTCCAGTTGAAGAGCAGCAGTAGCAGCAGGATCCAAAATGGAGTAACTAGACCCGACACATCACAGTTCTGGTGTGACCTCCTTGGGTTGAAGAACCAGGAGGTCAAGTGGGAGGTGTTGTGTCAATTCATGGTTACTTTGCTTTAGTTGTATTGAGCATTCCAAGCCAAGATTCACCCAGGACACTCAAAGCACTCCCAAACTGCAGGGGGCATCCATGCAACAAAAGTTGGTGGAACCAACCTTTGGGGAAGTAGCTTTTGGGACTATATTTGCCTGCGCACCCACAGAGAGAGCATGGCATTGAAATGTTTGTGGAGAGTTCAATTTGTTCTCTCATTTATTCCTGGAAAAGGATATTATGATTACAGCTCCTGATCATTTAAAGACGCAACTGGTTTTCAACCTATATCTACTGTTCCATCACTGATCTATCAAATCACCTTCAAGAAACTATACCATATTATTCCATCACTGGTCTATCAAACCATCTCAAAGAAAATAAAGAATCAAGAAGTGAACAGATTGAGTTGTCCTTTGCGTTCTTCAGTGAGAAAAGCAGTTTTCAAGTTTGGGCTGAGCTGTAATCAATTAAAAAACAAACAGAACTTGACAGTCACTACTTGTTGGCTGTATGATAGGCCGAGTCAAATGAGCCCAACCCCAAGTGTCTATGACCTTCTATTCAAAAGATATGATCTCACAAATTTGGTGCCAATGTTAAGTCTATGGGAGATTTTTCGGCCTATTTATCGCCCGCTAGACAAGCATCGTACGCCCGATCTCTTAGAAAAGTCATAGCACACCTCTCCTAAACGAGCTGGTCGATTTGACACCTCATTCATGTGTCTGTGACAAAAAATGCGGGAGGAGTAGCGTGCCAAAGTTTTGTCTTGGAGAATAGTATTCACAACACTAGAATGTACATTTCCAGAGGAAAATGTGAAGTGGTGCTTGCAGTGGCAAAACTCACCACCCGGTTGCTAGAGTGTGGTACATGATTGCATACGAGACACCAAACATGTCTGTACAATGTTTGTGTGATGAGAAATGGCTTATTCAGCGGAGAAATGGCTTATTCATGTGTTCAGGTGGTTACTAGGGTACTCTATATGGTTGCTATGGTGTGATTATACAGTGTATGAGATTATATTTAAACACTAGTTGACAGAAGGCAAACCCCCATCTCTATACGATGTTTTGTTGCAGAGATGTAGGTCTTACAAAATGGTTGCTAGGTTACTCTGTTTGGTTGCTAGGGAGTGGCTTGGTAGCTGCCAATCATGAAACTCCAAAGGCTGCTTGTCAGTATGAATGATATAAACCAACTCCCATGCCTCTATGACATTCAGAATGGAAGATATCCCTCTTTGGATTTTGGTTGCTAAGGTGCTCGATAATGGTTGCTAGGGCATGGCCAGAAATTTTTGAGATGATTCATGATTGGCTGTTTGCTGGCCCAAGTCAAACGAGCCCACCCTCATGTTTCTATGACACTTATATCCTGAGATATCCATTTGATCTCTTTCAATGGAAGTCTATGGGAGTTGTTGCTAAGGTGCTCTAAATGGTTGCTGGGGCGTGGCTTAATAGCTTCACAATGATCCTGAGAGACTGATTGGTCGTCTGAGTAAAATGAGCCCGCCCCCTTGTCTCTATGACACTGTGATCCAGAGCTATGTTCAATACAAAATCCCTATGCAATTTACCATAGTAGGAAAAACACATGCATTTGATGGGACGTCCTTCACCATAGTAAGTCAATGGGGAAAACTTTGGGCAGCTCCTGCCCCCCAGGGGTGCAACTTGTACCCCATTGTGAGGTATGTTCTTAAAGAGCCTGCCAGCCTCTTCAAATGTGGCAAATCACAAATTTGTCCGAAATCCTCGTTCGGAGCTACGAGTCGTCAAAGTTTGTCTCAATGTTAAGTCTATGGGATTTTTTTGAAATTTGTTCGCCCCTGGGGCGAACACCGTACCCCTGATCTCTTATAAAATTCATACGACACTTCTCCTCAATAGGCCGCACGATTTGATGCCTCATTTAAGTGTCTGTGACAAAAAATGTGGACGTAGGAGTGCGCCAAACTTTTTCCTGGAATAGTTAAATGCTATACTAGAAAATTTCAATGGGAAAAATTTTTGGGGAGCTCCTGCCCCCCAGGGGTGCAACTTTTACCCCATTGTGAGGTATTTTCTTGAAGAGCCTGTCAGCCTCTTCAAATGTGGTAAATCGCAGGTTTCTGCGAAATCCTCGCTCAGAGCTATGAGTCGCCAAAATTTGTCGTAATGTTAAGTCTATGGGATTTTTTGGCCGGTTTTTCGCCCCTGGGGTGAACATCGTACCCCCGATCGCTTATAAAAGTCATAGCACACCTCTCCTAAATAAGCCGGTCGATTTGACGCCTCACCCATGGGTCTGTGATAAAAACTGCGGGAGGAGTAGCGTGCAGAAATTTTGTGTGGAAGAATAATAATAACTAGAACGTACATTTCCAGACGAAAATGTGAAGTGGTGCTTGCAGTGGCAAAACTCACCACCCGGTTGCTAGGGTGTTCTGGGTGGTTGCTAGTTGGTTGTCAGGGTATTCTGGGTGGTTGCTATGCAGTTGCTAGGGTATTATGGGTGGTTGCCAATGTGTTCTGGGTAGTTGCTAAGGTGTTGCTAGGTGGTTGCTAGGGTGTTCTGGGTGGTTGCTAGGGTGTTGCTAGGTTGTTAGTAGGCGGTTGTTAGGGTGTTCTGGATGGTTGCTAGGTGGTTGCTAGGGTGTTTCTAAGGTGTTCTGGAAGGTTGCTAGGCAGTTGCTAGGGTGTTGCTCGGTGGTTGCTAAGGTGTTGCTAGGTGGTTGCTAGGGTGTTGCTAGGCGGTTGCTAGGGTGTTCTGGGTGGTTGCTAGGGTGTTGCTAGGTGGTTGCTAGGGTATTGCAAGGTGGTTGCTAGGGTGTTCTGGGTGGTTGCTAGGGTGTTGCTAGGTGGTTGCTAGGGTGTTGCTAAGGTGTTCTGGATAGTTTCTAGGTGGTTGCTAGGGTGTTGCTATGCGGTTGCTAGGGTGTTCTGGGTGGTTGCTATGGTGTTGTTAGGTTGTTGCTAGGGTATTCTAGGTAGTTGCTATGGTATTACTAGGTGGTTGGTAGTGTTCACATATGGTTATTATAGAGTTTTTATATTGTTCATGGCATGATTTAGCACTTAGCTAATCAATATTAGCATGTAGCTATTCACAGCTAGCATGTTTAGCATTTTGAAAGTTCTATGTGCTAGCATGAGTCAAAAGACCCAACCCCCATCGTGATACAATGTTCTGATGCTGAGATATAGCTGTTACAAAATGGTTGCTAGGGTACTCTGTTTGGTTGCTAGGGAGTGGCTTGGCAGCTTCCAATCATGAAGCTCCAAAGTCAATGTGAATGTATAAACCAACCCCCATCTCTATACGATGTTCTGATAAAGAGATGTAGGCCTTGCAAAATGGTTGCTAGGGTACTCTTTTTGGTTGCTAGGGAGTGGCTTGGCAGCTGCCAATCATGAATCTCCAAAGGCTGCTTGTCAGTATAATTGATATAATACAACTCCCAAGCCTGTATGACATTCAGAATGGAAGATATCCCTCTTTAAAATTTGGTTGCTAAGGTGCTCGATAATGGTTGCTAGGGTGTGTCCAGAAATTGTTGAGGTGATTCATGATTGGCTGTTTGCTACCCCGAGTCAAACGAGACCACCCTTGTGTTTCTATGACACTTCTATCCGGAGATATCCCTTTGATCTCTTTCAATGGAAGTCTATGGGAGTTGTTGCTAAGGTGCTCTATATGGTTGCTAGGGCGTGGCTTGATAGCTTCACAATGATCCTGAGAGACTGATTGGTCGTCTGAGTAAAATGAGCCCGCCCCCTTGTCTCTATGACACTATGATCCAGAGCTATGTTCAATACAAAATCCCTATGCAATTTACCATAGTAGGAAAAACACATGCATTTGATGGGACATCCTTCACCATAGTAAGTCAATGGGGAAAATTTTGGGTAGCTCCTGCCCCCCAGGGGTGCAACTTTTACCCCATTGTGAGGTATGTTCTTACAGAGGCTGCCAGCCTCTTCAAATGTGGCAAATCACACGTTTTTCCGAAATCGTTGTTCGGAGCTATGAGTCGTCAAAGTTTGTCTCAATGTTAAGTCTATGGGATTTTTTGGAAATTTGTTCGCCCCTGGGTCGAACACCGTACCCCCGATCTCTGATAAAAGTGATAGGACACTTCTCTTCAATAGGCCGCACGATTTGATGCCTCATTCATGGGTCTGTGACAAAAACTGTGGACGTAGGAGTGCGCCAAACTTTTTCCTGGAATAGTATAATGCTATACTAGAAATTTTAAATAACATTGGGGTCAATGGGGGAAAATTTGGGCAGCTCCTGCCCCCCAGGGGTGCAACTTTTACCCCATTGTGAGGTATGTTCTTACAGAGCCTGTCAGCCTCTTCAAATGTGGTAAATCACAGGCTTCTGTGAAATCCTCGCTCGGAGCTATGAGTCGTCAAAGTTTGTCGCAATGTTAAGTCTATGGGATTTTTGGAAAATTTGTTCGCCCTTAGGGGCGAACATCGTACCCCCGATCGCTTAGAAACGTCATAGCACACCATTCCCGAATATTCCGCACGATTTGAGACCTCATTCATGGGTGTGTGACAAAAACTGCGGGAGGAGTAGCGCGCCAAACTTTTTGGCCGACTCAAAAAACACAATAGTAATAGTGTTGCCTTGCTTTCAGCAAGCACCACTAATAACATGGGGGTCAATGGGGAAAATTTGGGCAGCTCCTGCCCCCCAGGGGTGCAACTTTTACCCCATTGTGAGGTATGTTCTTACAGAGCCTGTCAGCCTCTTCAAACGTGGTAAATCGCAGGCTTCTGTGAAATCCTCGCTCGGAGCTATGAGTCGTCAAAGTTTGTCGTAATGTTAAGTCTATGGGATTTTTGGGAAATTTGTTCGCCCTTTGGGCGAACATCGTACCCCCGATCGCTTAGAAAAGTCATAGCACACCATTCCCGAATATTCCGCACGATTTGAGACCTCATTCATGGGTGTGTGACAAAAACTGCGGGAGGAGTAGCGCGCCAAACTTTTTGGCCGGCTCAGAAAACACAATAGTAATAGTGTTGCCTTGCTTTCAGCAAGCACCACTAATAACTAGAATGTACATTTCCAGAGGAAAATGTGAAGTGGTGCTTGCAGTGGCAAAACTCACCACCCGGTTGCTAGGGTGTTATGGCTGGTTGCTATGGTGTTCTGGGTGGTTGCTAGGCGGTTGTTAGGGTATTCTGGGTGGTTGCTATGGTGTTGCTATGCGGTTGCTAGGGTATTATTGTTGGTTGCTAAGTTGTTCTGGGTGTTGCTAGGTGGTTGCTATGTGGTTGCTAGGGTATTCTGGGTGGTTGCTAGGGTGTTGCTAGGTGGTTGCTAGGGTGTTCTGGGTGGTTGCTAGGGTGTTGCTAGGTGGTTGCTAGGGTGTTTTGGGTGGTTGCTAGGGTGTTGCTAGGCGGTTGCTAGGGTGTTCTGGGTGGTTGCTAGGGTGTTGCTAGGCAGTTGCTAGGGTGTTCTGAGTGGTTGCTAGGGTGTTGCTAGGTGGTTGCTAGGGTGTTCTGGGTGGTTGCTAGGGTGTTGCTAGGGTGTTGCTAAGGTGTTCTGGATGGTTGCTAGGCGGTTGCTATGGTATTCTGGGTGGTTGCTAGGGTGTTGCTAGCGTGTTCTGGTTGGTTGCTAGGTGGTTGCTAGGGTGTTGCTAGGAGGTTGCTTGGATGTTCTGGTATAGGTGGTTGGTAGTTGTCACAGATGGTTACTATGAAATTTGTAGCATTTTCTTGGCATGATTTAGCACTTAGCTAATCAATATTAGCATGTAGCTATTCTCTGTTAGCATGTGTAGCATGTAGCAAGTCATGTTTGCTACTATGAGTAAAAAGAGCCAACCCCCATCTCTATACGATGTTTTGATGCAGAGATGTAGGTCTTACAAAATGGTTGCTAGGGTACTCTGTTTGGTTGCTAGGAAGTGGCTTGGCAGCTGCCAATCATGAAGCTCCAAAGTCAATGTGAATGGATAAACCAACCCCCATCTCTATACGATGTTTTGATGCAGAGATATAGGTCTTGCAAAACGGTTGCTAGGGTACTCTGTTTGGTTGCTAGGGAGTGGCTTGGCAGCTTCCAATCATGAAGCTCCAAAGTCAATGTGAATGTATAAACCAACCCCCATCTCTATACGATGTTCTGATGCAGAGATGTAGGCCTTGCAAAATGGTTTCTAGGGTACTCTTTTTGGTTGCTAGGGAGTGGCTTGGCAGCTGCCAATCATGAATCTCAAAAGGCTGCTTGTCAGTATAATTGATATAATACAACTCCCAAGCCTGTATGACATTCAGAATGGAAGATATCCCTCTTTAAAATTTGGTTGCTAAGGTGCTCGATAATGGTTGCTAGGGTGTGGCCAGAAATTGTTGAGGTGATTCATGATTGGCTGTTTGCTGGCCCAAGTCAAACGAGCCCACCCTCATGTTTCTATGACACTTATATCCTGAGATATCCCTTTGATCTCTTTTAATGGAAGTCTATGGGAGTTGTTGCTAAGGTGCTCTATATGGTTGCTAGGGCGTGGCTTGATAGCATCACAATGATCCTGAGAGACTGATTGGTCGTCTGAGTAAAATGAGCCCGCCCCCTTGTCTCTATGACACTGTGATCCAGAGCTATGTTCAATACAAAATCCCTATGCAATTTACCATAGTAGGAAAAACACATGCATTTGATGGGACGTCCTTCACCATAGTAAGTCAATGGGGAAAAATTTTGGGCAGCTCCTGCCCCCCAGGGGTGCAACTTTTACCCCATTGTGAGGTATATTCTTACAGAGCCTGCAAGCCTCTTCAAATGTGGAAAGTCACACATTTTTCCGAAATCGTTGTTTGGAGCTATGAGTCGTCAAAGTTTGTCTCAATGTTAAGTCTATGGGATTTTTTGGAAATTTGTTCGCCCCTGGGGCGAGCACCGTACCCCTGATCTCTTATAAAATTCATTTGAGACTTCTCCTCAATAGGCCGCACGATTTGATGCCTCATTCATGGGTCTGTGACAAAAAATGTGGACGTAGGAGTGCTCCAAACTTTTTCCTGGAATAGTAAAATGCTATACTAGAAAATTTCAATGGGAAAAATATTTGGGGAGCTCCTGCCCCCCAGGGGTGCAACCTTTACCCCATTGTGAGGTATTTTCTTAAAGAGCCTGTCAGCCTCTTCAAATGTGGTAAATTGCAAGTTTCTGCGAAATCCTCGCTCAGAGCTATGACTCGTCAAATTTTTTCGCCATGTTAAGTCTATGGGATTTTTTTTGGCTGTTTTTCGCCCCTGGGGCGAACATCGTACCCCCGATCTCTTAGAAAAGTCATAGCACACCTCTCCTAAATGAGCCGGTCGATTTGACACCTCACCCATGGGTCTGTGACAAAATCTGCGGGAGGAGTAGCGAACCAAAAAGTGGCCAGAATAATAAGAAGAAGAAGAAGAAGAAGAACTAGAATGTACATTTCCAGAGGAAAATGTGAAGTGGTGCTTGCAGTGGCAAAACTCACCACCCAGTTGCTAGGGTGTGTTACAGAATTGCATACGAGCCAACAATCATGTGTGTACGATGTTCTGGGGCTGAGATATGGCTTATTCGTGTGTTTGTGTGGTTACTAGGGTACCCTACATGGTTGCTATGGTGTGCTTATACAGTTTATAAGATGATATTTAAAGACTAGTTGACAGTCCGAGTCAAAAAAAGGCAAAATCCATGTTTCTTCTATTTTCTGGAGCTGAGATATGTCTTGAATATGTTGTTTTATGGTTGCTAGGCTGCCCTAAGTGGTTGCTAGGGCATGAATATGAAGTTATTATGTCATTAATTGTTAGCTGCATGATAGGCCGAGTCAAAAGAGCCCAACCCCAAGTTTCTACGACCTTCTGGTCAAAAGATATGATCTCACAAATTTGGTGCCAATGTTAAGTCTATGGGACTTTTTTCGGCCGATTTATCGCCCGCCAGACGAACATCGTACAACCGATCGCTTAGAAAAGTCATAGCACACCTCTCCTCAATGACCGGGTCGATTTGACACCACATTCATGGATCTACGACAATAAATGCGGGAGGAGTAGCGTGCCAAAGTTTTGTCTTGGAGAATAGTATTCACAACACTAGAATGTACATTTCCAGAGGAAAATGTGAAGTGGTGCTTGCAGTGGCAAAAAGCTCGCTCGGTTGCTAGAGTGTGGCACATTTTTGCATACGAGACACCAAACACGTCTGTACGATGTTTTTGTGATGATAAATTGTTTATTCAGCTGAGACATGTCTTATTCATGTGTTTGTAGGGTTACTGGGGTACCCTATATGGTTGCTATGGTGTGATTATACAGTTTATGAGTTAATATTTAAAGACTAGTTGACAGTCTGAGTCAAAAAAAGGCAAAATCCATGTTTCTTCTATTTTCTGGAGCTGAGATATGGCTTGTATATGTTGTTTTATGGTTGCTAGGCTGCCCTAAGTGGTTGCTAGGGCGTGAATATTAAGTTACTATGTCACTACTTGTTGGCTGTATGATAGGCCGAGTCAAATGAGCCCAACCCCAAGTCTCTATGACCTTCTATTCAAAAGATATGATCTCACAAATTTGGTGCCAATGTTAAGTCTATGGGACTTTTTTCGGCCGATTTATCGCCCGCCAGACGAACATCGTACAACCGATCGCTTAGAAAAGTCATAGCACACCTCTCCTCAATGACCGGGTCGATTTGACACCACATTCATGGATCTACGACAATAAATGCGGGAGGAGTAGTGTGCCAAAGTTTTGTCTTGGAGAATAGTATTCACAACACTAGAATGTACATTTCCAGAGGAAAATGTGAAGTGGTGCTTGCAGTGGCAAAACTCACCACCCGGTTGCTAGGGTGTTCTGGGTGGTTGCTAGGGTGTTGCTAGGTGGTTGTTAGGGTGTTCTGGGTGGTTGCTAAGGTGTTGCTAGGTGGTTGCTAGGGTGTTGCTAAGGTGTTCTGGATGGTTGCTAGGGTGTTTCTAGGTGGTTGCTAGGGTGTTCTGGGTGGTTGCTAGGGTGTCCTGGGTTGTTGCTAGGGTGTTGCTAGGTGGTTGCTAGGCGGTTGCTAGGGTGTTGCTAGGCGGTTGCTAGGGTGTTCTGGTTGGTTGCTATGGTGTTGCTAGGTGGTTGCTAAGGTGTTGCTAGGTGGTTGCTAGGGTGTTGCTAAGGTGTTCTGGATGGTTGCTAGGCGGTTGCTAGGGTGTTGCTAGGCGGTTGCTAGGGTATTCTGGTTGGTTGCTATGGTGTTGCTAGGTGGTTGCTAGGGTGTTCTGGGTGGTTGCTATGGTGTTACTAGGTGGTTGGTATTGTTCACATATGGTTACTATAGAGTTTTTATAATGTTCATGGCATTATTTAGCACTTAGCTAATCAATATTAGCATGTAGCTATTCACAGCTAGCATGTTTAACATTTTGAAAGCTCTATGTGCTAGCATGAATCAAAAGACCCAACCCCCATCGCGATACAATGTTCTGATGCTGAGATATAGCTGTTACAAAATGGTTGCTAGGGTACTCTGTTTGGTTGCTAGGGAGTGGCTTGGCAGCTGCCAATCATGAAGCTCCAAAGTCAATGTGAATGGATAAACCAACCCCCATCTCTATACGATGTTTTGATGCAGAGATATAGGTCTTGCAAAACGGTTGCTAGGGTACTCTGTTTGGTTGCTAGGGAGTGGCTTGGCAGCTTCCAATCATGAAGCTCCAAAGTCAATGTGAATGTATAAACCAACCCCCATCTCTATACAATGTTCTGATGCAGAGATGTAGGCCTTGCAAAATGGTTGCTAGGGTACTCTTTTTGGTTGCTAGGGAGTGGCTTGGCAGCTGCCAATCATGAATCTCCAAAGGCTGCTCGTCAGTATAATTGATATAATACAACTCCCAAGCCTCTATGACATTCAGAATGGAAGATATCCCTCTTTAAAATTTGGTTGCTAAGGTGCTCGATAATGGTTGCTAGGGTGTGGCCAGAAATTGTTGAGGTGATTCATGATTGGCTGTTTGCTACCCCGAGTCAAACGAGACCACCCTTGTGTTTCTATGACACTTCTATCCGGAGATATCCCTTTGATCTCTTTCAATGGAAGTCTATGGGAGTTGTTACTAAGATGCTCTATATGGTTGCTAGGGCGTGGCTTGATAGCATCACAATGATCCTGAGAGACTGATTGGTCGTCTGAGTAAAATGAGCCCGCCCCCTTGTCTCTATGACACTGTGATCCAGAGCTATGTTCAATACAAAATCCCTATGCAATTTACCATAGTAGGAAAAACACATGCATTTGATGGGACGTCCTTCACCACAGTAAGTCAATGGGGAAAAATTTTGGGCAGCTCCTGCCCCCCAGGGGTGCAACTTTTACCCCATTGTGAGGTATATTCTTACAGAGCCTGCCAGCCTCTTCAAATGTGGCAAATCACACGTTTTTCCGAAATCGTTGTTCGGAGCTATGAGTCGTCAAAGTTTGTCTCAATGTTAAGTCTATGGGATTTTTTGGAAATTTGTTCGCCCCTGGGGCGAGCACCGTACCCCTAATCTCTTATAAAATTCATTTAACACTTCTCCTCAATAGGCCGCACGATTTGATGCCTCATTCATGGGTCTGTGACAAAAAATGTGGACGTAGGAGTGCTCCAAACTTTTTCCTGGAATAGTAAAATGCTATACTAGAAAATTTCAATGGGAAAAATATTTGGGGAGCTCCTGCCCCCCAGGGGTGCAACTTTTACCCCATTGTGAGGTATTTTCTTAAAGAGCCTGTCAGCCTCTTCAAATGTAGTAAATTGCAAGTTTCTGCGAAATCCTCGCTCAGAGCTATGACTCGTCAAATTTTTTCGCCATGTTAAGTCTATGGGATTTTTTTTGGCCGTTTTTCGCCCCTGGGGCGACCATCGTACCCCCGATCTCTTAGAAAAGTCATAGCACACCTCTCCTAAATGAGCCGGTCGATTTGACACCTCACCCATGGGTCTGTGACAAAATCTGCGGGAGGAGTAGCGAACCAAAAAGTGGCCAGAATAATAAGAAGAAGAATAATAAATAACATGGGGGTCAATGGGGG
This sequence comes from Pimephales promelas, assembly GCF_988280905.1. NCBI lineage: Eukaryota > Metazoa > Chordata > Actinopteri > Cypriniformes > Leuciscidae > Pimephales > Pimephales promelas. Next base: position 32,743,490 of record NC_142770.1, read on the forward strand.
AAAATTTGGGCAGCTCCTGCCCCCCAGGGGTGCAACTTTTACCCCATTGTGAGGTATGTTCTTACAGAGCCTGTCAGCCTCTTCAAATGTGGTAAATCGCAGGCTTCTGTGAAATTCTCGCTCGGAGCTATGAGTCGTCAAAGTTTGTCGCAATGTTAAGTCTATGGGATTTTTGGGAAATTTGTTCGCCCTTCGGGCGAACATCGTACCCTCGATCGCTTAGAAAAGTCATAGCACACCATTCCCGAATATTCCGCACGTTTTGAGACCTCATTCATGGGTGTGTGACAAAAACTGCGGGAGGAGTAGCGCGCCAAACTTTTGG